>NC_045790.1:113377841-113977841 GCF_009873245.2 Balaenoptera musculus | reverse complement strand
TAGATGAAGGACAGGTCAGAATCAGAAGCTACGCAGGCCCAGCGTAAACCAAGATGCACTGAGAACGCCCACGGGGCACACGGTGCCCCAGCAGAGACGCGAGTCTCCCCACCCAGCCGCACCCAGAGGGCATCACCCCCGGCTGGGAAGCACCCCCCTCATCGGGCCACTCCTCCCTCTTGGCTGGGGCTGGTCACTGGTCAGAGACGACCCCAGCTTACGTGCTTGTAGTGTATTAACTATTCTCTATCTGCGTGTGTGGGTATCTGGGTGTGTGGATCTCTGTGTTTCCCTCTGTGTATCAGGATGTATCTGTGTATCTCTGTGTGTTTATCTGTGTATATGTGTGTTTGTGTGGTTCAGTGTGTATCTGTGTATCTGTATGTATATCTCTGTGTTTGTGTGTATCAGTGTGTATCTGTGTTTGTATCTCTGTGTGTTTATCTGTATATATCTGTTTGTTTGTATCAGGATGTATCTGTATGTGTATCTCTGTTTATCTGTGTATATCTGTGTGTTTGTGTGGTTCAGCGTGTGTGTGTGTTTATCTGTGCGTATCAGGATGTCTCTGTGTTTATCTGTGTGTATCTGTGTGTGTGTATCTGTATTTGTATCTCTGTGTGTTTATCTGTGTGTATCAGGATGTATCTGTGTTTGTATCTCTGTGTGTTTGTCTGTATATATCTGTGTGTTTGTGCGGTTCAGCGTGTATCTGTGTGTGTATCTGTGTGTTTATCTGTATATATCTGTGTGTTTGTGTGTATCCAGATGTATCTGTGTTTGTATCTCTGTGTGTTTATCTGTGTATATCTCTGTTTGTGTGGTTCAGTGTGTATGTGTGTGTTTATCAGTGCGTATCAGGATGTATCTCTGTGTATTTATCTGTGTGTATCTGTGTGTGTGTATCTGTGTGTGTGTTTATCTGTGTATATCTGTGTGTTTGTGTGGTTCAGCGTGTATGTGTGTTTGTGTGTATCAGGATGTATCTGTTTGTATCTCTGTGTGTATCTGTGTGTGTGTATCTGTGTGTGTGTATCTCTGTGTGTATCAGTATGTATCTGTCTATCTGTGTATGTGTGTGTGTGTAGCTTTTCTGAACACCTGAGAGTGAACTGCAGACGTGACCCCCTTCCCCCAAACATCTGAGCACGGATTTCCTGAGAACAAGAACACTCCCTCCACAATCGCAGCACCAATGTCAAAATCAGGCAATTAACGTAGGTCCCACACCTTACCTCATCTAGAGACAGGACTCACATTTCTTCAATAGATAAAGATAAAGGACAATCAAAACGTCCTGATAGAAAAAAAAAAAAATTCTGGCCCAGCATCCAATCTCAGCCCACACACGACTTTAGTCATCACGTCCCTTTCGTCTCCATGAACCTAGAAGAGCATTCTCCAACAGAACTTTCTGGAAGGATGGAAATGTCCCGTGTCCGCCGTCCAGTAGGGCAGCACCAGGCACACGTGCCCGCTGAGCGCTTGAGATGTGGCCAGTCCGACTGAACAACTGCACTTTTTTTTAAAATAAATTTATTTATTTATTTTTGGCTGCGTTGGGTCTTTGTTGCAGCACGCGGGCTTTCTCTAGTTGCTGCGAGCGGGGGCTACTCTTCGTTGCGGCGTGCGGGCTTCTCACTGCAGTGGCTTCTCTTGTTGCGGAGCACGGGCTCTAGGCGCGCGGGCTTCAGTAGTTGTGGCTCGCGGGCTCTAGAGCGCAGGCTCAGTAGTTGTGGCGCACGGGCTTAGGTGCTCCGCAGCATGTGGGATCTTCCCAGACCAGGGCTCAAACCTGTGTCCCCTGCACTGGCAGGCGGATTCTTAACCATTGAGCCACCAGGGAAGCCCAACAACTGCACTTTTAATGTAACTTTATTCTAATGAATTTAAATTTAATAGCAAAACCGGCTACAGCTACTGGTTTAAACGTGTGGACCTAGAACACTCCAGTCTTTGTCTTCCTTGACCTGACATTTTTGAAAAACACAAACACAAAAAGACAAATACTGTAGGATTTCACTGACATGCGGGACCTAGGATAAGTAAATCCATAGAAACATAAAGAGGGCAGAGGCTGGGGAGTTAGTGTTTAATGGGGACAGAGTTTCAGTTTGGGAAGAAGAACAAGTTCTGCCTGTTACACAGCATTGTCAATGTACTCAATGCCACTGAATCGTACAGTTAAAAATGGTTAAAAAGGTAAATTTTTTTGTTTGTTATTGGTGTTAACCTGTTTTATTGTGAAGCATAACACACACAATGGATCCCCAGAAGAAAAAGGTAGATTTTTGTTTTTGGCCACACCCCGCCCCGCAGCATGCGGGATCTTCGTTCCCCGACCAGGGATCGAACCCGCGCCCCCTGCATTGGAAGCGCGGCACCTTAGCCACTGGACCGCCAGGGAAGTCCCAATGGTAAATTTTATGTCTTGTATTTCACCACCATAAAAAATTTTAATTCACAAAACAGACCCACAGGGAGGAGGCCACGTGACGATGGAGGTGGAGACTGAGGTGATGCGCCCAGGAGCCAAGGAAGCCACCAGGAACTGGGAGAGGGCCTGGGACACATTCTTCCACCAAGACCCCAAGAGACAGCCCACCCTGCGGTCACCTGGATCTCAGACGCCCAGAACCGCGACTTCAGCTGTTTCAACCCCGCCAGCTCCCCCCACCCAGAGGAGGGGCCTGAACCAGAGCCACCCCGGCCCCCTCAACCCTGCAGCTCCAGACCCTCCTCCTCCCGCCCGCCCTGCAGGACCGGCTGCGGCGTCCAGCCCAGCTCCAGCCTTTTCTGCACCACTCGCCTCTGATTTCCACTAAGCCTCTATTTTAATTCCTCCTCAGCCTCCCATTTTTAGAGTTAATTACACAGCTCCTAACCATAATCGCAGCCGGCAAGGCCAGGCTTCCTTTGGGGGCTCAGGCGGGGGCAGGAGACCCGTGGGCACAGTGTCTGCCCGGCCTGGTCCCACCCCCACTGTGGCCACTCGGGCCCCTCACCTTCCAGAACCGCTCCCCGTGATGCTCTGGGCCCACCCCAGGCTGGCGGCGGACAACAGCCGCACAGACAGACTCGGACCGCAGGGAAAGGGGCACGGCAGGGCTGGGAGAAAGCACCCGGGCCGGCAGCAGTTCACGGGTGCCTGTGCGCCTGGCACTGTGCTGCAGCCTCTGCCCTCCCTCCAGGAATTCACCCCATTTCACAGGTAAGGTAACTGACGCCCAGGCAGTGGAGAACTTTGGCTCCAGATTAAAAGGTGGCCAAGCCAAGATTTGAACCCACGTGTGCTTCCAGAGTGGTGAAGGCCCTCTGAGAGGATGGGGCCTACCTCCAGGATGCGCTGAGTCCTGGGTCCCCCTTGTCCGCTGTGCTTACCAACAACATCCCTTTCACTCCCATAAGTGGCCCCGTGTGAATAAGTGATACGGTCACCGTTCTCCCTCATTATACAATTAGGGAAACTGAGGCCCAGAGACTCACCTTCCTCCAGTCCCCTCCTCCCCCACCACCCCTGGGCCCGGGAGGGTGCGTGGCCGGAGCCTGGCCAAGCAGAGCCTCATGGCCCCTCACTCCCAGCAGAATCAGCTTCTGACTCTGGGACAGAGACTCCTGAGGGGTGAGGGTGAGGGGACCAGGGCTGAAGCGGCTGCAGGCGCGTCTCAGTCACAGGCTGGGTGACAGTGGGCGGGGGGCAGCGGCCAGTGTGAAGCCAGAAGCTGCCCATCCTTGTCCTGTGGCCAGAGAAGGCCTGACGGCAGGCCGTGTCCCTGTGGCTTCAGGGGCAAGTGGCATTCTTCTGTCTCCTCGGCCCGCGGGGCCCTCTATGAAGGGCGGCCACAATAAGGGTCTGTCCCGGGAAAACTGGCCCCTTGACAAGCGGCCCAGACCAGAGGCAGCGCCGTTGTATTGGTTGAGGGCATCCCGTGGGGCGTGGGCTCCCCCAGCCCCAGACACGGGGCGGGGGGGTGTCCCAAGCAATCCCTCATTGAGGCCTGGCCACTGCGCCGAGAGGCGGGACCGCCTATGTCCTCTAGTTCCAGGCCCTTTTCAGCCTCCTCAGACCTGGTCAGGCTGAAATCAGATCAGCATGAGGACGCAGGCTCCACGGGCGGCCGGCCACCTCCCCAGGCACAGCCGGACAGGACAGCCCAGGCCCGCTGCTCGCTGTCACCTGTCACTTAGCTGTCCCCAGGCCCCAGCGCAGGGATCCTGGTCGTGATAGGCAGAGCAGGGTCCTGAGAGCCAGGGGCCGTGTCTGAGCCTCGTGGCCCCCGTGCACCCTCGGGGGGGGGGGGAAGGGGGGGGCTTCCTGGCCAGGCTCAAGCAGCTCCACTATGGCCTCCTAGTGGTCAACCCACTGATCACGGAGACACCGCCAGGGACAGCCCCACCCCGTGGAGGAGACACAGAGGCCCTGCCCCACTGGGCGGGCAGCCTTCAGGCCACCAGGGCCCCTCCTGTTACCCCCCCAGGCTTGCTGTCCCCCAGGCAGTACTGGGACGGGGCCCCCGGAGCTCACATCCACTGCTCACGCGCCTCAGCACTGAGAGGCTGGTGCAAAAGGGGGAGCTGAGGCACAGGGTGCTGAAGCCACTTGCATGAGGTCACCTGGCAGCAGGGAGCCCGGGATTTGTGGTTTGAATGCAGGTGGCCGGGGAACCGCCCACAGGGCAAGGGAGGGAGGTAACCAGGGCTGCTTTCGGTCCTGCTCCAGTGACAAACCTATTACCGCCTGCGACAAACCTATTACCGCCTGCGACGGCCCCCTGAGCTGTGCACCCCATTCCACAGATGGACAAAGTGAGGCTCAGGGCAGCTAGACCAAGGGTGGGTCCAAGTTCCTGCCAGAAACCGTGCAGCTGGGATGATGACCACAGGCCCCTGCCTGGAGGGGGGAGGGGAAGCCGTGTGGAAGCCCAGGATAAGGGGAAGGGGCGGGGTCTGTGTGTTCAAGGCCTGGCTGGCTGCCCTGCCCCTTGGAGCCCCCAGGGAGCTGTGCTGGGCCATGAGGGAGGCGCCCGGCCCCCGGGTGCTGGGCTCTGTGGGATGTGACTCACCCCTCTGTGCAGACCTGGCTCCTGGTTCCAACCCCCCTCCCCCACCGTGTGCGCTTGGCAAGTCTCACTGCTACAGTGAGGGGCTAGACTAGGGTCCGGGGATCCCAGGCATCTCACACTGGCTCGTAAGAATCTCCAAAGCTCCCATGTAGCAAGGGTTTCCATGGCACCAGGCTCTGGGCTAAGGGATGGGCTGCTCACAGCATCCCACAGTCATTACAGCGACTCCTAATTCACCGACGAAGAGACTGAGGTCCCAAGAGGTTACCTAGCCTGCCCAAGGTCACTAGCAAGGACGTGACAGAGCTGGGAACAGATCTGGGTCCGTTTAACCTCCAAGGCCAGACTCTTGATAGTTTATAGGTTTCTGAGCAGGGAGTCAGTAAGATTTTTTTTAAAAAAGAAAATAATACTTGCAGGAAAATTAAGTCTGGTCGGGGTGATGGGGAGACACTGAAGGTAGGAGCCCAGCCTTCGGGCTCGACAGGCAGGCTCCACACACAGAAATCGCGGCTCACGAGTCGGCCAGTGGGTGGGGGCATCTGGAAGGACTGCTGCGCACACAGGAACCGACCAGCATGCCCCACTTCACTGTTTACCGAGACCTTCTGCTTTTAGGTCTGCGTTCGATCCATCCCTACGATGGACTTTTATTTTGAGCCCTAGTTTGCAGGTGTGGAAACCGAGGTTCAGAGATTTGGCAAGGAGGGGTGACCTCTCCTGGTGCCCTCTCGCCTCTTACAGGGCTTGTCCCAGGGGAAGAAGTCCCTTTGGCTGCCCCCAGGCTAAGTCAGGAGGCCAGCAGACTTCAGCTCCCAGAAGTGATTGGGGCCCACATCCCTGCCAACATTCCTCCCCACCCCAGCCCCCGCACATGGTCCCCGACACGCAAAGCTCCTCTGGGCACTCTGGCTGGCGTCCCCGGCCCACCCACTCCACCACACAGTCCCACCACCCCCGGGGTCTCCAGGGCAGGGCAGGAAGGCACAGACGCACATTCCAGCCCAGACCCTGGCCTGGCCGCTGGGCTGTGCCTGCTCCAACTCAACGGCCCCGTCTTCTCCCGCCTCAGTTTTCCCATCTGTAAAATGGGGAAGTCTTGCCCACTGACTCCTACAATGCTGGGCCCCTCACTCAAGAAAACTGCTTTAGGAAGGGAAAGTTGCCACTGGGACCACCTGCCTCAGGAGGTCCCGAAGTCCCTGTGCCCAGAGCTTCCCTGGGCCACCATGCCCTGCAAGGGGGGGGGGAGGTGGGGTCTGGCCCCAACGGCCCCGCCAGGGCCCTGTGATCTGCACTCCCTCCTGGACATAGTCAGCCGGAACTGAGGAGTGGCCGCACCCCAGACGGAGCTGGCCCTTCGTCCACACCTCTGCCGGCCTCTAATCTTACCAGCCTAACTCCTCCAAGCCGATGCTCAGGGACCAGGGGAGGAACCAAGGCCTCCAGGACAGGATGTGTCTGAGGCTCTCTTGCTCACGGCCACAGCAGCGGGACAAAAGCGCGTTGAAGAGCATCCTCCCAGCACCCCCCAGCCGTAAGACAGACCCCTGGACCCCCGGAGAGGGACCCGGGCATGCCAGCCACCCAGGTATCCCGAGAACAGGAACTTTGTTTTAAAACCCCTGCCTCTTTCTGCAAGGCGGGGGTCTCCACATCTGAAGTTCACGCTCTACAACACAGGCTCCAAAAAGTGCCCATGGACAGCACTGAGTTTCTTGAAATATTTCAACAAGCGGCACTAAAACTGCACTTCACGATGACAAGTCGCTTTGCTGCAGCTGGAGCGATGCTACCCGCCCCCGCCCGGGGCCAAGCTGCTGAGCCTGTCGACCTGTCGATCAGACGCTCTGACGGGCAGCTGACGACGAGGTCTTTGATCCATAAAAAATGGGAAAAGGAATCAATTTCTTGTTTTATTTATGCCACGCTCATTCCAAAAAACATCTTAAATGACTTCGTTACTATTTAAGAGAGGCAGCTTACTGGAATGGATCTTTGAAATTTGGGGCCCTTGGGGTAAATAAACAGGGGGCCTGGAGGTGACAAGCTGGCCAGATATTCCATGGGGGGCAGGGGCCAAGACCCTCTTCTCCCCCGGGTCCCAAATACCCTGGGCAATGACCCACAGCCAGGGTTCAATGTCTAGTGAATGAATGAATGAATGAATGAACAGATGACCGTCTACAGAGCATTAACTGACATCTCTGAAATGGCCCAGCTTTCCCCCCAAGCAGCAGGGATTCCAAGATGGCTTTACAGGCATCTGGGGCCCCTGGACGGCTGCAGCTGCGTGGTGGGAACCCTCCCTTCCAGAAGCATCTCTTCCAAAAATAAAGGGGCAGGTGGAATTTGGGGTTGGCCATGACCACTCACTCCAGCACCCATCAGTACCATCCTCGGGCCTCCATGCACCAGCCAGGTAGGGTCCATCAATTGTTAAGCCCAATGACACCTCCGGCAGGGAGGGATCACTTATCACCCATCTTACAGAGAAGGAATCAGGCTCGGGAGGTCGGGATCTGGGACTGGAATCAGTCCTTCCAAGTCCACAGCCCCGGCTTCCCACGCCGTCGGGGGCCGAGCCACCATGACCGCCCCCAGCACTGAATGCGGGGGCTCCCAGGGGGAGAGGCCGGTGCACCTACAGCTCACCCGCGGCTCTAGGCAGGGAACGCGCAGGCCCAGCCGGGCATTTACTGGGGAGCGTCGGGGACCCGATTATGTCCGGACAATTTAACAGGAGCACTTCCTCCACTCAGGCCGTTTCCTCAGCTGCACACGCACCAGGAGACGGGGGCTCACGTGGGCGCCAGCAGGCTGACGGATGAACCCCAGCGGCCTCTGTGCAGGGCCCACTGCAGGGAGCGGAGGGGGTTTTCTTTGTGCACCGAGGCCCTCCAGGGGCTGGCCTCGCCCCACATCGCGGGCAGGCCATGTGCAACGGCAGCATCAGGCCCGCCGCTGTGCCCGCCCCTCGCCGTCACGTCGAGTGGCTTACCCCACAGCCGCTAGGTTTTTGTCCAGAAAGGACCGAGTCACCCGTCTGGCTTGAAGTCTAACGCTCACTGGTGCTGAAACATCATCGGGTGGAATTCCACTTTCTCCAGTAACAGATCATCAGCTGCCGGGCCTGCGCTGGGTGCACCATGGAGCTCTTTACGTCCACGGTCTGCGCGTTCCTCTCCCCGACTCACGAGCTATCACATGTGCCCGTTTCATGGCTTGGGGTCCGCCCGGTTCAACCCGCAGCGAGGGGAGGGCCAGCTCTGACCCATGTGGTCTGGTCCAGCCTGGGCCACGAAGCAAGCCACCTCCCACGAGGGACCTGCCCACAAAGCCATGGGCGGGGGAAGCCCCTCTGGGAATGACATCGGAGGAGGCCAGGGCCAACCTGCTGGGGTGACAACAGCTGCACTGATCTCCGTGAGCTGGTGCCTCTCTGCCTGATCCCAGCTCTCCTGGGAGGAAGGGGCTCCTCAGTGATGCTGGCCCCTCCCCTTCCCCGGGACATTACCCTCCCGCCATGACCACCAAAATGTGATTCAAAACGCACTCTGGGGACTTCCCTGGTGGCGCAGTGGTTAAGAATCTGCCTGCCAATGCAGGGGACAAGGGTTCGAGCCCTGGTCCGGGAAGATCCCACATGCCGCGGAGCAACTAAGCCCGTGCGCCACAACTACTGAGCCTGCGTGCCACAACTACTGAAGCCCGCGCGCCTAGAGCCTGTGCTCTGCAACAAGAGAAGCCACCGCAATGAGAAGCCCACGCACCGCAACAAAGAGTAGCCCCGGCTCGCAGCAACTGGAGAAAGCCCGCATGCAGCAATGAGGACCCAACACAGTCAAAAATAAATAAATAAATAAAATTAAAAAAAAAAAAAAAAACGCACTCTGCCTCCTAGGTGCTGCAAGAGGGGGTCCCTCTAAGGCAGACCCCAAGTCCGGCCCCAGAAAGCTTCCTGACCCCTGAGCCCGGACCCTTCTCCCACAAGAACGCCCTGACCCATTTCCAGTACCCTCTGGCCACTTCCGGAAGCACTGGGCGTGGGCCTTGGCCTCCCACCCGGCCACTCCCTTCCCCCTTTGGCCCACGAGAAAGCAGATGTTGCACACACACGCTGACACCTGGTACCTCTGGGGCTCCCGGCCCTGCTGTGCTCAGCCAGCTCGCTCCCTCCACACAGCCTTCCACCTTCACAGCTGTGTGGGGTCACCTGCTCGCCACGCTCCGGAGGGACCTTCCCAGTGAAATAAATGGGGAGGGGGCTCAGCTGAGCCACGGGAAGCGGGTTCTGAAAGGTTAGGAGGTCAAGCTCCAGCAGGAGGGAGACCCACTGGCAGTCAGGCTGTACCAAGCTGGTGACAGAGGTAAAGCCATCACTCCCCACCCTGATCTCGGAGCACTTCCTCATCGACACTTGAGGGGAAACTCACCAGGAAAACCCATCCTGGAAAAACACTAGGTTGGAAGTCTGAGCAGAACAGGAGGGGCGGGGGTAGCTGGGGAGCTCATCCTCAACTCTGTCCGTAGTCAGCGGACACTTAATAGGCGCCTACTGTGCGCCAGGCCCTGCCGCGAGCCCCAGGGTCAGGGAACACAGACAAGAGTGCAGCAAGAACTCCTCTGAGCCCTCGGCTGCCCAAGGAAAGAATAATCTGTGATCTCCTCCCAATACCTGGATGGAAACTGTTCCCAGCAGTCCTCAAAAGATCCGCTGCTCCGGCTAATGGCCCGTGTGAGCCGGGGAGGATAAAAAGTAGCCCGCCTTATCAAGACTTCAAGGTCAGGGTCAAAGCAAAGGTTTTCTACAAAGCCGGCAGGAAATTGCTTTTCTAGCGTTTCTCCGTGCGACCATCTTCGCTTGAGCCAGAGGGTTCAATCCCGCTCTCCTGATGCTCCAGTCCTCCAGGCGGGCATGGCTAGGAGAGATTAGCTTGGCCGCTGCCTGGCACAGTGCCCCCTACCACCACCCCAGCCCCCAACGCCACCCCTCCCTCCTGCGGCCCCGAGCCAGGCCGTTAACGCTGGCCCACGAGCCCTGTGAAATCGCCTCTTGTCTCTGCCACTTCAGTGTCTCCATCTGTACTTCCCGCCTGAAAGTGGCCTCAAGGTCAACATCAGAGCATCCTTCTCCACACGCCTCCAAGCTCCTCTTCCCCAATCCGACTCCAGAGGCAGGTCAGCTCTGCGGACGTTAACGTGATGGTCCAAGCACAGACGCTACCCCCCTTTTTACAGATAAGCAGGCTGAGGCTTGAGAAAGCTGTTTGCCAAGTGTAGTGGCTTGAAAGGTAGTCCCCAGAAAAAACGTCCATGCCCTGGAAAAAGGGTCTTCACAGATGTCATTAAGGATCTTGAGACCATCCTGAATCAGGGTGGGCCCTATGTCCAATGACGAGTGTCCTTATAAGAGACAGACAGAGGAGAGACGCAGGGAGGAGAGGAGAGGCCAGGTGAGGCCAGAGCAGGGACAGGAGTGAGGCGGCCACAGCCAGGGACGCCTGGACCACCAGGAGCTGAGGGAGGTGGGAAGGACCCTCCCGCAGAGCCTGCCGGGGTGGGGGGGGGAGGGTGTGGGGTGTGTAGTGGGGGGAGCACGGCCCTGCAACACCTTGATTTCAGACATCTGGCCTCCAGAGCTGGGAGAGAAGGAATCTCTGCTGATGCCAGCACCCAGTCTGTGACGCTACAGCAGCCTGAGGCGCCAGCTGGTGGGAGGCGCCTTTCAGGCCTGAACTGCCTGCTGCCTGGCCTCAACACAACGGACGATGCCACACCCGCAGGCCCTCAGCAAAGGTTTGTGGGATGGATGGATGGATGGATGGATGAATGAGTGAAGAGGGTTTTGATGAAAAACAGAAGCAAAAATCCTGGTTTCTTCCACCTGTTGTCCCAGCTCGCAACCGTTCCTGCTCCTTACGGGTTCCCCGACGGCCCCGCCTGGCTGGGAGTCCCTGGACCCTGGGGCCCTCAGTAAATGTGGTTTGGAGCCCCCAGGGCCAACCCAGGGCTCTTTGGGGGTCAAGGGCCCCAGAGAGACTCCCAGCCAGATGGGGAAGTCAGAAGCGGCTGTGCTGGGCCCCAGACCCACCTCCTTGCTGCTTCTCTGAATATCATGGGGCTTAGCTCCAGCTTCCGACGCCCTAAATCGGGGCGCGGCGGGGGGGGGGGCCCTTGGCAGGTCCAGCCAGCTTTCAGGCAGAGATCTAGGTTCAAATCCTGAACCCTCCCACTGCCACACCCTCCCTGGGAACTCCGCCCCGCCATGACCCCAGCTCTAGGCTCACCACACGCCTCAGGCCCCCACCCTTGCCTCCAAGTCTCTTTGGGAAGGTGCCCAGCTCGGGCACCCCAAAATGGAGCACCCCAAAACAGGCCTGTGGTTCTCTAGCCCCAGTGGGGAACCCTGCTCAGTGAAAGCCACCCGCCTGCTCAAGCAGCGGCCGGAGGGAGAACCAGCAGGCAGTGGAGACCCCCTCGCACGCCGCACTTCCAACCCGACGGGCAAGTGGCCTCCACGTGTGCGAAACCAACACATTTCATGCAGCGTTTTTAAGCTCCCGTCACCACGAACACCAGGGACATACATCCTTCTCCAAAGTGCCACAAACGCCGCAGAAACTGTCACTCAAGGCAGCACGCCGGGCGCTCAGGGGCCTCGCGCCTGGGTCAGCTCACATCACTGGGAGAAGAGCGGATAAAACGTCGTTTGGTTATCACCCCGACGGCTCCCGGCGGCTCTGAGAAGCGGCGTGACAGACATACACCGCAGCCAACGTCCCTCTGTCCGGGGGCCACCTGTTGAGGGCCTGTCGTCCCCACCCGCGTGGCGAGGCCGCTGAAGCAGCTCTGTCGCCCTGTGGGGATGGGGGTGGCGGGGTTACTGCAGAGCCGGCCGGCCCGCCGGGGAGCAGTGCCCACACGATGCCCTCCTGCTGCCTCGCTCTCCGCAGACGCCGCAGGGAGCTTCAAGAAGCATCTCTCCTGAGATGTTGGAAAGGACCCCAAATGCCCAGGGCAGGGGCGGCCGTAGGAGGCGCTCAGTAAAACCTGAGCCAGTACACATGTGCCTCCCGGGAAGGCTTCGGTGGAGATGGGGACCGTTCCCCATCCAGGAATGGAAGGTGCCTGCAGGGCAGCTGGGGGCTTCCTGGGCCCCCCAGGCTCATCTCCTCCCACACCAGCCTTGGGGGGCGCACAGCCCTGTGCAAACGGGGCAGGGGTGCAGGCGTGCAGGAGCTTATGTGTGAGGGGCTGCCAGTGGGCGTGCGTGTGCGTGCGTGTGACGGTGTGTACGTCTGTGTTGTAATTAACGAGGCCAAGCACGAAAACGTCTTCAGGCGGACGTGCGCTTGAGAGAAATGGTTTTCGAAGTCCAGGCAGGGGGACTTTTAATGGGACTTTATTTTCATTGCACTACGGTCTGTGAGCCATAAACGTGAGTTTTTAGCTAGATGGGGAAAGGAGGCACTTCCCCGCCCCTGCTGCCCCAGCAGACACCCACACGATGAGAAGCGGACGCTCGGCCAGGCCCGAGTGCAGAGGCCAGGCCGCCTCCCAGGCTCCGTCTGCAGGGAAGAGGTGGCCTCCACGGTCCCCGGGGAGCGAGGCCGAGGCCCTGCCTCTCCCAGTACCTGTCCCAGGGGTCTCCCACCTGTCGAGAGCCCCCACACGACCCTTTATTCAGTGCAATATTCACTACTCATGCCCCAATCAGGCATGCATCATAGGCGACCCAGGTCCTAGGGGCCCCACAGGGGGCCTCGCCCTCCACGAAGAAGCCCCGAGGTGAGGGGACAGCTCCCGATGCCACCGCCAGGCGCCTCCCCTTCTCCCCACTCTCCGGGCCTCCCCATACAAGGGACGCCCTTGAAACAGTAAATCTCAGGCTTGGCTTCCGAAGTCTCTTCTCCCTCACGTGGGGAAGAAACTGTCGTTCCCAAGTCAACCCAACTGCTGCCAACCACGGGATTGGCGGGGCAGCCCTGGCCTCCGGCGGCAAGAGCGGCCTCTGCTCTCCATCTGGCTACAGGGCACCACGGAACTCTCCGGAATCGGGGCCTCGTCTCAGTCACTACTGTCAGCCCGGGTGGGCAGAGGGACAAGGGAGATACATCAACAGCGGGCACGCAGCTCGCCAGGTGACCCAGGATAGGACTGCCCGTCTCAGAACCTCGGTCTCCCCAGTTCAGTGAACCTGAATGTAGTCCTGGAGCCCCGAGGAGGCAGACCTCCTCACAGGGTCACGGGGGAGAGTGGGGAGGGAGGGGGTCCCACAGCACCAGCACTGGCTTGAACGAGGTACCACCTGACACCCGTTAGGGTGGCAACTATCAACAAAACAGAAAATAACGTGTCGGCGAGGATGTGGACCAATGGGAACCTTGTGCACTGCTGGCAGGAAAGTAAAACGGTGCAGCCACAGTGGAAAACAGTACAGCAGTTCCTCAAAACATTACAAATAAAATGATCCTATGGGGCTTCCCTGGTGGCGCAGTGGTTAAGAATCCGCCTGCCAATGCAGGAGACACAGGTTCAAGCCCTGGTCCGGGAAGATCCCACATGCCGCGGAGCAACTAAGTCCGTGTGCCACAACTACTGAGCCTGCACTCTAGAGCCTGCGAGCCACAACTACTGAAGCCCGCGCGCCTAGAGCCCGTGCTCCGCAACAAGAGAAACCACCGCAATGAGAAGCCCGTGCACTGCAACAAAGAGTAGCCCCCGCTCGCCGCAACTAGAGAAAGCCAGTGCGCAGCAACGAAGACCCAACGCAGCCAAAAATAAATAAATAAATAAATTTATTAAAAAAAAAAAAAATGATCCTATGATCCAGGGATTCTACTTCTGGGTATACACCCAAAAGCGTTGAAAGCAGGGTCTCAAAGAGATACTTGTACACCCGTATTCACAGCAGCGTTATTCACAGCAGCCAAAAATCATGGAAGCCACCCATCCATCAACAGACAAATGGATAAACAACATGTGGTCTATCCATACAACGGAATATTATTCAGCCTGAAAAAGGAAGCAACTCCTGACACACGTTACAGGATGAACCTGGAGGACATTACGCTCCGTGAAATAAGCCAGACACCAAAAGACAAATACCGTATGATTCCATTTATATGGGGTCCCTAGAGTAGCCCAAATCATACAGACAGAAGGTGGCGTGGTGGCTGCCCGGGGTGGGGGAGGGGAACAGGAAGTTGTTTAATAGGTAGAGTTTCAGTTTTACAAGGTGAAGAGAGCTGCGGGGTGGTCGGTGTTGATGGCGGCATGACAGTGTGAATGTCCTTAAAAATGGCTAAGATGGTAAACTTAGATGGTTACGTGTATTTTACCACAATTAAAAAAAACAAAAACTCGTTTGAAAACTTCAAAAACTGTATGGTTTTCAAGGTCCCCCCAGCATGAGGCCCCCACTGAGGACCATGTGATGCCTCGTGGGCCTCCCCTGCAGTCCACCCACCCCCCACCCCCAGCACCATGCCCTCCACCCAAAGCCTCTGGCCTCGTGGGAGGGTCTGTGGCTTTCCCAGGAGGAGAAGCAAATACAGCATGGGTGATGGACACAGGGGGTCTGGGGGCCTCAAAGCATCAGTGACACAGCCCCTGCGGGGAGCCGGAGTCCAGGGAACTTTGCCTTTCTAAGGTGTTTCTTTTTATTTTTCCCACGAGTAGGCATTACTTTCAAGACTCCTTAAAGAGATTCCTCCACTTTGGATGGGGCCTGGGAGGAGTGGTTCCCACGAACGGACTAAAAACACAGCCCGGCAGCCAGCACAGCAAGCTTCCGAGGACGTCACCTTCTGACAGTCAGAAAATGTGAAGATCAACTCAGACGCTGCACTTTCTGGAAATTCCAGCTGCACCAGCGCCAGGCCCTGAGCGCAGGGGGGGCACGGGGCGTGGGGGCGGGGGGCCTCCATTGTTTGCCAGGCGAGCAGCTGGGCTCTCTCCCCTGAACTGTGGGTCAGGAATGTTCGCAGCTGCAGACTCCCCCCGACCCCCCCAACCCGGGAGGGAGCCAAGCGGGGGAGGGAGGCTGCCCGGGCCTGAGGACAGAGCCCGTCCAGGGAGGACTGGGAGGTCTGTGCACAGAGAAGCTGAGCCAGCACTCAGCCGGGCCCCACCTGCCCAGGATGCACGGCTCACCTGCCCACAGGTACCCAGGGCCTGGAGTCGGCCGGGGCTCAAGCCGCAGCCCCTCCCTCTGGCCCTTTACTTTCCCGAAGGCCTTGCCGCTTCCACTGCTCCCGGGCTGGAATAACCCTTCCCACTTGGCCAGGTGGAGAAACTGAGGCCCAGACTGGCACTGAGGGGACTCCCCCCTCACCAGCTGCCAACAGGTCCTGTGCAATTTTTTTTTTTTTTGGCTGCATTGGGTCTCCGTCGCTGCGTGCAGACTTTCTCCAGTTGCCGCGAGCGGGGGCTACTCTTTGTTGCGGTGCGCGGGCTGCTCATTGCGGTGGCTTCTCTTGTTGCGGAGCACGGGCTCTAGGCACGCGGGCTTCAGTAGTTGTGGCACATGGGCTCAGTAGTTGTGGCTCGCGGGCTTAGTTGCTCCGCGTCATGTGGGATCTTCCCAGACCAGGGCTCGAACCCGTGTCCCCTGCACTGGCAGGCGGATTCTTAACCACTCCGCCACCAGGGAAGTCCCACCTCCTGTGCAATTTTAACAGAGAAGGAAACATGCCTGGGGGCACCACTCCACGCTGGGCGGTGGGACTGAAATAAAGCGAAAACCTACAGGATCTCCCGCCTTAAAGCCTAAAGCACCACTGACCACTTAGGATCTTTTTCTGTCCAGCTCCTTGACTTTGCATTTTTTTTTCCTTCTTTGGATTTTTTTTATCGAAATATACAATATTATACTAGTTTCAAGTGTACAACATAGTTATTCAATATTTTTATAGATTATCCTCTTTTTTTTTTTTTCTGGCCGCCCCGCACAGCTTGTGGGATCCTGGCCCCCCGACCAGGGATCAGACCCGTGCCCCCTGCAGCGGAAGTACGGAGCCCTAACCACCGGACCTCCAGGGAAGTCCCTATCCTCCATTTAAAGTTATTATATAATATTGCCTGCATATTTTTTTTTAACAAGATTGACTGCTGGGAATAACTGGCAATTCTGAGTCCTGGCATTTCCTCACTCACAGCATAAGCGTCCAGCTCACAGCACTCGGGGTCTGGAATCTCCCCCTGGCCTGGCCGCTCTTCCACATCCCATGCCCTCCCACCCCCTCCCGCGGGGCATTCCGGTTGTTTCCACAGTTTCACCATTATATTTGCAGGACAGTGAGAGGCTCTGTTCCTCAGAAGCAGTTCTCTCTTGGGGCCAAAGGCTCCACCTCCACTAGAGGTGTGTCATGGCGGGACCACCAATAGAGGACGGTCACAACCCACGGCCTTCGATCCAGACGGGCTCCACCAAGTGTAAATGGTGGAGCCGAGGAGGACCTCAGACAGCTCCAGGCAACCGTCACCCACTTCCATCCATCCATCCATCCATCCGTCCATCCATCATTCAAACGCCACCTTTGTGCAGGCACGGGGGCCCCAAGCAAGAAAGTGAATGCCTTTGCCCACCCACCACAGAAGAGACCCTTAGTTAAACATTAAACCGAGGCTCTCAGGCCAGGTCAGCAAGGTACCCGACCACCTGCTGGCCCACCCCCACCCAGCCACCAACCCCGGTGTTATTTTCGGGAGGAGGGGGCGGGGGCAACGGAGGGAAGTGAGAAGGCAGCAGAGCAGCTCAAGGGGTTGAGAAATGAGTGCAGGCCGACCAGCTGTGACCACAGGGGCCCCGCCTGCCCACGCTCTCCCACGTCCACCTCCTCGACCTCCTGCCTACCATCTCCACCTGGCCAAAATGTACCTACTCCCAACACCTGCCAGCCCCTCCCCTCCTGGGGGCACCACACCTCCATGTGCACGTCTCCTATAGCCCCAACCACACTCCATCCCCTAGCCCAGCCATTCAGCAAGGCCTGAACCCCATACCCCCTCCCCACCAGGAGCCCAGGGCCTGAACCCCATACCCCCTCCCCACCAGGAGCCCAGGGCCTGAACCCAAATCCCCTCCCCACCAGGAGCCCAGGGCCTGAACCCAAATCCCCTCCCCACCAGGAGCCCAGGGCCTGAACCCCGTACCCCCTCCCCACCAGGAGCCCAAGTACCCAGCCAACATCTGGACAGAAGAAAGAGGAAGCAGGGTGGGTGCAGCGGGTCAATTGTGCTCCCTCCCCCCAAAAAACCAAAGAGATGTCCATGTCCTTGCCCCCAGAACTTTAGAATGTGACCTTATTTGGTACAAGGTAAAGGTCTCAAGATGAAATCATCCTGGATTAGGATGGGCCCCACGTCCAATGAGCAGTGTCTTTTTAAGAGACAGGAGAAGAGAGACACACAGAGGAGAGGCCACGTGAAGCCGAAGGCAGAGACAAGCCAGGGACCACTGGGGTCACCAAAAGCCGGGAGAGGCAAGAGAGACCCTCCCCTGGAGCCTCCGGAAGGAGCACGGCCCTGCCCACACCTCGATTTCCAACCTCTGCCCTCCAGAACTGGGAGAGCATATATTCTGTCGTGTAAGCCCCCCAGTTTGTGGCGCTGTGTTAGGGCCACCCCAGGACAGGAACGCACAGGGCGCGCTGGGGAGCTCGGCGCCCACCTCTAGGCCCTCACTTGGAGGCCCCTCCTTTGCCCTGGTCCTGCCACGGGGCTGGTGATCTTTGCTCCACTGTCACTGGGAAGAATTGGATGGTTAAACCTGGTTGGGCGCCCTGCGCTCCGGAGGCCTGCCATCCAGCGCTCTGTGACACCACCCACTCCGGGACCACACTGCCTGCGTCGCGGTGCACGGGGGTCAGGGCCGCCCTCCCAGGCCAGAGCAGAGCTGATCTGTGAGGACTGCCGTCATCTCACAGTTTAAATTGTAAATCACGAGACTGAAGACTTACTTCCCTGCCGCCCCCCGGCGAGTCCTCCGTCACTGGACAAAGGCCGAGGCGGCCGGGGGGGCCGCCTACCCTGAGGGTCGCCCTGAGTGCTGGCTGAAGGGACCTGCCACCAGAGAATCGCTGCACGAGGCTTCGCCCAGCCTGCCCTCCCCAGACAGCTCAGCCAGCTACTCCTTCAGCCAGGACACCGAGCACCCACCTGCCAGAGGGCGGGGGGAGCGAAGGGCATCGTGCCTCCTCTTCACCAGGAGGCTGCTGATGCCGACGGCACAGAAAAGGGAGGCGCCCGAAACGAGGGCGAGGCTGCTTCCTCTCTCCAGAGAGTTTACGCGGGACGTTCCGCCAGCCCAGGACTGTGAAGCTTCCACAACACTCTCTGTTCAGCAAAGGGGTGTCAGGCTCAGAGAAAAGAGGCCCCCGATCCTGGGAGAAGGGGTCCCAGACTCAGCGAAAAGAGGCCCTAGATCCTGGGAGAAGGCGTCCCAGACTCAGAGAAAAGAGGCCCCAGACCCTGGGAGAAGGGGTCCCATATCCTGGGAGAAGGGGTCCCAGACTCAGAGAAAAGAGGCCCCAGACCCTGGGAGAAGGGGGCCCCAGATCCAGGGAGAAGGGGTCCTAGATTCAGAGAAGACAGTCCCCAAATCCTGGGAGAAGGGGTCCCAGGCTCAGAGAAAAGAGGCCGCAGACCCTGGGAGAAGAGGTCCCAGATCCAAGGAGATCGGAGGGTAGGGACAACTCCCTTAGAAAGACAGGCCCTTCACATGCCCCCACTGTGCCAGGCCAGGGAATGAAAGCCCCCCAGGGCCGGCATCAGCAGGCTAGGAGCGGAGCCAGGCACATGGAACAGGGGAAGTGGTCTGAGGGAGCTGCTTGGGCGGGCCTTGGAGGAACCCGAGGCAGGGGAAGCACACACGGAGGAGGGGGCTGTCACACGGCTGGGTACCCCAGGGCAGGCTCCAATGGTGACGGCATTCCCTTGCACCAGGGAAGGCAGATCAGCAGACTGTGTCACCCTCCATCCCCCATGCAGACATCACTAATCCATCTGCACCCCCCCAGCAGCCACGCCTAAGTGCCCCTCCCCATCCTTCTCAGCACAGGCAGGCTGGGCCCAGGACTGAGCGTGGCACCCACTAATGAGGCTGAGGGTCAGCCTGTGACCACGGAGCCAAGGGCAGCTTAGGGAAAATGCGGTCCTTTCGTGGGGAGTCTGGCTCTCCATCACATGGCTCGGCATGCAGAGGTGGTCCAGGCTCCTCTGATGAGAACCAAGGTTGGGAAGCCCTGGTTACCTGAAGCTGCAGACCCCACAAAAGGTCTGGAATCCCCTGTCTGCTCCAGCCAAGGCTCAGGAGACCTGGAATCAGGGGCACCAAGGGGGTGTGTGCCAGGCCCCTTCCCCGAGCCCCACACTCAGGCTGGCGCAGCAAGGCTCCTTTTACTGCTCAAGGGTTTGCAACAGCTACCCACCCCCCTTCCTGACCCGGAACCGGGGCTGCCTGGGAGAAAACCAGCCGGGAGGGCATGGTGAGGCCCGGCTGGCTGACCTCTGGTCCCCACGGGACGCACAGCTGCGGTCGGTTTTGTCTCCCATGGCCAATCCCCACACTGGCCAGCTCAGAGGACCGCTCGGCCAGCAGTACCTCGCTCTTTAAGAAACGAGGACAAATCACACCCGAGCGGCTTGGGGACGGGCCACTGAGAGCCATGCAGAATCAGCACGCCACGAATCAATGGGTGTGAAGGAGCGTGGAAGGGCAGCCGCGGACCCCCAGAAGTCGCCCATCACCCTGCACCTACCCCTAGGCCTGGAGTGGGAAAGGGCATCAGAGGACCCCAACCTCGACTCCTTGTGCAGAGCCCCAGCATCGTACCCCATCTCCTGACAGCTCAGTCCTGGGACACCCCCTCCTGATAGCCCTCAGTCACCATCGCCCCCACGCGGGGGTCCTCATGGAAGCCAAAGTTTGGGCAAAGACGCAGCAAAACGAGCCGGCCCAGGGCTGGAGGGTGGCGGGAGCAGATCACAGGGGAGGCCGCCAACCCCAACTCTACCTACCCAGCCCCCGCCCCCAACGGGTGTGCTTCCCCCCTCCTCGGGCTATGTCTCCTCCGCAGGGAGGTCACGCGGCCCGGTGGCGCCCACCCAGCCCCGCCTCCTGAGCACAGCCTGGGAGACCACGCCCACCCGCAAGGCTCCGCCCACGCGCGCCGCGAACACCCGCATCTCAGTGACTTTATCCACGAGGAGGAAACTGGAAACACCATTCGGGGTGAGCTCTGCTGCCTTGATTAATTCCTTGACCGGTTTCTAGAGATCGTTGTTTGATTTGGAGTTTTTGTTTGAACTTCCCGTTTTCTTTCGCTAAAGGTATCTTCCCTGCTTCCCTGTGACCCTGGAGGCTGGACTCTAGCCTCGGGTTTTCCCTGCACTTCCGGCACCTTCCTGTCATCCTGAGGTCCTTTCCATCAGCTCTTATTCCTCCAGATCTCAGTTTCACCCGCTTTAGTCAATAATGAGTGTTAACGTGTGCAGCTTTAATGACGGTCACTTTTATTTTGGGGACTGATCATTCCCACCCATAAGAATCCCATGAATTATTTAAAGGTGAGACTACCCATTTCTTGGAGCAATGACCCTTCGAGGGATTCGAGGGCGATGGGAACATGGCAGGGCCGGGGTGTACCCAGCGGGCTGGCACCCTCCCAAAGCGCACGCAGACCCCCCCTGCACAAACCCCAGGGGGACATGGGCGAGCGGGGGTCCATTCTCTCCAGACAAGCACCATTAGATCCCAGCACCCAGAGGCTCGGTGAAAAGAGCATTTCTTTGCTGAGTATTAATCAACGATCCATCAATCAGAGACCCGACCCCACAGAGGAATCAGCAGCTCGGGCTCACCGGCACGGCCAGGACGACCCAGGAGATGCCCCTAGCTGGAGCCAAGGACCAGTGTGCGGGGAGGGTTGGGGCGCCTGGGTGGGCCAGGACAGCACACCCCCCGCCTTGTGAGGACAGGCTCTTCAAGGGAGGGGCCTTGTCTCAGACATGGCCTCGGAGACACACCCCCGACTCAAGGGTACCAGCTGGACGGAGCCTTTGCTCAGGGAGCTCTCAAAGAGTGGCCGTCCCCGTGGCAGGGGTAAACAGGACAGGCTTTCTAAAAAGGAAGGTGGTGAGCATCCAGTCACGGGGGGGCTGGTGTCACCTCTGGAACTTCCATACACCAGGCAGCCCTGAAACACTGGGGTGTACAAATGCCACGTCTAGTCACGTGGAAGGCACGGTCAGATGGAAGCCCGGCAGATTTCACGTCTCACTGGGAACACACTGCCCAGGAAACTCCAACACACCCTGATTGTAAGGCTCCCAGACCACGCTGACGTCAGAAAAGTGAGAACATGAGAAAATCCCCATCTTGGAGCGAGTGAAAGAAGGTGGGTGGAAAGATATTTGGGGCAGGTGTGGAAATGGGAAAAGCAGATTCGCCCAGCCCAGCCCAGTTCCATGACTAAAACGGGGTGCGCACAGTTGAATATAAGGAGAGTTCCTCTGGGTGTAAGCAGACCAGTCAGCCTGAAATACACATGCGTATGAATATACCTGGCACCGCCCACACCGGGCCTGCAGAGGGGGAGAAGCGTGCTTCTGGGGGCGCCCCGGGATGCTCCAGGGTCCCTACCCACGGGGTCACCCCCAGGGCCCTGGATAAAGCTGCATCTGTCCAGATGTTACAGAACCTGGTGACCCTAAGAAACAGAGGAGGGGTGCCCAGGAGAGGACCTCCTCCTCGATCTCTGATTCCCGTGTAGTCAGACAGAGGCTCCCCATCCTCTGACACCCCTGGGCTCCCTCCTGGGTCGGCCCCCACCCAAGCTCGGGCCTTAAGGATGAGACCCCAGACAGCTGGCTCATGTGCGGCAAACGCCCCTCGATAAAAAGTCAACGAGGCTGTCACGTTACCCTCCACAGAACCCACTGTGCGGTCGTTTCCTGATTAAAGCTTTACCGCATCAATGGCAATAAAGCAGTCCTAAAGAAATCCATCTGAGGCAATGCCCTTTTTAAGAAAAACCACTCTTTCCACAGGCAAAAACCACTTAAAAATAACACACAACTATTGCGGGTTTTGAGGCAGTTTCGCTGGGTCTCTGCAAAAGCCATCACGTCACCTGGAGATGAACTGTGTGCTGGGGACCCTGCCTGTCCCCAGAGAGCTGGGATCCTGCATGCCGGCCCCACACGTCTGGGTGAGAACGTCAGCACCTGTTTGTAACCGTCTGCGTAAACTGTGTGCTTCGGAAGGCAAAGCTGGTAGCATGGTGAGAATGGAGTTACAAGGAAGGAGGGGTCTGGAATGACGTCCTGCGCTAACCAAAGGTGTTTCTCCCCGTGGGCTGGCTCTGCAGGAGGATGCAGGGTTTGGTACACGGAGGCCAGACCAGCAGGACGATCCCCCCACCCCAAGTCCAGCCTGGACGCTGATGTGGTCAGTCACACAGACACCGGAAAGGAAGCAGGAAGCTCAAAGCCAAACAGAGAGCACAACGGGGGTGGGGCTGAAACATCCCCCAACTCCGGTCAGGGCAGATCCTGGACCGACCGCTGGGAGAGCCCGGCCTTCCCTGGGCCCTCGGCCAAAGCCGACCCCGAGCCCCGAGGGCCGAATCCGGACAGGCCCCACCACCTACCCACCAGCCCAAGCCCCACATCAGGGCACCCTCTTCATCATCCCACGTCCAGTGGATGGCCAGCCCTGCCCACCCTCCTCCTGGGCCCTGAAGCCCTTGTTTCCCTCCCTCCCCCCACACTGCATCCCCCCCCCAGTGCAGGCCCAGTCAGTTTTCCTGCGGGGGTGACCACATCCGCCTCCTCCCCAGCCTCCCAGACTTTAGGCCTGCCCTCCGATCCACTCCCAGCACTGCAGCCACAGCAGAACTTTCTGGAGCCAAATCCAGGCACATCGTGTTCTCTCCAACCCCTTCCGGGATTCCTTGGCACCTAGGATGAAGCCACCCACACACCAACCACACCCTGCCTCCTGCAAGGCAGTGGCTCGAAGTCCCTGTCACTTCTCCTAGAGATGACCACTGCTCCCATGGTCCCTCCCTGCCCCGGCTCTCCCCGCAGACTTTGGACTCCTCAACGGAGGCACAGAATCTCACCCACCTTTCCCTCACCCTGAGGGCCAACCGCTCACAGGCTCAAAAAATGTTCCCTAAGAGCTAGAAGGCCCAGATGACCTGTGCCAGTTGCAGGAGAGCTGGTGAAATCCAGGCGGTCTCCCTGGAGGAGGTGAGAGGTCTAGCAGACCTTAAAGGAAGAGGGAGCTCCAACAGGTGGCCGGGAAGGAAGACTCTCGAGAAAAGAGGCAGCCACCCCCACACAAGAATCCAACTACAAATGACGTGACCACCATTCGACTGACGGGCACAGAAAGGCCCGGGGCCAGGTGTCCTCCACCAAGAGCCCACCTGTGCCCCGGCACAGTCCCGTCACACCACGCAGTGACTCAGATAGAAACCAGGGCCTGCTGGGTCCCAAAAGTGCACTTCACAGAGATGGCAGTTTCCTAAGTGGACGAGGGGAACCGGCTCACGATCCAGCGCCCACTGGGAGCCACAGCCACACAGCGGCCCATTTTACAGACAAGCCAAGTGAGACTGGGTGCGGGGAGGGTGATGAAGAAGCTCGTCCAGGGCAAATACGGCCACGTCAGCGGTGGGGCAGGTCTGAGCTCCAGCCCCGCCGGGCTCCTGACCACGACAGGGCACCCACCCTTCTTCCCCTGAAGGAGGGAACACGGCCAGGACGGTCTGGGTTTAAAAGCCCATAGGCGGGCTGCAGACACGGGGCAGCCTCTCCCTGAGTCCTGGCCACCGCCAAGCCCGCACATCAGTGGGAAGCCCGGCACCTCCCAGTCTTGAAGGCCCACCGCCAGACCCTGGCCCGGCCACGACCAAGGATGTTCCTGCTGTCCTCAGGGACCCGAGGGGGCCGGGTACAAAGGCTCCAGCCCCCCCTCGCCCTGTCACCGTGGCCTCGGGTGCCAGATGTGCCTGCACGCGGGCGGGTCTGCCCGGCGAGTCCCTGCTCCTGCAGTAAATTACTTCCCAGGCGCTCTGGTGCGAATCCACAGCTCTGCTCGGCCTGAGCCTGGCTGGCTAACAGATGTTCCATTTAAGCCGCTAAATTACCACAAATACACCCAAAGAGATGACACGCCAATTTCTCCCAAGGTTTATTTGCATGAGGAGGGAGTGGTGTGTGAAAATTCTATCTTCCCTTTCATTTTGAGGAAAAAAAAAAAAAAATTTATTACACACATGAGTTAAGAAAAGAGAGGGGGTGCCAGCACATGAATTACCGCGGGGGGTGTTCAGACGGATACAAATCCCACATGTCAGGAGCCCGCTGGCGCCCTGCGGGAGAGGATGCGGAGGCCACGGGAGCGCGGAGGCCACGGGAATGCTGTCTCCATCTCCTACAGGTCAAGGCAGACAAGGCCCTGCTTTCTGAGCCTCGGTTTCCAACGCTGTCAAATGGGTGACAGTGACTCCCACTCCACGGGGCTGCCCTCTGCCTCCAGTTTTGTGACTAATTATGACCATCTCGGCATCGCCAGGTGGCCCTGGGAGCAGCCCAGAGTAGGCACAGCAAGACAGGTGACTCCATCGTGCCCAAGGAATATCAGAGGGGGCTGAGCACCCCCGCGCGAGACACTGTCCCGGCCGGGTCCACCGCCACCAAGAGACAGCCCAGGTGCTGGCCCGCTCCTCCCCAAGTCACCAGATGGCAACGCGGGAGAAAGGCTGAGGGCCAGAGCCGCTCCACAGGGCAGGGTGAGACATGTCCATGACACTCTGGCCCCCTGCCCGGGCTGACCATTTCCCACCACCAGCAGGAGGCCCAGACCGGAGGGAGGGGGCAGGCTGGGGCCCCAGAGCTGGTCCAGGGTGTGGCCAAGCCACAGCCACAGGTCTCCAGCAGCAACAGAACCCACTGTTCAGCGGCCACCCGCACCACCTGCTTCCTGCCCCATGGCCGGGAGGCGGCCAGCGCTCCCCCCAAGCAGCTAGGGTGGACAGAGCTCTGTGGGCCAAACCCCAGAGCCCTCAGCCGCTTCGAGGAGAGTGGATTCGGGCCCCAAAACTACCCAGAGGAGGTGGATGGCATCACCCAGACGTATCAGGGATGCAGACAGGCGGAGAGAGGGCACAGCGCCGACGGCAGACCAAGCCTGGCCTCCCGACTACAAGATCGGCTCGAATTTGTTCACACCCGCACCTGGTCCCAGACATGATCCCTCATGCTCCCGGGACGCACAGCTGTACAGCCCACCGCAGAGATAAGCCAGACGGTAAACACATACACACACGAGGGCCGCGGAGGTGAGGTTTACAGCCTGGATTTACTGACTCGGTTATTCACTCCAGACAAGGCACGCGTCCTCCACGGTCCACCCCTCAGCTGCGGCCACGGGAACAACCAGGAAGCGCACTGCCCCCATGTGACCCTTCAACGGGTCGTCCCCAAGTGCTCCAGCCTCCGTGCCGTGCTGGGGGCGGCGGGCGGGGATGCTCCAGGAACCTTGCGTCATCAGCCAAATCAGGGAAACCGAGATGCTCCCAGACACCACAGCAAACCCACGTCGCTCCAGGAAGCAGACGCTGCGTCCACACGCTGGTTCCTGGAGACGGTCGCAGCTCCCGGGACGCCCCTCCTTAAGAAGTGTCGGAAGAGGGAGCTTGTCAACCAGAACACAGAGACTCACGCAGCCAGGGGCTCGGTGGCTCCCGCCAAGAGGATTCCACACGCACAGATCCTGCGCTTCCCCTCCAGACGCCCAGAGGCGGGCGGCCCTTCAGGGACCTCAGACACCCCAGAGCCCTCCTCCCTTCCACCCTGGAGGCACCTGGGGCAAAAATGATGGCCCCATCTTACAGATGAGCCAACTGAGACCCAGGCACAAAGCAAGTGGCCCGAGATCTCCCGTGCTCCCTGGGCCCGTCTTCCCTCATCACCTCCAGGAAGGCACGTGGAAGGCACGTGGGTCACAGGAGGTTAGGACAAGTCCCTTCTGCATACGGAGCTACAGAGGCCACCACCTGTCGGGTGTCGGGCCCTGCCTGGTCTGGAGCTAGCAGGCCCCGGGCATCATCTCCCTTCAGCCTCACAACCCATCTGTGGAGGAGGAAACGGTGTCACCCCAAGAAACTCGGAGACAGCAAGAAACTTGCCAAAGTCATACATCAGGTAATAACGGCCCTCAGGTGCCTGCGAACACCTGGCTCCCTCCCACGCCCCCGGCTGGGGACTGTCACCCGAGCATCCCTGCCTACGACCCAACTCTCCAGGTGAACCAGCCCCTAAGGCCATCAGCAGCGGGCAGCAGTGCAGAAAATCCCCCAGTTCCATTTCACAGATAGGAAAGGGACCCAGAGGAGCTGACTGGGCCCAGCCCACCAGATCAGGAAGATGTGCCCAAAGAAACACAGTCCAACCATCAGTTAAGGGCCCCAGGCGTCCCATCAAGAGCGGGCCCCTCATCCCCTGGGACCCCAGGGACGGTCCCAGCCCATGGCTGGTGAGACTCACCCATCCCATCAGCACCCACGTCAGCGTGCCCCCTGCAGAGCAAGGCCGACGCAGGACGTCCCCAGTCACTGGGGTGAGCGTCAAGTTCCCACCTGGCTTCTGCAGAGAAACGGCAGCCAGGCCGAGAGGACAGGCAATCCAGGAGGAAAATGAGAAAGCAGGAAACGGGCTCAGAGCCAGTGGCTGACCCAGGCCTGGCCTGGCCTGAGACTGGTAAGCCAGGAACGGGGGCTGGGAAGTTGTCGACCTGTTCTAGAACATGGCTCCCCTCCGCACCCCAATCTGGCTGACTCCTACTCCTTGTTCAAGGCTCAGCTAAAAGGTTACTTCCTGCAGGAAAGTTCCCTGACTCCGCCTAGCCTGGGGAGCGCCCCACACCACCATAGCGCTGGCTCTCCAGCCCACTCGACGTGGAGCCCCGAGCAGTGACGGAGCCCCACGCTCTCCCCACGCCTCCTCCTCCAAAGCCTGTTAGGTCATTCATAACTGTTATCAGAAACCAGCCCTTCGAAGCGGTTAAGAATCCGCCTGCCAATGCAGGGGACACGGGTTCGAGCCCTGGTCCGGGAAGATCCCACATGCCACGGAGCAGCTAAGCCCGTGCGCCACAACTACTGAGCCCGTGCTCTAGAGCCCGCGAGCCACGACTACTGAGCCGACGTGCCACAACTACTGAAGCCCGCGCGCCTAGAGCCCACGCTCCACAACAAGAGAAGCCACCGCAATAAGAAGCCCGCGCACTGCAAGGAAGAGTAGCCCCCGCTCGCCACAACTAGAGAAAGCCTGCGCGCTGCAATGGAGACCCAATGCAGCCAAAAATAAATAAATACATAAATTTATAAAAAAAAAAAAAAGAAACCGGCCCTTGCTACTGCCCATACACACAGGGGGCCCGGTCCATCTCCAGGCCCTCTGCCAACAGCGACTCAGATGAAAGCTCCCTGGGCCGTTTCCTAGAGCCGAGAGAGGAAAGGTCTCATGTCATATCTCCCACCCAGGATGAAGAGCCACTTTCCTTTAGCAGCTGCAGGTACCCCGCCGACGTCCCCCAGGGCTCGCCACTCCGCGGCCTGCCCCAGCACTGCCCTCTGTGCCCGAGGCTGCTGCCCGGCCCGGGACCCAGGAGTGGTGACGGAAAGCCCGGGTTCCCCTCCCTCGGGCCGTGCCCCTCGAGGACCGTCTCACCCCGAGTGCTCAGCGCCCACGGCAGGAAGCTGCTGGAGGAGGAGGGCCTCGGCCTCCGTCCCTCCCTCCCTGGCCTCACTGGCTCACCTCCCGTCTTGGGGTCCGCTCCCCGGGGCCCAGCCTGAGACCCTTACACTGGGGGGTGGCAGGGGAGGGGGGCCGGACGTCGGGCAGAGCCTGCCACTCACACGAGCTTGTTCAACTTTCAGAACCGTGTGGCGAGGCCCCTTACCGTCAGCATCAGCACCTCCGGTTCACAGAGGAAGGAAAGTAAGTTACCCAGCATCACACAACAGATCAATGACAGACACCCAAGTCCAGGCTCTCACTTCCCTATCCTGCCTGGAGTGGCCAGAGAAGACCACGTGGGCCTGACTCACCTGCCGGGCGCCGCGGGCCAGCACTTCTAAGAGCCCGTGGAAGTGTCTTAGATCGAAAACAATATTTAAATACTTAAGACACTTAAATACACTATTCGTATATTTGCCTTTACACCAATGCAGTCATCAAATGTGACTTGACATTCCTTATGGAGGGAGCACACAGGGGCAGGTGTCCGGGCCACTGCGGCCCCGGCCACGGAGCTGCTCGAATTCCTCATGCAATTCTCCCAGCCCCACAAGGGCGGTGCTACTTTTTTATTCCGGTAAAGTACACATAACGTAGGGAATTCCCTGGCGGTCCAGTGGTTAGGACTCAGCGCTTTCACCGCCATGGCGCGGGTTCAATCCCTGGTTGGGGAACTAAAATCCCATAAGCCACGTGGTGCGGACCAAAAGAAAAAAAATTACACGTAACATGAAATTTAGCACATTCCCCATGTTGTGCAACCACCTCCACTGTCTAGTTCCAGAACTTTCCATCACCCCAAACAGATCCCACACCCGTTAGCAGTTGCTCCCCCCTTTTCCCCCCAACCCCCCAACAGCCACCGACCTGCTTTCTGCCTCTGTGGATTTGCCTATCCTGGTCATTTCATATAAATGGAATCGCGTAACACTTGTCCCTTTGGGTCTGGCTTCTTTCACTCAGCATAACGTTTTCGAGGTTCATCCATGTTGCAGGATGTCAGTGCTGCGTTCCTTTTTATGGCTGATAATATCCCATTGTCTGGATAGACCACATGTTGTTTATCCATCACCCGCTGAGGAAGATACTATTTTTATCCCAGTCCTACAGAGGAGGAAACTGAGGCTCCGTGAAGGTCAAGCTCAAGGGCCCACAGTGGTCAGTGGCAAAGCCAGGGCTCCAGCCCTTGGCCCTAACCACACAGACTGTGCCCGGACATCACAAGAGATGGGGGCGTCTGGTCCCTCTAAGCTAGGAACCCAGAGGCCCAGAGGGGAGGGAGAATGCGGCAGGTCAGAGGAGGCCTAGGGAAGCCAGGGAACCCGCCCTTCCATCTCCAGGCCCAGGTCACACCCCGCTGCCTTGCCTCCCGCCTGCTTCCTTTGAGCCCTGGGGTGAAAAACATCAAAACCGCTTCAGGCGGAGAGAGACCTCTGGCATCCAGATGGGTGCTGTGTGAGTAACCCGTCGTGTGTAGATGAAAACAGCTCAGATCTGAAAGGTACCTTGTCTCTCACCAAAATGACTATTGGATGTTTCTCTCTCCTGTCCTGGCAGCCAGATAAGCTGGGCGAGGCGGGGAGGAAAACACAGATGCCCAGTCTCTGGGGTGGAGGATAGATTAAGGATGGGAGGAGCTTAAGGGCAAGGGAGGGAGGGTCTCAGGATGTGATTGTCATAAGCGTAAGGGACCAGAACCTTCCACCACCCCAGGGGTACCTGGAGAGAGGGCGTGAACAGACTAAACCTCTCCAGCTGCCCTGTGCGCCAGGGACTGGGACCCAGACATCCCTCATGCAGCTGAATGGTGGGACAGTCCATGCTGCACCCACGACCACTGTCCCAGGGGGCACCTCCCCATTCCTGCAGGGACACGGAGGCCAGGTGCGGAGCCCCGCCTCCCCTACCAGGCCAAACCTGGCAGAAACACTTCCGTCAACCAGAGCCAACCCCGAGGGGAGGAAAGCAAAACATCGGCCTTGGACTCTGGCGTCAGGAAGGCCGGGGCAAGCCCAGGCCCAGCCTCTCGCAGCTGCATGGCCCCGGCAGGTGGCTTAGCAACTCTGGGCCTCAGCCGCCAACAGGGCCGCGCTGGCCCCTCACTGCGGGGCTGGGGTCGTCCACGCGCTCAGCACGGTGCCTGCACCCCCCTCCCCTGATGGCATCCTACATTTGTGAGACAAACACGACCATCAAGCGAATGTGGATGAAAGCTGGCAACGTGTGGACGGTACATTTAGGAGAGAGGCCGGGCAGAGGCAGGGCTAGGGTGGGGGGGTGAGGCACGTGGAGGAGAGAAACATCCGGAACCCGAAGCCGCCCACCTGCCAGGTGACTCCGGTCCTGGCGACGGCCCCCAGCACCCCACCCTGCCGCCCTCCACATCCCGGGAGACACCCCTCCTGCCGCAGCCGTGAAGCCCCCAGCAGAGTGGAGGAACTTGGCAGGCGGCAGTGGGACAGCATCTCAGAAAGTCCTCTGACAGCACAAGACAGACAAGTGCCCCCCACTCCGCACAGACGACAACCAGGCCTCTGGGGGGGGCCTCGGGGGGACTTGGGAGTGGGCCCCATCCCTGGAAAGGCCCGGAGGCTACCGAGCCCACAGAGGGATGGGAGGCCAGGCGGCCGGCAGCCGTGCCCCCTGCCTGCCTGGACCAGCTCTCACCGGACACCATGTGCGCACGCCGCCTTTGAAACCAAAAGCACAAAACAAAACAAACCAACAGGAACATTTATGGCCTGAAGTTTAAGTTGGCTCAGGGGGATGAGGAGTAGGTGTGTTAAAAATAAGTGTTTTAATCCTTATATAAACTCTGCAGAGACGATAAACAATCCCCACAAAACAGAGATGTCGTGCGTTTCTGGCAACACTTAAGCTTCCAAAGGCAGGGAGCCTCGCTTGCGGGCCACCCCCGTTACCCCAACCCGGCCGGCAGGCACCCACGGCACGGCCCTGCCCCCCTCTGCAGCCGTACGTTGTTATTCCTGTTTACCATTTGGGTCCAGAAACCAAAACAGTCACAGCATCCACAGGATGCTGACTGGAGTGCCCCCGGAAAGCGTGGAGCTTCGGAGGACCACGAACGCGGCCCGAGCAGGGCGCCAGGGGGCCCCTCCTGGCCGAGCTTGCTTCCCCGGCTGAGCGGGGCAAGGGGTTCATCCCACACACGCGCGGTGCCGGCTCGTGATCCGGCGCTGAAGCAGGTCTGCGGGGCCTGCCACATCTGCGCCCCTGCCCTGACCTCTCTCCCGGGTCAAGCTCCGGGGCAGGTGCTAGGGGAGGGGCATCTACAGGGCGAAGCAGAGCCCCAGGCTTCAAAGGGCCGGGCCGCCCAGGGTGAGGGTGTGGAGGGGTAGGCAACAACCACTGAGCACGTATCACCTCCAGGTGCTGGGCTGAGAGCTTTGGGTCCCCTCTGTCCGCTCTGTCTTCAGCCAACCCCCAGGAGGTGGCTGCCAGAAACCCCCTTTCACAGCGGAGGAAACAGGGGCCGGGGCAGGGGTGGGGCACAGCACACAGCCGAGAAGTGGCGACCAGGATTTGAACCCAGGTCCAAGAGGGTACAGCGCCGCACCCGTCTCCACCCCAGGGACGAGTTGGCGGCCGCCCCGCTGCCCAGCAGCACACGAGGCCGGGCGCAAGGTGGGAAGTGGGTCCGGGGCGGGGTGGTGCTGCCCCCAGACGGCTCGGCCAGAATGAGCGGCCCAGGATCCCCGGGCGGGTGGAGGAGCGGACGCCCCACAGCCATCGGGAACTGGACGGAGGACGTGGACGGGGCGGGAGGAGACAAGGATGCCACGCTCTGCGGCCGCGACTTGAGCGGGGGCCACAGCTGCTCACAACCGGACGGCGTGGAGCTGGCCTGGCCTCGTGGCTGGGCCCCGGGCACACAAGGAACCCCCAGAGACCGTGGCCCCGGGCACACAAGGAACCCCCAGAGACCGTGGCCCCGGGCACACAAGGAACCCCCAGAGACCGTGGCCCCGGGCACACAAGGAACCCCCAGAGACCGTGGCCCCGGGCACACAAGGAACCCCCAGAGACCGTGGCCCCGGGCACACAAGGAACCCCCCAGAGACCGTGGCCTCGGGCACACAAGGAACCCCCAGAGACCGTGGCCCCGGGCACACAAGGAACCCCCAGAGACCGTGGCCTCGGGCAGCCGCCCCCCACTGGGGGGCTGAACTCCACTTACAGGCCACGTGCCCCATGCCGGCTCAGGGCTGAGACAGCACCCGAGGGGAGCGGGTGCAGGAAACAGGCTGTAGAGGGGCCCCTCCGCCACCTCCTCGGGGAGCCTGCCCAGGTTTCCTGAGCCCGGCCGCCAGCCTTCCGCCCGCTGTCTTTCTCTGCATCTTTCTCTCCATCTTAATTCTTCACGAATCCCTCATTCTGTCTCCCCTCCAGAAGGTCAGACACAGGTCAGGGGTCTCTGCCTCTTCTGCCCAAGGCCCGTAGGCAGATGGGACTCTTGAGTAAATGATGGAGTGACCCTCCCGCAGCCGCCTGGGAGCAGGTGAGGGGAGGGCCGAGCCGGCCAGCCCGGCCACGTCTGGACTCGGGCACTGCGTGGGCCCCCAGCCTCCTCACCCACGGAGGACCCCGTGCCAAGGCTGTTCTGCTGGTGAAGGGAGGAGCAAAGTGAAGGAGACTCCAGGCTCCAAGAGACCTGGGCGGCTTGGCGAGAGGCCTCGGCCTCCACGCAGCTGTGCACCCCCAGGCCAGCCTGTCACCTCTCCATTGACGGGGGGCACGGCCACCCAACCCAGTGCCTCACAGGGTCTCCCGAGGCCCAGGGGAGGCGCCCTGGCTGGGCTGCCAGGGAACAAAGTTTCTCAGGACAGGGCATGGCCAGGCAGCAGCGATCTGCCTGGGGGGCAGAGTGGGAACCCCCCCCCACCCCAGCTTCTGCTCCCACAGAGCCCCATCCCTGCAGCAACCACCCATCTCCAACCTTTAGTTACCTAAAGGCGTCCAGTTTTCACCACCAGCTCAAGTGCCACCTCCTCCACGAAGCCCTCTGAGGTCTCTCTGCCCCCAGGGATCCAAACATCCGCACCTGCTGAGAACCAGCACAGCCCCGAAGAACGGGACAGCAAGTCCTGCCCCATCCAGCCCAGGAGCTCCTCGGAAGGAAGCGGCAGAGAGAGCGTGTGAGACCCCTTCCGGCAGGAGTCCCCGGTAACCCTCAGAGGAAGGGGCAGGGCTGCGGCCCACCAACCCTGGGCCCTCCACTCCTGGGCCAAGGATCCTCCATCCTTCCCCTCCCCCCTCCCCCTACCTGGGGCCGAGTGGGAGGGGCTTAGGGGCTAGGGAAGGAGGGAGAGGCAAGCCCCGGGCCCTGGCATCCCACCGTCTCTACCACCGCAAGGCTCTGCAGCAGCTGGGCCTCCAGAGGCAAGGTGAGGCCAGGTGGACGCGGGAAGGCAGCTGGCCCAAGAGGCAGGCGGCGAGCCGGGGCCAGGGTCCAGCCAGCAGGAGCAAGCCGGCCAGCCGGGCGTGGGGTGGAGGCGCAGTGTTCTGAGACTTAGCGGGCCTGGTGGGAGGCCCACGCAGGTGGCCACCGTCACCCCCTTTCCAGGCAGGGAGAGCGAGGCTCAGCCAGGCCAGCGACACGTCAGCACCAGGATTCTCACGGCAGCCGAGTGGCCGAGTGTGGCCCCCTCCACTGCCATTTCAGGCAGCTCATCGGGCTGAGAGCACAGCCTCAGCTACACGTGCTCCGGGGACGAGAGGAGGTCATCCCCACGGGGCTCAGCACGTTTTCTGGCACCAGGGAAGCGGTGAGGAAGCTTTGTTCCATGGATCACTTCCTGTCTGAGGAGCCCATGCCAAGGGCTCTGGATACACACGGAGACAGGATTGCCAAGCGCGATGGGAACAGGGAGGGGGGAGCCCCGGGGACCAGGACACCTTCGCAGGCCCCGGGAAGGGCTCTGAGCAGACAAGCGGCAGCAAGCCGGCCCCACTGTCTGGTTTTACCCAGCCTACGGGCTAAGAAAGGTGTTCACGCTTCTAAATGGCTGGGGAGAAAAAGAACAGTATTTCGTGACATGCGGAAAGTACATGCAATTCACGTGTCATCCTCCACGAGTACGTGTTGGTGCACAGCCCCTCGCGCGTTCACAGATCATCAGCGCTGCCTCGGCGCGATGAGGGCCGAGGCAAGGACCCGCGACAGGACCGCCTGGCCCACGGGGCCCGAAATATTCACTGCCCGGCCCTCGACAGAACGCATCTGCCCACCCCTGCTCTGGGAGGGGGCGCTAGCTGCCGGCCGGGCGCCCGGGGAGAAGCAGTCGGATTCAAGGGGCAGTCGGGCGGGAGGCCCACCTGGCGGGGTCTCAGCGGCAGGGCTGCAGGGCGTCTTGCCAGCAGCACTGCCCGGCCCTGGGAAGATGCAGCCACAGACGTGGCCCGGACACGGGGACGGGAGGCAGGGGCCGGAGGGCACCACCCTGCCAGGGAGGCGACATCCTCGGTCACGTGGACCTCATGGCAGCAATGGGCTGAGATGAGGCACCAGGGTGGGGTCACCTTGTGCCTACTCACCCTTGTCAGGCCCTGGGCCCGGGCGCAGCGGGGCCCCCATTCCCGGCACGGAGACGCCCCATTTCCAGGGCCCAGACCACAGACAGATGGGGATCGCCCCTCACGACGGACTCCCAATCCAACACAGCCTTCTTCGCCGTTTCTCCCCGGCAGCCCACGCCAAAGCCAGGCTTCTGTCATCAGCACACGTGGCACAAACCAACCACGTTCCACCAACGCCAGCTTGCGCTCACCCATGACCTGCGCAGGTGATGCCCGACGGCCTTCCCTGCCAACTCCAGACCCAAGCCTCGGACCCTGCCCCACACAGCCCTGCAAGTGACCCTCCAGTCAGCAGGTCAGCGCTAAAGACGAGACCCCTGGTCCACGGCCTCTGCTCTCCCCTCCCCCATCCCCACTCCCTGCTGCACAAACTGGGTGCCACAAACCCTGCCGCCTGGAAATGCTAATATTCGGGAGACCAGCGTCTCTCAACCTTCTTGTCAATATCACCCCCCCAAGGAGCCTTTCCAGGCATTGTCCTAATCGCCCTCCCCGCGTGAAATTTTAATACCACAGGTGTACTGTGTATCTGTACTGTACTGTTCTCTCTGGGTACATCTGTGCTTGATGCGTAAAAAGAATATGATTTCTTCACCCCCACAGATCTGATTTCCACCCCCTTGGGCATGGATTACATAAAACGTATTGTTAGAATTAACGTTACACAGTTCTTTTCACTTTTTTAATATGACCACCAGGAATTTTAAAAGACAGATGCGGCTCACACATTTTCTACTTGACAGCACTGATACAGACAGAAGTACAAATGTGAACACGTGCAGCACACGGACGGGGACGGGGACACACACACACACACACACACACACACGCCTGTGTTAACTCAGAGGTGCACACGGCAGGTCTCAGCACTGAGACACCCCAGCACAGGTGCGCCTGTAGCCAGATCCTGGTTTCTGCATATGCCTCTGCACTGCGGACCCAGAGCTCCTTCCATAAACGGCTGATTCTGGAGCTGGACAAGATAAAATACAAGATGAGCTCAGATATCTTGTGCCAGGAAGGAGACAGAGCTCACAAAATGACGGGAACGTGTCAAAAAAGACACACGGAAGCAGCTTGAAGCAGTTGCCACTGGTCAAACCTGAGACCATCTGAGCGTCAAAATAAAGAGTGACATAACAGATGAGAATCCGTGGAACAGAATAGGAAACCACAATCCACAGTGGTAGACAGAGAGAGGAAGGAAAGGAAAAGAGGAAGAGAAGAGAGGGGGAGGGAGGGAGGGAGGACTGATCCTGTCACTGTCTCAAAGCCCCTTCTCAAGAATATTCGTGACCTACAAGGGGGATCGGAGGACCTTCGCGGCAGAGCCATCCGGCAAACAGCGCCAGCGTCAAGCGATTAAAGCCAACACCCCCAGCAAGGGGACACTTGGAAACCACGTGCCACCTGCTAGACAGGATGCCAGGAGAAGGCAACAGCGTGGTCACCCCACCGGCTCCAGGTGCAAAGCCTGAATCCAATGCAAGAAAACGGCAGATGAACCCAAAGGGAGGGACATTCTGCAACAAAAGGGGCCTGTCACCTTCGAAAGCATCCAGGTCGGGAAAATCAAGGTGAGGCGGAGGGGCCGTCCCAGCCCCCAGGTGGACCATTTGTTGAAATGGGCATTTGTGGAGACACGCGTTGAAACTCGAGTGGATTCCAAGGCGGCACCATCCCCGCTTTTTTCCGGGTTCAGGTGGCTGTTCTGTGGCTGCAGAGGGGACCTTCTTCTATAGGAAACACGTGAGGGTGCAGGACACCAACGTACTCTCGAATGTCAAGGTATGTTCAAACTTAAAACGAAACCTGGGGTTTCCCTGGTGGCGCAGTGGTTAAGAATCCGCCTGCCAGTGCAGGGGACACGGGTTCGAGCCCTGGTCCGGAAAGATCCCACATGCCGCGGAGCAACTAAACCCGTGCGCCACAACAACTGAGCCTGCGCTCTAGAGCCCGTGAGCCACAACTACTGAGCCCGTGTGCCACAACTACTGAGCCCGCATGCCACAACTACTGAAGCCTGTGTGCCTGGAGCCTGTGCTCCGCAACAAGAGAAGCCACCGCAATGAGCAGCCCTCGGCAACTAGAGAAAGCCCGCGCACAGCCACGGAAGACTCAAAGCAGCCAATAAATAAATAAATAAATAAAATCTAAAAAAAAAACCCAAAACAAAAAAAACGAAAGCTGACTTGAAAAGAAAAGGCGTCCTAGTTTCCGCTGGAATCGGCCTCCGTCTCCCTGCTCCCCGGCAGCCCAGGTGTCACACCCCTTGGCCTCGGGAACCGCGTCCCCCTGCCTGCACTTGGGAGCTCTCAGGACACTTAAGGGCCACTTCCTCATCCACAGGCACCTCAACAACCTGCTGTGTGTCCTGCTCACCTGAAAGCATCTCGGAGCAGGGACCGGGTCCTTGCCTGGCAGCGCAGGGGCTCGGCAATTATTCCTCGAAGGAAGGACCGGAGTGACACAGCAGCAAAGGGGGGCCCGGCTCGGCAGGACCCAGAGACCCCTTGGGAGGGCTCACACCAGTCCGGAGGGGGAGGGATTCACTGTCCTGGGTTCAGGGCGGTGAGCAGCGAGTGTGGCTCCGAGGGATGCTTGTGTACTAAAGCAAAGTGTGGAAAACGCAGGGTTAGAGGGACACACCCGGTACATGGGGTGGAGGGGGCCCAAGGGCCAGGCTCGCAACGCTTCAGGATGGGAGAAGAGTGAAATCAGAGGAGGCTTCCTAGAGGAGGCAGCCACTAGACTAGCTCCTACAGGAAGAACCAGGACAAAAGGAGGGGTAGTCTTCCAGCATGGGCCCGGCACACGATGGACCCTGATGGAAAAGGCTTAGGGGAGGGGGGCGCAAGCTGGAACGTTGGCACAAGGCAGGGACGGGAAGGACTTGAAGCTGGAGGTGTGGGCATGGGGGAGCCCTCTCTGCCGTGTCCCTGCTTCCCAGCCTTGTTCTACGGGGAGGAGGCCTGCCGGGGTGGGGGGCAAGAGGCTGGGCGGGTGGTGCCCTAAAGATTCAGACTGCAGACCAAACGCAAGGGCCGTCTGCTGGCATCAGCAACCTCAGGACCTCATAACTGAAGCTGTTCCAGACACACGCGGTCTCTCATTAGCATCAGCAGATTTGGCCATACCTAATTCTTTAATTAAACCCAACGTGGCTGCCAGGCACTTTGGATAAAAAAAATAAAGCACACCCGACCAGATCCAGAAGGGCAGGACAAGGGGCAACTTGGATCTGCCTGTGAACTCTTCCTAGTACCTGGCTCTATACACAGCAAATGCTCAATAAGTGCACACGGCTATTATGCGCCTTTAGGGCCAATAACCCAGCTGAGATCCACGCAAACGGGAGGGGCACTCGAAGCGCGATACTTGGAAAACAGGAGGTCACCTGTCACAGGAGAAGCCAGAGCGGCATTCTGGAACGAGGGGACGTCAGGCAGGCCTCTGAGCTGGACGGGTCCACGTACGGGCACACGTACGGGCACACGGTGACAGCAGGAAGACAGAAGGGCCCTGCCCACTTGCCAGCAAAGTATCCAGATCCCGCAGGAAACAGGCACGCACTCCCCACCCCATCCAGCCCACGGAAACAGACACACGCCGTGAACAACCTGAGAAGCGGGCCAGGAGCACCCATCAGAAAATCAGCAAGACAGCAGAGGGAAGGCTTCTGAAAGCAGAATTTGTTCGAACAGTCCCGGAAGGGAGACCTAAGTCCAGGTTTTAGTTTTACCACTTACTACCTGTGTGATGTGGGGTAAGTCACTTGACCTCTCTGAGCTGTAGCTGTCTCATTCATGAAACAGGGGTGGCATATGCCTCCCAGGATCATGACTAGCTCAGGGCAGGGTGGGTAAGAAAGGGCGGCTGTGATTTTTCTTGTGATGCCACCACCATGGGCCAAGAGGACCACGGTGTCTTCCCTCCTCCATTGGAGGCAAGTTCCCCAGACAGTAAAGAACAGCCGCACAAACAGACCACCACGTTCCTCTCCCAAACCCTGCACAGCCGTACATGTTCAAGAGAATTGTTTCTTTAATCGTGAATACACAGATGGGCCCATCCGCCTAACCCAGCCATCCCTGTGCCAGCAAGAGACACACAAAGATGGGTGTGACCAGCCCCACCCTCCGTGAGAGGACGGGCAGGGGAGACCAGCCCTCAGCCACAAGGGGCCACACCTGCCCAGATAAGATCTCTCAGGTTCATTCAGCGCGGCACTAAGGATGTTCTCTGCCCTTTCCTCATCAAACCTCACAACCTGGCTACCAGGCAGCCACTAGTACTGTCCTCATTACACAGATTGGGAAACTGAGGCCCCCAAAGCGGTCACTACAGGGAGGTGACAGTGCCAGGTTTCAATAAGAGCATATGGCCATGAAGACACAGACACTCGCCCATCAGGGTCTCCCTACCGCCCAGCCCCGCTTGACACCCCTTCACCCGGGCTGGAGCAGGGGGGCTCAAGGAGACTGTGCCCTGTCAGCGTTGCTGGCCCAAGGATGGCTCCAGGGACCCCAGGAAGTCTCTGCGCTTCCAGCGCAGGGGCTGAGCCAGGCCACCTACCACAGCCAGGGCGCCCTCTCCCCCATCCTGGCCAAACACAGCTGGGAGGGGCAGCTCCAGGACCCAGCCAACCCCCCCCCCCAGCCAGCCCCGGCCGTGCCCTGGGCCCCAGCCTCTCTGCCAGTCAGCCAGGAGCCAGCAAGTCTGGGCAGCCCCTGCAGTTCACAGCCAAAGGCAGACACTCGCGCTCAAGGCCTAGCTCTGCCCTCAGCAGCTCCTCCACCCTCAGTTCCCCCAGCTGTAAAATGGGGTAAGTACGTCCCAGCCCCCAGGGGGGTGAGGGCAGAGGAGAGGACTGGATCTGAGGGCACCCTGCAGCCAGGACACCCGGCCCCAGGACCTTGGGCTGCTTAGCACTGAGAGGGCCCAGGACGGCTCTGGCTTCAGAGGAGCCTGGGGACCAGACGGCAGGCCAGGGCTCCCTCCCTGGGCCGTCCGCCTCCGTGGAGTGGGAGGGTGGCCCCCTGCCCCCGTCTCCTCAAGACTCTTCTTGGTCAGCGGCCACCCCCATCCTCCCTGAAGGGGGGGGATGCCCCCATCTCCTTGGAAATGCGGTCACAGCCAAAGGGCAGAGGCCACGCAGTCCAGCCTGGAAAAGCAGTGACTCACTCCATCCCCCCTCCCCCCAGCCCAATTCGGCTGTCACACTGGCTTGTGAAGGCCAGAGGGTCACAGAAGAAGGGGCTGTGGGGTGAGCAGGAAGGTTGCTCCTGGGCAGTGCTGGCCAGACCTGGGGTGGCCCCTGGCCCCGCTGGGCACCCAGAGCCCCTTCAAAGGTGCTGGGGTGGGGGTCGCGGAACCCGGGGGGCAGGACAGCAGCCTCTACTCTGCTTAAGTCTCAGCCAAGTTCCCTCTAAGGGGCCAAGAAAGGCAGCGCCTGCCAGCCAAGCGGACATTTTCCTACCCGCCCGGCAGCCACATGCGCCTCGGCCGCGACAAAGGCCACACTTGAAGGTACAGGGGAAGCATGAGGGGCTCCTGTTCCCACCAAGTCGCGCGACCCTGGGGGCCTGGCGCTGCTTGCCCCCCCCCAAAGGGTTCCGGAGGAGGCTGAGGCCGGCGAGGGGGCGGTGCCCCCAGCCCCGCCGCTCCCTAGCCGACCAGGGCTCCCGGCTCCCCGCCCCGCCGGGCCCCTCCCGCCGCGCCCCGAGCCCCTGTCTTCCAGGGCGTCCAGCCACCAGGCGCGAAGCCAGGGACACTACGCCTGACGAGGCCACCGGCGCGTTGGGATCCTGGGGTCGGCGGCGGGGCGGGGTGGGGGGGGCACTCGCTGCGTCCCAGGGCCCAGGCCCGGGAGAGGGGGCGGCAGTGGTGAGCGCCCCGCCGGGGTTCGAGTTCCCCTCACCCCGGGAGGCGCAGGCCCAGCAGCGGGTGCTCCCAGGCAGTGCCCGGAGGCGGCGGAGGCGCACCCCAGGCTTGGGGGACTTTGCCAACTTCGTGCCTCCCGGGGTCGCCCCTCGGAGGAGCCGGTTCCGAGGCCCGGGGCGCGCCGCCTCTCCGCTCACCGTCCCGCCGCCTGCCGACGTCCCCGAGTCCGCCGCTCCGACCGGGGTCCCGGGACCGCGGACCAGGGCCCCTCCCGGCGCGCCCGGACCCTCACCTGGGACATCTGCGGCCGGAAGTTGACGTCCTTGAGGTCGATGGAGCCGGGGGAGAGGTTGTGCAGCAGCTGGCACAGGAGGACGCCGTCGCGCAGCGCCTGGGCCAGGTCGAAGACCACGGCCGAGGGCCACACGACCCGGTGGTTGGGCGGCAGGACCTTGCAGTCGATGAGCCAGCGGCCGCATTGCCGCCACTGCTCCATGGCGCCCGCGGCGCCCACCCGCCCGCCGCTCGCTGGGCCGGCCGGCTCAGGGCAGCGCTCCGGCCGAAGTGCAGCGGCCGCGGGGCATCCCGCCCGCCCGCGCGGGGCTCGGCGGCCGGGGCGGGGCTTCGCGCGGGCGGCCCCGGGTCTCCGCTGCGCCGCCGCGCGTCCCCTCCTCTTCCTCCTCCGGCTCCTAGCGGGCCGCAGCTCCCGCCCACGTGCGGTCGTGGGGCAGCCGCCGGGCAGCGCGCCGGACCCCGCTTCACACACACAAGTTCCCCCGGGCCCCGGGCCGGGCTCCGCGCAGCCCGCCGCCGCAGCGCCCTGCGATCCGCCCCGCCGGGCGCTGCATTCTGCGCTCGGGGCGCCCCGCGGCCGCCGAAGCTTCTGCCCCGCCCGAGACAAAGGCCCGGCGGGTCGCCTGCTCCGCGCGTCCGGGGCCTGGGCCGCCCTCGCCGCCGCCGCCGCCGCTTTGTTCGCCCCGCCTTCGCGCTCAGCGCTCCACGCCCGGGGCTCCGACTCCGCGGCTCCGCCGCTCCAGGGCGCGGGGGGCGCGGGGGCGCGGCCACTGGAGGGGTGGGGGCGGGGCCGGCGCGCTCGCCTGGCACCTCCCCCGCCCGCCCCCCCCCCCCCCTCCTGCCCGGCTGCCGCTCACGAAAGTTGCGGAGGGCGGGGGTTGCGGCGCGGCCGGAGCCCGGGGTCCGCCGACTTCAGCGAGGGGCACCAAGATTTTGAGGAAGCTCTGCGCCCGGGGCGCGCGACCTCGCCTGTGGAGTGATGGCCGGTCGTTGTCTCTGCGTCTCTCCTGCGTTTCAGGAGGAGCTCAGGAGGTGGCCCCTGTCGCGCTGGGGGCCTCTGCACGGTCCTTCGGGAAGGACAGACCCTGGAGGGGGCACCGACTGCGCGCAGTCGTCCCGCGCCCTCTCGGTCCCCCAAGCGGCCCCCACGGGAGAACTCGAGGCGGGAGGCACACGGGCCGGGGACTCGCCCAGATCCCCTTCCTATCCTGTGCGCTGGCTAGGGACCCGCAGGAAGCCCCCCGACCTCGCACAAAGGCCGGGATTCGCCTGTTTTGAAACCCAGAGGCCTGCCACTCGCAGCTGCCCAGAGGGCAAATCCTGGCGTCCGAGATGGAAGATGTGACATAAGTAAGTGGGAGAGAGGGAAAGAGATGCGGCCAGACCCGGCCCTGGGTAGCGGCCCGCCTCCATGCTGGCTGCGGGGTCCACTGACCGTGCCTTGAACTCCTTCCTGGGCCACGCCCTCTGGGAGGGGGTGGGCAGTGTTCTCTGGCCTCCTGTGACAGTGGGAGGGCTTCTAGAACATAAAGAGCCCATCTGGCAACGAAATGATGTGGGTCCTGGCTCAGCTGTTGGGAGCCCTGGGCTCTCAGCCGGGTGACCCTGGGCAAGTCTGATCCCCCCTCTGAGACTGGCTCAGTCATGGGGTGAGCCTGGGGGTGACCAGTCTCCGAGCATCTCCACACACTTGGGCTGAACCCTGGGGCAGCACCCGGCAGCCGCCCCTATGGCCCAGTTCCCCTCTTCCTTTGGCATTCCTGGGGCAGGAGCCAGAGCAGGGTGACACCCCACCTCATTGCGAGCCCAGTGAGGGTCCCCTGAGCCCTCTGTTCTGGGCAGTGGCCTCTGCAGAGAGTCAGGCTGGCCTCTTCCCAAACTGAGGAGGAAGCATGGGGACCCAGGCCCGGTTCTGGCCCATGGAGAGGAGTGGCGGAGGGGCCGGGCTCCCAGGGCACACCCCAGACCCTGGCAGGAGTAAAATCAGGCCAAGTGACTGGTGAGCTCCAAATTCCTGTCCAGGCATCCTTCCTCCGAGGAAATGGGTGCGGCACCTTCGTGAACACGGGCAGGAAGGAGCCTGCCTCAGACGGGTGAGATGGAGCCTGCCTTGCCCGAGACAAAAAGAGATGACCCCACGGCAGCAGGCGGCTTCTTCTAGCATCACCCCGAGAAATCACAAAGCGGGGGACAGAGCCTGACTCCCGGCGCCTCCAGCCGCCCCCGCCCCCGCCCCCGGAGCCTGGACAGGCACCTTCCTCTGGCAGGACCCCCCTCCCTCTCTGTAGCATGGGGAGCGCCCCATCCCGTCAGAATCGCTGGTGAGGACTGAACAGAAGTAATTATCCAGGAGCTTTGCACAGTGCTTGGGGCAGAATGGGGCCCCCTATTCGTGTCCTCACTGTTCTTGGCCTTCTTGCCTGGACAGGGAACCAACCTAGAGGACGAGCCGGGGCGGGGATGCAGGCAGCCACCCTCCAGCCGTCAGCACTGCTGTTCGTCTGCTGCCCCCTGGTGGGCACGGAGGGCACTGTCGCCACCTGGCTGCCCCTCGACTGGGACGCTCGCTGCCCAGCGGCAGGAAGATCAGGTTTGGCCTGGAGAATAGCCAAGTCAGGAGACGCAGGCCTCACTGCTGTGTGTTAGCCAATCACAACACCTTCCTGATCCCCAGTGTCCTACTGGGGACACTGACCCACCTGTGCACCTCACAGGGTTTGGGGGAGGCTCCGCTGGGTGGCTGGGTGTGCGTGAATGAATGACTGCACGAATGGAACCTGATAGGAACTCTCCTCCAAACACTGGGCGTGGGTGTCGTGAGCAGGTGTGGACTGTATCAACTCAGAGTACACGTCAGGAAGAGGGGACGCCCCTGCAGGACATCCTACCACCGGCCACATCTTCTCAGACTCAGAGCTGTTTGCCGGGACCGCCCATGGCACACCTCCAGGGGGCGCAATTCCCATCACATTCTAGAGAGATGGCACCCTGGAGAGGAGCCCACAGGCTACAAGTGAACGGTACCCTCTGGGAGTTGCCTCTCAGCTTGGCCCACCTTTAGCACCATGAGTGATGGCAGTTTTCCTTAGTGAGAAAGGCCCACACGAAGCACCGGGACAGTCCACAGGAGAGGCAGGAAGCTGGGCGTCCCAGTTCAGTGGCATAGGTGAAACCCATGGGGCAGGAAGTAAGGGAGGAGGGTCACAGGCCCCCACTTACCGGGCCCCTCAGCCTCCCCCTGCGCCACCCTTGCCCCCCTTCAGTCTGTCCTCGGCAGCCAGCAAGGACCCAGTGAAACCTTGGTGAGGCCCTGCCACTCTCCAGGGGGCAGGGGGCCCTTGGTGGCTTCCCCCTCACCAGAGATAAAATCAAATCTCATCGCTTGCAGGTCCCATGTGGCACATCCCCTCCCCGATGACTCATTCCCACAGCTCTCCAGCCACGCCCAGCGATGGGCCTTTGCACGCCCAGCACGCCCAGCTCTCCAGCCACGCCCACCTCAGGGCCTTTGCACCTGCCACCCCTCTGCCTGGGATTCTTGCCCAGATGGCCACATGGCTCACACCCTCACTTCCTCTGCTGACCCTCTCCCGCTCTGAGACTCATTCTTCTCTGCAGTTTCCGCCCCGGTGTCTGTTGCTCCGTCTCATCCCTCTAGACTGTCATCTCTGTGGCAGCGGGGGCCATCTCTGTCCTGTCCCCAGTTCACTCCCAGCATTGCAAACTGGGCTCAGCCCCTGGTAGGTAGTCGAAAAAGAGTTGTTAAATGAAACACCAAATAAGGACCTCCCTGGCAGTCCAGTGGTTAGGACTCCGAGCTCTCACTGTGGGGGGCACGGGTTCAAACCCTGGTCCAGGAACTCAGATCCCTCGAGCCGCGTGGCGCGGCCAAAAGAAAAAAAACTAAAATGCCAAATAAATAAACCAACAGGTCAGCAAAGCACTGCAGCTACGACTTTAAAATCCAGTATCCTCTTTCGTAGAAGTCACAGAAATGGGTAAAACTGATACAAAGGTTTAAAAAATGGGCTATGTAATCTGTTGATGTGTAGCATATCTCACCATTGTTATGTGAATCTGTAACATTACATCCTGTGAGATTTGCACTGACTTAGCATATTATTCTAAGTATTCATGACTGTAATAGCCACTCCCGTTTCTTGAGTGCTGCGTGGCTGGCCTGAGGGCTTCGTATGTGTCACGTGGCCTCCGTTAAGCCTCACAGTGAGGGTAATAGTCATTGTCTTGGGTGGTTAAACACAGAAACCGAGCACGCTGGGAGCTGCCCAGCATCACCGAGCAAGGTGCAGAGGAGCCGGGTCCAAACGCCGGGCCTCCCCGGCAGCTGCTCATGCACCCAAATCTCGCTGTTGCAAAGGGTTTCCATGCCTGGAACCGAAAGCTGTCGGTCGACACGCTGGTTTGGGGGGACAGGAGACCAAGGAGACGGGAAAATGCTGTGCTGTCTAAAACACGGAGATCCTGACTCAGCACGTAGATCATGAATGCAACAGCCTTAAAAGGCCAGCACGCGCATGCCCACTGCAGAAATGGGTGCAAAAGCACAGTCAGGAGCGGCAGAGCTGGCCAGGAAGGGGCTGCTGGGGACACAGCCTGCGTCTGAGCTGAAGGGGGACAGGGTGTGGAAGTGCTGCCACCGGCCTCGAGCTCCTGGAAGCCCGGTGGCTGCAGGGTCCGGGCGGGCCCCGAAGGAGCCGCCCCACTTCTGCCTCGCAGGGGATGACCGTCCAGCTCCAGGCCATGCGCGTTGTTATTCTGTTGTTAGGGGACGGGTCACGGAGCTTGAGGACCGGCCCGAGGTTAGGCGTTGGGCGGAGGCAGGGTTGGAGCCCTGGTCTGAATCCTAAGTCTGTCTCCTGCGATGCCTCCCTCTGGGGACTTTGCTTCTGCTTCTGGCTGATGGTACAGTGGTTCCAGGGCAGCAGCACGTGGGGGCGGGAGGCGGGGGGGGAATCTGAGTCCACAGCTGCCCCACAAGGCCTCCTGGGCTCCCGCAGGGTCCCCTCATCAGTAGGAGTCCTCATCGCTGGGGCAACACTGGGAATTTGCTCTGAACGAGAACACATGTGCTTCTTCATGTGTCGGGCGTGGTGCAGGCCACAGTGGACGGGCTGGAGAGCTTTCTCTGCCCATCCAAACATCCCAGGCCGTTCCTTTGCACACAGGCCTCCTCTGACAACCAGGGGGTTCCTCAGCCCAGGTTTCCCCCAGAATGCCAAGGGCTGCTGCAAGGTCTCAGTGCTTCTTAACAACAGGGCCCTTATTCCATAGCCAGGGTCTCAGGGATGCACTGGGATCTTCTCCTGCAAAGGCCCTCCCCAGAAGCTGCAGTGCACCCATCCCTCCCACATCTCTCTATCCATCCCTCCTTTATCCTTCCACCCACCCCTCCATCCCTCCACCCATCCAACCCACCCATCCCTCCTACATCCTCCACCCAGAACGCATTTACTAAGCACTGGCCTTGTTCTTGGGGCAGGGGAAGTGAAAGTTTTGACTCTTCCCAACATGACCGGGTGAAGGAATTATTCTCATGTCCAAACCACATGAACACACACATTTTGCAAATTCCATTTGTAGCTACATCATGCAAATTCAGCTGTCACAATTTCCTGGGAAACCATAGGTGTAGAAAAAGACCATCTGGCCCGCTGTGGAGTCAGATTACACCCCACTGAATTGCTGGGTGTGGGCTTTTTACGTTTTGTTTGAAAAGGCAAAATACAGACTTTTCACTGCTTGTGCTTCGACTTTCAAAATTAAGTCAAATGCCGTGGTCCATGGATTGTACCCCTGACTGTGACCTCTGACATCTCACCTCCAGTGGGGCTTGTGGTGGCACTTCCTACCCTTTGTTCCCGGCAGCTTCCTCGGAGCCCTGTTCGGGGCTTGGATCTCTTCGAGAGGCGCCTGTGAGGTCAGGGTGCAGGGTTACTTAAGGCTCTAAGGAGGGGGGAGGGTCTCCAGGACTTAATTCATTTGTAGGCGTGAGGCTGAGAAGCCGGTATTTGGGGCAGATCCCAGATTTCTGCAGTGATATCCCATCACTGTGACCCCAGCAGGTCACCTCAGTGAAGGACAGAGTGGGGAGTCCAGTCTGGCCAAGGGAAGCCCCAAGCCCCATGCGGCTGGTTGTGTATTACGGGACCCGAGGGGTGGCCCGGGTGCCGCTGCCATTGAACGTGGTCCTGGGCCGGCTCAGCCTTGACACTGGCTGCCAGGAGATCAGACTGTCATTGAAAGGAGGAAGCACACCGTGGTATTCAGAACACAGAGCCGGGGAGAGCCCTGGTCAGGGCAGGTCTGCCCCTGCCCTTCCTGGTGTTCAATACTGCCCTTGACCTGGGCAGGAGGGTGCCCTCCTGGGGCAACAGTCAAGGGAGTGCCTGCTAGACCCTGCTTCTGCACCCCAGCACGAGTGCTCTGAATCCTAGAGTGTGCCCATCACCCCAAAAAGACACCCCATGCGCCATAGCTGCCATTCCAACACCCTGCCCATGCCAGACCTAGCAACCGCTAATCTACTTTCAGTTTCCATGGCTTTGCCTGTTCTGGACATTTCATATCAATGGAATCATGTAATGCATGGCCTTCTTTCGCTCAGCATAATGCCAAGGTTCACTCGTGTCTATCAATAAGTACTATGTTCCTTTTTATGGCTGAATGATAGCTCCTTGTAGGTGGAATCCATTTTAATAATTCATTTTACTTTAATCCACTATATCTGAAATATTATCATTTCAACATGTAACCAACCTGAAAACTTATTAATGATACATTTTGCAGTTTACTTTTCATGCTAAAGTCTTCAAAATCCAGTGTGTATTTTACACCCCCAGCACATTTCAGCAGGAACACTAAGTTGTCATCAGAAATGTTTGATCTGTATTTAAAGTTAAGAAAATGTATCGTTGAAAAAAATACATTCATGTACCCAAGTTGTTTCAAATACACTTGAAAGTTTGCCAAAAACTGAATTGAGTATCCAATTTTAAGTTAATTAAAATTAAATGCAATTAAAAATTCGGCTCCTCTGTCAGGCGAACCGCATTCAAGACTTCAGAAGCCACACGTGGCTCGTGGCTACAGTTACACTGGGCAGCGTGGGGTCTGTCTGAAGCCTGGCCCTGCTCCCCCAGGTGTGACATTGCAGAAGGCACATGTCCTCTGTCTTCTCGCCTGTGAGTTCATGAGACCTGCCTCCCCACGGCGGGGGTTCCCTGGGATCGTGGATGTAAAGGATTTAGCACTGGGGCTGGCATTCACTGCATCAGTGAAAGCAAAGACGTTACGATGGAGGTTCTTCTCCTCCAGCACGTCAGGATCAGGCAAGTTTTGCCTGTTCCAGGAAACTGGTAACAAAAGCAGGTTCCTCCAGCGTGTACGCTGGGAGCTGAGGAGGGCAGTTGTGTATCACACTTCCCCAAGGCTTGGAGGTGCCTTTCTAGTCTTTCTCCCCCGCCTGACCCCTGCAGAACCCCCACCCCTTGCAGGCGCGACCCTTCTAACCCACAAAGCTGGTCATGCTCCCTCCTGCTCAACGCTCACCCACTGTCCACACAAAAACTCAAACACCCGTGTACACAGCAACATATTCACGACAGCCGAAGGTGGACACAGCCCATGTCCATCCACGGATGATGGAGAAACCAAATGTGGTCCATCCCTAGAATGGAACGTTATTCAGCCATAAAAAGGAATGAGATTCTCACACCTGCTACAGCATGGATGAACTCCTTTCTAAAACCTTATGCTGAGTGAAGGCCAGACACCGAGGGTCATAAGATACATGACTCCATTTATATGAAATGTCCAGAATCAGTAAATCTGTAGTACGAGAAAGCAGAATAGCAGCTACTAGGGGCTGGGGGAGGGGATGGGTCGTTACTGTCTAATGGGAAGTTTCGGTTTGGGGAGATGAAAAAGTTCTGGAGACGGATGGTGGTGATGGTTGCACTACAATGTGAACGTACTTAATGCCCCTGAACTGTACACTTAAAAATGGTTTAAATGACCAATTCCATGTTATGTATATTTTGCCACACATACACAAAAAGGAGTGAAGTACTGGAATGTGCTACTACACGGACGAAGCTAGAAAATGTTACACTAAGTGAAAGAAGCCAGACACAAAAAGCCATATATTATGTGATCCATTTGTATGAAATGTCCAGAATAGGCAAATCTAGAGGCTGAAAGTAGATTAGTGGTTGTCTAGGGCTGGGGGGACATGGGCAAATGGGGTGTGACTGCTGATGGAGACAGGGTTTCTTTATTTTTATTTTTATTTTTTTGGGGCCGCGCCACGCAGCATGTGGGATCTTAGTTCCCCAACAGGGATCGAACCCACGCTCTCTGCATTGAAAGTGCAGAGTCTTAACCACTGGACCACCAGAGAAGCCCCGGACAGGGTTTCCTTAGATGAAAATGTTTTCAAACTGGCTCTGGTAATGGTTGCACAACTGTGAATATACTAAAAGCCATTAAATTGTGTGCTTTAAATGGGTGGATTTTATACAATTATATCTCAATAAAGCTGTTTTATTAAAAAAACAAACCAAAAAAGCCCTTGTCTCCCACAGCCCTCTGAGCACAGGTTCCTAGGCACGATTTTGGAGTCCCCTGCACCCCATTACAGTCCCCTCAGTCTAACCCAGCCACTTCCTAACCCCCACCCCTTACCCCAACTTCATCCTTCATGTACCTGCAATTCTGAACTGCCTGCTCCTCAACTAGAGCTGGCTCCAGCCGTGGGCTCACAGGAGCCTGGTCCACTCAGAAAATGTGTGTGTTTCCTAAAACCCGTCTCAGCCATCTCTTCCTTCAGGGACCATCTCCTGCCTTCTCAGTGTCCCTCAGTGTTTTGCTTGGAGACATCTGCTGGGAGTGGGATGGACGGTGGCCTCCTCTGGGCCCAGCCTGTGGTCTCACCTCCCTGTGTCCTGCCAGCATCCAACACAGTGCCTGGCATGAATTCACTCCTTCATCCACCCATCCATTTATCCACCCATCCACACATCCATCCCATTCATCCACCCATCCTTCCATCCATCCACCCACCCATCCATCCATCCATCCACCCATCCATCCATCCATCCACCCATCCACCCATCCACCCATCCATCCATCCACCCATCCATCCATTCATTCATCCACCCATCCATCCCTTGCATCCACCCATCCATCCCTTGCATCCACCCAACCATCCATCCATCCACCCATCCATCCATCCATCCACCCATCCACCCATCCACCCATCCATCCATCCACCCATCCATCCATTCATTCATCCACCCATCCATCCCTTGCATCCACCCATCCATCCCTTGCATCCACCCAACCATCCATCCATCCACCCATCCATCCATCCATCCACCAATCCATCCATCCATCCATCCACCCATCCACCCATCCATCTACCCACCCATCCATCCATTCATCCATCCACCCATACATCCCATGCATCCACCCATCCATCCATCTACCCATCCATCCACCCATCCATCCATCCATCACCCATCCATCCATCCACCCACCCATCCATCCATCCACCCACCCATCCATCCATCTATCCATCCATCCATCCACCCATCCATCCACCCACCCATCCATCCATCTACCCATCCATCCACCCATCCATCCATTCATCCACCCATCCACCCATCCACCCATCCACCCATCCATCCATCCATTCATTCATCCACCCATCCATCCCTTGCATCAACCCATCCATCCATCCCCCCATCCATCCCCCCATCCACCCATCCATCTACCCATCCAACCATCCATCCCCCATCCACTCACCCAACCACCCCCCCCATCCAACCAGAAAACACTTCTGAGCACCCGCCCTGCACAAAGTTTGCCCCTTGGTGGGGAAATGAAGCTGGCCCAGGATTATCACAGTCAAGACGGAGGTCTCAGGTGGGGGCTACAGAGGCTGCACCAAGACCTCCTGCCTCCCAGGGATGTCCCAGGGGTCCCAGAGATCAACGTGTTGTTTTTCTGAGCAGAGCTCAGTCCCCCCACTGACATAGTGAGACCCCATCCACCCCCAACACACACTCCCACGCTTCATCCTGATGTAATGTGGTGATGCCGCTACCCCAGTAGAGGTCCCTGTGACTGAGTGATCCTTCAGGTCCCCCAAGTGGGCTCAGCACTTGGGGGACCTGCAGGATCAAGAGGGGCTTCACTACAAGGGCCTTTGCAGGTTTCTTGGCTCCAACAAGTGGGAGAAGATTATGGCCCAACCCTGCAGCCAGGAGGCCAGGCTCAGTAGGAGGTGCCCCTCGCAGACCCCACCCTGGGCACACGGCAGAGCTGGGGTGGGAGAGGGCCATAGGGGGACCTCCTAAGACTTGAAGCCCCTAGGGAGAACCCCGAGATCTCACATTTCTAGCCTTTCTCGTGTGCTTGAGCTGACCCTAGGAGGGCTTGGGACTCCCTCAGAGAGAAAGGCCACAAGTGAGGCCTCCCGAGTTCCACGCAGCCACTCTGTGCCCTTTGGCAAGCGATATATGTGTCTGAGACTCAGTCTCCTCATCTGTGAAGTGGGTACGACAGTGAACCCAGGGCAGAGTCTGCGCTGCGTGAGTCAATGAGATCGATGCACACACAGCACTCAGGACAGGCCTGACCCTCCACCGGCTCACGGTCAAAGGCAGTCCCAGCTCGTGTGTTTTCCCAGCCCGTAGCTTCATGCCTCACTTGCTTTGACTCAGGAAGTCAGGGCTTCCCTCCAGTGACGGGCCTCCACTTCCCTGAATTGTCCCAAGGCCCAGAACGCAGCCCACCTGGGGATCCCAGTGCCTCTGCCACACGGGGCGTGGGGTGCTACGGGGTGCCCTCCCCACCCCCCCGCCAGGTACCAGCCCCTGCAGGCCACAGGCCATTTCTACCACCTGGACCTTGGCTCAGAGCGTGGCCCAGCTGGCCTCGTCCTCCCAGGCCCCGCTGTCCCCGATGTTGCCCTGCTCGCACCCTCAGCCACTGCCGCATGAACAAGGGTCTGTCCCTGGGTACCGGCACGTCCACCAGGACAGAGCGCTGCCATCTCACACTTTAACTTGAGCCTCACCAGGCACCTGGTTATGGTATATTGGTCACCCACCTTCTCTCCTGCCTTTGGCCCTAGGTCTCCTCTCCACCATCCCTCCAGGGTCCAGATGCAGGTCAAAGTTCTCAAGGTCCACCCTGCCTCGGCAGCCTGTGACATCATGAACCCCGCTCACCTCGGCTTCCAGGGGCCACACCTTGATTTTCTTTGCAATTGCCAGCGTGACAGGTCTTTGCCAATAGATGCTAGCACCAGCCATGCCCGGCCTGGCTGTGCTCCGCTCCTCCTGCTGCCCTGGCCAGAGAGGGGCAGGTAGGACCCCCAAGCCGGGGTCCAGGAATGGCCCGATGACTTCCTAGCCACCCCACCTGCCTTTCCTTCCAGGCAAAACAGACCCTGCTGTTTCCCTGAAGCCCAGATCCTTCCTGCTCCCCGACCCCCACTCCCAACCCTGGGTGTGTGGAGGGGTCCCAGGAAGCAGACCCGAGCAGCTATAGCTGGCCTCGGCCAGCTAGCAGCAAGAACCCCACTGCCAATGGAAAGCGGAGTACGGAGAGTGCCTGGTACGGGGCAGTGACTGTTAGAACTTTCCTCAGTGGTGAACTGGGGCGGGATGCCTACACAACAGAAGGTACTGGAGTGCAGTATCTCAGACGTGTGAATGGCGAGGGGAGAGTAATTAGTGGAACCACGGAGACATCGGCTGTCACAGGCAGCTGTGAATGCATCGGAGGAAGTCAGCAAACGGCTGAGTGATTGATCACCCACTTGAGGCAAAGCGTGTAAGCTGGAGCAGCACATAAAAGGACATGGTATAAGGGGACGTCATCCCCTGGAGCTGCAAGGCAGGAAAAGCGGTGAAGCTCCCGGGAAAACTCCGGCCAGCAAGTCTCCTGGGTCAAGATCAGGGCCCTGACTGAGAAGCAGTAGGGCCACGAGATGGAGGGATGGGGACACCTAAGTCAACTCACTGGGAACTCGTCCACCCATGCTCCCTCTGGAACCTCTGGGCCAGCAGAAGTGGCCATTCCCCCCTCAAAGGCTAGCCGTCGCCCAGCCTGAAAACCACCCAGAGCCCTCTGCCTTCTGAGATATCACACCTCTGCTTCTGGCCGACGGCATCCTTGGCTATCAGTCTATATCTGGGACTAAAATGGAGGAATCTCAGCTTTTCATTCTCTTTTTTGATGAGCCATTTAAAAAGTATCCCACACCACAGCCATTCACTTCTTTTTTGGGCACCATTCCATGGTCCTCCAGAGCCTTTCCCTGGGCCTGTCACTTCCGGGTGCCACAGGAAACAGTTTACTCAGCCGTGTGGCCCCTTTTGTCCCATCTCCTAAGAAAGCTGTATTTTCACCGCTTTTAGCCACAGCCTGGCCAAATAAGCAATCGTAGATTCCCTCCATCTTCCCTGCACCCGTTTCCGTGTTAGGGTTTGTAGTGGGTTGAATGGTGGGCCCCAGAAAGGGCTGTCACATCGAACCCCTGAAATGTGTGAATTGTGACCTTATTTGGAAAATGGATTTTTGCAGCTGTAATTAGCTATCTTGAGATGAGATCATCCCAGATAAGCTAAATCCAATGACAAGTGTCCTTATTAGAGGCACCCAGCGGAGAGACACAGGAAGAAGCGGAGATGCCAGGCAGAGACGGGGGGACGCAGTCACAAGACACACAAGCCAGCATGCCGGCGGCCACCAGAAGCCCTCAGAGAGGCCTGGGACGCACTCTCTCCCCAGAGCTTCTAGACCAAAGGGGCCCGCCGACAACTTGATTTCCTACTGGCCAGGCATGGAAAATCCTGAGACTCAAACACATAATCAGGCCATTCATTGAAAGACATCAAATACATTCAAATTCATGATGTCATATTGATAATACTTTTTTAAATCCCTGACTTTAAAAAAATCCTTTTGCTGAGACTTCCCTGGTGGCGCAGTGGTTAAGAATCTGCCTGCCAATGCAGGGGACACGGGTTCGAGCCCTGGTCCAAGAAGATCCCACATGCCACGGAGCAACTAAGCCCGTGCGCCACAACTACTGAGTCTGTGCTCCAGAGCCCGTGCGCCACAATTACTGTAGCCCGAGCGCCTAGAGTCCGTGCTCTGCAACAAGAGAAGCCACCGCATTGAGAAGCCCACGCACCGCAATGCAGACCCAACGCAGCCAAAAATAAAAATTGAAACTGAAAAAAAAAAAAAAGATTAAAAAAATAAGCAACCCCATATCTACCAGCTGTTACCCTCCATTCTCTCCCAATCCCTACCCCAGCCGTAGGCAACCACTAATCTACTTTCTGTCTCTATGGGTTTCCCTGTCCTGGACATTTTATATCAGTGGAATCATACAATGGTCTTTGATAACTGGCTCCTTTCACCTTGCATAATGTTTGCAAGATTCATCCATATTGAAACATGTATCAGTACTTCATTTTCTTTTAAATTACTGAATAGTCTTCCATTGCATAGATCTACAGTGATTCTCAAGCAGCTGCTACTGGCTTGGCTGGATGGTTAAGGGCTTGGAAAGAAAAGGATTGGGAGCTGGATGACAAGGAGCTCTGGGGAAGAGGCATTGGATGGACTTCTTAGAAAGGACACAGACTGTGACAATATCTGTATCCCAGGTGGATAGATGTCTCCAAGGCCCATCCAATGCAGAGGAGACTCTCAGTATCAGCTGGACACAAGGACCATTCTGTGGAGGTCTTCAGCCTCTTCATCGAGCCGGTGCATGCTTATTTGATGGGCCCGTGTGCAAAGTGATCTTGGAGGGAGGGATGGAGGCTCCACGTGGATGACAATGTAAGCGCCACCACCGAAGCCGCCCTGCCCACCACCACTGCAAGCCAACGCTGAGTCCCCAATATGGCATCATTACCTGGGGATCCAGCCAGCCAAGTGGTGGCACATTTATTACATGGACTCATCCATTATGGAGGGGACAGTCTTGCTGGAATAGACACGGATTCTGGACTTGCTTTTCCTGCCAGCACCGCCATCCACGGACTTAGGGAGGGACTCGCTGACCATCACACTATTCCCACAGCAGTATTCTGAGCAGGGACCTCGTTGCTGAGAAAAAGAAGGGAAACAATAGGCTCTTGCTCATGGAAGCCACTGGCTTTATATACGCCCATCACCCAGAGTGCCCACCTAACAGAGAGCAGAGTGGCCTCCTGAGGACATGGGTGAAGCACCCATTGGGAACTTCACCGTGAATGTTTGAAGGCCTGGTTTACAGAGTTACAGAGTCAAGTGTATGCTTTGAACCAGAGAAAAATATACGGTGCTGTCTTCCCCAAAGCCAGACCACAGGCGTCCGGGAACCGGACGTGTGGAGGTGGGAGAGGCCCTCCAATGATGCCTCACGTCAGTTTTAATTCTGCCGCACGTCTTTGAGCTTCTGATGGCTTGGAAGGCTTGGTTCTAGAGAGAGGAATGGGCTCAACAGGGAGCACATCAATGGCCTCTTTGATTTGGAAGATGAGACTGCCACTTGGAAATCAGGGGCTCCTGATACCACTGAATCAAAACACGGAGAAGTGGGTTACCTTACCAACTGGGGTGATGGAGAACGTGAGTTGTTGCTTCATGTTGAGGTTGAGGGCAGGAAGAACTATGTTTAGAACCCAGGGGATTCTCCCTGGTACATTCTAGTATTTCTAGCACCAAGAGCAAAGTTCATGGAAAGCTGCAGCCACCAAAGACGGATGGATGGATAGACAGACAGACAGATAGATGGATGGATGGTTAGATAGATAGATGGATGGATGCATGGATAGATGGATGGGATGGATGGATAGATAGATAGATAGATAGATAGATAGATGATAGATAGATGGTTAGATGAATGGATGGATAGATGGATTAGATAGATAGATAGATAGATAGATAGATAGATAGATAGATAGATAGATAGATAGATAGATAGATAGATAGGTGGTTAGATGGGTGGATGGATAGATGGATAGGATAGATAGATAGATATATGGTTAGATAGATAGATAGATAGGATAATTGAGGGTTTGTGCCCTTCGGGAACGAAAGTATAAGTCACCCCACTAGCTAAAGAAACCTCGACCAGCTGAGATCTTGCTGAGGGCAAAGGAAACCCCATCTGACTGTTACAGAAATAAGGACGGTAACAACTCCCCATATTTCCCCCTGTCTGTTAAGTACGTATGTATTTGTACCTAGCTCTTCTTTTATTTCCTCACTTCCCTTACGACTTTCAGTACAGTTTTGTTGGAAGTTAACTTTGCAATTTAGTTTCAGGTAGAAGAATATTCAGACAGAAGGAGACTGAATAGGAAAAGTAATTAACCTAACCCAGAAAAGGAGCCCTCGACTGGTGGGACTTTGTATTTCCTCTATTTGGGGAGAAGGTGAGACTGTCTCACTCTTTCTTTTTCTTATGTTTTTAATTGAAGTAGAGTTGATTTACAATGTTTCAGGTGCACAGCAATGTGATTCAGTTATGTATATATACGTGTGTTTATATATATATATATATGTATGTATGTATATATTCTTTTTCATATTCTCTTCCATTATAGGTTATTACAAGATATTGAATATAGTTCCCTGTGCTACACAGTAGGTCCTTGTTGTTTATCAATATTATATATAGTAGTGTGTATCTGTTAATCCCAAACTCCTAATTTATCCCTCCCTGCCCTTTTCCCTTTGGTAACCATAAGTTAGTTTTCTATGTCTGTGAGCCTATTTCTGTTTTGTAAATAATTTAATTTGCATTACTTTTTAGATTCCACACATAAGCGATATCATATGATATTTGTCTTTTTCTATCTGGCTTACTTCACTTAATACGATCATCTCTAGGTCCATCCATGTTGCTGCAAATGGCATTATTTCATTCTTTTTTATGGCTGAGTAATATTCCATTGGAGATATATATAGATATAGATATAGATATAGATATAGATATAGATATATACCACATCTTCTTTATCCATTCCTCTGTCAGTGGTGAGACTGCTCCACTCTTGTATGAAAGATAGTTGCATCTTATTAGGCAGAAATGGAGAGTTGGGTTTTTGTTTGTTTGCTTTGCTTTTGTTATATGAAAGCTCAAGTGTGTGTAGAAATGTACAGATGGAGGCTGAATAAACAGATGCCAGTGAGGACAGTTTTGCCTGCCACCCGTAAACCTTTTACATGAACCGTTAATCTAAATGTCCTTTACCCTCTGCTTTGTGATGCGGGGACCAGTGGGATCCGTCAGGCGAGGGTGCTGGAGGTGGACCGAAAGCTGGAGGAGAAAGAAGGAACCTGCTCCTTCCTCTCGGCTTCCCGCCAGCCTCCCACCAGCTTGCAGCTCCCCCGGCAACAATTCTTCACGTTTTTCCTGAAGCGGCAGCTGAATCCAGTCTGCAGTTTCTCCAGTGAGCACAAAATCCACTTCGTCCCGTTGCTGCCACTCAGGGGCAGCAGCTGCCAGCACCCCATCCTCGGGGTCTGGGTCCCAGTATTCTTGGTGCAGAGACACCAGCTCCAGCTGCCAGCACCCCCTCCTCAAAAGTCTGAGTTTCTAAATGTTCACAATTCCACCCTCTTTTCTTTGGTCCTTTTGCTTCCTGCGGTTACCACCTTTGAGATACTTTAGAGGTCTTTATTTTAACCTGAAAGTTACCTAGTTAACAACTTTGTACCTAATGAACAATCCCTTCTGTTAATCTCTCTCTGGTCAAATCATTGGTGTGATTTCTGTCTTCCAGCTGGACCCTGACTAAGTCCCTCATCAACTATACATATTCCCAATTTCTTCTCACCTCTGTGACTTTCCTTTTCACTCATTTTAAAACTAAGCATTTACGTTTTAATTTAGGACAGTTTTAGATTTACAGAAAAATTGCAAAGACAATACTGACAGTTTCCATATACCCCACAAACACACCATACATGTGTATATTTTCTTGTATATGCATTTAAGACAATAAACTTCCCTCCAGGCATGATTTTAACTGCATCTTACAAGTTTTGATATATTGTATTTTTATCATCATTCAATTAAAATAGTTTAAAATTTGTACTGTGAATTTCTCTTTGACCCATGAGAAATTTAGAATTTTTTTTTTTTTTGGTATCCCTGGGTGGGCTCCAGAATATATTTTAAAGTAATCAAATATAGGGGTTTTCTTCTAGCATCTTTTTATTGTTTTATAGACTATGTTTCCTGTGACCCTTTTCGCGTAGGATTTAAGTGCTTTGAAATGTATCGAAACTGATTCATGGACTGGCATGTGGTCAATTTTTTGAGATGTTCTGTGTCCTTGTAAAGAATGTGCATTCTACAGTGGTGGGTTCAGTGTTCTTGAATGTCCCTTAAGTCGACTTCCTTAATTAGCGTTAGGGGAAACCGTAAAAATGAAAGTTCAGTAAGGAAAGGGACAGATACCAAACGGGAGTATTATTGCAAAAGGATTTGGAGGTGGGTGCGGAAGGAAGCAGACCTAATTTTCATGACAGAATGGGGACTTGGCCCGGCTGGGTGACATGGGTTAGTGGGACACTTGGTTTTGAGAGAGTACGTACGCCCGGGACAACATGAAATTATTAAAAACAACGCTATCGATTATTAGGGGTAAGAATGCTAATAGCAGTAGCAACAGCAGTGGCAGAAGTGGCAACCGCAGACGTAAACAGCAACACAAAGCTATGCCCTTACACCATGGTGCGACCTACAATAACGGTCACACGGCTCCCGCAGCTGCCCCACCCCCAGCGGGAGGCCCCGCCCCCGGCCCCGCCCCGCGGAGCCATCGATGGCTCCGGCTCGTGGAGCCCGCCTGCCGGCCTCGGCGCTCGGCTCGGCATGCCTGCGGCGCTGCCATAGCGACGCGGACCCGCAGCCAACTGGCGCCGCCCCGCCCGAGGCGCCCGGCCCCGCGACCCGTGAGCCGCCGAGGCCCCACGGCGCGGGCGGCCGGGGCGGCGACGACGGGGGTCGCGGGTTAGGTGACGGGGGCGGGCGGTGGGGGGACGCGGGGCGCGGGCCGGGCTAGGGGGGACCCAGGATGCCGGGGAGGCAATGGGGACGCGCCCTGGGGGCGTCGTGGGTGCGAGCCGGGCCGGGCGTTGGGGGCTCAGCGGCAGCGGGCAGTGAGGACTGGGCAGGGCGATGGGGGCGCGGGCCACACAGAAGGAGAAGTGAACTTGCATGGCTGGGAAAGCATGGGCAGGGCCGGCGTGGGGCGGGGGTGTTGTGGATGCTCCCGTTTGGTTTTCACCTGACGTCATTTTTCTTTCTGGTCCAGGGGCCTCCCTGATGCTTGGAGCAGAAAGAAGGTGCTGGTGGCTGGGTGAGTACCAGCGTCCCCAGCACGGGCAGGTCACTTCTGTGCCCCGTCAAGTTCTTAGGACTTATTTCGCAGATCTAGACACTAACGCTCCAACAAGTGGCTTCCCCAGGATGGTCCCCTTAGTTAATAAAAGAACTAGGATGAGGCACAGGCCTACCTCTTAAACCCAGGCTCACTGCGTCACCGGAGAGCAACTGAAATACTGCAACGTGTCGGTCGGTAGCTTGGTTTAACGCTCTGATCCCAAGAGTTAAGGAGGATTCTGTGCCATAAAACCTGCCATTTCTGCTGGGGCCCTTTCCTCCGCAACACCTGACAGCATGTTCATTTCTTTGTAGCATCACCTTGGAGAGGAGCTGAAGACTAGCCAGGTAAAAAGCACTGAACAAATGCTGGTTCCAAATCCCTGGCAGGGATCAGAACGCCTCTGCTGTGCCGAAAGCCGAGCCACGCACGGATCAGCAGTGGGCAGTTACAGGAGCTGCTGTCAGTTTCTGTCTAGTTGTACAATGTCCTTTCATTCGGGACGCCAGATATACCTTTTCAAATTTAGTGGTCCAAGTCGTGGTGTCAGAATCGCTGTAGACACAAGTGCCCCCTGAGGTGGGCGCCTCGTCCCTGTCAACTGCACACCTAATGCAGTGCACACAACCGTCACCAGGAAACGCTGCGGCCAGGGCACTGCTGATCTGCTTGCTGACTCACATGTGGTTCTTAAGTGTCTTTTCAGAATGCTCGGAGGCTCCTCTCAAGTTTCCTTGCAAAGAACCCTCACAAGGGTGCTGCCTGCAAATGGCCTGAATTTCTCATTTGTACCAGTAGGTTAAAGAAGGAATCCTCAAAACCCAGCAGCTGAAAAACTGGTTCATTAGTGCATTTAGCGCAAAGCACGGGCTCAGAGGCCTCCTGCGCAGGAGCCCAGGAGGGGGGAGGTTCCGGCCAGTGATGAGCGGCCGCGTCCCGCTGGCAGAGAAAGCCCTGTCCGAAGGCTACGCCCGGCTCCGGTACCGGGACACCTCCCTGCTCATCTGGCAACAGCAGCAGCAGAAGTTGGCATCTGTGCCGCCCGGGACGTACCTGAGCAGGAGTCGAAGCATGTGGTACTCACAGTATGGAAACGAGGCCATCCTCGTCCGGGACAGAAACAAGCTGGACGTCTCCCGGGACACGGGGCAATCCAAGTTTTGCTCTGTTATGTAATTCTGGTGTGAAAACCTGAGCCCAGGCACCCAGCCGCCTTGCTAATCCCTAGTCCCTACTGGGAGATCCTGAACAGTGAACGTGAAGGTTGAGCTGTGGTAGAACCCCCCCAAAATCCCAGAGCTGGCGCCCCGGCCCATTCGCAGTCGGGCTGATGGGTGGACTTGGCTCCTGGACTCCATTCTGATCTTGCAGGTGCTGTAGGCACAGGCCAGGTCCGGGGCCCGGCTAGATGCTGTTTAGGTTATGCTTCCGAATATGTCAAGCGAGAGGGACACCCCGGTTACAGACCACCTCTTCACATTCTTACAGGCTGTCTTTAGGATTCCCTTCTGCCTGGTAAAGAATGGGTCAGATCTAGAAAAAGGTGAAGGAATTGGCATCATGTCGGGTTGCAGATCCATGTGCAGGACCAAGATGTGCAGGACCAAGATGGATTCACCCTCAATGGTCATCGGCAGCAGCATTTCAGCAGGGACTTTGTGGCACTTGAGTTTTGAGTCTAGTAACCAAAATGATCACTGCGTGTGATGCACTGTGATGGCTCCTACACTACCTTCCTGATGCTGGAGGCTTGTGGGGCAAAGGCATCCCCAAAACATTAAGGAAACCCCCAAATTATTACGTTACACAAAAGTTGCTAACAGTGATTTCAAATTTAATCACAGGGCTGAAATAGGCAGGTTCTCAGCCGACAGTGGTTCAGCCTCGGCCCACCTGTGTGGGCAGCTTTATGAGTCATTTTTAAAGGATTTGCTGTCTGCTGTAATTAAGGTCTGTGTGGCGAGGCAAACGTGGAAGTGGCTTTTCTCAAAGACACTTTTGTCAAAGCTAAGTTTTCTTTTCTAAATAAATCTCCTTTAGGAGCCGCCTTCCTTCCTCACTCCTTATTTTGATCTGTTTGCTCCTAATATCCTAACTTGGCTTTCAGGTTTTTTTTTTTTTTACAACAGTAGCATCTAACGATTGCTAAAAACCCCAGTGCAGAAACGCACGAAGCGCCCTCCCCAGAGGCAGTGGCCGTCAGCAGCTCGGCGCGTGCGTGTGCCGAGGTTCCAGAGGCGTCCCACACCACGCAGCATCTGGTTCTGCGACTTTTTGCTCAGCTGTACAGACGGGGCGATTACATCACGCTTCCAACGGCCAGCCGGCAGCGCTCCCGTGAGCCCACAGGTGGGCAGAGACCTTCCCGCTGTCCATGCGCACGGCACGTCCTGGGCTTCCCTCTGCATGGCTCCTCGTGCAGGCGTGCAAGCTGGTTAGCAGACAGCATCCAGAAGGGAACTGCTGGGTCAGACTGCTTTTCCCCAATGTCACGTGTCCAGCCAGAGGCCTGGTCCTTGCGCAGGGAGCCTCGGCTTGCTTACTGCCTCAGGTGGGGAGGCTGGAAGGCAGATTTCCTTAAGCGCCTCCCGGAGGCGAAGAGGGAAGCCTGTCTCGTGGACACAGGAAGGAAGGACTCTGCGGTAAAGGCTCGCCCGTCCAGGCGCCCTGACACTGGAATTCCCCGGTAGACAGGCCTCGTCAGCATCTCTGCGCTCCTTCGACTTCAGTTCAGTTTGGGAAGAAGGCGAACGTCTGCCTTTGCTGGAACGCCTCTGTGCTGCACACTCACCGCCCCAGACTAACCTAGAAACGGGCCGTGGTTGGCGCAGCCGCAAGCACAGAGGCGGTGGCCGGGAAAGCAAGCACAGGCCACGGCCGCCGTCTGCACTGGTCGGGTGTGCGGGTGACCGACGTGCCCTGGGCCGCTCGCACACAGCTGGCAGTAAGCTGCTTCGCGAGCGGGGAGGCCACGTCTGCCCTGGGGACGCCTGGGCAGCTGGCCTTCCCGGCTGGGGCTGGGGATGCCGCGGTGGACGTGCCCAGTCCCCGTCCTCGGGGAGCTCAGTCTGGGTGACGGGGGGGGCAAGGGAATACAGGGGAGGGGGGCCTCGGGCCTGGACTTGGGCAGAGCCTTCTCCCGGGACGTCACTGCAAGGCTTGGCTCCAACAGCTGTGACTGTTTTGAAAACGGCGTCAGAACTTGGCATTTGTCTCGATACCTCCTTTATTCCTCGCTGCCGCCTCCACTGTGTGCCGGGTGCCGGGCCGCGTGGACGAAACCTCAGCGCGTACACAGGCTCGACGTGGTTTCCTGGAAACGTCCGTTGTTGGGCCAGCTGGACGAGCGTTTGATGCCTCTGGTCCCGGAAAGCACTTCAGTGCAGACTGAAGGCACAGCGGGGACAGAGGATGGATGACTGGGTGGGCGGGGACCGAGGCGACCGAACCTGTGGGTCAGCGAGGGGGGCGGCCCATCCACAGAGCCGCTGACCTGAAAAGGTGACAAAGACGCTCCCTAAATCCCGGGGCCTCCCCACCCAGGCTTTGGACCAGAGCCACTGAGCTCTTTAAGACCGTCTTGGATGCTTCGGGTATTCCTGCCAGGAGCTACAGGATGTCAAAACGAGGGGCTCCCCCCTCGTCACACGCCAGCAAGGGGAGAGCTGGGAGCCCAGAAAGCACAGGAAAAGGCACCTCTTTTTTTTTTTTTTCTTTTATTATGAAAACAAAACAAATGCCCCAGGAGAAGGGTCCATGATTACCAGAAACATCAAAGAGTACTTTCTACCATTTTTATTCTGTTGTGTTGAGGCCAGCATTGCAATAAACAAGCTAAAACTACTTACATTGGACTCATTTTCAGTAACTGACATTTACAGGAATATACTAGAAACGGCACTAAAAAGTTTAAGAAAAGTTACGGTAAACTTGCATGCACATCATACAGAAAAGTAACATTTTAAATATAAAAAAGAAAAACCTCCTGGAAGTGTTATGCCAGTATTAGGGAACAGCGCTACACCAGGTGTAACAAATCCTTTATCGTGGGCGGCGTTCCCCACCCCCCAAACTGTAAAAGATGTGAATGTTGCAAAAGAACAAAAACCAAAAAACAAACAGAAAAGAAAAACGTATCTTAACAGTTTGTAAGCAAGATGAGTGAGCAAGGGTCTCTGGAATTCGGTTAACAGCCCAAGCCGCCCCCTCGGCCCCCAGGGATCACGAGGACTGTTTCAAAGCCATTTCCGTGCCCTGCGCGAGGCCAACCCACTGAACACAGGCCCTGAGCCTTGACAGGCTGCCCTCCGGTTCTCGGCACTGGAACTCCGCTTGCCCAACGCAGAGAAATGGAAATGGCGAACACCCCCACAGGCTTACCTCGGGGGGGGCGTGGAGGAGGTCCCCCCAAAACTCTGAAATCAGTTTTGAAGTCTGGACAGAAAGCCTTAAAAAACCAATGAACTACAACCGCTCAGCACGGACTAAGCCCTCCGGCGGCGTCAAAGCCAGCAGATCTTCCAGAGGAAAGGAGCACAGGTGGCTGAGACACCGCATCTCTCCCAACACAGAACCAGCAGGTAAGGAAACGCTCCCGCTGCGCTCAGCTCTAGGGCCCGATGTCCCCCGCTGAGTGGCTGGCACAGGTGACCCTCCCCGCTCGCGGCTGGAGGGGCGCCCCACGGGAGCCCCCAGCACCTCCAGACCCCCCCCCCCCCCCCCCCCCCCCCCCCCCCCCCCCCCGGCTGGGGTCTGTTTGTTACTCAGATGCGTGCCTGCTGCATACTGCCCATGAGATCCTGCTTCAGGACCTTCCATCGTGTCGAATTTCCTTAAAGTCATAGGCTACTTACTCCATTAAAGATCTGCTTAGAAAACACCTTTGAAAAACAGGGCAGCTTTAAAAAATGGCAAGTCTAAAATCCATTTATATTTTTATTACAAACAAAACTTAATGAAAAAAGTTGAACAGACTGGCTCAAAACTCACCCAAAGGTCAGAATCACCAGCAGTCAGAAAAATGGTAATCCACCATCCATCACCTCATCCGAGTTCTACACCCATCAGAGGTATCCTCCAGCCGTAAGTGTTGGTGGAATCCAAGTCGACTTTAGGATTTTTAGAAACCACCGCCTGTTAGGATACCAACAACTAGTCCGCCAATCCATCCAGAAGTGCTGGCAGAAAGAACTCGCCACCAGACAAGAGGCCAGGCCACCCGCGGCTCCACCCCCAGCACCCCCCTCAGTAAAGCCTCCACGGGGAGAGAGACTGTTGCGGTCACTTCTGTGCTAACTGGAAAATGCGTGAGCAGGGAGCCCCGTGCCGCCACTGCTGGCGGCTGGAAGACCGCGTGGGGCAGCGGGGGCCGCGCCCCTCTCCTGGAGGTGGGGGGTCAGGGGTGCCCCATCCGGGGGCCCTTGCATTCCTGGCCAAAGCCACAATGGTCAGAGCGTAGGCAGGCAGTGTGGATGGGGCGTCCCTGCACTCAAAGGCCGTATGGTGGCCTCTGGCGAAAACAAAACCAAAACATAACCTTCTGTTAAACTCTGTATATTATTATTATTATTTTTTACAATAGAAAGTTAAAAATCAAGACTTAGATTTACTATACATTTTTCTTCTCTCAGATTACAAAGTTTATATTATATAACTGGGGTTCCCTAAATTGAAGTCTTTTAAAACAGTCCTAAGAGAGACCAGAAGTGAATACAAAAGAACTAAACAAACGAAATAAAAAATCAGAATGTGCTGCAGCTGGAAGTCGTCTACACCTGTAAGTCTCCAAATTTCATACACACACGAAAAAGAACAAGAAGAAAAACCCCAGCAGCCCCGAGACGAGAGCAAGCGCACAGACGTGATTGAGCACCGGCACGGCGACAGCAGGCTGTAGCACCTGGAGGTGAGAGGCCCGCCGGCCAGCAGGGTCTGGGGCTCCCCTTCAAACCATTTAAAAGGCCTGCGTCTCTGCCACTTTTTTTTTTAAATGTGTTTCTTTTGCAGTTTTGTTTTTCTTTCCTTTTTTTTTTTTTTTAAAAAAAAATGACCAATGATCTTAATAAATAAAGTATTCATATATACATGAAACTGGGACAATGGTTCCGGAGTGCGTGGCAGCGGCTGGGCTGGGGACACACGTGGGGGCTGGCCTTTTGTAGAAAACTGCTGAACCTTACAAAAAAGTCTCCTTCTGTATTTTTTTTTTTTTAACCTTTTCTTCTTTTTTTTTTTTCTTTTTTTCTTTTAAGTTGAGGTAAAAGTTTTCAGTGTTTGGGAACCCGCGCGTTGTACACGCAGCCACTGTGTTCCCTCCCGGGAGCTCCCGACGTCACAGAGATCAGAAAAACTCGGCTCCCTTCCACGCCCACCCTCGCCGGTCCCCCACCCGCGGGAGCTCTGGCTGCAGTGACGATGACCCCTCCCCGCTTGGGCCCAGCCCTGGCCCTCACGGCAGGGGCAGGCACGGCTGTCCTCAGCCCCTGCAGAAAGAGGTGACCCCTCGGACGTGAGGGTCAGAGCCCAGGCCCCCAAAGACAAAGACAAACGCCTGTTCGCAAAGCTAACAGCTTTCACATATGGTACCATTTCCGAGACATCTCCTTTGGAGAAATTCTCGCTGGAGCTACAGACCAGGTCGGGCGTAAGAAAAGAGATTTTGCAAGAACCTTCGGATCACACCTTACGTGTTTTTCTACGGTCATCAGGTTAGCGTTTGAAGTTGTCATCTCCAAGGGACTGAATTCAGTTACGAAGGAAAGGCGTTATGCAGATTCACAGCTTCTCATAAAGTCTAATGGACACACACGGAAAGATCTTTGACCTATTCAAGCCAAAACTGGAAGATACCGTAACACTGAATTAAGAAGAGAACCTGCACACCATGGAAGGAAAATCGTATATTAACCATAGAAGGGAACACTGCAGAGTTTCGGCGTGGGCGACGTCCGCTGGTTCTGTTCCACCCGCGAGAGCCCAGAGTTCATTCCGAGTCGCTGCTGTCGGAGCTGGACCCGCTGGAGCTGCTGCTGCCGGACTCGGAGGAGCTGCTGCTGCTGAGCCGGGAGGGCCCTCCCGAGGGCGCCGAGCCTGACTTCTCTGGGGGAGACGTGCGGGTGAGGGGCGCGCCCCGCACGCGCCGGCCGCCCCCCCCACCCCGTCACATGCCCCGACCCACCCGGATGCTGAGCCGGTCACGTGATAAACGTTAAGCGATTCTGTTGAAATGCAGCAATGTGTTAAAGGAGATTGTGATGGTGTAAGAAGCGTGCCTGGTGCTCGTACCCTGTTCCCGGCACAGAGCTCCTAAATCCCCTGCAGTCTCCCAAGTGGCAAGAATGCAAGAACGTCTTTTACTGCTAAGGAGCCCCTTTAGCTCACACCTGAGTTTACGGGGCGGGCCCCCCCTCCCCTCCCCCCACGGCCACAGCCCAGGGCTGCTCACCAGGAAGACCATGTGACCGGGGGCAGGGACTTTCAGCTCCCCCCGCCCCCATGGCCAAGGAGGGGCGGGGACTGGAGACTGTGCTCCAGAGAGAACCCCCGGGTCAGGGGGCCTCCAGCTGCTGGGAGGGTGGTGGCTGGAGAGGCCTGGAGGTCCACGCCCCGCACCCTGCCCTGTGCCGCTCGCCCACCTGGCTGTCCCTGAGTTGTGTCCTTTGTAACCAACCACAAGGGGTTTCACTCATAATTCCTGAGTTCTGTGAGCCGTTCTAGCCAATTTTCAAACCTGAGGAGGGGGTTGTGGGAATCCCCGATTTACAGCCCGTCAGTCAAAGGCACGGGAGGCTTGGGACGTGCACCTGGCATCTTAGGGGGTGCTGAGCCCTTAACCGAGCAGGCAGCGTCAGAAGGAACTCAACTGCTGGACACCCTGCTCGTGCGGGAGCTGGAGAACTGGTGTGCGAAAAACTCGCACGTTTGGTGTCAGAAGTGTGAGCAGAAACAGCTCAGAAGTCAACAAATCTAAATACACTTAGAGGCTGGGAAACAGTGAAGGCAATCTACTACGAGAAACTGACGGGACGTGTGGGGACGTGGCCGGCCATACGAAGAATCCACAGTCACACGCGCTGAGCGTAATGGTGCCCTCCCCAGGGCTAACGCAAGGGGGCCCCCTCAGCCATCAGCGGGAGCGGGCAGGGCTCCGAGCCCCAGCTTGGCACTGGGCAAGCGGGGCCGGGCAAGGCTGTGGCACCTGGCCGCTGCATGACCAAGACTGGACCTGGAATCTGACCGCCACCTGGGCCCCACTGTCCCTGGGGCCAGGAAAAAGGTATTTGCCTTTTCTTACAGGCCCCGGGGAAAGGAAGCAAGGAATCAGATCACCTGCTCACCTAAAATAAGACCCCGAGTCCACAGAGCACAGGGCCTGGGGCTGGAAGTCAGACCCTCCCTCCACCTGTGATACCGGTTAACTTGCTGGGAACTAGTGTTCCTGTCTGAGGGCAGCCAGAAAGCCCACTGCTGGGGGCCAGGACCCACTGAAGCTGTGGGGTAGGACCCCAGTCCCTCCCAAGTCATGGGTCCAGCCCCGCAAGCCCACAGCTGGGCCCTTCCAAAGAGCCGCCTCCCAGGGGCTCTGCCACGTGGCACTTCCACACACGCCTGTCACCTGCTCAGCCTGCCTGCGGGGCTGGGCTCTGGTCCCAGTGTGCAGATAAGGAAATCAGGGTTTCGGGGGGTCAACAGCCTCCCCGAGGGAAACACAGCTCGTTACGAGGTGGAGCCACGGGCACAAGCCCAGGTCAGCCGCCCGCTCCCCCGACAGAGCGGCCCGAGCGCCACGGGTACCTCTCTTGGCGGCCTTCTTGCTGCTGCTCAGCTGCCCGCTGACGTCCTGCAGCCGCCTCTCGAGCTCCTTCTTCTTTTCCTGAGCCAACTCCTCCTTCGACCTGGCCGCCTGCTTCTTCCCGCTCGTGCCTGTGGAAGAGCACGCGAGCTGAGGCCGTGGGCGGCCCCGGGGCGGCCCACACGCACGGAGGCCCCGCCGCACGCGAAGCTCTGCGACTGTCACAGAACCCCTGAGGTGGGACAGACCACCCCCACTGCAGACAGCTGCACAGACGGCGGCACCCCCGGGTGAAGGGCAGAGCCGCGGCTTGAGGCCCTGACCCCCCAGCTCATGGCTTCCCTTCGCCACGGCCCAGTCTGCCACCTGGCGCGCCTGCGCCAGCCCCTCCGAGTCCACAGGCGACTTACCGAGGGTCAAAGGTGCCGTGGCTGCGGGGGGTCACGCCATGCTCCATCCAGGAGAAGGCAGCTTCCCCCTCAGAGCGAGTGAGGACCAAGCAGCCCGAGGGGGCCACACACAGCATCACGTGCACCCTGGGTGTTGCTCCTCAGGGCCGGGCGGCTGCCTTGTTCTCCTGCCACCGTGGGGCCGCCTGGGGCCTCCTGCCCTTCCTCTCACTCCCCGGGACCCACCGACCCAGGCAGCGACTCGTTCCCGTCCAGTGAAGTCATCGACTTCCAGGGTGAGCCTGAGCCAGCGCAATCGTCCATCCTGGGAGGCCTCTGGACCTCCACCCCAGGCAAAGGGAACTGGTCTGCCCAGGCAGGGAACCATCGACAGGTCGCCTGCAGCCCAGGCCCCAAACGGAGCCTCAAGAAGGCTTGTGGTGAGGGCCTTGGCCAGCATTGGAACGAAGGGGGCTGGGGACCGACCCAGGGGTCCTGCCTGCCTGCTGTGGGGAAGGATGAGGCACACAGGTGCTGCCCACCTGCCCGGGAGCAGGGGAAGAAGGGCTCTGGCTGGGGTGGGGCCGCAGCCGGTCTCAGCTAAGGCCCCGTCCCCAGCTGAGCAGACAGAAGCTGTGTCCTTGCATCCTCAGGGCACAAGGCAGAAGAGGGGCGAGGAGCCTGGCAGCGTGCGACCCACTCCCACTCCCACTCCCACGCCCGGGGCTGCCTGCCTGTCTGCTCCGGGACTGAAGGGGTGACGGGAGGGGGCGGCAGCAACGCACCCCGTCCCGACGACTTACAGAATGGCTTCCTTTGCTTTTTCTGTAAACAAGACTTGACATATCTCTCCAGTTCCCGCAAAGTGGTGGGTTTTAGAGTCTCAAAGTCAATCTCTATCTCGTCGGGGTTGGAGTCCCTGAGCGAGGGCTCCCGCGACTGGATGATGTGCACTACCCGGCCCAGCTTCTCCCCCGGGAGCCGGTTGATGTCCAGGCTGAGCTGGCGCTTCTCATCGTAGCTCATGGGCAGCCCCTCTTCCTCCTCTTCCGAGTCATAGGAGGCCGACGCCTGCTTGCCGCCCTTCTTCGGCTGTCTGAGGCAGAAGGCAAGGAGCATCATGGCATGGAGCCCCCCGTCCCCATCCCTGGAGCCCCCTACCCCACCCAGCCCCTGCCCCACAACCCCGAGTTTCCTCCCCCACCCCCCCCAGACCCTGACCCCTTGCCCCCCGGCCCTCCTCCTCTGCAGGACCAGGCTCTCTTACCAAGGAGCAGCCCAAAGTGGTACCCCAGACAGAGAAGCCGGGCTACTGCCTGGAGACGCACATACATCTCCAGGGACGCGGAAGACCCTGCTCCAGAGGTCAGAGCAGAGGCTGCTACCGGCCTAGGGAGGCCTTGGCCAGGAAACAAGCATGGTGGTCAGCTCCCCTCAATGCCCCACAGGCATCTCAAGCACGACAGGTCAAACTCGTCTCCGTATTCAAATAACCCAGAAGAAGGCAGGAAGGGGGACAGAGGAATAAACAGCAGGGACAGACAGAAAATAATGGAATGGTAGGTGGAAATCAAATTGTATCCGCTATTACATTAAATATAAATGGCCTAAACACACCAATTAAAAGAAAGGGGTGGTCAGACTGGGTGAGAACCAAGACCCAATTTATATGCTATCTAATCTACACAACCCCCCCCCCTTTAAATATAACGACAGAGGTAGGTTAAAAGTAAAAAGATGGGGGGAAAATATTCCGTGTAAATACTAATCAAAAGAAAACCGCTGGGCTTCCCTGGTGGCACAGTGGTTGAGAATCTGCCTGCTAATGCAGGGGACACGGGTTCGAGCCCTGGTCTGGGAAGATCCCACATGCCGCAGAGCAACTGGGCCCGTGAGCCACAACTACTGAGCCTGCGCGTCTGGAGCCTGTGCTCCGCAACAAGAGAGGCCACGATAGTGAGAGGCCCGCGCACCGCGATGAAGAGTGGCCCCCGCTTGCCGCAACTAGAGAAAGCCCTCACAGAAACGAAGACCCAACACAGCCAAAAATAAATAAATTAATTAATTAAAAAAAAAAACTGAAAAAAAAAAAAAAGAAAACCGCAATGGCTGTAACAATTTCAGACAAAGTAGACTTCAGAAAAAGGAATGCTATCAGGAAAAAGACGGACACTGTATAACGATAAAAGAGTCAACTGACCATCACAGTCCTACACGTGTGTGCATCTAAAACCAAGCTTCAAAATATTTAAACAAAAGCTGATGGAACTGAAGGGAAATAGGAAAATCTGCAACTTTACTTGCAAAATTCAACGATTCTCTCTTGGTAATTAATAGAACAAATCAGCAGAACAGAGATGATCCCAACACCACCATCAACCAAATTAACTTATTAGTTGACATGTTTTTGTCTGTTTGGGATTTAAAGTTTTTTTTTTTTTAATATACACGTATCTGTTCTTTTTCAAATTCTTTCTCTATTTAGGTTATTACAGAATATTGAGCACAGTTCCCCGTGCTCTACTGGAGGTCCTTGTTGGTTATCTGTTTTAAATATAGCAGTGTGTCCGTGTCAACCCCAAACTCCCTCCCCCCCCACCACCACCCCTGTCCCCCTTGGTAACCGTAACTTTGTTCTCTAAGTCTGTGAGTCTGTTTCTGTTTTGTAAATAAGTTCATTTGTGTCTTTTTCTTTTTTAGATTTTTTTTTTTTTATCTTCTAACTGACGTTTATACAACACTCCACCCAACAGCAGGAGGATACACGTTCTTTTCAAGCATACGTGGCACATTCACCAAGACAGACCGTATTCTGGGCCATAAAATCTTAACAAATTTTAAAATGTTGAAAACATACAACGTATGTTCTCTGACCCTAGAAATCAATAACTGAAAAATATCTGGAAAAATCTCCAAATATCTGTAAACCAAACAACAGACTTCTAAATAATCCATGGCCAAAAAGGAAGCCTGAAGGGAATTAAAAAATATTCTGAACTTAAATGAAATCACAATATATCAAATTTGTGGGGAACATTCAAAGGGACTGAATTCATGGTTAACAACCTTCCGACAGTGAAACTCCAGGCCCAGATGGTTTCACTGGTGAATTCTATCACACATTTAAGAATTAATATACCAAGGCTATAAATCTACCCCAGAAAACAGAAGACAAGGGAACACTTCCCAACTCATTGGAAGGCCAGCATTGTACAGACACCAAAACCAGAGACAGAGACAGAACAGGGAACCTGATTTCTGCCTCCCCCTGCAAAAGGGAGGGAGGGAGGAGAAAACCCCTGACCATTCTCACTGCCCCTCTCCATGGTGCCACTGGCCGCCCAGCTACCAAAGCCCAAGTCCCCAGCTCTGCATGCCCCTCCTCCTACTTCCTGGGACCAAGGCCTGCCCACTCTGCCTCACAAACAGTTCTCAAAGCAACACACCTCCACCCCCATGGCCACACCGGCCTCTCCTGCCTGCGTGACCACAGCAACTCCAGAGGGCATCCTTCCTCCCATTCTTGCCTCTCACTAATCCATCCTCCACACTGACCAGGATCTGACCACTTTCACTGGAGAATAAACTGCAAACACCTCAACCGAGCCGGCCAGCCTCGGCAGCCTAAACCCTCCCCTCTTGCCAACCTGGCCTCTGTTCTTCAGCAGTGCCCACCTGGTCCTCATTCCCATGAGGAACACGTTCCACTGGCCTCTACAGCTTTGTGCCCGCTGCTCCTGATTCTTGGAACCCCATCCGGACCCTCTGTGCAGCTGTCGCCCCCTCCTCCAGGACGCCCTCCTTCCACCCCGCCGGGAGAGGCGCCCGGCCCGGCGTGCCTTCCCACCACCCTCACCTCCCCGTGTCGTCCCTGCTCGTCTGCGGCAGGCGTTCCTCGGGGCAGCACGTGGCCAGGGCGGGGGCTGAGTGAAGGCCGTGGGGACCAGGGAGCTCTGTGCCAAGGCGCACCTCCACCCCCAACCCTCCGCCGACTAGGCCAGCCGGGGATGGGGTGCCAAGGGCCCAAGACACGGAGCCAAGACCCCACCCCGCCCCCCCACCGAAGCAAACTCCCGGGCCCAGACCAGGAAAATGTCCCTGAAGCCTCTAGATGCTGAGGTCTCCAATGCCTGTGGCTGAGGCGGGCCCCCCGGGGAGCTGAGCGCCGCCCTCCGGAGCCCATACCTTCTGGGCAGAGGTCTCGTTTGGTCCTCACAGTCTTCCCACGAGGTGGGCAAGACGAGGGCCAGCAACCCCCCCACCCCATCTCCCCGTAACAGCCCAGGGTCCAGGTCACCGGGACAGAGCCCCGCATCCAGCATCCTCCCGCCACGTGGGTGTCCAGGACGCGGGGCGCCGGAGCCCACCTGCCAGCCACAGTCGTGCTGTTGGCCTTCTTGGCGGGCGCCTTCTTCTGCTGGGCCTGCTTGGCGGGCGGGGCCGCCCTGGCCTTCTTCTCGTCCTCGGACTTGGCCTTGTGCCTCTCCTTGTCCTTGTCCTTCTTCTTCTTCTCCTTCTTCTCCTTCTTCCTCTTTGGCTTGTTCACTGGGGCCTGAGACAGGGCGGCCAGCTGCTCGTGCACAGCCTTCAGCTGGAAGAGACAGGCAGCTGAGCGGGGCTCCCCGGGGCTGGCCCAAGGGGGCCGCGGGCGGGGCGGGGGGCTGGGGTGCCCGGGAGCTGCCGCCACCGTGCGGGGAGGGGAGCCGGGGAGCCACACACGTCCCGGAGGGCGGCAGAGCCCGTCTGGCCCTCCCCACCCCTGCGACGGCGGGCGAGCCGCTGGGCCTCGGTCTCCCCACCCCAAGTGCAGGGCAGGTGGCACCCGAAGGGCTCGATAAATGGTGCCTCCCGGTTTTCTTGCTAGTTTCTGTTTTCCCGATGAGGGAGACTCTCTAGGGAGAGGTTTAAACGCCTGCGCAGAGGAGACTTTCCACTCGTGGGCAGCTGCTGGGATGTTACCCGGCGGTTCTGCAGGGTCAAAACGGTCCAGTGCCGGCAGGGGACACTCATCTAGTCCAGCAAGTGGCTGCCAGGGTGCTACGTGCTCTACACGCTTCTCACCTCAGCAGCCCCCCAAGGGGAGTCTCGCGCCGAACGGGCGAGGAAACGGTGCCCCCAGCCTCTAGCAGGTGGACGGGCCAGGACGGCACCAGGCTCGCACAGGCCAGCCACGTCGCGTGGCGTGGGAGGGACCCCGGCCCGACAGCTACACCTCAGGGCCATGCTCCCTGCACCGTCATCCCTGACAAGGCTCAGCTCAGACGCCCAGCCCCACTGGGGTGCCGGCAGGGTCACTGTTACTCCACTGTCTCCTCCCTGCTGGAAGGCCCCCACCCCCGCCCCCCCAGGAATCCAGCACCTCTTGGTCCCATTTTGCATGTGAGGAGCGCAAAGGGGTGGGGAGGGCCGAGTCACAGGCGGTCAGAGGCCGAGGCAGGACAAGCTCGCTCTGGCAGAGCTGCGGAGCCCGCGCCCGCCCCCAACCAGACAGGCTCGTGGAGCCCCAGGGCTGCGGCTTCTGCAGGAGCCTCCCAGACCCTGCTGGAGCGGAAGGAGGCTCCAGGGCTCCAGGGACGTCCCGACCCAGTCGGGCTCACAGGGCCCCGCGCCTGCAGGCACTGCCAAGGGGGCCCTCGGCGCCGACACCTTCGCCGGGTGCCCTGCCAGCGACACCGCTGCGGAGGACGACTGTGGCTTGGGGTGGGGGTGGGGGGTGACCAGGGCAAACGTCGGGTCAAGGCCCGGCCGGGACTGGGCCCTGGTCCCGCCCCAGCCCCGTCTGAGCCCCCGCGGTCCCCGGCCCGGCCGCGGCCGCTCACCTGCTCCTGCAGCTCCGCCAGCCGCGTGGCCCGTTCCTCCTCCGAGTCCGAGCTGCCTGAGTCCGAGGAGCTCTCCTCGCTGCTGCGGCTGCTCTCCATGCCCTTGCTGACCACAGGGGCCGCGGGCACGGGCAGCGTGGGCGCCTCCACCGGCTCGTCCGGCATCTTGGCAAACCGCATCTCAAACACGTCCTGCGGGACAGCAGGGGCCGCCTGGGTCCTGGACGCCGTGGGCAGCCCCCGGGGAGTCGGGGAGACTGGACCCAGCCTGCCCAGGGCGCTGGGCCGCCCCCACTCCGCCCACCCCGGCTTGCTCTCTGTCCCTCCCTCCGCCCCTCCCTCCCTCCCTCCCCAGGCACTGAGCGTGGGTTCAGGGCCAGAGGGCGCAGTCAACGGCCACAGACACAGCCTTTTAGGAGCTGGCACACAAGCTCCTTTATGAGACACCCCACCTCCTGTCGACGGCTTGCAAGTCTTTTCAGCATCCAGGTCCAAGGCTGCCACCTACTGACAGGCAGCGAGAGGGCCTTCCTTTGAGCTCTGACCCTTTTCTGGGGCTCCCCAGCCACTGGATCTGGGAGCCGGTTTCCGCTTTCCCATTTCTCTCCCCTGTGATGTTACTGTGGTATCACATCTCGTTCTGAGTTGGGTCCAAAAGTTGGCTCAAAAGGCAAAAGTCTTGTCCTATCCAAACTGCCAGCTCCCACACAGCCTTGGGAGCACGCTCAACAAAGGTCCCCTCCCGCCAGGTGGCCCAGGTTCATTTCAGACAGGATGAGCGGCCACGAAGGGAGACTTCTCTGCTAGCTCAGACACCTGAAGCCACATACACCTGGTTGACACGCAAAAGATGCAGCCCCACCGACCAGGCGTCCGGCTCCCGTAAGAGCCTACTCTGGGTCCTGGTCCCCCAGAACCTCCTCCTGGGGTAAAGACATCTCAGAGGTACGCTGCCACGCAAGGCCATGACCCGGCCTGCTCTGGGCAAACGGCCCCCCGGCGGGGGTGGGGGTGGGGTCTACATCAGGCTGCTGCAGCGTCAGGCTCTAACCCCACCCAGCTTGACTTGACACAATCAAGAGCCAATTACTGAACAGTCATCAGTAATTAAGATTCCCAACCTCTGTGGCCACACTGCGGAGACCACCTTTTGCCGGAACAGAATCAGAGCCACTGCCCTCGGCCCGTCTGCTGCCAGCGCCGCCTGGCTTCCTCGTGGAGCTACTCGCAAGGTTTAAGAGCATCAACAGAGCGACGACAGCGCGCGGCTGCGCAAAGCCTCTCGGCTTCGTGGTCTTGGTATGAAACCGTGGGTCCTGGTGGCTTCCTCTGGGGGTACTGGGACCCCCAGGACCGCTCTAGCACATTCCCCAGTGGGAGCCAGTGCACAGGGGGGGCAGCCCGCAGCAGCCAGGGCCCACAGGCAGGAGGAAGGTGAGGAAGATCGGCAGGACCCAGAGGCCTGGAAGGAGGCTCCTCCTGCGGCCCCGTCCGGGGCCTGGGCGATCAAGGACGCTCCCGAGTTACCGTACCGGGTTTTCAAGAGGGTTCTGAGCAAGGGACTGGGAACGTCCTACAGGACGACATTCTGGGTCCCGTATTTACAAAAGCAACAGGCTGCGTGATGGCAAAGAGAAGTTAAGAACAGACTCGGTGTACCGGCCCGTACAGAAACCCGCGGCAGCCCCCAGGCTCTGACAGATAATCACGCACAGGGGTGCGCGCACACTAGCGCACGCTCGCATGCACGCGGCCTGTATGTGAGATCCGTGTGCATGTACGCAAAGTCCCACCACTGAAGGCCAGACTGCGCTTCCCTGCAGGCCCCACGTTTCTCCCACATGCCGTCTGCCTTGTGGTCGGGAAAGCAACAGGCTGCACAAACAGCCGTCTCCCGCTACGACACCCACGGGCCTCACCGGCAGGCTCCTGACAAAGGGCCCCCGGCACACGGTAAAGCGCAGGGGAGCAGGCGTCTGCCTTCTCTCCGTCTCCGCCCTGGCTAGAACACCCGCTGGCCCCCACCTGAGCCTGCAGCTCCCAGGAGGCAGACACTGGCCTCTTGGCCACCACGTCCCTAGGGAGCAGGCTCGGGGCCTGGCCGCCACTCGGCCGCCGCTCAGGAGAAACGTGCCCGTGGATGGGGTCCCCAGACACCCCATCCCTCAGCCCCGCACCTCCCCTGGGAGACGTGCCCTCCCAGACACCCACGTCTTTCCCGGGTGCCTGCCCTGAGCCGCTGATTCCACCTGTGCCCCGGTGGCCCCTCCCCACACAGAGCACCCGGGGTTACCTGCAGCTTCCTGGCCATGGCCACCACCTCGTGGTCTGGGGGGTTGTACTTGTAACAGTTGGAGAACATCAACCGGATGTCGGCTGCAAAGCCCTGTGCGTCTGGGTACTCACGGCTGTCCATCTTCTTCTGTAACACACAAGCCACGGGGCGTGAGGGCACCGCTGTGCCCCGGGACCCTCCGCGTGTCCACCGCCAGCCCGAGACCTCGTCTGGGAGCCCAGGGAGAAGGTGGAAGGGTGGCCCCGAGGGCTTGGAGGGGAGGGTCCAGGACCCCACAGAGAGGCTGACACTCAGGGAGAAAGAAAAAGGTGCTCCCAAAAGTCCCAGCTCCCGCAACCAAAGTTCCCAGCTCTACGTTTTGGCTAACTTTCCACACGCCGATATCCCTGTTGTCAGGAGCTCCGGTGGGGAGCAAGCAAATTCTGGCGAAAAGTCGCCCTCTACCAGTTTAGGGGGCTACTCAGTTCTCAGAATGAGACATTTAATTTTCTCCCCTGAGAATCCAGGTGCTGTTAGCTAGCCTGCTTCACAGAGCACCAGGTGGTCCCACTGCCCCGCCGGGAGCACAGGATGACTGGCTCTGCCGGTGGGGACAGAAGTGCAGCCAGCCAGGGACCACAGTGTGGCAGCTAAGATCGGGGCAGACGGGGCAACGGCTCTCGAGGGAGAGAGCTCCCCATGCCTGGATGGGTTCACACAGATAAGAGCTCATCAGTCAGGGACCTCGTGTCGGGGGTATGAGGTGCCCACTCATCCTGGGGGCCATGCTCTGCTGCAGCAGGACATTGTGGGCCGGAGCCTAACCACCTACCTCGCCGGCACCTAGACTAACAAAGTCCTGGCCTCGATGGAGGGGTTGGTGGTGGTCAGACTCCAGGACCGGCAGCCTCTATAGCCTAGGACACACCGTCCTCCTCTGCCCCCCCTGGAGGGCTTCCAACAGCCCTGGGGCTGCCTGGCTCCAACCCTCTGCACAGCCTCCGCAGTATGGGGTAGCTCAGCCAGGAAGGAGAAATGGGCACCCGAGACCCTCTCAACTTCTGCAAGATTCTCAGACTCCAGCCCTAATTTGACAGCCGGCCACTTTCCTGGTGCATCTGGGAGCCCAAGTACCACTGCCCCACTGTCAAAACCTGCTTGGAAAGAGCCAGCCTGAGCCAGGAGCTAATCCAGAAAGATGTAACCAAACCATTAGCTGGAAACATCTCTGGAAAGGGTGGCAACGACACCAGAGGTTAGGCCTTCTCTCCACCCGCCTCTGCTTTGCTTGGATTTTTGATCCTCTGCTCATATCTTACTCATACAAATTAAAAGAAAAAAATCAGTCAAGGAAAAATAGCTGACACTCCTGGGCTCCCAGTAGGGGCAGGGCCACTGCAGCACTGAGCGTGTCCAAGAAAGCCGGAGCCCTGCCCTCGCAGTTAGGAGGAGGATCAGAGCAGGTGAGGAAGCTGCTCGGTCACCCAGCCCAGCCAGGCCCGCCTGACGCAGCCAGTTCCCCGGGAACCACTGCCCTAGGTGGCCAGGTCTGTCCTGTCCCTTGGCGGGCAGGAAGACTTCCCTTAAGGAGAGTCTGCCCCAGACAGGTACACGAGGTGGTGTCCAGGTACACGAGGCAGAACGACAGCCCAGCGGCTCAGGGCCCAGACCCCATCGGTGCAAAGAAACCACCTGCCCCTTTTGTGGGGTTACCTTTCCAGGTAACGGTCCAACGGCCAGGGACGTTCCTCAGACCGTCAGAGGCCGATCCAGACCGAGGAAGGGCAGCTGTGCTGGGGCCCAAGCCCGACGGGCGCTCAGGAACCCCTCCTGCACGCACTCAGGGAAGACCCCAGGTCTCCTGCCCTCGAGGCTGCCGCTGCCAGCCGGGGAATTTTTTCCATCTCTGCCTGGCCCAGACATGCTCTTCTCTGCTTGTACACAACTGACCTGACCCGGAGGAAAACCCACAAAAGCCAAGGGGGAAGCCCCCAGTGCAGGAAGACCCTGCTGCGGGAATCGGGAGGCCAGGGCTCCTGGTCTCAGCTCCATCACCTCCCCCTCCAGCGCCCACTTCTGTCCAGGGAGGGGCTGGGCCACGGGAAGGGGCCTCCTTGCCTAACGTTACAAAGACCTACAAACACGCCGGGATGAAAATGAACGAGATGACGAAACCGGCTCAAGAGAAATGGATGACGAGGAAGATGCCGGTTCAGTGAGCGTAGGGCAGAGCACACCTTCCTCCCTGACCCTGCCAGACCCATGCCAGGGCCCCGGGCCAGCCCTGAGGCCCCGCTTGCTGCTGGAGGGCAGGCCAAGGGAGCCGGGCAATGCCCCAAGCCTGCTGAGTTGCCCCCGGGCCGGCACAAGACATCAGCACCACTACAGCCCCGCAGGACGTCAGGCCGCCCCGCAGATGCCAGGGGCCGCCCAGACAGGGGAAGAGGGCCCGGCTGGCTCACCACCCACGAACCTTGACGGTGCTCAGGTCCATCGGGTGCTTGATGATGTCGTGGTAGTCGTGCAGCTCCAGGGCCTCGGCGTCCACCGGCTTGTAGAAGGGCCAGGCGTAGGCTGCGTGCTTCTTGGACAGCATCTCCTTGAGGATGCTGTCGCAGTGCCGCAGGTGCTCCGAGAGCCGGCCCTTCTTGCCCGCGTGCTGGGGCACCTCGCCGTCCTCCAGGTCCTTCTTGGGCGGCTTGATGGGGCGGCCCCCGCTCTCCCGCCGTGCCACCACCTTGGCCTGCTTGGGGTCCGACAGCGGCGGGGGCGACTCGCTGCGGCTGGCGGTGATGGCGGACGTCGTGGGCGTGGTAGTGTCTGCTTTCCGCTTCACGCCCTTCTTCTGCGACAGCAAAACAACAGTGAGCCCCGGGATCCGGGATCAGAACCGCTGCAGTGGCGCCCCTGGAGCGCGGACCAGCTGCCAGGCACCGAGCGAAGCAAAAGACATGCATGGCCGCGGCCATCCTCCCGGGGCCCCGCGCCACGCAGGACGCCGAGGCTCAGAGGGGCCACGTTGCCGGCCCGAGGTCACACAGCTGGCGGTGGTGAGGCTGGACTAAGAACCTACCCCCGGGCCGTCCCTGAGCCCCGCCCAAGCCCCCAGGCCCTGCGCGGTCACGGTGGGCGCTCACCGCTCACCACCTCCAGCGAGTGAGATGCAGCACGCAGCCGGCCCCGCGCCCGGGGGTTGGGCGGCGGCTCAGGGACTCGCACAACGGAGGTGGCACCGTGACTGGGACCATCACCAAGTGGGGCTGGGGTTTGGGGACAGCAGGGACGAGAGGACCCCCGCTGGTCAAAGGCCAGAGGGGCGTCCCAGACGCGGGCCTCAAAGCTGGCGCTCCCAGGACAGTGGCAGCCACAGGACGAGGGGGTCGGGAGGAGCATGCGGGGGGTGGGGGGGCGGGGGCAGCGGCCCAGCCGGGAAACACAAGCAGCAGCACGAGGTTTGGGACCAAGGACTCCGGGCGGTAAGTGCCTGGGCAGGGATGGACTTGACCCTGAGGGCAGCAGACGTCACAGAGCTACTTCCCGCCGGGGGGAGGAAACACTGAAATGACCAACAGAGCACTTGGTGGGCGTGTCCAGTGCGTGAGAGCGTGTCTCGTGCCTGGGTGGCCAGGGTCGCTGTGACCCCGAGGCCAGCCCAGGGGGCTCCCCTCCCCTCAGCTCGGGCGGGCGGAGCAGCCCCTGGGAGCCACGTGCACCCGGGCCGCCGGCCTCACGGGGGTCTGCTGTCTGAGCGCCACCAAAGTCGCCGCCCCAGCCAAGCCGCTGCCCCCAGGCTGGCGGGCACGAGCCACCCACCCACACACACTTCACGGGCGCCCACGGAGGCCAAGCACGTGCCACGGGGCCCGGGGGCTCATTGGGCCGTGGCAGACGGGACATGCTCCAAGACAGCCGGGCGCTGAGTGAGGCGGCCGGGCCAGGCGCCGCCCGAGTACAGGCAGTGAAGGCCACGGGGGAGAGGAAAGCGACGGAGATGGCATTTTACCTTGGGGGAGCCATTTAACCCCTCTGAGCGCCTGCTTCCTCATCTGTAAGATGGGGGAAATACTGCCTGCCCCAGAGGGTCGCTCGCTGTGAGGGTCAAATCGGAGAAGACGATACACATCAGTGGCCGGCACGGGGGCCTGCTCAGAGCAGGGACTCAGCCGTCCTCGCTGGCCCCGGATCTCGCGGGGAGCACCCGCTCCGAGCCCAGGCCCGGCCGAGGAAAGCCCCCGGGGAGCCGGGGGAGGGACGTGCGCTCACACTCGGGGGGGGGGGGGGGGCGCGAGGAGCAGGTGGAGGCCGCCACCGCCCTCCCCACGCCAAGGCAATCCGAGCGCAAGCGCGGGCGGGGAGGGCCGGGGCCCCCCTCCTTCCTGCACCCCCCACCTCGGCCCACGCACTGCAAAGGCCGGCGAAGCTGGGGTTCAAGCGCAGCCGCCCTCACCAGCTGTGTGACCTGCCGCTCCGAGCCTCGGGCTCCTTGTCCGTGTCAGGAACCGCGGCCCACCTCACGGGCGTGGCGGGGGAGGGGACCCGTCCAAAGTCACATACGCCCAACGCCCGACGAGCGGTCGGTGCCAGGGGAAAGCGGCGGAGCGCCCTCCTGCCCGCCCCACACCTGCCTGCGTCCAGGACGCCCCCGGGGGAAGCTCACCTTGACAACGGGCGGCGTGGGAGGGACCACGGGGATGATGGGCGTCGCGGGAGGGGGCGGGGCGGCAGCCGGGGGGACAGGGGCCGACGTGACGTTTGCAGTGATGGTTGGCACAGGGGTGGCAGCGATGACGGGCGTCTGGGAGACCGTGGGGGGGACGCTCTGGAAGGGGGTTGCCGGGGAGACAGAGGACACGGCCGCCACTTGCTGCGTACCTTGAGGACAAAGGAAAGGAGGCTGAACTGACCCGGCTCTACCAGCGATGCTTCTGGACGCTGCCGGGACCATCCCCTCCAGCCAGAGCCCGCCGGGTGCCAGCAGAGCCCCTCCTGCCGAGACCCTGGCCCTCATCATGGCTGCCTCCGTGGTCTGAATGAGTGAGCCAGGACAAGGTGCACAGCCCGGTAGGAAGAGCCAGGGGGTTGACTCGGGTTCCACAGGCAACCAGCCTCAGCCCCGTCTGTAAGTGTGGAACACCCTGGCCTCTCTGGAGGGCTGGGTCGCCCAGAAGCTCACCGTCGGGATCCACCTCTGTTCCAGGTTCCCGGACCAGGTGAGGTCACCCACCCCCGGGCTCCCCGTGCTGACCCTGACCCCCACCGCTCCCTGACAGGTCACAGAGAACACAAAGCACGCTGAAGAGGCAGATTCCTCGGAGGGGACAAAGGGACAGTGTGGCTTCCAGAAGCGGTGTCCTCAGAGCTGGGGGGTGGCGGGGTGGGAGAGGGGCAGCGCGGGGACACAGCAGGAGCACGACCCCTGCCCGGACCCAGGCTCCAAGGCAGGCGGCAGCAAGGTCACCAGGCCTGCAGGCCGCACACACAGCAGAGGCCCGGCTCCCGGAGCTCTGATCATCACTGACCCAACTTGCAGACGGGAAAACTGAGCCCAGAGGGACCCTCAGAAGATACACTGTCATCGGCACCCTGCCCGCCTGCCAGAGGTGGAGAGAAGGACTTCACGATCCACCCCTTTACCTGCACTCTGGGCTCCCGAAGCTGGCTTCCGGCCTTTGCCCTTTGGAGCAGGGGGTAATAACTCAACTTCCTCCTGGGGCATCTGGGCCACTTTCTGGAGAAAAATTTTCTCTAAGGCTTGGGCCATGAGCACTATGTCATCTGTGGGCTGAAGACACAGGAGAAGCAAGGTTACCCGCTAGAAAGGAGCCGTGTGTCTGCAGCAGACAAACACATGGTGGTTGCTCAAGAAAAAACATTTATTTAGAAAGCTGTGAAGGGATGTGGCGGGGCAGGAGGGAGGCAAAAAGAATATATTTTAACGTGGAAACTCTTGGAAGAATTCAAAAAACACAAAGGATAAAAACCACCCTTTATCCCAGCACACGAAGGAAAAAAGGTCCAAGCGTGTGGACGTTTTAAAGCGTTTGGTATACATCGACGCCCTCTGAAAAGGCTGTTCTAATGTTCCCTCCTCCGAGCAGGGGACGGGGGGGGGGGGGGGGGGGGGGGGAGGGCTGTCCACACACAAGGCGACCGCTCAAACGCGTGGCCTGTGGGACCCGCACAAGGGGATCGCGGCCAGACAAGGGCTGAGCACGAGGCTGGGACGCACCCTGGGCCTGTCTGAGAGCTGCTGCAAAGCGCCCAGCCCGGCGGGCACCGGCCAACCCCAGGCTGGTCCTCCACCCCAGGCCTCCCCAGGCCGGGGGCAGCTCACAGGGGCGTGTAGGGCCCACGCCACACCGTCTTCTTACCTTGTTATAAATATAACAATTTGTAAACATGGTGTTGAAGTCCTGCATACATTCACTCGCGCTCCAATAATAATTATTCTCCAGTCTCTTCTTAATAGTCCCCATATCCATGGGGTTTTTTATTATCTTATGGTAATCCTAAGAAAGAGATTTTCAGCAGTGTTACTGTTGGATTCAAATTCATGACGACTTTCGCGATTCCCAAGCACAGAGATCGTGCAGGAGACAGTCTTCTCGGGGAGCTGGGTACTGGGGCTGGACCCAAGTTTCTGTTCACCTGAAGGCAGGTGGGTGTGAGGTCTGGGGCGAGCGCTCGGCCAGCATAATCCCTGCCAAGCCTCTGGCCTGAGCAGGGTTCTGTGTGGGCGCACAGACCCGCAGGGCTGGGGCAGAGCCCAGAGCTGTTCTAGGCTCCGGAGGTGGGGCTGAGCCCCCTCCCCAGATTCCAAACTTCACCTGGGGGCCCGCAGTGCCCGGGGGCCAAGCTGGCCCAGGACCCAGGCCGCCAAGTGCTAGCCCAGGGCTTCCCCTCGCAGGACTCAGGGGCTCTCTATTCGGGTCCAAAAGAGAAAGCCGTCGGATGGTCAGGTCGGCACCGGGCATGCAGCTGGGGCGCTATCCCTGGGAAAGTGGGCCGCACCCCTCTCGAGCACAGGGTTTCAGGTGTGGACGCGTCATTCCGCAGGACAGTGCCGGGCACAGGATGAAGACACAGGTGAGCCTCTAGCCCCATCGCCGGCTCCCCCTCCATCCACCCACAGGCCACGGGTTCTCCCCGCTTCCTGCACCCGGGCGGCCGCCCTCCATTCCCCCACTCGCCTAAGTATCCCCTCTGCTCCTCGGTCATTGTGGGTCCTGAGCTGTGCCTGGCTTATCAGGACCAGCCGCCTCCAGGCACCATCTCTGCCAAGGCCAGGGGGGCCGTCCTCCCAGGAGTCGGGGCCGCGGAGGGGCAGGGGCGGCGGGTGGGGGCCACTCACGGGCAGGTTCAGCTTGATGGCGTCCACGGGCTGGTAGAAGGGCCAAGCGAACTGGTGTTTCCAGAGCGTCTTCACCACCACGTTCTGCATGTACTGCAGCTGGTTGGTCTTGCGGCCGGGCTTGGCGGGGTTGGAGACCTCTGGCGGGGGCGGGTTCACGGGGCCCGGGACCGCCGGGATCCCCGCGGGGGTGACCGTCGTCGTGGTGGACATCCTCCGGCTGCTCGCTCACTGGCCGTCACGGCAGCAGCAGCTCGGCGAGGCCCTGGCTTCCGCTGTGCTCCCCGCCGAGGTGCGACATCCCATGTCTGGGCCCAGTCAGGCAGCACCTGCGGGGGAGGAGGGACGGCAGGGAATGGCCGGTCACCCCAGGCCCCGCGGCCTCGCCCGGGTCCCCGAGCACAGCCGTGCGGTCATGTGAGGCCACGTCGGTGCACTCCCCCCGGTCAGGCCAACCCTCACCTGTCAGAGAGCCGCTCTCCCACTGCTGCCCTCAGGCTGGGGCAGGGAGAGACACAGGTGACGGGACAGAATGCCAGCAGGTGCCACCTGGGTAGGCGGGGAGGCGGCCGTCCAGGTGGGGGCCACTGTTGGCTCACTGCCCCCCAGCCGCCTGCCTGCGGGGCACTGACTCTACACTGTTCTTGACCGTGGCAACTTTTTAAGGAATGATCCACACGTAGAGAGCTACGACGTGGACCCAATGGCCGAGCCGGGCCGGCAGAACGTGCGTGGAACCACGCGTGGCACACAGGGCCAGGGCCCTTTGAGTGAGGCCACCGATGGAGGTTCTAATGTAACCATGAGAACGGGCTCTGGTTTGTGATGGTGGCTGGGCTGTGACAAGGCCGGCCCTCGGCCAATCGGGGGGTGGGGTGGGGGGTGGGAGAAGGCGATGGGAGCCTGCAGCCTCAGCGAGTGAGGGGCTGCAGGACCACACCCCGACTCTCGGAATGTTCTCTGAGTGTGGAGCTGGGAAGGAAGCAGCCGCCGCTGCCCCACACGTGTCACCAGGAGACCGACTATACCAAGAAAAATGTTGTGCAGTAAAGGGTGAACGGGCCGCCCCCAGTATCAAAACCCCACCACGTCTTGGGAGGAAGTCGGTGGCCCCAATGTCACTTGAGGACGCAGAACGCGCTGGGGGCTGCATACGAAACCTGGACCCGGGCGGCATCTGTGCACGCTGCTACCCCGTAGGTGTTTATGTGCACCTGTCACGGATTGAGCCGGGTTGGGCTGGATGGCAGGGCCCGCCCGGGGGCCAGGCTTCGGGGAGGACAGAGCAGTGCGTGTCGGCCGCTGGAAGCATGCCCTGTACGACTTGCAAAAGCAGATTGTTAAAACTTGGGAGAGTTTTCGAGCTGGCTGACAGCTGTCCTGCCGGCAGCCTGCTCTGCCACGTGGGCGTGTTTACACCACGGTCATCAGCACGAAGTACAGACCAGGGCCCCCCCGTGCCGGCTTGTTAAATAAACCCCAGCCAGTGCCTCCTCAGCGCCCCCCGACCAAGAGGGAAGAAGACACAAAACAGACGTCGGGCATATCTCGCCCACCGAGCAAACCTGCCCCGCTCGCCCGCCCTGCCTTGGAGGAATGCTCTGGAACACCCCTAGGGGCCCCACCTGCCCGCCATCCTGGGGGCCTGCAGCTCCTCTCCTCCACGCTCTCCCCAGGCGAGCGGGCGCCTCTCACGCACCCCCATCTTGCCAACCCGGGGCAGCGCCCTGGCCCCCCAGGGCAGCTCCGTAGGGAGGGCGGCCGTGCCTGCCGGGCTGGTGGCACTGAGGCTGCAACGCACCACCGGACGGAAAGGCGCCGAAGTTCTCACCCTTGACACCTCGCTGCCCCACCCCCAGCAGGTCTGACCCCGTCTGGCCCAGCAGCGCCGCCTCCTGCTGGGGACTCTGCAAACCTCCCACTGGCCTGCCCGCCCCTCAATGGCGTGCCCTACACGGGGCTCCTGTCCAAACCAGCACTCCTGTCCCGCTCTGGCCAGTGACTCGTCTCCCTGTCCTGGCTGCTGTGGCTACGCAGGCCCGCACCCTCCTTCTCCTCCTCTGGCTCCTTTGCCCCAACGCCACCACCTGCCAGGGCCTCCCGGACCCTCCCGGACCCTGGGCAGCTCAGGGGTGCAGAGCAGATGCCGGGGCCAGGCTCCTGTTCGCAATCCCAGCTCTGCCCTTTGCCAGCCATGGGATCTGGTCCCCCTGTGTCCCCACAGGGCTCTGTGAGACTAAAGGGATCCAACACAGAGCACTCAGGTCAGTGCTGCACGCATACCAATCGCCGCACGGTCCTGCCGTGACGGCTGCGGCGGCTCCCTACGTGGGGGGACCCGGGATCCGTGAGGGAAGGATGCACCCTGTTCCTGCCAGCCCCCCACCCTGGGCCTAGATGCCGGCCCGGTGCACCGCGGGCCGCCAGATATGGGGCGGGTGGGCAGGTGCCCAGTACCTGGCGCCGCTGCTGCACGGTCCAGGGGGCAGGGAATGGGCGGGACACAGCACACCGGCCTCCTCCGAGCACAGGGACAGACGGACACAGCTCTCTGCAGGGACGTGCTGGGGCTGCCGTCAGGACCCTCGGCCTGGGCTCTGCCGGGCCTCCCTCTTCTGACCGATGACCAACTACCCCACAGCCGCGGCTAAGCAGGAAGCCGGCCCCCGCGGCAAACGCCGGACACACCCCCATCGTGGGGTGAGCACCCAGGGGCTGCGAGGCAGAGCCGGGGGCTCCCAGGCTACGTGGCTAAGCTCTGAGCCCAGGGCCTGGCCCGGCACACGCCCACCGAATGCCAGCGTTCACCCCAGGCCACAGGGAGTCCCGAGGTGTGGAAACACTTGGGACCCCAGCAGGGTCTGTGAGGTCTAGAGGGGACACGTGCACAAGGTGCTGGATGCCCCACGGCCTGGGGGACGGCACGCGGCAATGGGACCTCCCCCTCTCTGCAAACAGGAATGTTGCCCCCAGCACCTCCACTGGAACGAGGCGGGGGGGCCCCCCATGCACTCAGAACCCTGCAGGAACGTGCGGATGACCGCGGGGGTCGTGGTGTCCCCCGTCAGGTGGTGCCACATAGCACCCCCTACGGTGGAGGCAGGCGCCTGTCTTGTCCTCTGTCCCCAGCAGCCTGGGCACCAGCTCGACAGGGAGGAAGGAAGGGCAGCTAGAGCGTAAGAGGTTGGGGGGCACCCCCCTCCCCAAGCCCCTTCCATCCCAGGAGCCAGGACCCACCTCCTGGGAAGGGCTGCGTGGCTGGGGAGGAGACTGGCAAGGGACAGCCGGGGCACTTGGGCATGACCCTCTCCGGTGGGACATACAATCGCACAGGTCGCCCCGCGCTGTCCCCTCTGGGGTGGCAGGTGGAGTGAAGCGGCCACGCAGCTCCCTGCTGGGGCACAGCCTTCACTCCTTCACACGGAGCCCAGACCTCAGGGCCGGCACGTCCGGGGCAAGCGGAGCCGCAGCGGGAGCCTGGCCTTGCCTCTCCCGCAATCCCACAGACCCGGCAGCGACCCCGCGGAAACCAGACCCCGGCTGAGCATGGACGGGAATGCAGAAGGCCACACGCCGCCTCGCGACGTTCCCACGAGGGGCAGGAAGATGACGGAGGTCCCCGGCACTCAGGACCTCACACCCACAGCATACGGTCCCCAAGGCTGCTTTCTCCCTTTCTGTTTGCGTTTCTGAACCGGTGGATTTTTTTTTTCTTTTTAAGAATGTGTTACTTTTGTAAAAAAAAAAAGCATAAAGGGATTTCTCTTTTGGAAAAATGCACAAACATGGCCAAGCATCTCAGAGCTCGTTTCCCTTCCTCTGGGGTCTGGGGACACGGCCCCGGAGTCTGGGGACCGGCCAGGCAGCCCCGTGTGCTCCGTCCAGGGGAAATCCGGGGGCCGCAATGACCCTGAAGTCTTGGCTCGCCCTCGGCAGGGGCACCACTGGGAGGCGCGGTCGGCCACCCCCGCGTCGCCCGGAAGGCCGAGAAATCCCCCCAGCGCCCACCTGTCGGGGCAGCAGAGGGACGAGGATGGATGCCAAGGGTGCCGCCCATGCTCCCCGCCGCCAGCAGCTGTGCTGTCCGTCAGCCTCCCGGTCTGGGCGGGGGTCAGCGCCACATTCTGAGACCGGAAGGCACAGGCTGCTTCCAGAGAGAAGCTGGAACTTAAACAGTCTACCAGCTGACCCTCTCACAGGGCTCAGCCCCGAACCGACATCAGTAACGGATAAGAGGTGCGGAGGGACGTGGGGTTTGAAACGACAGGAGGGGAGACCGCGGGGGAGTCCCCCACTACCCGCGCCCGGGGTCCCCCGGCCGCACAGGAACAGACTCTCACCGTGCTTCTTGGAGAAGCACCAAGAAGTACACTGGGGGGTCGGCCACGGCCAAGAGCCCTTCAAACCTCTGCTGAGGGTGAGACGCCATGCGATCCTCTGAGGTCAATGACCAGGCCTGTCGCACAGATGACAAAGCTGGGGCTCCTCCACCCCGGGGCTGTTTCCTGAGCCCACCCACATGGAGACTCGGGGACATAAGCCCAGGACCCCGCGCCTCCCCGACCTGGCTCCTGGCATACGCGGGTGACATGGGGTGAGAGGAGGAGCCAGGCGGCTAAGGAACCAGATGGCCCCACTGCAACCGACGGCAAGGCCACCCGGCGAGCCCTGGGGGCAGGCACAGGCCAGCAGTGCCCCTCCAAGTCCCTGGTATGATCCTAACTTCCAGCCAGAGATGCAAGGAGGGCCCCAGACACGAGGACCACACAGAAGGGGAGCGGGGAGTGCCCCCTTGGGTCTGCCACACCGGGGTTCAAATCCCAGCTCCCCTCCTGGCTGAGCCCCGGCAGCATGGCCATCAGCTGTCTAGTGCCCCCAACGCAGCCCCACGGATGGAGGCATGGCTCCCCACCCACGAGGACGTGGGAGGCCAGGGACGTCACTGACAGTGGTTAGAGAGCTGGGTGACACTGGCCCCTCGGGTGGAAAAAAGAAGGTGCCCGTGGTTCCCAAGCCACGTGGGGAGGGGCCACAGCAAAGGGACAGGGACAGAGCCCGAGGGTCCCTGGATACACACCTCTGCGTGCCATGAAGACACAATGAAGTCACACTTGGGATGGACCCAGCCTATGGAATGGGATGGACCCGTTTAAAACACAAATGCAGCTTCCCACTTCTCCCAGCCGCCACGTCCCAGCGGACCAGGAGCAGGCCGTCACTCTCCTCCCGACTCCACGTGGTCCTGGCAGGGAACCACAGGCCACCCAGCCGAGCCGCCCTGGCCGGAGCCGGGGAGCCGGGCAGGAGACGACAGAGGTGCAGACAGAGGCGGCCTGTCCTACGGAGCACGAGGAAGTGCCCTGCTCCTCCCCACGGCTCCTCCCAGGCCTGTCCCCTCCCGGCGGGCACTGGCCCCTCGGGTGGTCTCCTCGGCCCAGCAGGCCTCGGCTCCATGTGCGAAGACAGGCCGTGCCAGGCCCCACCCAGGACAGAGGCCTGGTCACCCTGCCCACCAGGCCTCACCAGCTGGGGACCCAAAGTTGCCATGGGGGCCTCCAGACCTCCTCCTCGAGGGAATCCCAGTGGGATGCCCACAAGCCCCCAAATCGAGAGAAACAAGGCAAATTCAGAGCGGGGGGTGGGTACCAGAAGGGTCCGGCCCGTTCCCATGTTCCAAGCCATTGAGGCTGGGCGGGGAGGGGCCACAGAAGGAGCAGACAGAAGGTCCGGCTGGGACCCCACCCCGGGTTCCCCAGTCAGCCCATGGCACCCAGAGCTCACGGGTGGCACACCAGCTCAGGCTCTCACCACACTGTCGAGTTGCCCCCTGGGGGTGGAGGCAAAGCCCCCACAGACGCCCACCCTCCTGGGACAGCCCGTGAGCCCCGGGGACACCTGATGTCCCCTCACTCCAGCACTAGGACACGAGCAGGCATCGCCCGCCGGGAATGGGGGGAGCAAACACCGCCACCCGGCCTCATGGGACAGGCCAGAGCCTGACAGCTGCTCTCCCCGAGCCAGGCATGTCCTGAGTGAACCTTTTGGGTCTCAGAACCCAGCGAGTGCACCATTCCGTGGGGCGGGGGGGGAGGGGGTCTCCCAGAGACACCCCCAGCCCCCTGGGTCTGAGATAACATACTAAATCAGACACGACACTCTGCAGGGAAACATACCAACAACGTTCAGTCTAAGAGTAAAAAAGGACCACAGACAGCCTTGTATCAGCTGTCAAGGGTCAGCTCTCATCGCAAAAGAATCAGGAGAAAAGCTCACCCCCCAGACTAGCATTCTGGGGTCACAGCTGGAACGGAGGAAGGCGGCCCATCACGGGGGTCGGATTCTCCGCCCAGCCCGGGACCCCTCCCGGCCCCCACGTGGCCCGGAGGGAGGACGGCTGGGGCGGGCGAGGTGGTGGCGCCCGACCCCAGCGCCTGTGCCCTGGGCCAGTTTGTGAGAAACACCTGCCGGGCGGTGAGGCCAGAGGCATTTACTTCAACACTGTCTCTCTGACCATCTTTGGGATCCAATGTCAACGCTTTGGGGGTGACGGTGGTGCTGTGGCTTTTTATAACTCTTAAAAAGCCCTTGTCTTTTAGACGTGGGTACCAAACGCCTTACGAAGGAAATGCGCCTGGAGCTTCCTTCGTGATAACGGGGAGGTGGGAAGGGGGTTGAAACGAGCAGGGGTCTGGCGGAGACAGGACAGAGCACGAGTGCTCATGGCAGAAGCTGAGCACCCTGGGGGCCTCTACTGTCTCTCGACTGGCCACACTGGAAAGCCCCTACCCCACCACAAGGAAGAGGGTGACCCCCCCTTTGTCTGGGTGCTCAGGACCCTGCGCTGCCCACCACCACAGCAACAGCGAGATTTGGGGGACATGACCCTGCTCCCCGTGCCTCCCTCGCCTGGCAGGGAAAAGGACTACAGGTGGGGGGATGGGGGGAGATGGACTCAGGCAGGATAACCCGGGACCGGGTGGGGCAGTGCAGGTGACAGAGCCCAGCGCCCTAAACCCAGACGTATAAAACCCGCAAGCTACCAAGTCTCCCCTTCACCACCCGCCAGCCCCCAGCGGCACGGGGGTGTCTCATCTCCTGGGGGCAAAGATGTGCAGCCCGACCTCACCGGCGTCACAGCCCAGCGGGCCCGCTCCACACCAGCCGGGCTGGGAACCAGCCTTCTAGGAGGTGGGGTTCGGAAAGGAGCCTGGAGGATCCGCTGGCCCGGCTGGCGGTGTGCACCGCGCGGGGACACCCGGGCTGAGGGCAGGGATGGGGCCCCACTCCTCAGAGGGGAAACCGAGGCTCGGAGAATCCCCCCCCACCCCCACCTCCGGGGGCTGCCCGATGGGGCGGGAGGCGGCACCACAAACAGGGCGAAGGTCAGAGTGAAGACAACCTTCCCTCGAAGCGAGAGGATCTGAAACCGCCCAGAGAGGAAATGCTCAGACAAACCACAAAAGCCCTTGAACAGCAAGAGAAAACCCAGAGATGGGGGTTCTGGCGGGATCCTGAAGAAGCGTCCAGAAAGCCAAACGGCCGGCCAGCGGCAGGCGGGGGACACTGGCCGGTCACCCCACCCTCCAGAGTCACACATGCGCCACTCCATGAGGGACTGAGCTGGACACACCTGGCTGCAGACTGGGGGAGGGGGACCCGAGTGTCCCCGGCTCTGGGGCAGGCGGACCCGGAGGTCAAGGCCATCTCCCCGCCCCTGGATTCATCCTCTGGGACCCACCTCATTCCTCCCTGGGGAACTGGAATCCGAAATAAAATGCAGAGAACCAGCCCCTGTAGGCTCGCTCAGCCCAGAGAGACACATCAGAAGAGCCTGGACACCAAGGCTATTTGGGGTCCTGGACAAACAAGGAGAGACTGGCGACCTCTGTCCAGGTGCCACTGTGGGAAACACCCTGAAAACGCAGCAGCAGCAGCTCCGGCCCTCCCACCACAGACAGGACCACAGCAGGCAGAGGAGGGCACTCCTGGGCAGCCTGGACCCCGACGGGTGTCGGGGGGATGCTGGAAGGAGGGGGCCGGACAGAAGGGCAGAAAGAGCCTCACTCACCAGCATCAGGGGAAGGACCTCCAGCCACGGGGGCGGGGATGAGGCCGGGGGTCAGAGGAGGAGGCGGGCGGAGGGGGCCCTCAGGAGGCTCCTAGGTCGGAGGGCGTTGGGCCTGAAGGGGGAAGTCCTGAGCCACGTTCAGGAAGGAGGGGGGCTTGTGGGGGGTGCTGACATTCAGAGGTAGGAAAAAAGCCGGGGAGAGACTCCTCCATCCTGGGGGGGGCGGGGGAAGGGCAGGGCCTGCGCTCCCTCCGCCTTCCCTCTTGCCCTGCTCAGACCCACCGGCCCTGCCGGCAACGAGAACGGCCTTCCTGAGTCGGGTGACTCAGGGGTCAGGTGAGGCAGGTACCCCTGGGGGGCCCCACGCTACACGGCCCCGACTCCCCGGGCCCCATCCTGGCGTCAGTGGGGGTCACGTGGGCTCCACTTTCCAGGTGGGGGAGCGGAGGCTCAGAGGTCAAGGGGCACGAGGCCATCCAGTCAGAAGCAGAGCCAGGTTGTGAGCAAGGCCGTCCACCCTACCCCAAAGACTCCTCCACCTGACCTCCCTGGTGGCATGGTGGTTAAGAATCTGCCTGCCAATGCAGAGGACACGGGTTTGAGCCCTGATCCGGGAAGATCCCACATGCCGTGGAGCAACTAAACCCGTGCACCACAGCTACTGAGTCTGTGCTCTAGAGCCCGTGTGCCACAACTACGGAGCCCGTGTGCCAGAACTACTGAGCCTGCGCTCTAGAGCCCACGAGTCACAACTACTGAAGCCCGCGTGCCTAGAGCCCGTGCTCCGCAACAAGAGAAGCCACCGTGATGAGAAGCCCGTGCGCAGCAACGAAGACCCAACGCAGCCAAAAATAAATAAATAAAACAAATAAATTTATTAAAAAAAGAGACTCCCTCACCGCCTCCCAGAGCTCCTGCGACAATCCCGCAGAGACAGGGGGCGGCGAGCTGCAGGAAGGGGCCAGGGCGCCGCCCCAGCTCCTCTGCCTCCGGGCAGCCGGGCCTCAGGAAACAGGATCCGTGCAGGCAGGGTCGGCTTCAGTGACAGACGGAGCCAACTGCCTCCTCCCGTGGGGCCCCAGGGGACGTTAGGTGGGCGAGCGGGGGCCCTCCGCACACTGGGCCCTGCTGGCCACCACCTCCCGCCCACCCCCGCCCGGGCAGGGAGCAGTGCCACCACGGCTGCCCCCGAAGGGGCTCTGCCTGGAGCGCCTTGGCCCCGACCAGGGCCCCAAGCCCACCGCTGGTCTGGATCACTCCTGCTCCCCACCGGCAAGGGACCCCATCAGTCCCACGGAACGTCTGCGGCACCCCGAGGTCTACGGGGCGTCCTAAGGCACCCGGTCTGGCCCACTGAGGGGCCAGCAGCCATGGTCCCCTTCCTGACGCCACCGTGTCCTCCCGGCTCTGCACCCCCGGCACCCAAGCACCTAAGGCTCCTTCTCAATCCAGTTTTCCCTGACGCCCCACGTGTCTCCCCAGCCCGCCAGCCCCCTCGGGGAAGCCAGCCTCTGAAGGTTTCCTTTCCGGCCAGAACGTCGGCCTCACCGTGGACCCGAGATACCGGCTCTGGTGGGCGTCGCCAGCCCTGCTGAGTGGGGCTCGCTGCTCACGGCGGGGGTCAGGCCAGCCACCCCCCCTCACCTCTGTCCCCTCCCACCTTTCAATCAACCTACCCTAAAGAAAAACCTACTGAAAAAACCACAAGGAGCTGCTGTACCAGCGGTGTGTGATGTGTGTGTGTGGGGCGGGGGGCATGTAAAGCTCCACGGGGCTTCTGGGAGGGGGGTGAGGGACCCACCACTCGAAGGGGAACGTCCTCAGGGGACACAGTGAGTGAGGACAGCGTGGCCGGCGCCACACTTTGTCTTGGAGAGGGAAAGGGGGGACCATCCTCTCTGGGTCAGTCGGTCCCACAAAGGATGCTAGAGGTCAGGCGGTCACATGCACTTAAGGGGCGACCCGGCCCTGCGAGCACCAAGGCTCGGCGTGCTGTCATCACCCACGGGGGGTGTTCTGTGCCCGTCCCAACAGAACACCCCCCATTCAACGCCCGACGCCTGTGCATTAGCAAGCCCGAAAACCCCGAGCCAGGCATTGTATCCCAGACCAGACCGAGGAAATGGCTGTCCCCCCCAGGTCCCTCTCAAGCTGAGACCCCAGGGAGAAGCCCTCGGAAGGAAGCTCTGACCCCATCACCCCGCCTAACAAATGGGACGTGAGGCGGAGAGGGCCTGGGAGGCCACGGAGCCCAGAGGCACAGCGGCAGGGGAGCAGGCTGGGAGCCCCCGACCACTGCCGGGTCCTGATGTAGAGGGGCAGCCAGCCCTCCCCACCCCTCACCCTAGCTGCCCCTCGGGGTCAGCGGCAGGACGGGTAGCCCGCCGGTGCCAGCCCAGAGCGGGGCCGAGGACGGGATGGTCCAGCCTCGGTAAACCAGGGTCCGAGTTCGGCTCTCACCTCCCCCACCCTGCCCAACACAAACACATTCCCCGGGTGCCCGCGCCTTTCCAGGACAGCCGGTGCTCCCACGGGAGGGCTGTCCGGAGTCTGGAAGCCCTGGAGAGGGACCGGCACGCATTCCGAGCACAGGGAGGCGGCCCTGCCCCAGCAACTAGCACCAGGCTGAGCTCAGGCTCCCAAGGGCCGGGCACCCTGGCCCGCTGTCGCTGGGACGTTTCCCACAGCCCAAGGGCTCGCGTGCTTACCGAGTGCATCCTGCTGCCTCTCCCAGCCTGCGAGGCGTTGGGGGGGGGGGTCTGTCATCCCAGGGGACAGTCACACGGTCACTGGTGTCTCCCCACCCCAGACCTACAGCGGCCCGGCCAGGACAGCCTGGTGGCAGCTAAGACAACAGAGCACAGGGTGGGTGTGTGCCTTATCTGGGGTGCACAGCCAGCAGGGCCCCAGCTCTTAACAAGCAGCCTCCAGCACCGGGCTGGCACCACCACGGCTCTGCCCGACGGCGCAAGCGGGCTTGGAGCTGGGCAGCGCCCCGTTCCTGCCTTTCCTTTTCCTTTGTACCCGAGTTTCATCCCTGAGACACCGTCAGGCCAGGCTGCCCCCAAGCTCTTCCTCCTCCTGATAATGCGTCACGAGGGTCCAGCCACACGACACGCATTCGGCCTCACAGGAGGCGAGGACATTCCTGCCCCCATGTACCGGGGACCTCGACGGGGACCCTGGAGCCCCAGCTCCTCACGACGGTTTGGCACCTGTGACACAGGTACCCCCAGCCCTCCCGATCACACTCCTGAACATCGCTGTGGAAACGCTGTCCCATGGGTCACCAAGCCCAGCTTCCAGCACTGGCAGAAAAACCCCACTGGGGCACCTGAAGCCACCCCCCCACCCCCGCACCCCAAGTGGCAGTTCCCAAGCAGCGGCGAAAGGACTCTCCCAGGCACCTCGTTACCTTCTGGTGAACTCTCCCAGTACTGCAGCAGTGAGGGAGGGGGGCTTCCCCCCACATGCACCTGCCGGCTCTAACTCGAGGTTATAAAGGCCCTAAAAAGGAGTTAGGTTGAGAACTGATTCTCCTGTGGGATAGTTAAAACCTGGCAAAAAAAATAAACACTCACCCACAGCACCGACACAGCAGAGCCTCCGGCCTCTGGACAGACATCCCCACACAGGTAACCGTCATCTCCGCTCCAGATCCAGAAAGTGACGCTTTGCCTTTAAGAGGCCCGTGCTTCTCTGAGGCAGGACCACAGGCACCCGGAGCAGGGGTGCAGGTGCCAAAGGGATTCACAATGTGCGGGGCGGGGGCGGGGTGGGCTGGCTGAGGAGGTGCAACAAGCCACTCACCACCTGGGCACCTACCAGCACCCCCGAGCCAAGCACACCGGGCCGCTGCGCGCTGCTCTGACACCTGCTGAAACCGGGGGGCAGAGCCTCGGGTGGGACGGAGGGTGGGCCCCCAAGCAGGGGCTCCCCTGACAAGTTCCCAGCAGGCAGGTATACAGCAAGCAGAATGCTGCTTTCTGCCACAATTCACTAAAGTCTCCTTCGGAAGCAAGGAATGCTGACTAGATACTGACCTGCTAATGCAGGGTCTGTGGGCCCTGCCTGGGGGTTCCGTCGCTTTACAGCTAGACCATCACGTGGGGAGACGGGAAAGGCGGACCAGGCTCCTCACCCACCCACACGACCGCCCCGAAAATCCAGCGACCTGCAGAGAGGCTTGAAGCAAGCGGCCAGGTGCAGCCGCTCGCTCGGGGGCGGTGGGCCCCCCACTCCCGACCCGGCCCAGCTCCCCCTGGACCCACTGGATGAGAGCCGCTCTCCCGAGGAGAACAGGGCCCACCAGCGGCGGACGGAGAGCCAGGCACACGCTGGAGCCGGACCGCGGAGGTGGCCTGCTGGTCCCGAACCAACCAATGCACTCGGGGCCGCGGCCAGCACTCCCCAGGGAAAGCTCTGCCGCCGAGAACCAGGAAATGGCCGTGCACCTCGCCGCTTGCCCGGCGCAGGGCTCGGGCAGCTGGCAACTCGCCAGCCTGGAGGAAGAGGGCGCAGGAGGAGCCGCCGGCTGCGGCGGGCGGTAGGCGGTTCGCTTTTTACTCCGCCACCACCCCCCACTTTCACTTTCTGCCCGTGACCGCTCTGCTGGGCCAGGCAGGCAGGAGCAGAATATTTACAAATCCTCTCCCTTTATTCAGAGCTCACTTCCCAAGCACGCGCGGGCTGTGGTGGAGAGAAAGCAATTACTCCACTTTCTAAAAACAAAACAAAAATTGACCTGGTGCTGCCCATCCCTCCTCCCCGGACGTCCCCGTGGCAGGGCTGGGACTGGATCGAAGCTTCTGAGAAGCTGCTTGGGGCGGGATTCCAGAGTCCTGGGGCCCCCGAGGTTACCAGAAAGGTCAAAGCGAAATGGCCCACACCGCCCGCCCCAGATGCCGTGTGCCCTATCTCTCCCGATCTGTAACCACCAGCACACATCAAGGCCTCAAGACAGAAAAGGGCAAACACAGAGCTTTATTTGCAAATGAGAGGCCGCACTCAGGGCTGCCAGAGGACGGAGGGAGGGAGGCGGGGAGGGAGGGAGGGAGAGAAGGAGGTCCCTAACTCCTGAGTACTCAGCCTTGCACGGGTTCAGGCCTTTTCTTGATACCCTTGAAAGCCAACTACTCCCCCAGGAAACATGCCGCCCAGTTAACTTTGCGTAGATTTCAGGATCTCCCCAGGGCCACTCCATGGACCCAGGAAAAGAACCCCCATTTTAAAGAAAGAGTCAGGAAGAAAGCCTACAAAAGCAGGATCAAAAAAGAAAAACAAACAAACAAAAACTTTCTTCTTCTTCACTTGGCGCGGGGGGGCACGAGGAGGAGGGGCCAGAGCGACTCCTTCATTTGCTTGCCTTCCGCCCTCCAACCAGTTTGCCCACTGATACCCAATAACACCTGCCCCTTAACTCTGCAGCCACAACCAAGGGAACACACGGGGGCAGCCCCAGTTATGCACTTCTGGGTAGAAAGCTTTCAGCCAAAATGAAGGATCGCAGGATAATCAGGGTCTGGGCCCAATGGCGGGAACCCTCAGGATGGACCACGGTACCGCCCCACGTGGGTCTCCAGGCGGACCGGTTCCGTGCCCCCACTTTCATCTTTCCAAAACTGCCCCCTAGCCCCGAGGAAAGGAGGCGGCCCAAGACCTCCACCCCGGCCTGCCCCCGGATGAGCAAGCGGTGGAGGAAGAGGACCCTCCGAGCCCCAGCTTTATTCACGGGGAGCCCACGAGGGCCGGGGGGCCGTGTGAGGTTTGGGGTGAGCATTTCTCCCCGACGGGCTTGTGCCGTGCTGTCAGGCCGCGGCCCACACTGAGTGGGAAGGAGGGCACGCACCCCCGCTCCTCCAGCAACTCGACCTCGCCCGGATTAAGCGCTTTTCGGGCTGATTTCAAAACGGGAACTGGGTCTCCTCTTGGCCGGGCTGCAACGACCCAGCAACTCCAAAGGGCTCAAAGTCAGCTCGGGCCCCTAACTCTGGAGAAAGCGGCCTCCACGCCACGCCGCCCGCTCCCGGGCCCGGCCTCGCCCCCCGCCCCGGCCGCGGCGACGGCCCCCGCGCGAGCCCCGCGGCCAGGAGCCAGGGCGGGCGGGACGGGCGCGGGGAAAGGGGAGCGGGGAAAGTGGCGCCGAAGCGCACCTTTCCCTCCACGTCCGCCCCGATCCCCCCCTTCGAAAAATGGCGGGCGGAGGAAAGGGGGAAAAAAATCCTTTCCGTGAGGGAGGGCGCGCGGGAGGCCGCTGGCGCGGGGCGCGCGGGCCGTGCCAACGCCGGGCTGCGCGCCCCGGCCGCGGCGACGCCCCCGAGCCCGGGACGCGGGCGGCCAGGAGGGCGCGGGCGGAGGGGAGGGGGCCTGCGCCACCGCCGCCGCCGCCGTCGCGACCCCGGGCCGCCGCCGCGCTTTGTTGCATCGTGGCCGCGCACAAAGGCGGAGACGGCGACGGCGGCCCGGGCGCCCGGCTCCCCGGACGCGCCGGTGGCCTGCGCGGGGCGTACGGGGCCGCGCTCCCCGCCCCGCCCGGCCCGCCGCCACCCGCGCCGCCCGCCGCCCCGCGCGCGCAAGGAAGCAAGAGAAAGGCGTACTTGGCCTCGGCGGCTCCGGCGGCCGTCCCCTCCCGGCCCGCGCGGCCGGCTCCTCTTTGGCTCGCCGGCCCCGGCAGCATAATAGACGCGCCGGAGCCGAGCAGGGCTCATGCGCTGCGCCGCGGCGCCTGGCGGGAGTCGTAGTCCGCGGCCGGGCCCGCGCCGGGGCCGCCCAGGGGAGGCCGTGGCGCGCGGACTACATGTCCCGGCCCCGCCGGCGCCGCGCCCCGCCCCGCCCCGCGCGCCCCCGCCCGCCGCCCGCCGCCCGCCCCGCCCCGCCGACCCGGCCGCGAGCTGGCCCGGGCCGGGGCGCGCGCGGGGGCGGGGCGCGGCGCCAGCGGCGACTCGGGGACCCGGCGCGGCCCTGCCGCGCGCCCTCCCGCGCAAGGGACGTGCGCCTCTGGGCGTATTTCCTGGTGCTCGGGGAGGCGCGCAAAACGCGGGAGAGCGGCCCGTGCTCGCCCGCCGCTGCCGCCCGCACCGGAGGACCCCGGAGTCCGGGGGGCCGCCCTCGAACCTCGGGCGCGCACGGTCTGGGCGGCGCGTACCTGCCGGGCGCCCATGTTTGTAAACAAACCGCGTGCCTAATTAGCCTGGCGGGGGCGCGCGCAGGAGGGCCGGGGCGGGGCGTCGGCGCGCGCGCAGGGGCGGCCCCGCCCGGGGAGGAGTCTCGCTCGGTCGCGCCCCTATCTACCTACCTCCCCCAACCCCCAACCTCCCGTTCCCACGTCAGGCCAGGGCCTGGGCGCCCGAGTTCGCTGTCGTGGGAGAGGGCGCCAAGTCCCAGGAGCTGGCAAAGAGCAGGGGATGTTCCCGGCTCTCCCCGGAGACCTGGCCCCCCAGCCTCTTTTCCCATCTGCCCAGTGAGGGGCAGGAATGAGATCAAAGGTCCCTAGCCTGAGGTTCCAGCAGTGGGCCACAAACGTAAAAACTGGGGACTCTGGCCCTTTTTCTGTATTTTTGAAAGGTTCAGCTCGTGGACACGTTTCAGATCTTATTTTCAGTGGCAGTTTCTCCTGTGTACACATTAAGTTTTTATCCAGCTGTAACTTGAGGTGGACGCACGTTGTGTATATTAAACCCCCATAAAAAGTCAAAAACAAAACAAGTTTTCCTTGGTACCCACTGAACCTGCCAACTACAAGGTCGAGTTTCCTCGTGTGGGCTGAACCCCTCCCAAGCCTCTGGGGTCACTGGGTTTATTTTAGGTTGAGCAAGAGCGCTACTACCGCAAACGCACACGTCTTTATAACATTAAAGTGAATGACGACTCGGCTGAGCCCATGCAGCCCCACACCCACCCAGGACAGGCCTTCTGTGCCCGGCTTACAGATGAGGCAACTCTGGGAGGTGAAGTGGCCCTGGGTCACAGAGAGCTGAGATGCCAAAGCCTGGGGTCCTGGGAAACACAGCTTGTAGGAGAGGCCAAAACCTTCCCCCACCCTCCCCACTGTCCCTTTCCTAGGAGCTCAGGACTTCCTACACCACCGGATGCCAGACTCTGGCTGGGGAAGACCTGTGCCTTTTTAGTGTACAAAGTGGGAGAAAGTCGAAAGAGGGAAGCGTGGACGGTGAGGACCTGCAGGTTGACTCCTTTGGAACCGTCATCCTGATTGCATCCCTCCCGAAGCCCGAGTTTGGTACTCCAGTGTACAAACTTCTGTTTTAGTCACCTCCAAGGCTACATCCCCTTCCTTCCACCTGGGTCTCATTCTCTTGAACATTCTGGGGTCTCTGGCCATCAGCATGGTCCACCTCACTGCTAGAAACGATCCCACCTCTCTCCTCATGAGGCCAAAACAGAGAGCCTCTCCACCTGGTCTTACATTGCAGGGCTTGGATGGAGTGCACACAGAGGCCACCCCAACCAGCCAGGCTGGCAAGGCTGCCAACCGAATGCCCAGGACCCTGATGAGCCTCCTCTGCCCTGCCACTGACCTGAGGAGTCCCTCTCAGGAGTAGAGCAGGACCCTGGGCCACCCTGGGAGGCTGGCTCTGATGGAAGGACCTAGGTCCCTGCCTCTCCCGTCCCCATGCCCACCGGTCCTGCTTGCCCACTCACCCATAGCCCAGGGAGCTTGGTGGAGGGATCTTCCCTGAGGCTGGAGAAATCTCTGGAGGCAGAATCTGTAGGAGAAATGTGACCGATACTCACATTTGAGCATCTCAGCCCCTGGGCTAACTACCCTTCAAGCCTAGTGCAGGAGCCCCTCCCTGGGGCTTCTCGGGAAGCCCCAGGCTTCCCCAGGCTGCCTTGGGAAGGGATTTGGGTGGCCCTGACTGTCCCCACCACCACCAGCCACCGTCATCTCCCTTCCCAGGCTCTTGTAGCTTCAACGCCAGAGGTTGGGCCTCCGTGGACTGCTGTATGCCTGGGGTACAGCCACTTAATCTCCCCAACCGGGGTTTCCTCATCTGTCAAAGGAGGATTAAAAATAGGACGGGGGCTTCCCTGGTGGCGCAGTGGTTGAGAATCTGCCTGTTAATGCAGGGGACACGGGTTCGAGCCCTGGTCTGGGAAGATCCCACATGCCGCGGAGCAACTAAGCCCGTGAGCCACAACTACTGAGCCTGCGCGTCTGGAGCCTGTGCTCCGCAACAAGAGAGGCCGCGATAGTGAGAGGCCCGCGCACCGCGATGAAGAGTGGCACCCGCTCGCCGCAACTGGAGAAAGCCCTCGCACAGAAACGAAGACCCAACACAGCCAAAAATAAATAAATAAATTAATTTAAAAAAAATTCTATGAGAACAAAGCTTTTAAAAAAAAAAAAATAGGATGTCATCCTGCAGCTGTGGGAGGGGAAAGACGGTGCAGGCTGGGCCTCTGGCCCCTCTTGGTCGTGGCTCACCTCTCTGCCTTGGTCTCTTATTACTGGGCTGTTTATTGGCTATCTCCACCCTCCAGCGTGGCAGCTCCCTGAGAGCAGGGCTCTAGACCCCCAGGGCCTACAATAGGTCTGGCACGTCGTTGGTGCCCAATAAATATTTGCTGAGTGAATAAATTTTCTCTTCCGCACATCTGTCCCACTCTCCAGCCTCCATCTGCAAAACTCAGTGTAGCGAGACCCCTACCAGCTAAGGCAGCTGCCCCGATCTCCCCCACCGGATCCCTGCAGACCTTAAAGCCATGGCCTGAAAGCTTGCAGTTGGCCTTTAGCCCTTGCTCAGGCCAGCCCAGGGCCCGGGCCTTGGCTCCCTCCTCCCTCACGCAGTCTTCACCCACAACGCCCCCGGAGGCACAGAGCAGTTATGTTATTGCTTTATAGTTAATACATGAGTCTCTTAAAAGTTTAGTTCTCGGGCTTCCCTGGTGGCGCGGTAGTTAGGAGTCCACCTGCCAATGCAGGGGACACAGGTTTGAGCCCTGTTCCGGGAAGATCCCACGTGCCGCGGAGCAGCTAAGCCCGTGCGCCACAACTACCGAGCCTGCGCTCCAGAGCCTGCGCGCCACAACTACAGAAGCCCGCGTGCCACAACTACTGAGTCCGCGAGCCACAACTACTGAAGCCCGCACGCCTAGAGCCCGTGCTCTGCAACAAGAGAAGCCACCACAACGAGAAGCCCGCGCACTGCAACGAAGAGTAGCCCCCACTCACCATAACTAGAGAAAGCCCGCGCAGCAACGAAGACCCAACACAGCCAAAAATAATAAATAAAATAATTTAAAAAGAAAAAAAGTTTAGTGCGCATGAGTCCTTCCCCCAGAGGCTGATCAGCCCTCACAACAGCTAAAAAGGAATTTCTGTCTCCACCAAGCAAAGGCTGCACTATGGCTGATGGGGAGCAAAGGTTTCTACTTATATCAGTACAATCACGTATTGACCATTTACTGTGAGCCAGGCACTGTGTCAAGAGTTTTATATACATAATTTCCCTGAATCACCAATTTTGTGAAGCAGGAATAATTCTGCCCACTTTTTATAGATGAGAATGGAGGCGCTGTGAGGTTAAATTACTAGCCTGAGCTGTGGTTTGAACCTAGGGGGGTGAGGTTCACATTTCACCTGCAAAATACATTCCAGGAGCCTGCGTTGTGGTGGGAGAGATGAGGTGAGTGTTTGAGGCCACAAACACCCAAGTACGTTAGTTGGTTCTCTTATAAAAGCATGGGGAGCCCCTGGGATGGGATGGAACTTGGAGTGAGCCATCTCACTTCCCTGTTTTTCCTGCTCCCAATGTGGGAGATCATTATTACAAAAGTAATCATAAAGTCCTTAAAAACACAGTGTGGAAATGTCTTGGACATGACTTGGGGCTCAGGTGAACAGAGAGAGAGTGGGCTATGCTGCAGCTGCAGAAATGTGGCCGCAGAAAGACGGTCAGCAGGAGGCAGGGCGAGAAGACAGATGGTGGCCCCCGGGGTCTCAGTCTACCCATCTGTGAAATAGGATAGTAAACACCTGCCTCGTAGGATTGTTGTGAGGGTAAATGCGGTAGACATTTTCATTCATAAGACGGCACGTGTATTTGTTCGTTCACTCCAAAGGTGCTGATGGAGGGAATGGTGCCCCACGCTCCCGCTTCCCAGCTCTGCAGGTACAAGAGGGAGCAAGATAAAGTGCCAGCTGCCGCAGAGCTGACATGCTCCCGGGGATGCACAGACTATCAGAAATAAGTAAAATATGCAGTGTGCCTGACTGTGCTCAGTGCTATGGAGAAAAATCAAGCCAGGAAGGGAGCTGGGGAGCTGGGCTAGTTGGCTCATGGCAGCTAAATATGGGAACTAGGATTGTGGGTGATTTTAGTTTATTTTTCTTCTTGATCATTGTTTTCCCATGGCAAACAGATTGCTATGTAATGAAAAATGAGTTTTGTTTGAAGAGGCGATCATTGTGATACGATGGAGAGAGGGTTGGTGTCACAAGTGCATCAGTCCCTGGGTCTCCTGGAATTCTCGCTCAAAGTTTAGGTGCCCCTGGCATCCCTGTGGCTCTGATGGCTTAAAAGATGATGTAACCAGCCCTTCTTGGCTTTGCACCCACAGGAAAGCTTTCTGCATTGATGTCCTGTGACACCATGGCCCTGTCTGTGTCCCCTCCCTATGTCCCCTGACTCTGAGAAGGAACCCCAAGGCTAAGAAATAAGTGTGTTTAAAATGATTGAAGGCGTAAAATAATTTTTAAAAAAAGACTACCAAAAAATCTGGAAGTTTGGGGAAAAAAATCCTAGAACTGCTAGAAATCAAAAATATAGGCTGCACGGAAATTTGAAACTCAGAGGAAGGGTAAATAGCAGCTTAGACAAAGTTGAAGGAAGAATTAGTTCCCTGAAAGGTGGATCTGAGGAAACCAATCAGAATAAAGCTCAGAGAAACAGAGACAGAAAATATTGTAAAAATTGGAAAATTCAGTTAAAGAGGGAAGAAGTGCTATGCCATCCTTCCAATAGGAACTGCAGACAAAGAGAATTAAGAAAAGGGAGTGAAGAAATATTTGAACAGATAAGAGGTGAAACTTTAACAGAATAGATGGAAGAAATGAATCCTTGGATTCAGGAAGCACAGGTCACAAGTAGGATGAATACGAGTGACTCCACACTTGAATGTATCATCAAGAAACTGAAAAAGCATCAAAGAGAAAGAGATCTGAAAAGCAATTGGCTGAGGTGAAGTCAGCAAAAATGGCAGAGCAGAGAGCTCCAAGGGCCCAGGACTCCACAGAAACAGCACATAAACTGGCAAAACCCATCAGAACTAACTTTATTTGAACTCTGGAAACTAATTGGGAAGACAACCAAGAAAAGGTTGGCTTCATCTCAGTAATTGAAGAAATCTCTTTTGACTCCCTAGCTGACCACCAAGCTAATCAAACACACTGCAGTGGCCACACAATAGAGAATCCTTGCTTTACAACAGTGGTTCTGAAAAGTCACCAAACAAACGGCAGCAACCATGTACAGAGGCAGCATCAACAAACCTCTGGAGGAAATCTGATTTCCAGAATTGCCACATTATAACATTAAAAATGTCCAGTTTTCAAGAAAAGTGGACATGCAGAAAAACAGGGACGTATGGCCCACACACAGGAAAAGAAATTGAATAGAATCAATTATACATCAATAAAAAAGAAAGAAAGAAAGTGAATAGAAGCTGCCCCTAAATAAGCCCAAACATTGACTTACTAGACAAAGACTCTATATCAAAGCAGTTAATATTCTCAAGAGCTAGAGTGAACCATGTACGGGAACTAAAGGAACCATGAACACAATATCTCACCAAGTAGAGGATAGCAATAAAGAGAGAGAAATTATAAAAAGGAGCCAAAAAGAAATTCTGGAGTTGAAACGAGCAATAACTGAAATTTTAAAATTCACTAGAGGGGTTCCATAGCACATTTGAGCAAGCAGGAGAAGCAATCAGAGATAAGTCAATTGAGATTATCCAAACTGAGGAACAGAAAGAAAAAAGAATGAGGAGAAATGTACAGAGCCTAAGAGACCTGTGGAATGCTATCAAGCATACTAATATATGTGCAATGGAAGTCACAAAAGAAGAAGGGAGAGAGGATGGTGAAGAAAGAATATTTTAAAAAATAATGGGCCAAAATGGCCCAAATTTGATGAAAGACATGTGTCTGCATATCTTAGAAGCTCACAAAGTTGATCTAAGGTGTGATAAACTCAGAGTTCTCCACATTATAATCGAAATTTCAAAAGACAAAGAAAAAATCCTGAAAGCAGAAAGAGAGAAGTGACTCACTGTGTACAAGGGGTTTTCCCAATAAGATTAACAGCTTATTTGTCATCAGAAACTCTGGAGGCCAGAAAGTGGCAGGATGACGTATTCAAAGTGCTAAAAGAAAAAAATTCCTGTCAACTGAGAATCATATAACTGGCAAAGTTATCTTTCAGAAAAGAAGGAGAAAGGGAATTCCCTCGCGATCCAGTGGTTAGGACTCTGTGCTTTCACTGCTAAGCGTGTGGGTTCAATCCCTGGTTGAGGAACTAAGATCCTGCAAGCCACGTGCTGTGGCCAAAAAGCAAAAAACAAAAAACAACAAAAAAAGGAGAAATAAAGTATTCCCAGACAAACAAAAACTGAGAGGGTTTGTTGCTAGTAGACCTGCCCTTTAAGAAATGCTAAGTCGAGTCCTTCAGGCTGAAATGGATGGACATTAGACAGTAACTCGAATGCACGTGAAGAAATAAACAACAATAAAGGTAACTACATAGATAAATATAAAAGTCAGAATTAATGTATTTTGGTTATCAACACCTCTTTTTCCTCCATCTGATCTAAAAGGCAACTGTATAAAACAATAATTATAAACCTATGACAGTGGACACACAACGTATAAAGGTGTAATTTGTAACAGTAAACAGCATGAGGGAGGGATGGCCCAATATAGGAGCAAAGTTTTTGTATACTATTGAAACTAATCTGAAGTAGTTTATTATAAATTAAGATGGTAATTGTACCCTCCAGAGCAACCAATTAGAAAATAACTAAAAATATATATCATAAAAAGGAGAAGAAAATGGTACAGTAGCAAATATCTATCTAACACTAAAGAAGACAGTAGTGGAAGAACTGGAGCACAGGAAAAGTGTAACATATAGAAAATAAATTGCAAAATGACAGGAGTAAGTGTTTCTGTATAAGTAATTACATTAAATGTAAGTGGATTAAATTATCCAATTAAAAGGCAGTGATTGACAGAATGGATAAAAGAAAAAAAAAGTAATCCAACTATATGCTGTCTACAAGAGACTCACTTGAGAACCAAAGAAACAAGTAAGTTGAAAGTAAAAGAATAAAAACAGATATTTAATTTAAACAGTAAGCAAAAGAGAGCTGGAGTGTCTATTCTGATATCAGACAATGTAGACTTTAAGACAAAAATTGTTACAAGAAACAAAGAAACACATGAACTAATAATAAGGGCGGCTCATTGCATCAAGAACATATAATAATAAACATGTATGCACATAATAACAGAGCCCCAAAACATATGAAGCAAAACCTAACAGAATTGAAGGGAGAAATAACAGTTCAACGACAATAATTTGCGACTCCAACACTTCACTTGCAAAATGGATGTTACAATTAGACAGATGATCAGCAAGGCAGTAGATGACTTGAATAACAATATAAACCAACTAGACCTAACAGACATCTATAGATCACTGTACCCAACAACAGCAGAATACATAGTCTTCTCAAGTGCACATGGAATATTCTCCAGGGTAGACAATATGTTAGGCCACAAAACAAGTCTTGGTAACTTTTAAAAGATTAAAATCAGACAAAGTATCTCCTCTGACCACAGTGGAATGAAGTGAGAAATCAATAAAAGAAAGAAAATTTGAAAATTCACAGATATGTGGAAATTGGAGAACATAATCTTAAACAGCCAATGGGTCAAAGGAGAAATCACAGGGAAATTAGAAAATACCAAACAAATGAAAAAAAAAATCCAAACATACCAAATCTTACCCATAAAGGACCACAGCAAAAGCAGTACTCAGAGGGAATTCCCTGGCGGTCCAGTGATTAGGACTGAGCGCTTCCACCACAGGGGGCATGGGTGTGATCCCTGGTTGGGGAACTAAGATCCCATAAGCCACGGCACAGCCAAAAAAAAAAAGTTGAAAAGCAACTAATGTAATACACTATATTAAAAGAAAGAAAGGAAAAAACCACACACGATCATGTTATGGGCTGAATTGTCTGCCCCCAAAATTTATATATTGAAGTCATAATCCCCAGTACCTCAGAATGTGACTGTATTTGAAGATAGGGTCTTTAAAGAGGTAATTAAGTTAAAATGAGGTCATTAGGGTATGCCCGAATCCAATATGACAGATGTCATTATAAGAATAAATAATGTGGACACTAACAAGTATAGAAAAAATAATCTTTTCAACAAATAGTGCTGGGATAACTAGATATCCATATACAAAAGAATAAAATTGCACCCCTACCTCACACCATATACAAAAATTAACTCAAAATGGATCAAAGACCTAAAGGTAAGAGCTAAAACTATAAAGCCCGGGACTTCCCTGGTGGCACAGTATTTAAGACTCTGTGCTCCAAAGGCAGGGGGCCCAGGTTTGATCCCTGGTCAGGGTACTAGATTCCACATGCGTGCTGCAACTAAGAGTTCACATGCCACAACTAAGGAGCCCGCCTACCGCAACTAAGGAGCCCACCTGCCACAACAAAGGAGCCCACGTGCTGCAACTAAGGAACCCACTTGCCACAACTAAGACCCAGTGCAACCAAATAAATAAATAAATAAATAAATAATAAAACTATAAAAACCTTAGGAGAAAATACAGGGTCCTGGGCAGGGAACTAAGATACCTCATGCTGTGTGGTGTGGCCAAAAAATTTTTTAATAAAAGGAAAATAACCAGTGTTGGCAAGGAAGTGGAAAAATTGGAACCCTCATACATTGCTACCGGGAATGGAAAATGGAGCAGACCCTTCAGAAAGCAGTTTGGTAGTTTCTGAAGAAGTTAAACATAGCATTACCATATGACCTAGCAATTCTACTCCTAGATATGTACCCCAAAGAACTGAAAACAGATGTTCAAAAAAATTGAACACAAATGTTTACAGGAGTACTATTCATAATAATCCCAAAGAGAAAACAAACCAAATGTCCATCACCTGATGAATGATAAGTGAAACATGGTATGTCCACACAATGGAAAATTATTTAGCCATGAAAAGGTATGAAGCACTGATACGTGCTACAACATGGATAAACTTTGAAGCTATTGTGCTAAGTGAAAGAGGCCAGAAACAAAACATCACATATTGTATGATTTCATTTACATGAAATATCCATAATAGGTGAATCCATAGAGACAGAAAGCAGAGTAGTAGTTGTTGTGGGCTGCTGGGTGGGGGTAATGGGGAGTGACTGCTTGATGGGTGAGGGGATTTTTGGGGTGACGAACACGTGCTGGAATTAGGTAGTGGTGCTGGTTGCACAACATTGTGAATATACTAGAAGTCATTCACTTTAAAGTGGTTAAAATGGTGAATTTTACCTCAATAATAAGAATACTTAAAAGCTACTGGCTGACCCTCATTTTCAAAATTTATTTATTTATTTATGGGCTGCGTCGGGTCTCGGTTGCGGCGGGTGGGATCTTCGTTGTGACGTGCGGGCTTCTCTCTAGTGTGGCGCGCTGGTTCCAGAGCTCACGGGCTCAGCAGTTGCAGTGCACGGGCTCTCTACTTGTGGCTTCTGGGCTCTAGAGTGGGCGGGCTTAGTTGCCCCGCGGCACGTGGGAATCTTAGCTCCCCAACCAGGGATTGAACCTGCATCCCCTGCATTGGAAGGTGGATTCTTAATCACCAGACCACCAGGGAAGTCCCTTTTTTTTTTTTTTTTTTTGCTGACCCTCATTTTGACGGCTGGTTGACAGGGAGAATGCAGAAAGGGAAGGGGATGGCTCCACCCTTGGGAAATGCCTCTGGTCTGGAGCATGGCTCTTCAGAAGCCATGGGGTCCTGGGTAGGTTGGTTTTGGTGAGGAGGAGAAGGGCATGGGGCTGGAGGGCAGTTAAATAAGAGAGAAAACAACCAGCAGAAAGGAACGTGTCACCTACGAAGGAGCGGCAATAGAACAGAGCAGGACTCCCAGCGGCGGTGATGGAAACGCTGGGTAACGGCGGCGTACGGAGAGAGCACAGCTGTCAGCCCCAGCTCTCTGTCGCTTATGGGCTAGGGCAAAGGAAAGGCTTGTGCAGATTAACGTTACAGCCCTCGGCACAAAGAGACCTTGACCTCGCTCAGAAGACCACTGAAATTTATACTCCAGTGAGGGGACATTGCACCCAGAAGGACCGAGGGCTGCTACAAGGGATGGTGAGCCAGGAAGTCGACATGTGGGTAACTGCTGCTGAGCATGGACTGACCGTAGGGCGGATGGCAGGGTGTCCTCAAGTGCCCATTTTCTCCCTTCCTGGGGCCACACGTTGCCCTTGCTCTGCCATCTGTAGGGTCCCCCATCCCGCCAGCCCTGGCCATTCCCCCCGGACTCTGTTTCCACGGGAGAGAAAGAAAGCCCAGTTCTGTTGAAGGTGTGCTGCTTTGGGCTTCTCTCTCTGGAAGCTCATGTTAACCCAACTCATCTAACGAGACAGATTTGGGGGCGGCGGGGGAATGAGAGCAGAGCATTCTGAGTTCTCTCCACACTCGGGAGGATGACGGAGAGCCACTTTCGTCTCCAAGGAAGTAGGTCTTTAAAATGCCAAGGGTAACTGCTAAAATAATAGCAATAGGATGGGTAGCTCCCAAGCCATCACAGGACACAAGAAAATAAGTGATCCTCCATAGCTTGCATGCGCATCGCCGGCACTGCCTGGGCAGGAGGTCATGGGGGCTCGGAGCAGCGCTCCCTGGACATCCGCTGTTGACAGGCAGCACGTGCGACCCTGGAGGGCACCCAGAGTTTGGGCGTCTCTCAGATCTGGGTTGAATCCTAACGGCCCCCTCTCCTGTGACCCGCAGCAGCTAAATCCCTCTGAGTCTTGGTTTCCTCACATGGGAAGCAGGGATGAAAAGAGAACCAACATCATAGGGGTTCTGGGGGACAAATAATAAGAGGGGCCTGTGTGTGGAGGTGGAGTGGCCCCGGCCACGGCCCTGAGAGGCGAGCTTAGGACTGAGCAGTGGGTGTCAGGCCTGGCAGCTGAGACCTGGGAGGTGACGGGCGAAGGGCAGACCCGTGGGACACCCCTGTCCCCCAAACGCCCCAATAGAAACTGGCATCACCCTTGACTCCCACCCCCCCGCCCACATCCAGTCGGCCACCAAGTCCTGTGGATTGTACCTCCTAACTCCCACCCCAGGATGTCTGGTCCCTCTTTTCCTGTACAACCGCAGCAGCCTCTGGCTTCCACAGAACAGCTGGAGGAACACCTCATTGCTGCTGCCAGCTCGTCAGAGCTGTGCCATGTCCCCAGCCCAGCCTGCAGGTCCCATGCGCTCCAACCCACCACGTCCTGAGCACACTGGCCATCTCCCAGACCCTTGGGCTCGCCAAGCTCCTTCCTGCCACAGGGCCTTTGCATAAGCTGTTCACTCTGCTTATAACACTCCTCCTGTCCCCTGCCTCGCTGTCCCTGGCTCCTGCTGCTGACCTTCAGGCTCTCAGGGGCCCCGTCCTCAGGAAGCCTGCCTGCCCTGCCTCACGCTTTGTAGCTCACACGCACGGCTGCACCCACCCAACGCAGGACTCGCCCCCACTGAGGGGCACAACCCTTGGGCCGTGTGTTGCTCCCAAGGGCCGTGGTGCTGAGGCTGTTTCCGTCCACCTGCACCTCCCCGATGCTTAGCACAGGCGAGCTCTCAGCCCTCGGGGGTGAGTGCTGGGCAGGGCTTGGTGCACGATCCTTGCCGGACAGCCAAGGGGAGACACCAGGAGCAAATGAAGTCACCGAGGCAGCCCTCGGTGTGTGGCTGCTTTAATTGTAATAGCTGCTCATTTGCGAAAGAAGATTTTTATTTATTTATTTAGTCTTAGTTGTGGCACACGGGCTCCTTAGTTGCGGCATGCAAACTCTTAGTTGCGGCGTGCATGTGGGATCTAGTTCCCTGATCAGGGATCGAACCTGGGCCCCCTGCATTGGGAGTGCAGAGTCTTATCCACTGCGCCACCAGGGAAGTCCCAGAAAGACTTTTAAAGTTCTTCAAATTGATGCTGTTTCTTTCCTTTTCTTTTTAAAAATTTATTTTATTGAAGTATAGTTGATGTACAAGGTCGTGTTAATTTCTGCTGTACAGCAAAGTGATTCAGTTTTACATATATACATTCTTTTTATATTCTTTTCCATTATGGTTTATCACAAGATATAGAATATAGTTCTCTGTGCTATACAGTAGGACCTTGTTGTTTATCTATTCTATTGAATATATATAATAGTTTGCATCTGCTAATCCAAACTCCCAGTCCATCCCTTCCCGCCCCCCTCCCCCTTGTCAACCACGAGTCTGTTCTCTTGGTCTGTGAGTCTCTGTTTTGTAAACAAGTTCATTTGGGTCGTAGTTTAGATTCTAGATGTAAGTGATATCATATGGTATTTGTCTTTCCCTTTCTGACTTACTTCACTTAGTATGGTAATCTCTGGGTCCATCCATGTTGCTGCAAATGGCATTACTTCATTCTTTTTTAAGGCTGAGTAATATTCCATTGTATATATGTACCACTTTTTTTTTTTTTTTGCTGCGCCACGTAGCTTGTGGGATCTCAGTTCCCCAACTAGGGATTGAACCCGGGCCACGGCAGTGAAAGCCTGGAATCCTAACCACTAGGCCACCAGAGGACCCCCTACTACATCTTCTTTATCCATTCACCTGTCGATGGACATTTAGGTTGTTTCCATGTCTTGGCTATTGTGAATAATGCTGCTGTGAACATAGGGGTGCGTGTATCCTTTCGAATTATAGTTGCTCGTGCCTTTTCTTAAGTAGGAAAATGAATTGCTATTCAAGTCCGTCTACACTCTCCCCTCCTCCCTCCCAACATGTCTCTGCCTTTGGGGGGGATGGGCGGAGTGATGTCCAGTGGGACCTTCTGTAAGTAGGGGGAAGAGTCGTCTTCCTAAAAGCCTTGAGACAGAGTAGAAAGTAAGTGTGGGGGGCAGAAGGTGAAGGGGGGGCCCTCACACCTGCCTCTCCATCCCGGGGGCCTCCGTGCCTCCTCCTGGGTGCTCCCTCTGAACCACATTCCACACAGGACCACACCGCCCCACCAAAACGGCAGCACTTCCCTGCTCCAGACCCGCACCGACCCTGGAACCTCCATGCCTGCACCTGCACTGGGTGCTGCTACTGACCCACCTCACAGAAGAGAAACCGAGGCTAAGGGGACGTATGCATCAGTAGGTGTCAGTAGGTATCAGAGCCGGGATCGGCCAACACCCAAAAGGGCTCGCCCACTGGGCTCCCCTGCATGTACTGTGCCCATATTGGCAAAGTTCTGCACACAACACCAGGAGGTCCACAGAGGCCAAGGGGGTGCGGGGACCCCAGGTCAATAAGCGGGTCGTAGAGCGGAGCAGGGAGCGAGGGCGGTGCACAGTCGCGGTAACCCTTAGAGCTTGGCAGGGCTGGGACAACGCCGCGGAGGGAGCTGCAGCCCTGCCGGTCTTCCCAGCGCCTGAGGCCATCCAGGGCAGCAATGCCACCAGGAGCAGAGTAAGAGCCGGAGAAGGATGGACGCCTGCCTCCAGTTTAGAGTGCCTCTATGCTGCAGTGAGCCCAGGCGCCTACACACCCACAAGCCTGTGACCCTTGCCAGGCCCCTCCAGTCTCTTTAAAAATAAGCTTTTAATTTTGGAATGGTTTTAGATTTACAGAAAAGTTGCAAATGGCACAGAGAGTCCCGTAGACCCTTCTTGCAGTTTCCCCATCCTTCCCACCTTACATAGCACAGAACATCCGACACAACTAAGAAGCCGCCTTTGGCACAGACTGCATCTGGGGTTTGCCAGTGTGTCCGTTAGCCTCGTCCTCTGTTCAGAATCCCCAGATGCCGCTTGGACTCCAGCTGTCAGCCTCCTCCCCCCTGTGACAGTTTCCCAGATTCTTCTTGTTTGGAGAAGCACTGGTGAGGTGTTTCGTAGAATGTCCCCCAACCTCGGGTTGTCTGAGGTTTTCTCATGATGAGTCTGGGATTATGGGTTCTGGAAAGAGACCTCAGAGGTGGAGAGCCCGTCTCATCCCATCCCATCCTGTTGCGGTCCATGCTGTGCATCGCTGCCTGAGGCCATGTCTTTTGAAGTCAGTCACAAGCACTTTCCACCCCAACTGGGCAGAGGGCTAAGCGCCCCCTCCTGGAGGGGGCAGTTACTACATGTACGATTTGGGCTGCTTTGTCTCTCCTCCTCCCCCATTTTAAAAAAATTTACTAAAAAAAAAAAAATTTACTTATTTATTTATTTATTTTTGGCTGCATTGGGTCTTCGTTGCTGCGCACAGGCTTTCTCTAGTTGCAGCAAGCGGGGGGCTACTCTTCATTGTGGTGCACGGGCTTCTCATTGCGGTGGCTTCTCTTGTTGTGGAGCACGGGCTCTAGGCACGCAGACTTCAGTAGTTGTGGCAGGCGGGCTCAGTAGTTGTGGCACGCGGGCTCTAGAGCGCAGGCTCAGTAGTTGTGGTGCACGGGCTAAGTTGCTCTGCAGCATGTGGGAATCTTCCCGGACCGGGGCTCGAACCTGTGTCCCCTGTGTTGGCAGTCGGATTCTTAACCACTGCGCCACCAGGGAAGTCCCTCTCCTCCCCCATTTATTCAGTCATTTCCTTTTATCAGTGTGGACTCACGTACATCTATTTTATACTTTGGGTCATAATCCAATGCTATGTCATTTATTTACTTATTTGCTCAAGTCACTCCAGTTCTGGCCTGTGGCATCTCCTTCAGGTCCCCCCTCCCCACCATGTCCCTGTGACACACCGCCATCCTTTTGTTTTCCAAGCAACTTCCAAACCTTCTGGCACCACAAGGTGCTCCAGGCTTGTATCAAAAGCTGTCACAGGGCTTCCCTGGTGGTGCAGTGGTTGGGAGTCTGCCTGCCAATGCAGGGGACACGGGTTCGAGCCCTGGTCTGGGAGGATCCTACATGCCGCGGAGCGGCTGGGCCCGTGGGCCACAGTTGCTGAGCCTGCGCGTCTGGAGCCTGTGCTCCGTAGCAGGAGGGGCCGCGATGGTGGGAGGCCCGCGCACCGCGATGAGGAGTGGCCCCCGCTTGCTGCAACTGGAGAAAGCCCTTGCACAGAAACGAAGACCCAATACAGCCATAAATAAATAAATAAAATTTAAAAAAAAAAAGGCACCACTCCCCAAGATTGGATTGGGTACCTATATTATAAAAAAAAAAAAAAAAAAAAAAAAAAGCTGTCACACCCACTCTCCGGCTGATTGACTAGATCTTCGGTAAGTTTATTAAGCGCCTGCTGTCTACTGCTGCTGTAATGGCACTGGGAATAAAACTGGGGTTCCTAAAGTGTCCTTCCATCCTTATGATCAGCAAAGAGCAGCTCGTGAAGCCGCTGCTTCATCTCCAGGGTTGCACCCAGCTCGGGGAGCTCTGGAGAGCGTGATGAATGTAGCAATAACTATGTACTTAGGAGCACGTTGAGGTCGAGGCAGGAGGAAGTCATGGGAAAGTTTGGAGCCCCTCAAGTAGATGGAGACTGTAAATCTCTGACTCTTTGGAGCCAGCCACCATCTCCATCCTCTTGGCAACCACGTGGCACATGACAGTGTACACAGCACCTTTCCAGAACCCTCTCTCGTTCTGCGGGTGGCTCCTTGGACACGGAGGTGGAGGGAACCTGAACACAGGTCTGTCTGAATGGCCTGGGCACAGGATGGCAAAGCTGGCAGGTATCACCATGGCAACCAGCCCCCCATCCCTGGCAGCCCTCAGCCGAGGGCACTCTGGTCTCCCACACCTGAGTGGGGAGCAGGGGCTGGTTAGCTGAGCCACATGCAGGGCAGGCGCTATCTCAGGCGCTATTGTGTTATGACCATAGCTGATGCTGTGATGTTTCACCTGCCCTGTGTACTGGCCTCCTGATGGCCTTTCCTGTATTCTGTTCACCCATCCATCCAACATTGATTGACTACAACATGCAGGCGTTGGGACGTTGGTACGTCCTAAGCCTATTTCTACATTTATCTGTCTAAAGCAGCCTCAAGGTATATTATTTCCTAGTTCAAGATGAACCAGCAGCATTTTTGGAGGGCTGCTTGTTGGTATTTATCAAATTTAAATGGTTTCTGCTTCTGGGAAGATGGAATGCCATGGTGGTGTGTTCCTTGGGTTTTCCTTTTGCCTCTTGAATTATAGTTGAAAAGCCAGCAACCTGGAAATGAACAATGGTCACAGACACAAAAGCCCAACAAAAGCCTGCTCTACTGAGACAAAGGACCACAAAAGAGGCAGCCTAGCACGACAGAAAACTTTTAGATATTAACAACTCTTCTGTAGCCCAACAACACAGAAAGCACTGTGGCACCACCCCACCCAGGCCAGCAAAAGCCAAGTGGGGAGATGACTTCTACCCTCTCCAAGCTGTACTGGGGCACTTAACCCTCCCCCCCACCACCCCTTACACTGCTGGGGCAGGGTCAGAGGACAATTAGGAAGCTAGGAGTTTCATCCCTGCTGGGTGGAAACACCCCCTCCCCAACTGCCACAGTGTCCCTGGAGGCCACATTGGGGGCAGTAATGAGGTATTCCTACCCCTTCCAGCTGGGAAGGTATCAGTGGAGGCCCACAGGAGAGCTGGAAGCCCTCCCCTCACATGACTTTCCCATGACTTCCTCCTGCCTTGACCTCATCGTGCTCCTAATTACATAGTTATTGCTACATTCATCAGGCTCTCCAGAGCTCCCTGAGCTGGGTGCAACCCTGGAGATGAAGCAGTGGCTTCACGAGCTGCTTTTTGCTGAACAGAAGGATGGAAGGACACTTTAGGAACCCCAACTTTATTCCCGGTGCCATTACAGCAGCAGTAGACAGCAGGTGCTTAATAAACTTACCGAAGATTTAGTCAATCAGCCGGAGAGTGGGTGTGACAGCTTTTGGTACAAGCCTGGAGCACCTTGTAGTGCCAGAAGGTTTGGAAGTTGCTTGGAAAACAAAAGGATGGAGGTGTGTCACAGGGACGTGGTGGGGTGGGGGGACCTGAAGGAGATGCCAACATTGAAATGACAGACATCTTAGAATTATTTGAAAAATATTTTAAATCAGCTAACATAAAAAGGCTTTACTGAGCAATTGTGAACACACCCAAAACAAGCAACAACAACAAAAACGTCTCAGTAAAGAAAGAGAATATACAAAGAAGAACCAAATGGGAATTTCCGAATTGAAAAATAGAATAACTGAAATTTAAAATCTCAATCGATGGGCTCAACATCAGAATGGAGAGGAAGAGAGAACAATAGAAATTATCCATTCTGAACAACAGAGAGGAAATAGACTGAAAAAAAAAATGACAGAGCCTCAGGGACCTGTGAGATTCTAACAAAAGATCTAACATTCATGACACTGGAGTCTTGCGGGGAAAGTAGAGAGAGGGCAGAGCTAAAAAAGCACCCAGAGGAAAAAGAATGGCTGATAATTGCCCAAATCTGGAAAAAGACACAAGCGTACCTAGAGATTCAAGAAGCTGAGTGAACCACAAATAGATTAAACTTAAGGAAATCCACACCAAGACATATCATAGTCAAACTACCAAATATTAAAGACAAAGAAAAAAATCTTAAGAGCAGCAGGAAAGAGACAACGCTCATTAAAAAATATTGAAAGGAAATTGAATGACAGCAGATTTCTCATTCGAAAGTATGGAGGTCAGAAAGGAGTGGAACAACATTTTTAAAGTGAAAGAAAAGAACTGTCAATCCAGCGAAAAAGATCCTTCGAGGATAAAGATATCTCATATGAACGATAACTAAAAGAATTTATGGCCAGCAGATGTGCTTTAAGAGAAGTTCTCAGGTAGGAGGGAAATGAAGCAAGAAGGAAATTTGGAATGTCAAAAATGAAAAGAGAGCAACGGGAATTGTAAATATCTAGGAAAATAGACTACTTTTCTTCTTTTTAGTTTTTAGAAATAGATACGATGGTTGAAGGAAAAAGCATCACATTGTCTAGTGGGATTTTTCAAGTATTTAGATCTAATACATATGGCAACTGCAACACAATGGCAAGTGGGTAGAGGGATCAACATGCTGGTGAGGTTTCCACATTCTACTTGAAATGCCTACCATTCTACTTGAAATGGTAAAGTAGGAATATGATGTAGACTGTGAAATAAACTTAGAAGCATACTTATTTTAACCGTTAGAGAATCCACTGAAAACTATACACACAAAACATATAGGCAGAAAATCCAGTTGATAATTAAAACGGAACACTAAAAAGTATTCAAATAATTTTTAAAAAAGCATGGAAAGAGAAAACAGAGGAAGAAAAAAAGAAGACAAATAGAAAATAAATAATGAAATGGTAGCCAAACCCAAACATATCAATAATTACATTAAATGTAAATGGTTTTTCTACAGTCAGCAAGAATATATTGTACACTCAAAAATCTGTTAGGAGGGTAGATATCATGTTAAGTGATACACAATAAATTTTACACAATAAAATGAAAAAAATGAAAAAAAAATAAATGGCCTAAACACACCAAATAAAGGAAAAAAAAGATAAATTGTCAAAATGGGTTAAAATCCATGACCCAACCATAGGCTGTCTATGAGAGACTTACTTCAAATATGATATAGGTGGGTTAAGAATCAAAGGATAGAAAAGTATATACTAGGCAAACACTAATCAAGGAGGCTGGAGCAGCTAAATTAATACCAGACAAAGTAGACTTCAGAGCAATGAAAATGACTAGGGATGAAGAGGAACTTGACATAATGATTTAAGTGCCAATTCACAAAGAAGACATAACAATCCTAAAGGTCTATACACCTAACAACAAAGCTTTAAAGTGTTTGTTGCAAAAAAATAATAAAACTGAAAGGAAAAATGGACAAAACTATGATTATAGTTGTAGACATCAACATTCCTCTCTCAGTAATTGATAGAAAAAATTGACAAGAAATAAAGGAAATAAAAAACTGAAAAATACCTCAAATTGACCTGACCTAATTGGCATTTATGGAACATTTCACTCAACAACAGTTGAATGCACATTTTTCTAAAGTGTCTTTTGAACATTTTCAATATATATTATAACCTGGGTCATTAAACCAAACCCTGAAACAGTTTTAAAACTTGAAATTATACAAAGTATGTTCTCTGACTACAGCTAAATTAAATTAGAAATATCTAACTCACACATATAAGAAAATCCCCAAATAGGAAATTAAACAACACACTTCTAAATAACCCATGAGTCAAAGAGGAAGTCTCAAGGGAATTCAGAACATAGTTTAGATGTAATGAAGATGAAAATATATCAAAATTTGTGGAATGCAGCTAAAGCATAGCTTGGAGGCAGGAACTTTAGAGCATTAAGTGCTTATATTAAAACAGAAGAATGGTCTCAGATAAATAATATAAGCTCCCTCCTTAAACTAGAAAAGGAAAAGTAAGATAAAGCCAAAGTAAGCAGAAGAAAGGAAATAAAAACAAGAGCAGAAATCAATAAGATTGAAAACAAAAGCAATAGAGAAAATCAATGAAACTAAGAGCTGGCTCTTTGAAAAGTCCAATAAAATTAGTAAAACTATAGCTAGACTGACAAAAAAGAGAGAAAACACAATTTACCAATCTCAGGAATTAAAGAGAAGATATCATTACAGACACCTTCCCACACACATTACGGGGATGATAAAAGAATACCACGAACAACACTATGCACATAAAGTCATCAACTTCAACGAAATGAATGAATTCCTTGAAAAGCACAATCTTACCCAAACTCACCCAAGAAGAAATAGATAACATGAACGGTCTCATATCTATTAAGTAAATAGAATTTTCAGTTTAAAATTTTACGAAAAAGAAAATAATCTAGGCCCGGAAAGTTTCACTAGAAATTCCACTCAAATTTAAAGAAGAAATAACACCAATTCTACATAATCTCTCCCAGAAAATAGAAGAGGAGGAAAGTCTAGCCCCTATTATGAGGTCAGCATTAATCTGATACAAAACCTGACAAAGACAATTCAAGAAAAGAAAACTACAGACATATATCCCTCATGAACATATGTGCAAAATCCCTAATATAATATTAGCAAGTTAACTCCAGCAATAAATAAAAAGAATAACACTTCATTACCAAGTGAGGCTTATCCTAGGAATACAAGGTTGGTTTAACATTTGAAAGTCAATGAATGTAATCCAGCGTGTTAACAGACTAAAGAAGAAAAATCACATGATCATACCAATTGATGCAGAAAACGCTTTCGACACAAATTCAATATCAATCCATGACAAAACCCTTGAAAACGAGGAATAGAAAGAAATTTTCTTAACCTTAAGGGCATCTACAAAAACCTACAGTCAATTTCATACTGAATGGTCAGAGACTGGATGCTTTCCACTAAGATGAGGAATAAGGCAAGGTAGTCCACTCTCAGTTTCCAGCACTGAGAAGTTTCCTGCAATAAGGCAAAAAAAGGGGGGGGGCATCTTTTCAAAGAACAAACTCTTGATTTCATTGATTTTCTTTATTGTTTTTTTCTATTCTCTATTTTATTTATCTCTGTTCTCTTTATTATTTTCTTTCTTCTGCTAGCTTTGGGTTTAGTTTGTTCTTCTTTTTCTAGTTCCTTAAGGTGTAAAGTTAGATTGTTGATTTGAAGTCTTTCTTTTTTTAAATGTGAGTCTTTATGGTGATAAATTTTTTTCTTAGTGCTGCATTCACTGCGTCCATTAAGTCTGGCATGCTGTGTTTTTGTTTCCATTTGTCTCAGGATATATTCCAACTTCCCTTGTGATTTCTCCTTTGATCCATTTGTTGTTAAATAGAGTGTTATTTAAAGTCCACACACTTAAAAATCTTCCTTCCTTCTGCTATTGATTTTTAGTTTCATTCCATTGTGTTGGGGAAAGACACTGCATATTTCAATCTTTATAATCTTTTAAAGCTTGTTTTGTAGCCTTACAAATCTATCTTGGAGAATATTCCATAAGCACTTGAGAAAATGTGTATTCTGCAGTTGTTGAGTGGAGTGTTCTGTATATGTCTGTTAGGTTCAATTGGTTTATAGTTTGCTTTATATATTTTAGACCACTGATGTTTGGTGCACATATGTTTATAATTGCTACATCTTCTTGGTGAATCAACTCTTCTATCAGTGTGTAATGTCATTCTTTGTCTCTTTTAATAGTTTTTAAAAGGTTTTAAAGTCTATTTTGTCTGATACTAGTGTAGCCACCCTTGGTCTCTTTTGGTTGCTATTTACATGGATTATCTTTTGCCATCCTTTCACCTTTTTTTTTTTTTTTTTTGGCCATGCCACAGGCATGAGGGATCTTAGTTCCCCAACCAGGGATTGAACCCGGGCCCCCTGCAATGGAAGCACAGAGTCCTAACAACTGGACCACCAGGGAATTCCCCATCCTTTCACTTCCAACGTATTTGTGTACTTAGATCTAAAGTAAATTTCCTTTGCTTGATTTTTGGCAAAAGTCCAGAGACATTTCAATAGGGAAAGGATAGTCTTTTCAACAAATGGTGTTGGAAGAATTGTACATTTACTGCATTAAAATATACCTATACCTCACACCTAATACAAAATTTAACTCAATCTGGGTCATAGATCTACACGTAAAATGTAAAATTATAACTCTTTTAGAAGAAAGACCATGGACTAGGCAGAGTTGTTAGATACGACATTACAAAAACAATTCATAAAAGAAAAAAATTGGCAAATTGAACTTCATCAAAATTTTTTTAAAAACCCTTTATTTTGTGAAAGACACTGCTAAGAGAATGACGATAAGTACAGACTGGGAGAAAATGTCTGTTAATTACATATCCTGCAAAGGAATGTATCTATAATACAGAAATAACTCTCATTACTCAAAAATAAGAAAACAAACAACCCAAATTTAAAAATCAGCAAGATAGGGAATTCCTCAGCAGTCCAGAACTAAGATCCCGCAAGCCCATGGTGTGGCCAATAAAAATTTTTTAAAATTTTTAATTAGCAAAATATTTAAACGGAATAATTTAAATACTTCACCAAAGAAGATATGGAGGTGAAAAATAAGCACAACAATAGCCAAAAGATAGAAACAAACCGTCTGTCAATAGATGAATGGATTAAAAAATGTGGTATAGACATATGATGGAATTTATTCATCCATAAAAAGGAATGAAGTACTGACACATGCTACTATGGATGAACTTTGAAGACATTATGCTAATAATCCAGACTCAAAAGGAAAAAGAATTCATGATTCCACTGGTATGAAGTACCTAAAATGGGCAAATTCAGAGAGACAGAAAGTAGAATAGAGAGTCTCAGGGGCTGGGTTGGGGGAGGTGGGAATAGGAGGTTTATATTTAATGGGTACAGAGTTTATGCTGAGGATGTTTAGGATGATGAGAAAGTTCTGGAAATGGATAGTGGTGATAGTTGCAACAATGTGCTGAAGGTACTTAATGCCACTGACCTATACAGTTGACCCTTGAACAACATGGGTTTGAACCATGTGGCTCCACTTATATGTGGATTTTTTTCAACAGTAAATACTGCTGGATCCACAGTCAGCTGAATCCGCAGATGCAGAATTACAGATACAAAGGAACTGTGTATACGGAGGAACCATGTACAAGGAGGGCTTATTAAAAGTTCCAGGTGGATTTTCAGCTACGTGGATGGTTGGCACCCCTAACCCCCGAGTTGTTCAAGGGTCAACTGTATACTTAAAAATGGTTAAAATGGTAAATTTTATGTTCTGTGTATTTTACCGCAATAAAAAACTGTTGGCAAAAAGCCCGTAGTGAGAATTCACTACACATCTATTAGAATGGGGAAAAACCTGATCATACCAAGTTCTGGTGAGGCCGCTGAACAACGAGAGCTCTTACACACTGCTGGTGGGAATGTAAAATGGTCCAGTTACTCTGGAAAACAGCTTTGCCGTTTCTTAAAAGTTAAACACATACCTCCCCAAAAGATCCAGCAATCCCACTCCTGTGTATTGACTCAAGAGAAATGAAAATTTGTGTTCACGCCAAAACCTCTGCATGGGGCTTCCCTGGTGGCGCAGTGGTTAAGAATCCATCTGCCAATGCAGGGGACCCGGGTTCGAGCCCTGGTCCGGGAAGATCCCACATACTGCAGAGCAACTAAGCCCATGCGTCACAACTACTGAGCCTGCGCTCTAGAGCCTGTGAGCCACAACTACTGAGCCTGCGTGCCACAACTACTGAAGCCCGCGTGCCTAGAGCCTGTGTTCCGCAACAAGAGAAGCCACTGCAATGAGAAGCCCGCACACCGCAATGAAGAGTAGCCCCCACTCGCCGCAACTAGAGAAAGCCGTGCACAGCAGCAAAGAACCAAAGCAGCCAAAAATAAATAAATAAAACAAAAAACAAAAAACCTCTGCATGAATGCTTACAGCAGCTCTATTCATGATGACCCCAAACTGGAAACAACCCAATTGTCCTTCAGTGAGTAAATGGTTAAACAAACAGCAGTCCATCCATGCAATGGAATATTACTCAGCAATGAAGAAGAACAGACTTGATACAGCAACAGCATGCATGACTCTCAGAGGCAGTATGCTGAGTGAAGGAAGCCAGCCTCAAAGGTTACCTACTGTCTAATTCCGTTTGTATGTCATTCTGTAGGATGTAGGACACATCTGTGATGGCCAGGGGTTAGGGATGGGGGGGATTTGACTACAAAGGGCAGCAGGAGGAATTTGAGGGTTTGGTATTCGACAGTCCTGATTATGGTGGTGGTGGCACAAATATACATGTGTGTAAAACTCATAGAACTGGAGAGCACCCCTCCCATTTCAATTTTATAATATATCAATTTGAAAAGAAGTAAAAGACTTGTAAACAACTGGACCTTCTGAGTGCTCACTGGGTTCTAGACCCTGCACCGCATTCCACGTTATTACATAAGAATCTTTCACACACCCCACCGGTTGGGCTCACCATCCCCATTTTACAGATGAGGAAACTGAGGTGTAGGGAGGGGCCTGGGTGTGTCTGACTGCAGAACTCATGCTGGTAGCGACTACGCAGTTGAGAGCCTTGTAAAAGTCAAGTCCGTGTTCAGGCTGTGAGGGCAGCAGGCCTGCTTCACGGAGCCTTCGGGGAGACTGAGAAGATGCCCATGGCTTCCTCGGGGATAAACCTGTACTCTGGCACTGGACAGACCACCCAGTGGGAGGGGGCAGAGGCCGAGAGCCAAAGCGGATCACCTGGGCCGGCTGGCTGGGCGAGCACCGCAGGATGGCTGGAGCTGTCTGGACACCGTGCCAGGCAGGCCGAGGCAGCTGGTCACACCACGGCCGCTTCGAAGCTCCCGTCGGCCAGCACAGGCCCTGCCAAAGGAGCAGCCCTGGGCCAGGACACTCCCCACCCCCGAGAGCGTAGCTGAAGATGGGGTACTAGCCAAAAGTGGCCTCCCCCAGGCTTGCCATTGGGAACGGGATCAGGAGAGACTGAGGCCCTTAGAAGGACAAGCTGAGGCTGAATGGGGTCGGGGTTGGGGGCGAGGGCCGCGGGGGGGCGTGGGGCAGCGTCAGAGGGAGCAGAGGCTGGGAAAGCAGGGGGGACGGCAGGCCTGACCGAGGTCTAAGCCACAGGGAGAGATGGCGGGGGTGGACTCGCCCGAGGCACGGGTACGTCGGGGCTGGCCCCAGAACAGTGTTCCTCCGAGCGTGGCCAGGATGCTGCAGGGGGCCAGCTGGAGCTGCAGTCACCTGGGCTCCCGCCAGGCCCACGGGGGGCCCCAGGTCTGAGAGGCTCTACACCCCGTGAGGCACCCAGAAGCCAAGGCCCCCTGCAGCCTTGCCACCTGCGGCAGGCAGCTCTCAGAGGGGCTTCCCCTGCTGCCCTTGCACCCACCAGAGGTAGCCTGGGGCACTGGGGGGGCTCCGCATTCAGGGCCCCGAGGGCCGCAGACAGCAACCCTAGCCCCTCTTAGACTGAAACCCAGCCACGTTGGTCTCCTTGCCTCGGACTCACTGCAGGCTGCGCCATCCAGGCCCAGGCCCACCTCCTTCTCCCCGCATTTCCTAACGAGGGTCGGGCTTCCTGCGCAGCTGAGAGCTGGGCCGAACGCCTCGGGCTCACGATGGCTTTGCTCTGGCAGCAGCCCTGCAAGGCAAGTCCGCCCTCACATCACCCTCATTTTCAGGGGAGGAAGCAGAACCCATGGAATGAGTGTCCAGGCCGCTCTGGGTGACCCAGCCAGTCTCTGGGTGCCACGGTCTGAGCCCAGGGCCCTGCTCTCAGCCCCGTTCCTACTGCTGCCCCAGGAGGGTTGGTTTCTTCCATCCTTGTGTCTTCTGGACCCTCTGCAAGCTTGGGGCAATCCCCGGGTGTGGGGAGCTGCAGGCTCGCCTCCCTGCCAGGCCCCATCCTCGAGCTGAGCTTTTCCTGTCCCACCGTCTGCATCCTGAAGCCCCGCTCTCTGCAGCCTGCTGGCTGGGTCCTGCCCGCTGCTCCAGCCTCACGCCTTCGCTCCTCCACGCCACTGGCCTTTGTTTATGTGGCCCGTTCTCCCCTCCCCGACCGCCCTCCCCCACCGGCCTGCATCCTGATTGTGGGCCAGCCCCTGCGCTTCGGGTGCCTCTGGTCAAACACCATCTGGGAAGGCCTCCTTGACTTTCCACCAACCCGCTAGAAGCCTATTCTAGAACCTGGCACCACGTTCTGGGACCACTGGCTTGTGGGTCTGGCTCCCTTTAGACAGAGAGCTCCCCCGGGCAGCGGCCCTGTGGGGCCAGCTTCACATCCCTGGCTCCCGGCAGCACGGGGTATGTGGGCCCATCCCGGGGGTGCTGGTGGGTGAGAGGGGGCTGGGGAATGGGCTGGATGGAGGGAGAAGTGTTTGTAATGGCCTACTTAAATCGTATGTCATTCTCCTATTGTGGAAATGAAGGAAACAGGAGACCCATTATTACTCCCTTTAATCACAAAGAACATCCGATTGGAAGACTCTCTGGGGGGTGTAAAAGGAAAACTGAAGGGTGCCCCCTCCCATCCTTCCTAGTCCCCTCCCCCAGGCACCTGTGACAGGGATGAATCCTCCAGAGGCTGTGCCCGCAGATTCTCACTTTCTCCCTACACACAGCTTTGTTTTACAACAATTGTATTGTCCTGTGCACATTCTCTTTCTCCATGTGCCATGGCGGCCGTCCCTCCACTCACGATGCCCCCAGCTACCTCATTCTCCTGGAGGCTGCAGAACGTTCCAGTATCCAATGTACCATGACGGATTCACCTCTTCCCCTAGGGATGGACATTTACGTTGTCTCCGATTATTTCATCCTTATAAATAATGTTGCTGTGGGACTTCCCTGGTGGTCCAGTGGTTAGGACTCCGTGCTTGCACTGCCGGGGCCCGGGTTTGCTCCCTGGTCGGGGAACTAAGATCCCACAGGCCTTGTGGCGCGCCCAAAAAAAAAAAAAAAAAAGAAAGAAAAAAAATTGTTGCCGTGAACTTCCTTGGGCAGCCTGCGGCCTTCTGCAGCTGTTTCCAATTCCCCGAAGGGAACCGCCGCAGGGTCTGTGTGTTCTAAAGGGCACTGAGGTCCATCTTTCATTGGGGTTTTAGAGACTACTGTCTCTATTATTTAAATGGCATTCCTACCGTTGTAGTCCCTCCTCTTTGGTCCCCGGACAGCTTTAACATGAATTCATGTCTGGGATTAGAACTAGCCAGGACTTCCACGCCCCACTTCCTCTGCCCCAGACTGCGCCAGTCGGCCCCAATTTCGAGTTTGCTCCAACTTCCCAAAGCGGGCCCACAGTGGGGAACGCCTGTCCCATTTGCTGGGAGCTGGGAGCTGGAAGCTCTGGCAACGGGTGTGGGTGGAGTGGGGTGGCCCTCCCTGCCGCCAGTTCCATCCCCCAAGGTCAGGCTCACACAGGAAGACAGCTGCGAGGAAGCCCTGGCTGCTGGCCAGCCTTGGAGAAGCCTTGCCCACGGTGCCTGCAAATGCGAGGCCCTTAGCTGTTGGCAGGGGGATTTAAAGGCCCCGAGGATGGAGGCAAGTGGGGACGCAGATGGAGGGGGCACCGAGGCTCCTCGGGGGAGCCAGGGCTGGAGGGAGCGTGCCGGCAGCTGCAGCCAGAGCGCCTGGGCACAGACTTCGGCCCCTGGCGTTTCCCCTGTGTCAGCTTTTCTATTTTAGGCTGGTTGCTCCTCGTCAGGGAATTCTCAGCGAGCCGTGGGAAACCCAGAAAGGCGGGCGCTGGGTCTGCGCGGCTCCCGCGCGCCCTTCCGCGGCCCTGGGGTGCCCTCCAGCACCCGGGCGAGGGGCGCACCCGGGTTGGCATGCTCGCTCGCCTACACGAAGGTCACCCTTTCCCTGGGTTACGTGTCCCGTCGAGAATGTTCCCAACTTGCGACCCAGTCGGGCTCCTGGATCTTATCCCACAGCAACAATTCGCAGACGTGAAACCCTGGCAACGGCCCAAGCGTGCAGCGCGGGGCTCACCGCGGCCGTGGGAAGGGGATGGAGAGCGCTGCGCGGGGCGACGTGGGAAAAGGCCGCGACAGGCGCTGAGCAGGAGGGGTGACCGCGGGGTGGCTGTGATTACAGTTACGTGGAAACCGTATCTGCGCATGGAAGACGGCGGGCGGCTGGTGGCACGCGCGGGAGACTCAAGGCCGAGGGCGGGGTCAAGCCCCAGCTCTGCCGTTCGCTCTGGCCTTGGGACCCTCTGCGCCTCCACTTTCCTTATCTGTGAACCTCAGAATAGCTCACCGCCACGTTTGGGGTTTAAGGAGACCGTGTTTATAATCCTCCCTCAGGCCAGGAGGACTCAGAAAGGCACACATTAGGGGCTCAGGAAGGGCAGCTGCAGTGGGTTTTATAACAGGGACAAATGGAAATAGTTTGACAGGACCGGGAAACACCTGTGGGAGACCAGCAGCCAGATTCACATCCCTTAAAAAGGGCCCCATAAGCCGCTGCTGCACAATCCACACCGGCTCCCCTCCCCCTCCCCCCGCCAAACCGGAAAAAAACTCTAAAGCCTTTGAAAAAGATCCCCTGGCTTTTGGGGCCTCTGATTTCCATCTTGCCTGTCACAGGAGCTGTTTCTTTTCTCGCTGCTGGGACCCTCTCTAAGCAGGGGGAGTTCACCCGGGCCGAGGCGGGGAGGGGCACTTGCAGGCCCTTTGCAGACCGGAACAGGCGGGGCCTGGCTTTGGAAGTGGGAGCCGCGTTCCGCGGATTCCTGCCGGGCGCTCCGCCCAGCCTGGCTCCGGGCCAGACCGGTGCCCGCAGCGCCCAGCTCCACCTGGAGAGGGCCCACCCGGAGGCACCCGGGCCTGGAGCCAGGCGGAGGCTCGCGGCAGAGGGGTTTCGTGGTGGGGACTTTCCAACAAGTGAGGGTAGGTTTAAATCCAACTGGAAGTGAAATCGAACATTCCAGGATCCATTCATCTGGAGGGTCTATCCCCTACTGTGTCCCCTCCCAGCAGGCATCTCAGCCCAGACGGGCCACCCCTGCTCCTATGGGCCCACAGGAGTGATGGAAGTGGAGGTGGCTTCAGGTGACTGTCCCCGCTTCCCTGAGACGGAGGGGCTGCCGGGGTTGAGAGCTTTCAGTTCTGAAACAGGACAGTGCCAGGCAAACTGGATGGTCAGTCTCCCTGGGGAGAGCAACCTACAGGGCTGACCTCAGGGAGGGTGGCACCAGGAGGGGAGGCCATGCAGGGGTGCTTCCTAGCCAGTGGGAGGGGGAAGGGACACAAGGAAGGATACGTGGGGCTGGGGGCCACACTGGGCAAAGGCCATGGAAGGAGGGAAGCTGACATCAGGAGAAATCTTGTCAATGTCAAAAGCTGGTATTCTTGCTGTCTAATCTGCTCTTTCTGTACCCAGGAAAGTGAGGCCAGGGGAGGAAGAGAAGGAGGGTGGCAGTTAGGACTAGAAGTGGCTTTCGGGGCACCAGGGTTGAGAGCTGAGGGCCGCTGGGCCCCAGGGGTCGAGGGGCAACTGCCTGTCCTGATGGACTGCGGGGAGGTGTGGGGAAAGGGAGAGCAGAGATCAGGGAGGGAAAAGGGGGACAGAGTCTCCCAAACCAGCTGCCCTGGCGTAGTTACCAGGGGAAAAGGAGTTTTAACACAAAACCCCACTGACCTTGGCTGGCAGGAGCCTTGGGGTCTCCGGGCAGCGTCAGCAGCTCCCTGAAATGTGGCCCAGCAGAGGTGGCCCGTCCAGTCAGGAAATCTGGTGAGCAGTGCCTGGAGGCCCTGGGTCCTGGGCGTCTTCCATGACCCTCCCTCGTCAACTGCCATGGAATCCAAAGCTCTGTGGGCCTGGCCATTAAAGGGCCAGTGTTGCCCACCCAGCGTCCTGCCCGCTGTGGGGAGCGTCACAGCCTTCCTGCCACGTCTGCCGCATCATCTGTTCCTCTGTCACCTCCCGGCAAGCCCTGATCGAGTTCTGTCCCTGATGAAGTATTTGTCACTAGGTGACAAAATATGGTTTTTCAAAAGCTTCAAGTCCTATAAGAAGGTGATGTTCTCCATTTCAGCTCTGCCACTTCCATAGACCCTTGCTGACTGCTCCCGTTGACACAGGTTGCTCCTTTGCTGTTCATACCTCCGTCCATCCACCCACCCACCATCCACCATGCAGGCATCTATCCATCCGTCCATGTATCCATCCACCCACCATCCATCCATCCACCCGTCCATCCGATAAGCACCACTGAGTGTGTATCGTGTAGTCTGGTGGTTGCAAATGCAGCCTCTGCCTTGCCAGCCCTGAATTCCATGGTTGTGGCTACTGCCTATGGGTCCTCGGGAAGCTTCTCAACCTCTCTTATTCTCAACCTCAGTTTCCTCATTGTGAAAAGGAAAAAAGGCACTTACTTCACAGGCTTGCTGTGCAGGTGCAGGTGCAGGCAGGTAACATATGTAACAAACTCACTAAAGAATAAAGCACGCAGGTGCTACTCCTCTCATCCTGGGCCACCTGCCCAGAGTGCTGTGATGAGGACCCCGATGCAGCTCAGCCAGGAGACACTGAACAAGGAATTACGATGAAAGAAGAGTGTTTCTGCTGGGGAGGAGGTGGGAGCCGTGAAAATGTAGCCAGGAAGACTCACCAGGTTTGGGGCTCGGGGGAGGAAGCCCAAGTAGATGGACGTTGGCTGTCGGTGGGAAGGGTGCCCTGAGGAGCAGGAGAGCCTGGTGGAGGGAACTGGGTGAGTCGGGAGAGTGCCCAGACATGATCGGGTTGTCTGGTTGATGGGACAGCCTGGAGATATGTTGTATTTATAAAAATCGTTCACGGAAACAGGTTCATTTGCCAATTAGCTCCCACTGGCCAAAGCACAGTTATAAATGTTCTAAAAAAACAAATCTCCAAAATGTTTTCTCCTTCTCTAGTTTTTATTCTCCCTTCCATTTCCACTTGCGATTTTTCTGAGCCTGACCGCATTTGGGGAGGGTTATAAAAGGATTTAAAACTTAAGACAATAAACAAATCACCTGCTTTTGTTAAATTGCTTTACTTGCTATGTTATTTGGTTTCAGGATTTTAGCTATGACCGCAAAAACACTCAACAGATTTAGAAGATTTTCTCATTTTAACTGGAAGGCTCTATCTCCTGGGGGTGGAGTGGGGGAGGAAGGCAAGACCAATTTACCTGGGAGCCTGGTTTGAGTTGAGTTCCAGGGTCAGGAAGTACTTCCGATTTGGGGCTGGGATCCGGGGTGCACAGTTTGGGGGTGGCACTAGGCTACAGGGGGAGGCCAGTCTGGTAAACCCCGCCAGCAGAGACTGGGTTTGGACCCGAGGGCAATGGGAAGCCGGCTCTGAGTTGTAAACTGGGGAGTGACAGATTAGACCTGGGGTTTTATAAGTTCTTCTGACAGTGCTTTGGAGAGGTTTGGAAGAGGCCAGCTGGGAGGTGGGACTGGGGTAGGGATGGAGGGAGGGAAGAGGATGGCTATAAGAGCTGTCTGAGAGGTGAGGGAGGGGTCTACATAATGGGCTCTGTTTCTGGCCCAGGCAGCCAGGTGGATGCAGATGCCCTTCTTCATCCGGAACTGATTTTGTTACCTTTGGTAGTCAAGGCCTTATGCTCCAGGGCACCTGGCCCAAGATGACTAGGGCTCCAGGGCACAGAGATCCACATCCGGCCAGGCGGGGCCAGACTGGGACTTTGCTTCCCCCGCATCCTTCTTGGGAGGGGCACTCCAGCCGGCATGTCGATAGTGGCTCCTGTATCTATGACAACCACACAACTCATTTTCCCTGGGCATTTCCATTTAAAATGCTCTGTCCTGTTTGCACGGGTTCCTGTGTCATATTTGGTGTTCCCATCTTTAGTTGGGAAATAAGAGACTGCATGTTATTCTACCCACGGGCCTGAATGGGGCTGCGGAGAACATCCACGACTCTAAGACCTATGTGGGTAGCAGAAGTAGGGCAGTGGGGTGAGAATGCGCAGGCTTTGGGGCCAGAACGCCGGCTCCGGGTTCTCCTTGTGCCCCTGAGCCCTCCTCTCCGGGCCTCCCCTTCCCCGCTTGTAACTGGAGGTGATAATACCTGTCTGGGCCATCACCCTGCAGACAGCAGAGCAGCCCACACGCAGTGACTGTTCGCATCTCCGCGCTGGGGGCTCAGGAGGGAGCAGGTGCGCCCCGCGGGCTCTCTGCACGGAGGGATCGGGAAGACCCGGATAACCCGGCCGCCGGCCTTGCGGGAGAGCTGGTGGGCGCAGTGCGGGGGACGCAGCTCCCAGAGCCCGGCTTCTGAACCTTCTGGAGCTCAGGTTCTTCGCTTCAAACTTGGAAGGTAAGGGCCCCTGTACGGGGGTGTCCCGAGATTGATGGAGACTCCACGCAGAGACACCGCCGGGGCCGGTCGGACGCTCTGGACGCGGTAGCCGCCGCTCCCCAGCGGGCGCGAGGACGGACGGACGCAACCGCACAGGTGCCCCAGCCCAGGAGAAACGTTAGGGCCCCGACTCCGCCCCGCGAATCTCGGGGGCGGGGTGCTCTCTCCTCCCTGGGCGCTGCTGCAGGGCGAGCTCAGGATGTGAACAATCGAGGGGCACATGAGCATTTCCTGTAGGTATCTTCTTCCTAATTCAGTTTTCAGAAAGTGCAGGAGAAGGGCCGGAACCGGCCACCTTTTGGGTTAACGCCTGTAAGCAGGAGGCACGGGCGGCACACTGTCCCTTTAAGGCGTTGAGCCAGGCCGAGGCCTTCTGCTCCTCTCCGCTCCCCGTAGCTGCCCTCCGAGAGGCCGGCTTTGTGCGTTTGCCCCGCCCCGGCAGCCCCCGCCCCGCGCGCACGCGCATGCGCACTGTTGCTCCCCGCACCGCCTAGTTGAGCTCGGCCCGGCTCCCGCCCAGGCGGCTACCGACGCGAAGCCTTGAGCGCCCGCCCCCGTCCCCCAGCCGCCCGGCAGGTAAGTGGGGACCGCCCGGCCGGTAGGCACGCCCCGGGGGCGCGGGACCGGGGCCGACGCTGGCGCCCCCCGCGCCGCCCGCCGCCGCACGTGTTCCGGCGGGCCCGGCCCGGCGCCGGTTCAGCCCCGCCGGGCCTCCCGGCGCAGAAGCCCCGCGCCCGCCGCCTCGCCTCCGGGCGCCCGCTCTGCGCCCCTCCTCCCCGCCAACCGCCCGGGCTCCGGCGGCCCCCTCCCCTGACCCGAACCCGCCCCAAACGGACCTGCACGGACCGCCGAGCCCCGGGGACCCCCGGCTTCTCCCACTCCCAGCGGTCAGGTGACAAGCCCCCGGCCCCGGGACTGCGATTTTCTCCTGCAGCCGGCGTGCGTCCCCCCTTTGCCTCCAGAGAAAGACCCCTGAGCCACTGAGACATCCAGTGGCTGGATGTGGCGCGCTGTCTGCTCTTCTCTGCTGCAGAGGCGCTCTCACCCTAACCTGCTGCTCACCCCCAACCGGGGGCAGCCAGGCCCCATCTCCCCCCGCGCCTGCTCGGGGCCCCAGGGGTGCGGGGCTGCCGGCATGAAGGGAGAGACCACCACGCTCTTGCTGTGGAGTCTCAGACCCCTTCCAGTCCGGCCTGCGAGAGCCATTTTGGGGGATGTGGAAGATGCTCCCTGGTAGCCCTCTCACCCCGTTTCTACCCGCCCAGGTCCGCTGTCGACACTGCCTCTGAGGTTGGCTCGGCCCCGTAGGAGGCGGAGAGGTAAGCCAGAACGCCCGCGTGTCTGAGAACCCAGGTGGGGTGCGGAGAGCCGGGTTCCCTCGTTCTCAGTGGGCCTCGTTACCGCCCGTCTTCCCACATCCAGGGGCCCAGTCTCTGGGGTGGAGTCTAGTAGTTTGCATTTTACCAGCAGTCCGCGAGAGCACTCCGAAGAAGTTCGGACGCTCAGCCTTGGGTGGTGTGGCTCCCCTAGGTGCCAAGAGGGAGCAGGTAGCAAGCGATCTGGAGGCCGGCTCCAAACCTTGAGCCGAGAAGTTGTTCTTTCTAAAAGTTTGCTGAATTTTTGTGTTGATGTTTTGTGCGTTAATGTTTTGCTGGCCGAAGTGTTGGGCAGGGGTTGAGCTGGGAGGGGTTGGGCACCGTTTCTGTAAGACCACCTATCGTATGTATCCCCTGCTCCTCACCTGAGGGCAGCAAGTTTGCGGGAGTAACACCACACCTCCTGGTGGGTCTTGATTTTTACTCTAGAAGGAGCTGCTCAGGCCTCTGGGCTGCCCTTTCCACCCCAGATGGAGCCTCTTCAGTTCCCACTGGTGTTTAGGTTGGACGGGCCCCGGGCTTCCCTCCTCTCAGCCCTAGTTGTGGTCTGCCTTTCTCAGATGCTAGGTTCTGTGAAACACACCATCCAGCTCTCGTCCTTGGCTCCTTTCCCCCCACTTGTCCAGCCCACCCAGGGGAAGGCAGCACTTGGGTTAATTGGCACGGCCTGCTTGCGCTAAAGATAATCACCAGGTAGGCAACGTTTCCTGAGCACCAGCTTTGTGCTAGCACTTTGCCCCCCGGCAGCTTTATTGACCTGCCCCTCCCCTCCCCCACCCTACTGCTTGGGCTTTGCGTGCTGCCGGGTCCATTCCTGGGCCGGGATCCTTGCTGCAGGTAACCGGCTGTGGCCTCACGGGTGCTCTGCGCAGCTGTGTTGCATTGTGATTTCGCTCCCCTCCTCTTGGATGAAGACTTCGGGATGTGCTCTTTTTGATGGCTTCCGTTCCGCCTCGGTGTGACAAGGAGCTTGTGCAAGCTTCCAGTTTTAAGCTCCGAGCTAGAATTTACAAGGTGTGAACGCACTGGATTAACGGTGGTGCCAGCTTCCGGGAGTTGGCTGGCCAGTGATGCTTGCAGGATGTCTTGGTGGCTCTCTTCTGGAAAGGCGCCTTCCCTTGTTTCAGGGTCACCTGGTGTGCTTCTGTGCCACGTGTCCAAGTCGCGGAGTCTATTCCTGTGATAGAGGAAACCAGTTTCTTACCATGCAGCATTTGAGGGGTTCCCGTTTTCATGCCGAAACCTAATTGAGCTGCAGTCTCTTTCCCTCCTCTGCAGTGAGTTTGCTTGCAGAGTGTCCTTGCGTACTTCAGGTTGCTTCTAGGAAGGCTAGCGCTGGCGACTCCAGCAGGCAGGGCTGGCTCCAGTCTGTGCTTTCCGGCTGTGTCTTGTCGTTGCTTCACCAGGGACGGAGAGCCTCTCGGCTGTTAGCGTTTTGGAAGCAGCCTTGTGTCTGCAGCCTACACGTGGTGACCTTGGAGTCCCCGGGAGGTGTGGACCATTGGGGCCTGCTCTTGTGTTTTCAAATGTGGTTGGTAGCACTTTTTTTTTTTTTTAATTAATTAATTAATTAATTTATTTTTGGCTGTGTTGGGTCTTTGTTGCTATGCATAGGCTTTCTCTAGTTGTGGCGAGCGGGGGCTACTCTTCGTTGCAATGCGCGGGTTTCTCGTTGTCGTGGCTTCTCTTGTTGCGGAGCACAGGCTCTAAGCGTGCAGGCTTCAGTAGCTGTGGCACGTGGGCTCAGTAGTTGTGGCTCGCGGGCTCTAGAGCTCAGGCTCAGTAGTTGTGGAGCACGAGCTTAGTCGCTCCGCGGCATGTGGGATCTTCCCGGACCAGGACCAGGGCTTGAACCTGTGTCCCCCGCATTGGCAGGCGGATTCTTAACCACTTTGCCACCAGGGAAGCCCTGGTAGCACTTTTGCATCACTTGGGATGCATTTAAGGATTTGGATGAGTTCCCAAACTTCTACACCCTGTAGCTCAGTCTCCTGTAATTTGGCGTGTTTGTTTCCTGACAAGAAGTCTTTGGTTGATTTGGTTTTTTTTTTTTTTAAATGCATCAAGGGTTCTTTGAAGAGAATTCGTTTTGTCTGCCTGGGCTGTGCTGCATTTCAGATGTGCGGGTGACAAAATAGGAAGCAGCCCTGAAGGTGGGTCTTGGATCTGATGACAGAAGGGACGAGAGCAGCACAGAACCTGCAAAGGACTAGCGAGGAGTTACGTGCAGAGGACTAGCGAGGAGTGACGTGCAGAGGACTAGCGAGGAGTGACGTGCAAAGGACTAGCGAGGAGTTACGTGCAGAGGACGCTTAGTTTGGAACGGCACCTGCTACAGGGCTCAGTGAGGTGGTCAGATTTTTTAAATTCTTTTTCCTAGAAATTAATTTTTGAAGTGTGGCTTGTCTGTTGTCCTCGGCCCCCCACTGTAGGTTTGGATTAGCAGGCAGCCCTTGCCACTGTGCGTCCTCCAGTCGGAGCTGTGAACTCTCCACCCGCGTCGCCCTGCCTGGTGGGCTGCAGAGCCATGGCAACCGAGGAGAAGAAGCCCGAGGCCGAGGCCGCCCGAGCACAGCCCACCCCATCGTCATCGGCCACGCAGAGCAAGGCGCGTCCCTGAGGGCTCCTGGGGAACCGCCAGGGCACGAAGGCTGGGAGACGCTCGGAAATATTTCAAGCCCGGAACTCTGTTCCCCTCCCCCCCCCCCACTTTAATATTGCCAGTTTTTACTCCAAACCACATTCCCAACCAGTGCTGATAGTGGGCCGTGTCGGGGATTCCCAACCTGTTACCTGGGGAGGGGGCTTCACCAGCAGTACACATCCTTGGTCTTGATCGTAAGAGTCTGTGTGGGACCCGGGAAACGCCTCTTGTTCAGCACCTTGCCCCTGGCCGCACAGTTCCCTGCGGAGGGCGGTGTGCAAACCCATGCTGTAGACCGCAGGCGGCAGGCGGGCCCCTCACCAAGGGCGCAGGCCTTCAGGTGTGCGTCGGGGAGCCTGACCTCGGGTGGGTTGGCTGCCGAAGCAGGGCTGGGGCTGCCGGGGCTTCCAGCTGCACCGGCAGGGGACTGCCTGGAGGGCAGCCTGGGTGACGGGGGCTTCAGGAGAGGCAGGGCTTGTGAGGGGACACGCGGAGCCCGGGTTTAGGCGGGTGCACCCCGCTGGACGAGAGCTCTGGGAAGCGCCGTCACAGGGTAGGTGTGAGCGTGAAATTCGGCCTGGGCGCCAGCTGCACGCTGGCCATCAGTGGGTTTGGACAGTGGTGGTTACTTTTCGCTGACTAGTACTCTCTCTTTAACAGCCCACACCTGTTAAACCAAACTACGCTCTGAAGTTCACCCTGGCCGGCCACACGAAAGCTGTGTCCTCCGTGAAGTTCAGCCCGAACGGGGAGTGGCTGGCCAGTTCGTGTAGGTGCCCCTGGGGCCTCCCTGCGTGTCCCCTCGATGTGCCCATGCCGGCTGTGACTCTGAAGGGACGGGCCCGGGCCAGGGGGGCGGCCGGGGGGGTGGGTGCCGAGGACCGCGGCTCCCTGGGGGAGGCCTGTGCTGTGGGCAGCTCAGATTTTGGCCCCTGGATGACTGGAGAGCTCGGTTGCTTTTCATTCCTTTCTTTCAGCTGCAGATAAACTCATTAAGATTTGGGGAGCATACGATGGGAAATTTGAGAAAACCATCTCCGGTCACAAGCTGGTAGGTCTCAACCCTGGGCCAAAGTTGCTGCTGGACGTGGGTTGGGGCCCATCTCCCGGGCGTGTCAGGTTAAGATTGAACCGCCCTGCCCCCAGTTTTTGGGGTGGTTACTTGCCTCTTGGTTTTTTAAAAAATTAATTCATTAATTTTTGGCTGCATTGGGTTTTCACTGCTGTGTGCGGGCTTTCTCTAGTTGCGGCGAGCGGGGGCTACTCTTCGTTGCGGTGCGCGGGCTTATCGCAGTGGCTTCTCTTGTTGCGGAGCAGGGGCTCTAGGCGCGTGTGCTTCAGTAGTTGTGGCACACGGGCTCAGTAGTTGTGGCTCACGGGCTCAGCTGCTCCACGGCACGTGGGATCTTCCCGGACCAGGGCTCGAACCCGTGTCCCCTGCATTGGCAGGCGGATTCTCAACCACTGCGCCATCAGGGAGGTCCGCCTCTTGTTTTTCAAGCAAATAGTTTTGACTTCCCCAGATGAGTTTCTGCCCAACTGTGAGGCCTGGCAGAGCCACGGAGAACAGGCTTCGGGGCCCGGCCTGCGGGTTCAGTCCGTATGGTCAGCACGAACAGAGGGAGTGACTTGCTTGGTTATGTTCAGCTGGACGTTGCGGTTTGACTTTTGCTGGCTAATCCCATCTTGCCGAGATAGTGACTGTGTGTTTCCTCCCCCAGGGAATATCTGATGTGGCCTGGTCCTCAGATTCTAACCTCCTTGTTTCTGCCTCAGATGACAAAACCCTGAAGATATGGGACGTGAGCTCGGTAAGCCGCACGGGCCCCCCCTTGGGAAGCGTGTGCGTTTGGGGAAGGGGCTTGGGGTGGGACTGCATTTGGGGAGCAGCTGTGCTTGTCGTCAGAGGGGCTTTACAGCTGTGGCGGGCCAGGTGCTGGTGGGTTTAGCCTGACGGCCGATATTTGAAGAAATAACCACTGGGGATGACTTAGTCTCACAATACTTCCTCTCAGGGAAAGTGTCTGAAAACCCTGAAGGGACACAGCAATTACGTCTTTTGCTGTAACTTCAACCCCCAGTCCAACCTCATCGTCTCGGGCTCTGTGAGTTTGGGGCCTCCCCAGGGGCGGGGGTGAGCGGGGGGCTGTCCTGGGCTGCTCTGGGGGCTCGGGGGCCAGGGAGTCTGTCCCCTCCGTCCCCCTGGCGAACCACTGCCACCTGCCCCTCTGTCTCCAGTTTGACGAAAGCGTGAGGATATGGGACGTGAAGACGGGGAAGTGCCTCAAGACCTTGCCCGCGCACTCGGACCCCGTCTCAGCCGTGAGTCCCCCCCGCCCAGCCAGTGGGTGGCACTCGCCCGACAGCAGGGCTGCGAGCGGAGACTGGGCTCCGGGTCCCGTGCCTGTGGGAGGCGGGGCGGGGAGGGGTCCCATGCCCGTGGGAGGCGGGGCGGGGAGGCGTCCCGCACGGAGGCTTACGGAACAGGCGGGAGCGCGGGGGCAGCGCGGTGTTGCGTGGAGCCACCTTTGGGCGGGCGGGTGGGCGGAGGGCCCCGGGGTCTGGCGGCCCAGCCGTGGGTGAGGCGGTGGGAAGGTGGGGCCCCGCAAGCGTGCTGCACGTGTGGGCCGAAGCTGTCGCCAGTGTACAGGATGAACAGGCAGGGGTTAAACTACACGCGTGTCATAAACGGCTCCATTTACAAACGGCCGAAGTATTTCTTTGTCAGCCAAGAGCCCAAAGTGGTTTCTTAGCCAAGTTTGCATTTTGAAAAGTGGAAGGGATCACATACAAACAGCTTGTTCGCTGTTACCGAGCAGATGGTCCTCAGGTTCTAGAATTGTGGAGGTGAGTGACTTTAAGTGACTTCAGCCTTGGAAGGCCTTTGTCCAGCGGAGGCCGCGGGCAGAGCCCTGACCCCTTGTGGGACGCGTACCGTGTGCGGGTCGAAGCTGCCCGGCGCAGTGCTGGCCCTGGGTCATGGCCGGTGCCTGCGGCTGTGGGGCAGGCGCCCCTGCGGTCTGGGCTCTGGGCCTTCCTGAGCCTGTGCCATCGCTCCTCTGTCCTCCGCGCTGGGGGCCCGGTCTGAGCCGAGCTGGCTTCCAGACAGGCCGCAAATGGGCACGTGTGAAGTAACCAGGAAACAGTCGGAGTGAGGGCCATGAGTTGAAAGTGTTCTGTCTGTGTTGCAGTGGTCAGGGGTGGGGCTCTGATCGCAGGCGATGGTAGGATTTTTAAAGTCTTTGCTTCTTACAAAAGTAACGTGTGCTTATTTTTAAAAAGGCAAAAGGCAACGTAGCGCGTAGCAAATCAGTCTCCTGAGCTCCCATCCTCAGAGGCAACTGCGCGCAGCTGGCAGCCACCGTCTGGGTGTTTTGGGTTTTTAAGTACGTGTTTTCCAGCCCACCCCCTCTTGTTGGATGGCGGTGGTGCTACAGGACAGCGGCGTCCGCCCCAGCTCGCCCACCGCGGAAAGGTCTCGGGCACCTTCCGGCTCTGTGCCTGCAGGTGGTCGACACTCTCTGTCGTCCCCCCATGGACGCTGGCTTGTGACGTGCACTTTATGGAGAGAAGGGCAGGGCATGTCTGTTGAACAGCCTTGCACGCTTGTGCCACAGCGTCTGCGGGCAGGTGTCGGGGGAGCTCCGGGTCTGCGAGCGGTCAGCCTTCGCGAGGCCAGTCCTGGATCAGAGCCCTCGGGGTGCGTGGGCTTCCTGCGGTCTTCCGCCCCCTTGAGTCCAGCTGCTGTCCCCCTGCCTGCCTGGACTCCCCCGTGTCAGTGCTTTCCTGAAGTCCCTGCTGTCCCCTTCAGCCATCCCGCCCCCTCTCCGCAGCCGCTGGCCTGTGCGTTTGCCTCACTTGCCCACTCTCTCCCTCCTCGGTGCGTCTGCAGGTGTCACCTCCAGAGAGCTCAGAGCGGCTGTCCGCCTGAGTCGAGACTTGGCGTCCCCACTGGGGTCTGTCTCGCCCCCCCATTCCTTCTGGGTAGCGCTGACTTTCTGGCCGCCTTGCCCCTCACACCCGCGGGCTGGTCTGCCAGCGTGTGCCGGCGGTGCTGTCTGGACGTGGCTGGAACAGAGCGGAGCACGGCCCTGGTGGGGCAGGCTTTGGGGCCCCATCAGCTCGTCATCACCCAGTGAAGGGGCTTCGATCAGATCATAGTTTGCAGGTTCAGAGGGATGCGTGTGATGAGATCCGCTGCTGTGAGTTTTAGAGAACACGGCTTTGGGAGGCTGACGAGCACGTAGCTCAGGTTGAGTGGTGGGGGCGGGGGCTCCGTTAGCACCGCCGGGGGAGCAGGACGAGGACAGGGACAGCGGCTCTTCCCGGGCCACGCCACCCACGCGGCGGCCGCCAGCCACACGCGGTAGCACCGCAGGCTGAGACATGCAGGAGGGGGCAACACGTAGGCTTCCAGCTTCTGAAGATTCAGTGCGACGGAAAGAAAAAGTGTCTCGTTTATAACTTTTAGCGTTGGTTACGTGTTGAAATAGTATTTCAGGTATATTGGGTTAAGTAAAAACCTGTCAGGTTTGTTTCACCTGTTACTTCCCCGCCGCAGTGGCTAAGAAGTTTAAATGGCACACGTGGCTCCATCACGGGCCCCTCGACAGTCTGGACAGTGGTTCTCCAAGCGTGGTCCCCGGACCAGCCTCTGCTGGGAGTGTGCAAGACGTGCAGATTCTCGGGGCCCAGCGCTGGGCTTTGACAAGCCCTCCAGGTGCTTCTGGTGCACGTGGGTTTGTCCCCTGGGGATGCTGCTGGCATCTCGTGAGTCAAGGGCGGGGAGCTGCTACACGGGGCAGCCCTTAGCAGAGGAGCGTGTGAACCGTGTGTCAGTGGTGTGAGGACCGGACGCTGGTCTGAACCGTGGCGGCAGGCGGGCGGCCCCAGCCCCGTCCCCGAGAGGTTGACCCGGGCGCAACCCCCCCATGGGACAGGCATCACACAACATTAGCAGGAAAGAGGGCGTTCCAGCGGGGGTGTGTGTTGTAAAAAGGCTTTTCCTGCCCAGGACTCGAATGAAAACGAGGGGAATTTATGATGAACTCTCACTTCTGACGTCGCGGTTCCTTCTGTGTACGCTGAGATTCAGTTGGACAAAAGAAAGAGGACAAACCCAAAGGCAGACCACTTATGAGGAAGGGACTGGCCAGGTTGCCGTTTCTTTATCAGAAGGTGTATCTCGCCTGTCTCTGTAGTGGGCAGAGTTAGGCACTCAGATAAAATAACTGGTGTGGAAATGTCGCAGGTCGGCTTCTGGGCCCGGCACCTCGTCTGGACGTCGCACCTCTTCCCAGGCGCAGAGTTTGGGGCAGCCTGGATCTCGTTCCTGCCCCGTCTGCAAAGCTCGAGTGTCCCAGGGGTTGGTGTCCGGGCCCTCGGAGCAGTACCCTGGCCGTCTTCTGATTCTGGGGTGCTCAGCAGGCAGGGTTACGTGGGCGGGAAAGCTCCGGAGTTTCTGAATAAGTGGGCGTCCTTCTCCTGACTTTTCTGCCTTGTTCGATGGAAGTCGGGGAAGCCCTGGTCCTGCTGCCCCCACGGCCGTGCGGGTCCACAGACACGCTCTGGGCAGCGGGGCCTCTCCACGGAGCCAGCGGGTCTGGGTTGGTCGAGTTTGTTACTCTTCAGTGGTGCGTCTTGTAGTAAGTGATTTAAATACTCAAGACCTGTTTCAGGGTTGGTTTTCTTTTTATGGTTCAGTCTTCCGTCGTGAAATAAACTGACGGTTGCTTGAGCCATCAGGTAAAAATGACCGTTTTATCCACGTTGCTTGTGGTCTACGGTAGAATCCTTGGGAAACAGAATTTAAAGCTCGCTCAGAATGCAGCAGGGTATGTGTCCCTTTGTCGCGGGTCGGTGAACAGAAGGCCGTCCAGGTGAGGTGCAGTCTGTGTTGATGCTCTGAAAGTAAGTTTCTTTTCCCCCCTCCCGCTCCTTCATCCTCAGGTTCATTTTAATCGTGATGGATCCTTGATAGTTTCAAGTAGCTACGATGGTCTCTGGTAAGTGAAAGAGCTTTACTTCGTTGAGTCAGCAAGCGTTTAACGGCCTCCCCTTGCACCGTTGTGCCTCTGGGCGTCCGGCGGAAGCCTCTGCCTCGAGGGGCTTGGGTAGGCGGGGTGGCGGTGAGCGTGGCCGGGAGAGTGGGCTCCTGTCATCAGGAGGCCCCAGCCAGAGACGTGGGGAGGCGCTGCTGTTCTGGACGTGGCTCCCCGTGGACCCTGAAGGGTGCGTGTCCCAAGCTCGTGGCGCTGGTGGGGAGGTGGAAGAAAGGTGTGCTGACGTGAACATCCGAGAGTGTCCCGTCGGGGCCGTCAGGGTCCTGAGCAGGTGGATGCAAACAGGTCCCATCACGGAGGGTGAGGAGGAAGGGCGGTGGGGGCACCGTCTCCTGCAGAACATCCGGTCTAAGCGGATCACGCTCCTGGCCTTGGCGCTGATAGTGTAAGTGCCTTCTGGATTCTTTAAGACACACGAGGGAAGATGAGGAAATAAACGTTTTAAATTTAACTCGGCACATGTGGGTATAAAGCATTAGGAGGTATCTGGGCTTGGAGGGTTGCACGTCACAGCTCACCTGGTTACCGGGGAGGGGACACGGCGGCAGCAGTCACCGGCCGGACCGATGGCCCGAGAAGGACTTCCCAGCTACGCGCGAGAAAGACAGTGTGGCTAGAGATTTGTCTACGTTTAGCGAAAATAAAATAGAGAAACTCGAGTAACATAAGTGATACGTGTAAAAATACCGTGGAAGAGACGGAGCTCAGGGTACTTACCGGGTGCTACTGCGGCGGGGCTGGCTGAACACCCTCAAGAAAGGCTGTCAGGTTTGGGTTAAAAGCCCTCCTGACTCTTGTTGTTTTCAAGAAACCCACCTAAGACAAAGTGATGAGTCAAGGCTCGGAAAAGAAGGGTGGGCAAGTGGGTCGGGCAGCTGTGAAGCAGAGACAGAGTATCAGCCAGGGGGACGGTGACGGAAATGAACCAGGTGGAGCCGACGGGAAGGCTGAGAGAGCTCAGGCACCAGGCCCCACGGCAGCCCAAAGCTGCCTTGGAGAAACTAGAAATACAGGGAGCTGAAATGTTTGTGAGTGAGTTCAACATGCTGCTTTGACTCTGACAGCAGGGGGCTTGGGACTTAGCAGGCTGAACGATGCCACAGGCTGTGTATTTGCTACCTGTGAGGAGTAAAGCGTGTCCTGTAAACAGAAATGCTAGTTTTCTTAAGCGTGTGGCACATTCTCAGAATTGCTTGTGGACTGCCTCTAAAAGCTTTCTAAAGAAATTAGGGGGAAAAAAAAGCATGCCAAAAAAAGTAAGAGGAGAGGAAAGTTGTAAAGTTAGAAGGTGGAGAAAGGGGAAAATGACAGGAAAATTTAAATAAGCTGTATTCTTAATAAGGCCAATAAAGTGGTTAGCCTTTATAAGCCTAAGTAAGGAAAAAGAGCAAAAAAGTGCAAGACAGAGTTAGGGGATGGGGATTCCCTGGCGGTCCAGTGGGTAGGACTCTGCGCTTCCACTGCCGTGGCCCGGGTTCAATCCCTGGTTGGGAAGCTGATATCCAAGGCGCGAGGCGTGGCCAAAAAATAAAAAATATAAAGGGGGTGGAAAAGAGCCGTTTCGGGGGATGAGGGACGAGCAGGAGCATGCCTGGCCCACCTCCGAGCAGGATGTTGAGACGGCGATTAATTCATCTTCCTAAATTGAGGAAGGGGGTCACCACGGCAGAGACTGGGAAAAGTGATTAAAGGTCTGAAAACTGTATGGGCCCTATGATTTCACACTGGAATTGAGTTAAATAACAGAAACTTCTAAGGCTGTTGGAACTGGACCACAGGACAAGATGGGGAGCCCCCTGGTTCATTTCTGGGTCCAGCATGACCTACCTCCCCTAGCTTGATTGCTAGTCCAAAAAAGAAAACCACAGAGGACACTTCACAAGTGAATCTTGAGGTCACGATCCCCAGGAAAATGTTACAGACTGAGTCCACAGTGTGTGGAAAAATAGTATGTCGTGACCAAGTGGGTTTTTGAGTCATGAGACGATTGTAGTAATGTACCAACCAATAGGAAACTGATAATCTAATAATTATACCAAGAAATTGGAGGCAAAGAGCCATATAATTTCTGACCGGAATAAGTCAGGTAGGCACCTGATAAAATCCAGCAGCCATTCCTAATAAAAACTCTAGCAAAATAGGCCAATATCACAGACTGTTTAACAGAAACTTAATAATCACGTTTATAGTAAGTGGTAACGTGCTAAATCCATTTCTACTGAAATCGGGCAGAAGTCATGCCCATCTCCTTCAGCATTTGGTGCTGTTTGGAATTTCTAGCTAACGTGATAAGAAGATAAAGTAATTGTGTCAAAACTGGATGGAGACTTATCTCTTTGTAGGTGGTACATTTGTATGTTTTTTAAAACTTAAAAATCACGTATTTGTACTTTACAAATAGGGACTCATTTAAGCCTCGTAACCGTCCTGTGACTCGGGTACTGGATGGTCACCATCCCCGATCCTCAGTTGGGAAGCTGAGGCGGGGATAAGCCCCTGCCCGCCATCCCCCGGCTGGTCAGCGACAGAGCCAGGGTCCGGAGCACACCTCGGGCTCTGGAACCCAGGCTCTGAGCCACCAAGGCTGCTAGTTACAAAACACGGACAAGCATTTGGTGAGGTCACTGTCTGCAAATTGACAGTTTTTCGCTACCCTGGGAGCTGCCAGTTAGTGGATGAGAACAAGTCCCCTGTAAGAGTCACAAAAGCATTGGGGCATTTAGGATGTGATTAACAAGAGAGCAGGGCCTGTGTGCAGGAAATGGTAAAATGTAACCAGAGGGACGCAAAGCAAAGAGGGGGGGACGGGGGACCAGGCACGTCCTCATCCTGGCGGTGGGGAACGCCCGTCTCCTGGGCTGATACGCTGTAAGCGGTTCGATTTAGAACCCCTCCAACTAGATAAAATGAATTTAAAATTCTTAGAGAAGCATAAACTGAGTTCTCTGCCAGTAGAATTAAGAAAACGAACAGGGAGGTGGGGAGTGCTGTTTCTGGGTGTTAAAACCCGAGACACCGTTACTGCGGCCCTCAGGGCGGGATTGGCTCAGAAGGGCTGCAGGTGGGACGGAGTGAACGCTTGGGCGATAACCCTTGCATTCCCATTACCTGTAAAACCCGCGTGCCCTCGACCCAACGCCCGCCCCTATCGCTGGGCATCTGTGCTCCGGAAGCGTCCGCGTGAGTACACCGCCATGGTTCCCAAAACGGTGTTGTGTTGGCAGAAATCACAGAGACACTGAGATTGCAGTGACGGGATACCTGGCATGTCCCGTTGGGGACTAGCGGCTCTTTGAGTGGGTTCACTAGCTCCTGAACTAGAGGACGTCCAGAAAAGTGCCTACGATATCCTGTTTTTATAAAAAACACTCTGCCCCAGGGACCGTGTGCTTGGTGTGTTTGCGCGTGGAGAGCCCTGCAGGGACACAGGTTGGGCTGTTGGCCTCACGGCCGTGGGTGTGTGGAGAGGGCCAGTTTCCCTCCTTGGCTGTCCCACCTGTCGCGCTGAGCACGCTGCTTGTGGTGGAGGCAGCAAGAGCGCACGCGTGCAGTCTGCACGTGCCGCGCCCATTCTGGTCCCTAGGACTCAAGGGAGTGGTTGTGAACGATGACTGGAAAAACGAGATAGGACTGGCTGTGGGTTGGTCCTGAAACGTCTGCATTGAGAGCCGTGGAATGTAGGAAGCCTCTTGTAGTCACCTGCTGTGCTCGTTGCTTTGCAGTCGGATCTGGGACACCGCCTCGGGCCAGTGCCTGAAGACACTGATCGGTGAGTACTGCCGGCTCTTGCTTGCAGGGGGGCCGGGTCCCGAGGGACAGTCTGCCGGGTTGGCCGTGGCAGCGTCTCCTACGCTTCCTACCCTCCGTCTGTGGTTCTCTGGAGCCTCCCTTTCTCCCTGCCGGACCTGCTTCCTCTGGGAGGGCTCCTCCTCTCCTGACCGGCTCCGTCTCCCACCCGCTCCTTCCTGATTGGCTCTGCCTTCTGGCCCTGCGTGGCGCTGCCCGGCGGTGTCCTCTGAAGGACCCGCGAGACCCTTGGACTCTGCCCGCGCTCAGCAGACCCTTGTCTTCCTCCCCGGCCTTGGGGACCCTCCGCTTGGGTCATTCCTTGAGCAGATGGGGTCGAGCCCCTGCCCTCAGTGAGCCCTGTCTGCTGGGGGTGCAGAGGTGGGCGGGGAGGATGCGGGCAAGGGGCCCCGAGGTCTCTGCACCTGGGGCTGGGCTGTGCCTTGGGGAGGAGGGGAGGGCGGCACGGAGTGGAAGGACAGCGTGGTCCGGGCGACAGCTGGTGCTGCCGGGCGTGGGGGGTGTGTGGCCAGAGGGTGGCCTCGGGCCTGGGAAGGCGACGGGGAGGGATGGAGCCCTGGAGGGGTCGGGTCACTGACTCCGCGGGAAGGTCTTTGCAGTGTCGCAAAGACCTGTTGAGCAGGCAGGGCCGCCAGGGCGGGGCGCCTACCTGAGCCTCCTGCCCCCGGCTGTCCTGGGAACACGCGTGGCTGTGAGAGTGCGCTGGGACCAGCGTGACAGGATACCGAGGGCTGCGCGGCTTCAGTAGCAGAGACCCATCCCCACTCCCTGGAGGCCGGACGTCCAAGGTCAGGGCTGGGCCGGGCCGGCTTCTCCTGAGGCCACTCCTTGGCCTTCTCAGCGTGTGCTCGCGTGGTCGTCCGCTGCGTGGGCTCCTGCTGTCCCCACCTCCTGCTCTGACAGGGACGCCCCCCCGCCCCCCCGCCTTATTTTAACTTAACCCGCCTCCAGGGCGCTGTCTCCGAGGTGCGGGCTAGGGCTTCAGCAGGAGAACCGGGGAGGGACACAGCGGCCTCTGTGGTTTTCTTGCTCTGCGAGGGGGGCCACCCTTCTGACGCGCGTCCTTCCTCCGACCGCGGCATCACCCCGTGTCTGTCGCGCTGTCTTCCCCCCCGAGGCCTGGGCGGCCACCTCCGCCCGGCGGGAAGTGTCCTCGTGCCCAGACGGCCGAGCGCGGGCAGTCCCTGCAGCCGCCCCGCCGCTGGGCGGGAAGCCGAGGCCAGAGAGGTTGACAGCCAGCAGCAGCGAGCGGTCTGGGGCCGGGACGGGAGGGGTGGTGGGGAGCGGAGTCCCGTCCCGCTTCTAACCTCGGGTCTGGGGCGTTAGAACCTCGGGCCATTGGCGGGCCAGCCCCGCGGTGCTTCGCCGTCGGAGCCCGGTTAGACCTCTGGGCACTGCCTCCCGTCGTCCGAGCTGGGGGGGCGGCCTTCCGTGTGGCCCGGCGGCCGGCTGGCCCCCGCCTGCTTCTCGTGGGCATTCTCAGTGTCTGGGACCAGTCGGAGGGAGCAGAGGCCCCCGGTGCGCGGGGGGCAGGCCTGGGCCTCCCGAGGTGGTGATGCGCGGCCGCTCCCCGCCTGGTGCTCGGGGCGCGTGGCCACGCCGGCCCCCACCAGGGCGCGCGCTCCCGTGCCAGCGGCTGAGGGGGTGCCGGGGCCTCTGGCCCGCCTTCCCAGGGCCACCCGGGGCGTGCGCTCTGACCCCGAGTGTCGGGAGCAAGGGCGCGCTGTGACGTCGCCAGGGTGCTTTCCAGGGAGAAATGACACGCCTTCCACTATAACCACGCAACCGGAGCGCCCACCCGAGCCACTGCGTTCTCGGGGGGATAGTTTCTCGGTTTAGCTGGGTGTTTGCAAACTCCCTCCCGTGAGGAAGGCGATCCCGAGGCCGACTGGCTGCAGGGCCTTCGCTCCTGAAGTCCTCGTGTCACGGGGTCACTGGGAGAACCGGCTCTCACGGTGGCACGAGCAGTGGGTGAGGGAGGTGGCCGGCCCTGGGGGACGCCCGCGAGGGGCGGTGTCGGCGCAGGTGGCGGTGAGGGAGCCCCCCTTCCCGGCAGAGCCAGTGCCCCGCTGGCAGCCATCTCTGTGCTCCGTGCAGACGATGACAACCCTCCCGTGTCGTTTGTGAAGTTTTCTCCGAACGGCAAGTACATCCTGGCCGCGACCTTGGACAAGTGAGTGCTTCCATCCCCGCGTGGCGTGCGGCCAGGCCCGTCGCCCCCCAGGGCCGGACTCCCAGCGTGAAAGAGGATTCACCCCGCTGGGGCTGGGCTCCGGACGTGGGTGCCACGCTGGGAGGGCCCGTCTGTGCGGGGGCTGGATCTCAGGTTGTTGGCTCCGTGGTCACTGTGGCCCGTCCTGTCGGGTGGTGGCAGGCACGGTGGCCTCGAGGTGCTCCCCGTTCTGCCCGGGCACCCTGCTTCTCCCCCGACAAGCTTCCGGGCAGATGTCACCGGCCATCGGCCGCCCTCCTGGGAGGTGGCTGGCGCTCGGCCTCCTGTGCACCGTGGGCTGCCCTCAGGTGGGCTTGCAGGGTCGGCCCCCATGGGAGGAGGAAGGACTGCCCTGGACGGGGCTTCTCCTGTCCCTTTCTGGCAGCAGCGAGGACCCCTTACTGGCTTAGGGACACTGAGTAGCTTCCTTTAGAAAAGTGTCCTTGACCCACAAATGCCTGGAGGTCCCACACTCTGCTCGGGTGTCCTCATGGTCCCTGGACGCCTTGCGGGGCACCTGCACCCGGAGGGGGTGGGGCGGCCGCAGGGGAGCACACTGACCCGCCCCCTCTGCCTTGCAGCACGCTGAAGCTCTGGGACTACAGCAAAGGCAAGGTGAGCGGCGGGCGTGGGCTCGCAGAGGGGTCGTGCGGGGTCCTGGGCTGTGGCCAGAGGGGCCCAGAAAGCGACTCTGTCGCGTTGGTTTGGTGCACGTTGCCTGACGACTCGGGTTAAAGCTTGCCTGGGCGGGTTGTGCGGTGGGGGTCACAGTGCTCTTCAGAGCCGTCCAGTCGGCTGTAAGGTACCTGGACGGGGGCATCACCTGGGATGCAGGGCGGTCGTGACTGAGCAGACGTCCCCTGGCCGTTTCAGTGCCTGAAGACGTACACGGGCCACAAGAATGAGAAGTACTGCATATTTGCTAATTTCTCCGTCACTGGAGGAAAGGTAAGTCGTCTCCCAGCTCAGGAGCTGCTCCCGGCCCCTTCTTGAGACGGGCCTTGTACTCTCAGCCACAGAACAAATAGGAATTTCCTGTTTTTTAACCAAAATGAAGTCACGCCACACAAAGTGCTGGTGACTCTCAATTGTTTGGGGATGTCCTGTCCCGCCTGCTTGGGGCCCCCAGGCTCCGTTGTCACGCTGAGGCCTCCTGGGAGTCGGTCCCCGGTGGGTTCTGGTTCCTTGCGGGCGGCCCTCGCCCAACCCTCAGGCTCAGACTAAGGAGCTGATGGTGACCAGCAGCTGAGCCGCGACTGACAGCAAACGTCAAACATGGCGACGGAGTTGAGAAAACAGCTTCTGTCCCAGAGCGCCTCGAGGCGCGTGGCGGGCCGTGCATCAGCTTCTGGACGGGAGGAGGGCAGGGGCTCAGGGCCCACACGGGGGCGGGTGTGCCGTGGGGTGCAGGGTACTGTCCGTCCACATGTGCGCCGACCCCGATTTCTCCCCCCTCGTCTGCGACCAGTGGATTGTGTCGGGCTCGGAGGACAACCTGGTCTACATCTGGAACCTGCAGACCAAGGAGATTGTACAGAAGCTTCAGGGCCACACAGGTGAGCTCGGCGTCTGTGCCGCTGCCCTCCTGCGCCTGGTGCCCCGGGAAACCTGACCCAGCGCGTGTGGGCACCTTGGGCCGCCTGCTCCGCCGCCTCTCCTCGCCCGCGGGTGACTGGGGGACGCTGCCCGTTGTGGGGCTGCTTTCGGGGGGGTGGTCTGGTCCTGGCTCCCGCAGGCTGAGGCCACATCCCGAGGCCACAGCCTTTAACCTCTTCTTCCTGTCGGCTGGGCTGCCCGGCCCCACAGTCCACGCGGGCGCTGTGGCCTGTCCTACGTGGAGATGGTGCAGGGAGCGGGGACGCCCGCCGTCCACTCCGGCTGCTCTGGCTCCTCTCCGGGGCTCTGCCCTCCAGGCCGCTGCTCTTCCCCCGTGCTCAGCGGAGAGTGGTGTTGAGCCCTTTGAGAATCGGATCAGAGTGACGCCCTCTTCCGTAAGAAGGCAGCTCCGCCCGGGAGCAGGGCCTGACCCTGGAGGCCGGCACTGGCCTTCGGCCTCCATCGTCGGCCTGTTGCTTCTGCTTCTCTGCTGTGCGGGCAGGACGCTCAGAGGCTCATTTGGAGCCACTCAGGCCAGAGGGAAAATTCTGGGGTTCATTTTATTTAAAAGCTACAAACGCATTAACCGGACCGACCCCAAGTGGCAGCTCGCGGCATCTGCCGTCCCCGCCTTGGTGGACTCGCAGAGTTGGCCCCTCGGGGCGCCCTGGGGCCCAGCGCTGGTGCAGGGAGGCAGCCCCGGGCTCTGGTCCAGGTGCAGAGGGCGCAGTGCTGACACCCTGAGACCCACAGCGGCCCCCCAGCTGTGCCCCCGGCCCATGCGGCGCCCCAGCCTCCGGGCTGGGTTCTGGGCTGGGTGCCCCTGCTGTCTTCCGCTCGGGCCCTGGGCTCTGTGTGCTGAGTGCACCGCGGGCGGGGCCCTGTGGGGAGGGGCCAGGTCCAAGGAAGGCACTGTTGTCGGCTGTCCATTTCCAGATGTCGTCATCTCGACGGCCTGTCACCCGACCGAGAACATCATCGCTTCGGCCGCCCTGGAGAACGACAAGACCATCAAGCTCTGGAAGAGTGACTGCTAGGCCCGCCGTGTGGAGGGAGCGTCGGGAAGCCCACCTGGACTGGCGAGAGCGCGGCTCTCGGAGGGGCTCCCGTGGTCCAGGCCCGGGGACCGGAGGGGCCTGGGCCTGAGCCGCCTCTGAAGACGACTTGGCTGGGGCGTGTCTCCCACTGGAGGGTTCTAGAAGTTGCTGGTGAAGTTTCTCGCCAATTCCTCTCTCACCGTTGGGGAAGAGTTCCTAGTTTGTATTGTGTTCAAAGAGAGTCAACAGAAATTTTTAATTTTTTATTACAAAAAGGTGAAGTTCAATTTACCACGAGTTGTGTGTTTTTCCAGTAACTGTTCTGTACCGTTTATGCGATTTTATTACCCAGTGCCAGCGCTGTGACCCGTCGCTGCCTCGGTTTCTGGCCACCAGCCTGGCCCGCCCGAACTCGGGGGTTGCCCCTGTCCGTGCTCATCAGATGCTCTGGCGACACCGTCCTGCCTGTAGCAGTGGCCACGTGTCCTGAGTCTTTCTGGGAAGCGCAGAGCGGTGTGCGCTGATGTCCGGGTAAAAGCCTTCTGTGTTTTGGGGTCGTTGCCCCGTGCTGTTGGCGTGGCGACCACACTCAGGGCTTCCGTTTGTCCCACAGGTGGTCACACGATAGGTAGCGCCTTGGGCTGTAATGAAGGTAGGGTCGTGTGCGCGTGCGGCAGCCGAGTTCTCACGCAAAGCTTTCCTCCGTGTGGCTCTTCTAGGAAAAGTCTCACAGTTGGCAGGAGGTTGAAAGGATTTTTCTTACGAGACAGGTCCCCCGAGTTATGTGCCCACTCTTTCCTCGTCCACGCGGGGTCCGGGGCCGCAGAGGGCGAGTCAGCCGTTCCCGCAGGCTAATGGCGTGTAGATGTGGGGCCGCGGGAAGGAGGTGGGGGCCCTAGTTGGGATGGCGCCGGGGAGCCCGTGATGTCCTATGGACCGTGGCGGACGCTGGCGAGGGCGGGGGTGTGGGCGCCCGGGTCTGGGGCGCACAGGCTGGTGCCCACCCCCGCCGCCAACCGCGGGACCCACGCGCTTGGGAGCCGGCCCCTCGCAGGGAGCTGGGTGCCATCCGCCCTCCTCGCCCACCCAGCGGCTCTGCTCGCTGGGTCAGGGGCCTCTTCCTGCCGGCGGGAGTGGGGTGTGGGGCGCACCGGACTGCAGGGCAGTGTTGTCGCGGAGCCGCTGCCGTCCACGGGGACCCCTCCCTGCAGCCAGGCCACCCTGGGGTTCCGATCCCGCCTGCGGCCCCGAGACCTTTGCGGGGGAGGCGCGTCCCCTGCCTGGTGCTGGGCGGCGGGGCCAATCCTTGGGCTCCGGAGGTCCCTGCAGATGGGGGAGCGGTAGCCCACCCCCAGCGGCCGCTGTGGCCCAGAGAGGACAGTCGCACCGGCACCTGGAAACGAGCCTCCCGCCGTTTCCCCCACCCCGACGTGGGAAGAAGCCGTGCGGACGCTGGCTGTCGTAGGAGCGAGTTGCTCCGGTGAAAGGACCCCCGTGTCTGCAGCGTCCGCACGGGGGACGCTGAGGCCCCGCGTCGGTGGCAGAGGCCTGGCCTCGGGATTTCGGAGACCTTGAGGTTCTTTGGGTTTTGTTGGTTCCGGTGTCGGACTCGCCCCGGAGGAAGGGGCATGCGTGTAGAGTTCCGTGTCCTTGAATATAGTTTATTTTTTCTACATTTGAATTCTCTGTTGTAGATTTATGTAAAAATACATTCTCTTTTTGAAAATAAAGAATTTCCTGTCTTCTAACCGTGTCCCCGCGAGAACTGTTTACCTTTCTTTCCGTGTAGCGGCTTCCGGAGTGGGAGGCGGGCCCCGAGGCGGTGCTTCTTGCTGCGCAGGCTCTGCAGTGCCACGTGCGCTAGCGGAAGGTTCTTGGTCTTTAAAAAATGCCATTTTCTTACTATGACGATTATATATTTGTGCTAATTATCAACAGTAGGAAAAAAAAAAAAGGCAACGATAATAAATCACCCAGATGCCTCTTACCACTAACATTTTGGGGAATATCTTCTATTATATTAAAAACAAAAACTTTATTGTAGAACATTTCAAACGTATGTAAAAGTGGAGAAAATCCCTGTATTCTATCATCCAACTTCAAAAACTTTTAACGTCTTGTTTCAGGCATCCCTCCCTGGTTATTTTAGTATAAATCCCAAATGTTTTATAATTTAAGCAGTGAATTCATGGTATCTCTAAAAGATAATTCTCCAAAAGCATTACCCCAGTACTGTTGTCACACCTAAAATATGAATTCTTCAATCAAATATCTAGTGTCCAGGTTTCCCTAGTCGTCTTAATACCGTAAAGTGTATGTGCCTATGTATGTACACACAGGTACATATACACATACGTACGTATACACCCGCGCACACGTACACAAGCTTGGTGTGAACCGGGCCCCAGCAAAGCCCCCGCCTGTGTTTCCTTCTTGAACCTCCAGGTTCCCCCGTTTCTCCCTCGGCATCTCTGTGGAGACTGGGTCACTTGTCCCCTAGGTGTCCAGGTCCGGGTTTGCTGCCTGCACCTCCAAGGGGCTGCCGACCACCTTCCCGTCTCCCCGTTTCCTGACAGCCAGAGTGGACCGACCGCCACCCCTCTCTGTTTAAATCGTTGGTCAGGTTGCTTCTATTTAATTTGACCATCATTTTAACTGGGTCCTTAAATGAGCCCTGCATTTAAAACTCACAGCAGTTTGTGCTCTGGACATAAAGGGGGAACCTGGTTCAGGGCATCTTTGGCCTCGCCTTCCCTGACCACTCCCGCCTTCTCTGCTCACCCCACAGAGGTCGTCTGCTTTGGATTTGTCCGCTAAGGCTCTGGAATGGTCCAGGATGTGAGCTCCTGGGGCTGGGGTCCTCTCCGACCTGGATCAGTGTCCCACGGAGGATGACTGCTCAATTACTATTTGTCCCCCGAATGTCTGTGATGCTGAAGAGACGCACATGGAAACTTTGAAGCCACCAAGGCCTCAGACCTCAGCCACCCGCGGGACCTGGTCTGACCACCAGGTCACCTGCCTAACCTCCCCCGCTCCTGCTCCCACGCTGAGACACACTGACAGGAAGTGGAAGCCACCTGGGTGTCCTGATGTCTGCTCCCCGGCCCTGCCCCCGACCCTGTGGCTGGGGATGAGGAGGTGAAGGCACACCTGCCCCAGGTGCAATGATGCCAATACAAGAAAGCTGTGATCCACTTTTTATTATGAAAAATGCCAAGCATCTCATTAAAGACCTAAATGTAAGGCCAGACACTATAAAACTCTCAGAGGAAGACACAGGCAGACCACTCCATGACATAAATCACAGCAAGATGCTTTTTGACCCACTTCCTAGAGAAATGGAAATAAAAACAAAAATAAACAAATGGGACCTAATGAAACTTAAAAGCTTTTGCACAGCAAAGGAAACCATAAACAAGATGAAAAGAAACCCTCAGAATGGGAGAAAACATTTGCAAACGAAGCAACTGACAAAGGATTAATCTCCAAAATATACAAGCAGCTCATGCAGCTCAATATCAAAAAAACAAAGAACCCAATCCAAAAATGGGCAGAAGACCTAAACAGACATTTCTCCAAAGAAGATATACAGATTGCCAACAAACACATGAAAGGATGCTCAACATCACTAATCATTAGAGAAATGCAAATCAAAACTACAATGAGGTATCACCTCACACCGGTCAGAATGGCCATCATCAAAAAATCTACAAACAGTAAATGCTGGAGAAGGTGTGGGGAAAAGGGAACCCTCTTGCACTGTTGGTGGGAATGTAAATTGATACAGCCACTATGGAGAACAGTATGGAGGTTCCTTAAAAAACTAAAAACAGTATGGAGGTTCCTTAAAAAAAAAAACACACACAAAAAACTAAAAACAGAACTACCCTACCACCCAGCAATCCCACTACTGGGCATATACCCTGAGAAAACCATAATTCAAAAAGGGTCATGTACCACAGTGTTCATTGCAGCTCTATTTACAATAGCCAGGACATGGAAGGAACCTAAGTGTCCATCGACAGATGAGTGGATAAAGAAGATGTGGCACGTATATACAATGGAGTATTACTCAGCTATAAAAAGAAATGAAATTGAGTTATTTGTAGTGAGGTGGATGGACCTAGAGTCTGTCCTACAGAGTGAAGTAAGTCAGAAAGAGAAAAACAAATACCATATGCTAACACATATATATTGAATTAAAAAAAAAAAAAAGGTTCTGAAGAACCTAGGGACAGGACAGGAATAAAGACGCAGACGTAGAGAATGGACTTGAGGACACGTTGAGGGGAAGGGTAAGCTGGGACGAAGTGAGCGAGTGGCATGGACATATGTACACTACCTCATGTAAAATAGATAGCTAGTGGGAAGCAGCCACATAGCACAGGGAGATCAGCTCAGTGCTTTGTGACCACCTAGAGGGGTGGGATAGGGAGGGTGGGAGGGAGACGCAAGAGGGAGGAGATATGGGGATATATGTATATGTATAGCTGATTCACTTTGTTATACAGCAGAAACTAACACACCAGTGTAAAGCAATTCTACTCCAATAAAGATGTTAAAAAAAAAAAAGCCAAGCATCTCAAAGAGCCTTGAAAGTAGAGTCGCATGGGTGTTTGTCCACGCGGCACACACATGTATCACACAGCCGTGTATCACAGACCCCTGTGTCGCGCCCCCGCCTATGACCCGCGCGCGTCACGCCCACGTGTCAGTGTGGACACGTGCAGCACACATTGTGTAGCGATGCACCCCCGTGCACCACACGCCCTCGTGTCCGCACAAGGAAAAACAGTGGTTAGATGCCACGAAGTAAGTGGCAATGCCTTAACCGTATGCGTGTTGTTAGGCCCAAAGGCCTCTTCCATCCTTGTCAAGGGGAGTGCTAACCTTCTCTCCTTTCATACAACACGCCTTAGTTTTCGCGCGCTCGCTATTTAAACGCCCCGCGTACGCGGCTCGTTTCGCTTACGGCGACTTCGGGTTCACGCTTCAGACACGTTGCTGAAAGCGGTCGCATCCAACGGGGAGCGCAACTAAGTCCTTTCTAAGTCGCTATATTATTTTAGCGCGATGAAAAAACTTCTTTCTCGTGTTCTAATATATTCATAAAACCAGCCAATCATAGGCTGAGAGGAATACCCGGAAGTCCGAGCGTCCCTCAGGAAAATAGATTCCCCCGGAAACAAAACAGGGTTGGTGCGCACTTCCTACAGCGACACGCCTCGCGGAAATGGCTCGGAACTTTCTGCGGAAATGGAAGTGGTTGGTAGCGAATCAGAGGACGAGGAAGGAAGAGCCGCTCCACGGACATCCGGACGCGGCCCTGCGCTTGGAACTGTGGGTGCGGCGGGAGCCGGGGCGCGGTCTGCGCATGCTCCCAGCCTACGCCGCTCGTCTTCCGCGCATGCTCATAGCCCGCTCCGCGCCCTAGTTGAGCCGACGGTTTGAACCCCGGGGCGGGACGGAGTCTGCGCGGAGCCGGCTTCTGCTCTTCCTGTCCGTCCTTTCCCTAGAGTTTTAAGATTTAAATCCGATGCTTCGGGTGCTGGCCGTCCCCGCAGTGTAGACGGTGGGGCCATGCGGCCCCGGCCCAAGGCGGTGACGCGGCGCCTCCCCACGGCTGCGGGCGCGTGGTTCCCCGGCCAGACGCGCGTGTGCGCTGGGCTGCGTGCGGCCGGGGGCGACCCTCCGATGAACCGCGCGGGCTGAGGCGTGTGTGCGTGTGCATGTGTGCATAAGCATATGTGCATATGTGTGCAGGCACGCCCGCGTGTCCACAGTGTCCGTGTACGCCCAGGCGTCCACGAGCGCGCCCGTCCACACCGTGTATGCGCGCACAGACAGCACAGAAGGGCAGTGGACAGAAGGGGTGGCCCGTGGGTCCAGCCAAGGGACGCTGAGCCGGCTGGGGTGGACACGGCCTGCAGGCTAGCAGTGTCCCCCATCCAGTTCTCCTTTGAGAAGTTTCCTATCAGCCGGTTAGTTACAGGTGGAGAGCTAAGCAAGTGCGCACGGGAGAGCTCTGCCCAGTTTGCAGAGCATCGTGGGAGAGAAGAGCCGAGGGCGTGACCAAGGGACAGGCAGGCAGCCACCGGGCACTGCTGGGAGTGGGTGTGCGTGTGCTCTGGGCAAGGCCCTGACCTGCCCTGTGGCGGTGCTCCCAGGTGCATCGCGGGGCCTGGGTGTCACCCTGGAGCCGGTCAGTACAGTGGGCAGCTGCAAGGGGCATCGGTCCTGTCTCAGTCACTGCTCTGTCCAGCTGCCCACACCGTCCCAGCGGCCGGGCTTCCTTAGTCCCAGACCTGCGGGGTTGTAACTCTTCACTAAGGACAAGAGGCTGCAGGCCGTGCTCAGCACGCACTATGTGCCAAGGCCCCGGTGGCCCTGCGCTAACGTCGTCCCGTTTCACGCCCCTCCCCCACGAGGTTGGTGCCATGAACACCCACACTTGATAGCTGAGGACACAAGCCAGAGTGGTTGGGTGACGTGGACATCACACCTCCAGTGGGGCAGCAGAGGGGTTAGAGCTGGGCTGCGGGGTGAGGGTCTGGGAGTCTGCTTGTGCCAAACTGTCCTGCTCCACGGCTGGGACTTCTGCGCACAGCACCTCTGCCTTGGGCCTCCTGGGACCCTCTGGTCTGGGCACATGGGAGGGTCCATCCAAAGTGGCCCGGGGCCCCAGGATGTCACCTCCTGCCCATCGACAGTCCACATGGGGCCTTGCCCTTCCCTTGAGTCTGCAAGCTCCTGGTCCCCATTGGCTTGGAACAAAGGGGCAGCTGGCTCCTCAGGAACCCCAGACCAGGCCTCTCAAGCTTTAGGCTGACTCCAAACCACCTGGTGTTAAAATGTAGATTCCTGGGCAGAGTCTGAACCTGAGGGGGGGGGGTGTCTAGGGGCAGGCCTGGGAATCTGCATTCACGAAGCCTTAGGGCCCCCACCTCCCGCGCCCCTCTTGACGGCCTGTCTTTGCTCTGGGTGGAGAGTGGGTGACTCCACTTCTTCCAGGCGACTTCAAGATGATGACAGACTGGGGAAGAATTTGCAGAATAAGATGGAGGCTGCCTGTGAGGGAAGGTGGCCAGAGGGTCTTCGCAGTGTTGAGAGGACCAGCCGGGAAGGACCCGGGAGGAGCAGCTCCCTCCCGGGACTGTCGCAGACGTGGGTTCCTGGGCTGCATTTACTGAGGCTGCTTTTCCGGGCGCCTGCTGGTGCCTCCAGGACTCCCGATCATCATCGGACCCGAGTTCACCGGGAACGGAACTCACTAGACCATCCCCAGGGGTTGTTCCTAAAGGCCCCCACGTGGGATCAGGGGCTACACCCAGAAAAGTCCCAGAAGTAAGAGAAGGTGAGATCACCCAGCTGACCTGCCTGTTTTGCAGAAGCTGAGGGAAAGGAGAGGCTTGCTGAGCGCCCCCCCGCCCATTGTTTCCTGGGTGGTTGGGGGGAGGACCCAGACCCAGATGGTCGAAGTATGGGGTCCCCTCCAGCCCTGGCGAAGTCCCAGGCCTGTGTGAGCCTTTTCCCTGCAAGTGTCCTGGTGGAGATGCTAGATTAAATACCGACGCCTGGTTAGATTGGAATCTCAGGTAAACAGCACTAAAAGTGTAAGTATGCCTCAAATATTTTATGGGGCGTGCTTATACTAAAACGTATTCATTGCTTCTCTGAAATTGTCCTGGATTTTTATTTGCTAAATTTGGCAACCCCAGGAACAGGGGAGGGGGCACTCTTGTCATCTGCCTGGGAAGCAGCCCCTCCCAAAGTGTGCTCCAGGGACCACTATGCAAAAAAGGGAAGGTGCCCTATGGAAAAAAGGGAAGGAGCTTGTTTGGGGAATTCTGTGTTGAACCAAGTTGCAGAGTCCTTCTCCACACCCCCCTTTTTAAAAAAAAAAATTATTTATTTATTTATTTTTGGCTGTGTTGGGTCTTCATTGCTGTGCGTGGGCTTTCTCTGGTTGCAGCGAGTGGGGGCTGCTCTTCGTTGCAGTGCAGGGGCTTCTCATTGCGGTGGCTTCTCTTGTTGCGGAGCACGGGCTCTAGGCACATGGGCTTCAGTAGTTGTGGCATGTGGGCTCAGTAGTTGTGGCTTGCGGGCTCAGTAGTTGTGGCTCGCGGGCTCTAGAGCACAGGCTCAGTAGTTGTGGCACACGGGCTTAGCTGCTCCGGGGCATGTGGGATCTTCCCGGACCAGGGCTCGAACCCGAGTCTCCTGCATTGGAAGGCGGATTCCCAACCACTGCGCCACCAGGGAAGCCTCCCCCACCCCGTTTTTAAAGGAAAGCCTGCTGGGGGGCCTTGGAGCTTGTGAAAATGAGGGCTGGAGGGGGGTGGTCATTTAGTCATCCATCTTGGCTCATGGGCTGGTGGCATGCAGGTCTGTGCAGGAGGGAGAAGAGAGGGCCCAGGGGAGGGAAGAAAGCAGAGGAGGAGGGGGAGGAGGAAGGCCAAAGGCAGAGGGGAGGAGGCTGAAGGGCCTCAGCGATTCTTCGGTCCATCCAGACTGGCCAGGGTCCACGCCAGGGCACACCCTGGTGGCGGCCACCGGATTTGCCAGCACAGAGCTTGGATGGTTGGCTCTGCAAATCCAGCCCCATTCCAGTCCCTCAGTCCACTTCTAGCCCTGGGGAAGCACTCCACAGTGGGCACTGAGTCGACGACTTCAGGCAGTGATCCGGGTTATTCAGAGCCAAATAATCCTGCTTCTGCTCCGATTATAATACTCTTATTTCCAGGTAGAGGTGACTTTGGAGAGCTTGAGTTTTCCAGCTCTCTGGTGAAATCTGCACCTGATCTGGAGAAATGTCAGGGTCAGGAGTCAGGCAGCTGGAGGAAGTCTGAGGCCAGTTTGGGCGCCCAAATGTGGCCAGTTCCCTTTCCCAGAAACCCATCTGTGGGCCGGCCCAGCTCTGCCGGCTTTCACAACTCGGGCTTCTTGGCACCTGCAGGGAAGGGCAGAGCCATAGATGGAAACGCTCTTCCCACCCCCAGCACCGTCCTGTAGAACTAGGGATTTGGTGGGACGAGAGCTAAGCTCTTGATTCAGGGATTTGTCTTGACACATCTTACCGTCCGCATCCGTGGGCTGCGTGGGGTGAGGGTGGGCGGCTATGGGGGAGCCTGGCCCCTGCCCCGCTCGCCTCCAGCTCACTGACCTCTGCCTGCTGACCAGGCGGCCCCCAAGCCCTTTCCAGCTTCCTGGGAGGTCCTCGGCTGGGCGGGGGAGAGCAGTGACATTCCCAGGAACGGTGACAGGCCCTGAGGACTCGTCGCCTTTTGGAACGGGAGACCTTGGTGACCCAGGAACCTTCTGGGGCCGTCACGAGCCTTTCGGAGTGACTGCTGGGACTCAGAGCATCAGCTTCAAGGCCATTGCTAGCGGCCACCACCTAGACTTGGGGCCGTTGGAATCGGGGAGGCCCCAGCCTGGGGGTGCCCCTGTCCACTGGCTCCTGTCTTGCTGGCCTTGGAGTGGCCGGTGGGTTGCCCCCTGGGTGGTGGGTTTCTGCCCCTTGCCTGTTCTTTGCTCTCTGTAGGAAGGGACACCCCAAGGCTGGGCATCCACCCCAGGAGGTCCCTCCTGTGGGAGCAGCGCTGGGTGGGTGGGGAGCGCGGGCTTTCTCCTCCACCAGGGGGCGGGGTTGCACCTCTCAGGGTCTATGCCGCCGTGATGGAGCTGGAGCACCAGGCCCTGGGGGAAGGGCCTACATCTCACCTTCGCTAAACCTCAGCTCAGCCCCTGGAGCAGAGCCTACTTCCTTGTTCAGAGTCTGGCTCTCTGTGGCCCTGGGCAGGTCACCTCACGGCCGAGCCTCAGTTTCCTCCCCTACGGGACTGGAGCTCAGGGCCTGGCTCACAGGGAGGGTTCAGTAGAGGGTGGCTGTTACTGTCCCATTTTCCAGGTAGAGAAACTGAGGCTCAGGGCGTTTCCAGGATGCCTGGTACCCCCAGGTACGGCAGGCAGTGGGGTCTGGAGCCCAGGCTCTTGGGCCCCCAGAGGCACCAGAGGTACCAGGAGGTGCTGCGGGCTGGTGGCCGTGTGCGGAAACGTCACATTTGTGTGGTTCCTGACATGCGCCCGACACACAAAATCTCTATCCATGTGTAGCCTGGACGCTTTTCCTGGAGTTAATTCTTTCAAAAGTCCATTTTTTTCTCATTATACATGGTACACCTACTCATTGCACGTGCATTTAAAACCACACAGGAGCAAAATAACCCTACATCTTACCAACCAACCATTTCGAACGGCACACTTTCTGCATTTTTACTGGTTTCCTGTTTCCTACAAATTACTGTGTTGTAAAATAGGTTTGCAATGACTTGAGGGGTACCCTAGGCAGGACCAGCAGTAATCTTTTTTTTTTTTTTTTGCCAATTTCAAAGCCTCACAATTTTTCCTGGCGGTAGAGGACTCATCTAGAGGTCTGCTGTGCAGAGGAGGGAGGGAAGGTCCAGATAAGGGGACTAACTTTCCAGATTTTTCTCTGTGTGTTAATGGGCCCAGATGGTTTAAGACAGGATATTCTTTGCAGCGCTGAGACCCTGCCCCTCTCGTCCTAGTGTTTCTGAGGGTGAGGTGTATTGATGTGCCACAGTACAAAGTTAGTTCTGTTTCTTTCTGTCCCCGAGAGCTGTAATGAAATTGATGCTGTGTCTTACAGTTGATGGCGGGAGGGAGAAAATGTGATCTTTGAAACCTGCCTTTTCCCTCTGCAGTGTCTGGAGGCTCCGGGCAGGCAGGGTGGCGATGTCCCCCAACCGTCCCTCCGAGGGATGCCCCCAGGTCACTCGGCCAAGTCCACAGGGAGGGTGATGACGGTCCAGGGGGTGAGGCCTCTCCTCGGGGGCTGCTATTAATAAAGTGACCGCTGACCCCCGGATGTGTGGAAGGAGGAGGGGACTGAGCGTTCCCAAGGCTGGCGTTCGGCCGGAGGCCTTTCTTGCGTGACCGGCCGGCCTCCCGGGCGCTCCGGTTCTGCCCTGGCCCCCAGGGCCCCGATGAACAGGAAGCTCCTCGGGGACCAAGCACGGGGACTGCCCTTCCTCCAGGATATACATGTCCCAGGACCAGCTCCCTGCAAGCGTCCTGAGGCCCCGAGGGAGGGAGCCTCAGGCCTGGGGGGCCAGGCAGGACCCAGACACAGGTCACCCGCCCTCCAGGAGCTGGCTCACAGCTGCTCCAGAACTTTCTCAGGCTGCCCCGCTGCCCGGCTCCACTTACAGTCCCCAGAGGCAGCCTGGCAGAGGATCCTGGTTTATTTCTCTTCTCATTCGGTCATGTGTGGGACAGAAGAGGGGACTGTGTCCATGTGCCAGGAGTCCTGCCCCTCGCTGGGGAGACAGGGAAGACGTGGAGGGGGCAGTAAATGGCGTTTGTGTGTCTCGTGTCCTCTGCCTCCGTGTGCCGTCCTCCTGGGCCTGGGCCCGGGCCCTCGGGTTTCAGGAAGTGGAGACAAACGTTTAAACGAGCCATTGCCGGAACAACGTGGCCGACAGGAGGCTGTGCGGGCACACGTCCTGCACCTCGTCTGGGCCCGGCTGCGCCGGTGCTCTGTCTCGGTTTCCTCACTGGTTCATGCACAGCTCTGCTGCCCCCGCCCCACGGGTGAGATGCCCACTCCGGGCCCCGCAGCCGGGAAGAGTGGCGCTGGCAGCCATTCCACTGCGGCCCCTGGCTGGGCATCTGGGCTCCTCCCAAAAGGCTGCAGGGATGTAGCCCCTGGGGCCTGGGTTCTGGTCCCTCCGGTTGGAATCTGGAAACACTCTTGCTGGAGGGAGAAGCAAGCGCTCCCAGCACTGTTAAAAGGACCCAGATAGCCTGGTGTGGATAATCAGCAGTGATTCTCATCGCCCTGCCCCCCAGCAGGCCCCGTTCTGCCCCCTGGACAGCGTGTTGGGGTCACGGAGCCCCGGAGGCCTGGGACGGAGCACAGCCCTCTTAGTTCTTGGCCCTGGTGGGTCAAGTTTGGCAGGGGTGCTGGAGGACTCAAAATGATGAAACATTTACATGTCCTTCGCTTGGGGCACCAAAACTCACCCTTAAGAGTGAGACTGGAAAGAATTTAGCTTAAAAAAGGCTGCCAGACAGAGCACGGCTGACCCAGGAGGAAGTGGCGGCCGGCTCCCTGCCCCTCTCCCCTCAGGCCGATCAAAGCCGCCCCACCCTCTGAGTGCAGGCTGCAACCAGGTGCTGCGTGGAGGACTTCCACCCCTGGGACCTGGGCATTGCTTTCTCCAGGTGACAGAGGAGAAAGCTGCGGTTCAGAGAGGACCCCCAGCCAGAAGAGAACAGAGACGGATGTGAAGGCAGCTTCGGGTAACTGCAAAGCCCGGGCCAGCCGCTGCTCTCTACCAGGGGACGGAGACTTCTGCCAAGAGCCAAGCCCCCAGCCCCACTCGGGGGTCTGGTCCCACCCCCTGGCCAAATACTGTGGGATGTCTGCTTTGAGTTCTCCCCCAGGGCCGGTGTGCACAGCGCCTAAAGGCTCCGAGAAGTCCTGTGGGAAAGAATTCTGCTCCCTGTTGCCCGCCCAGCACTTCCCAAAGCCCTGTCCCCACGGAGCAGCGCCAATAGCACCCCGTCCCCCGTCGTCGTGGATCTAGGGCTCCACAGACGCGCATTGGGAAGAGTGCTGCCCTGTAGGGAAGGAGGAGGAAGGCTGTGAGCTCCGGGAAGCGTGGGGGTGGATGGTCTCTCCTGCCTGCATGGTCCTTCCCTGGGTGGGGCGGGGGCAGGCCGGTGAGGATGGGACCACCCAACCAGTCACCCCTGGAATGCCCGACGCCCCTCTGTAGGAGCCTCAGGGCTCTGGGGCGAGACCTTCCCCTCTCTGCACCCCTCTTCTCAACGGCGAATGGAGATGGAAACAGTGCCCACCTTTCAGGCGAGACACAGGGGAAGACCTCGCCCAGCAGTGGTTGTAGACGCTCTTCATTCAGGGGACCAGGGCTTGTGGAAGATCAGCCCCGGCAAGAAGACATCCCCCAGAGGCACACGACCCTACCTTCTTGGAGCTTCAGGCCTGGCGGGGAGCCAGCAGTGAACAAATGACTCCGGGATTAGGATCGTGAGGGTTCCAGGGGCTGAGGGAACTAGTCTGGGGGGTGGGCAGGGAAGGACAAGACCTGGAGTCGGAGTCAGGGTTTGCCCAGGAAAGAAGGAGAGGGCTTTGGGGTGAAGACACCGCCAGTGAAAAGGCCCTGGGGCAGGAAGGAGCAGCGCCCTCCAGGACCGAAAGGAAGGAGAGACGCACAGGAACGCCCGCGGAGGAGTCTGGGAGGCCGCAGAGGCAACAGGGGAGGGGCCAGGCAACAGGATCGGATTCCCCAGGGCAGAAGCGGGCAGCACGGAGGAGGTGGCCCAGTGAGTCACTGCGGTCGTCCGGTGGGACGTGCGGCTGGTCTGCCCTGGGAGCGGTGGGCTCTGCCTCAATGCTCCTCCCAGCGTCGGACAGCCCCTGCCCTGCCCGTCCATCTTGCCCAGGGCCCCAGGGTGCTGCACTCAGGGAGGCTGGCGGGGGCTCTGCCCATGTGTCCCCTCGGGGAGATGATCAGCCCAGGGCCCTCTCCCAGCCGCCTGCCCCTCCCGGCCAACCCCACGGGCCCCAGATGCAGGACATGCTGCTCTGGAGAGGGCTGAGAAGCGTATGTTGGAAATTTTGGGATGCGGTTCTGGATATGCACTCTGGATGGCGGGGGCCCAGGCCTGGACCATCACCGTGCCGGGCTTGGAGGGGGTGCCCTGGGGGTGACTGAGCATAAGGCATCTCCCCGGGGCTGCCCTGGGTCAGGGAGGTGGGGAGTCACTGCTGCAGCCTCTGCCCTACTTCCGGCGTCTCCCTGTACCGGGATGGTGGTGGCGGCAGCAGTGTCCACGCCCGGGGCCGGCTCCGTGCCAGCCTGGGCCTCCCCAGAACCACGAGGTAGGGCGTGGTCTCCCATTTACGGATGAAGGAAGCAAGCACAGGATGGGATCACGGCAGAGTGGGGGTGGGTGTCATCTTTTGGGTCACGTGCCCTAACCTGGACTTTCTGTGGACAGCGAGGGCTCAGCCCCAGAGGCAGGCGTGACTGAGAAGGTCCCACAGAGGGCGGGGCCGGAGGGGTTGAGGTCGGGGGGAGGCCTGGACGCTGCTGGCCCGGCCCAGCTCACTGAAGCATCCTGCCCTGACCTGATGACCCTGCTGTTGCCCCGGCAGCCTCTGCTATTTCTGGCCCCTCTGAGCCTTGGCCCGATCACGTCCCCAGCTCCCTGCAGGCTCCACACTCGGCCCGCTGCCCACAGAGGGGACAAGAGCCACATTGGACCCCTGAGCTCGCTGCAAAGGCAGGGAGGTGGTTATTGTGTACCCCCGACTAACCAGGCCAGATGTCGGGGTGTGGCCAGGGCCTAAAGTAAAGGCAGGAAGGCCCGGTTCTGCTCTCTGGGGCTCTCTGCGAGGATGGAGCAGGGTCGTCTTCGGCTCGGACTCCGGGGTCCCACCCACCGGGCTGCATCCCCGCTGTGTCCTCGGTAGGGTGGGGAGGGGCAAATGAAGCTGTCTGCCTGAGGCTCCTGCAGCTGCTGTAACAAAGCACCACAGACTGGGGCGATGAAAACCACAGAAACACATGCTCTCCCAGTGCTGGAGGCCTGAAGTCTGAAATCCAGGTGTGGCAGGGCCGCACTCCCTCCAGAGGCTCCAGGGGAGGGTCCTTCCTGCGTCTTCCAGCTGCTGGGGGCCCAGGCGTCCTTGGCTCACATTCACGGGTTCCAGGGGACATATCTCTGTGGGGCCAGCATTCACCCCACTATACTCTCCAAGCCTCAGTCTCCACGTCTGGAAATGGGCCCATCGTGAAGACCAGATGGGACTGAGCAGAGCTAGCTACTGCTGTTTCTGTGCCCAGCCTGGACCTCCCCCTTTACCCGCAGAGGGCTCAGTCCCCTCCAGTGAAGCAGCCCCTCCTCGGGGAGCAGGACCTGGGCTTTGGCCCTGCTCTGTCATCAGGCCCTTCGAGACCTTGGGGAAGTTGCTCCTGCATCTTTGAAAGGGGAAGATTCCTGCTGGGGGTAGGGGGATGGAGTCATAGGCCTTTTAGACTCTGAGAGAAGCCTCTTCCCACTCCATAAAAATACTGCTGTGTTCACGATTCCAGGGGCTCAAAGCCCCCCAGAACCTGGGTTCATTGCGTGCTATCCATTCGGCCCAGAATGAAACACGGAGGCTGGCGAAGCTGTGTAGGCAGCTGGGGGGCAGAACGGTGCACTGGCCCTAGCTGAGGCTGGGTTTCCACCTTCAGGCCTGAGGGCAGGAAAGGAGGGCTGGGGCCAGGCTGCAGCTCTGCCCAGGGCCCCTCGGCCCTGAAGGTGTGGCCGTGGGCCTTTTCCTCACCAAACAGGCTGGCAGCTGCCCCAGCCCGCAGCCCCCTTGGCCAGCAGTGAGCCCCACGGTACTGCCCCAGGCTCCCCACAGCCCTGGCTCACGGGCCGGCTGGCTGGTTAGCTGACGTGCCGGGTCCACTCATCCCTTCCTGCCCGATTCTCTTGTTTATTTAGCCTGGAGTAACCCCTGCGTTGCCTCTGCTCAGCTGGGAGCCAACAGCCTCCACACTTGGCCCGTGACCTTGGGATTCTGGGCCCAGGGCTCCTCTTCCCTTCCGGGCCGGTGTCCAGGGTGGGCCTGGGGGACCGGAACACGCGGCCCTGTGCTGACCACATCAGGAAGGAAAGTGTGGACTGAGCGTGGCCGGGGCCTCCTCCCCCGCGTCTCCTCCTCTGGAAAAGGGGGTGACCCCGCCTGCCGCCAGAGGCCCCGAAGGGCGCACAGTAGGTGTGACCCTGAGTGTGGCAGGCATTCCTGTGGGAGTGAGGGCACATCTCGGGGTTCGGGGATGTGAGCAAGCCCTCAGCTGGGGGCTCTCGGGAAGGTCTCACACAAGGAGAGGTGAGTGGACGTCTGGCTCTGGTGGGCGTCACCTTCCAGAAGGAGGAGACTGATCAAAACACAGGGAAAATGAGGAAGGTGCACAGGACAGGAGGTGGATGGGGCTGAATTCGGCTGGGAGGTCAGGGAAGGCTTCTCCCGACCCAGCTTCCATCGGAAGGCGAGGACGGATCTAGCTACATGGTGATCTGGAGAAAGGGAACCCTGGGCTGGCACGTGCAAAGGCCCTGAGGGGGATGAGCTTGGTGGATGAAAACAGATGAGGCTGCAGGGGTGGCGCTCTGGAGGGCCTCAGGGCCTCCTTTGCTGCCGTCTTTGGGCTCAGCCCCCTCTGCTCCCGACCCCAAGCTCTGAACGTCCTGGCCCCCACACTGGGCTCCTGACGTCTGCCGTGTGGCCCTGATTCCGTCAACCCCTGGGCGCTCAGCATTTCTTACACCTCACCGCACGTCCCCCGGCTCAGCTTCAACGTCTAAGGGTGAAGCTTAGACCCACCCACGTGCCTGCCTTCCCTGCTGCCACACCGCCACCCTCCCCTGGGCTCTGCCCTGGTCACTCCTGTGGCATCCCCTCTTTGATTGCCGCCCCCGTCATGCCACCTCCCTCCCAGGCCGTCCTTCTGCCGCCGCGGCTGCCGTCACACCCAGAGCCCCGTCCCCACGCTCCCCTTGTTGTCACCCCATGCCTCCGCTCCCCTTACCCAGAGGCCCCTTAAGAGGCGTGTTCCCCTTGCAGCCCCGCCTCCTTTTGCCCAGGAAAGCCTCCCCCCCGAGCGTGGCTCCCCCTCCTCCGAGGGTCACCTGTGCAGACCCCCATCCTCTCCAACTGGAGCATCTTTACCCTTCCTTCTTCCACGTGGCTGCGGAGCCCTCCCTGCCGGGACCTGCGGGCTGCCCGCGTGCTTGGCCTCGGGTGCTGGTGGGTCCCAGTCGCCCCCCTCGGCTGTCTGCACTCCTTAGAGGCGTCGTCCAGGCCACGGCTTCTAGTCCTTTCCATGGGCCGACGGCCCCACACCCCTCTCCCTTCAGCTCCTGCACCGGGGTGTCCGCGACACGTCCAACCAGGAGTCCTGGCCACCCTGTTGCCTGCCGCCCCCAGACCAGTTCCCCGCACCGTCCTGTCTCGGACGGCGGCCCCTCGTTCACTGACGGGAGAAAACGGAGGAGGGAGAAAGCTGGTCTCCACGCTGGCTCTGGACTGAGCAAGTGAAGGGCAGGCCCCCGGCAGGCAGGGGGACTTGGCTTTGACCTCAGAAGCACCTGTCCGCCGAGGTGTCTCTCCAGGACGCATGCTGCCCGGGGGTCACAGGAGTCTCATGACCAGCCCGGGCGGCGTGGCGGGCCGGTGGGGATGCCGCTGGAGGGGTGGGGCTCCAGCAGGGTCCCCCCTGCCTTTCCAGCTGCGATGTGGGAGCAGCAGACAGACCGGCCGCCTGCCCACCAGGTCCGGCTCACGTGCCGGGGGTGATGCGCGAGATTCCAGCGCCAGGTCCTGAAGGCGGACTTTCAGTTCCCGCGCTGAGAAGGCGCTCGGTCACCTGGCGGTTTCAAAGGCCACTGCTGCTGACGTGGCCACAGCTCCCTCCAATTTCACCCTCAGAGACCCTGGGGCGGGGGGAGTCAGGTGTCACCCCCTTCCCAGGTGAGCTCCGAGGCCCTGTGACCTGCTGAAGATCATGCGGTCGGTTCCAGGCCAGGTGCCTTTCTGTGGCCTGTTTCTGGGCTCTGAGGAGAGCTTTGGAAAAGAGGGAAGTTTCAGCATTTAGTTGTGGAAAAAACCCCTCAAATATTCAGTATACAAAAAATGAAACAGAAAGAATAGAAAAGTGAAAAAGAGAGAATCAGTTCTACCACCCAGAGACCATAGCATTTTGGTGTAGATCTTTGTGCCTTTCGTGTGTGTGTGTGTGTGTGTGTGCATGAAAATTGCCCTGTTTCCTTCCAGGACAATAAACGGGGAAACTGAGTACCTTTTCCCTCCATCTCGTTAATTTTAGGTATTAGCAGAACAATCACTGCCAATTCATGAGGGGTAAAGAGATGTCTTCTTTCTTTTAACTTTTGAATTTTGTGGCATGAAACACTTTGAAGTGCTTGTTGACTATAAGTGAATTGGTGTTCCTGTCCTTTGCCCGTTTTTTACCTGATGGGATAACCATCTTCGTTACGTGCTTGTAGGACCCTTTTCTATACTAATAATAGAAAATCTTTTCCAGCCGTATATGCAGCAAGTACTTCTCCAAGTTTGTCTTTTTCGTCCTTTGGCTCTGTCTGTAATTTGTCTTTGGAGTTTGAACATTAACGCTTTTCTGGATCCGTTCAAGTTGCTCTTTCCTTGACGGTGGTCACACTGGCGTGCGTTGGGTTGGGGGGCCTTGGGGAGAGGGCAGACCCTGGCCGGGCGCCGCCACTGTGAGGCTACGGTGGGTGGGGAGGACTGTTCTCTGAGACTGGAGCCCGCACTACTGGGGGCTTTCTGCCGGGGCGGGGTGGGGACGTGCCCCTACCATCGGACTGTTCTTGGAAACGCATTTCGTGGTGGGACAGTTTGGGGTCATCCCTTTTGGCTCCTGTCCACCTAAACAGGACATTCTGTGCAGTAACAGAGATTATGCTTTGTTTGTTTGTTGGAAAATCAAAGATATGTGAACGGGTGTGGGTGTGCGTGCAAGCGTGTGTAGGGAAGCGCAGCAAGACTCACCCAATTAGCAGTTAAAAAAACGCCTTTTGACCATCCTTAAAAATCCACTTCCTTTTCAGTGCAGATCGCCGAGGGGGCCGGGCCCCTCGCCGAGCCCTCAGCCCTCCCGTCATGGGAGAGCCCCGCCGGCGGGGGGCGGGGGGAGGGTGGGAGGCAGCAAGCAAAGGGAGGGTTGGCCGAGGGCAGCACATGGGTGTCCGAGGCACCCAGGCTTCCCCTCAGCATCCGGCGGCTCCCCCAATGTGGGCGAAGACAGGAGTCCTTGAGCCGTGTCCAGCACATTCTGTCATGTCAGGTAGAGGTCGCGTTTGCTCCGGATAAAGGCTGCTTGGCCGACAGGCTTCCCAGCACCATGCCCTGGTTGGGGACCACTGCCTGTGTCTCTCTTCAGACCCACTTTACAGATGGGGAAGCTGAGGCCTGGCGATGGGGTCAAGATGCCCAAAGTCACAGAGCCGGTGGGAGCCTTGGTAGGCCTGGATCCCCGCCGCCCTGCCCCACACCCCGCCAGGGCTGTCTCTGCCTCATCACTTGACTGTGTTGGAAACAGACACCCTCTTGCCACTCAGGTGTGGTCAGGCTCACAGCTCCAGGTTTTGCCCCCATGAGATGGGGAAGACGCCTCCAGCCTAGGGTTGTGATGGCAAGGGTCCCGTCAGATGGTGAGAATACAGTCACTGGCAGACAGTTGGTGCCCAGTCAATGCCGGTGATGACAGAAGAGAAAAGTGTAGAATTGGTTTCACGTTGTTATTGTTTTTACTTTAATGATTCGCATGAGGCTCCCGGCCTGGGGAGGAAGGGATGATTTCACGCTCTCATGATGGGCCTGTTGGGGCAAGTACCCTGCCTCCCAAATAAACCTTCAGCCAACCGAGAAGTGGTCAGATGGCCAACCTCCCAAGGATGCCCTAGAGTGGGCCCACCTCACACGTCCCTGTAACCTCCCTGGGTGATGAGATTGGGGTCCTGGCACCAGGTCCCTGGACTCCTGGGGACGAGGGGCCTCGGAATAGAGCACTGGCCCTGGGGTCCTGAGGCCTGTTTTCCAGTCCTGGCTGTCCTTCTCCAGCTCAGCCTCGGTGTTCTCCTCTGTAAGATGGGTCTGCGTCCCTCGCCATCAGTGAGAAGCAGGCAGAGTCTGTTCCTGTGTCAGCCCCACGGGCGTCCTACAACGCAGAGCACCTCGACGCTTCCCTGCACTTTTCACCTGCCACTTCCTGGTTCTCTCAGGCCCTGGGAAAGAGGCCAACTGATGCTCCAGGAACCGTCGCAGAGTGTCTGGGCCAGAGTCTCTGGATCCCTGAACCCAGGAGGTGTGCCCTCTGGATTGACGGCTGGCCTGTCTCGGACGGGCGCGGGCTGGTTCTAATACCTGAGCGCCTGCCTCATTTCCACCAGCCCAGCCAGCAGACGGGCAGCTCCGGGCCAGCCCAGAGGCTTTCCATCGGGAGGTGCTGGGCGGAGGCCACGGGAAGCCCAGTGCTGGGGCTCTGGTCCCCCTCACCGACACACAAAGCCACACTTGTCCAGAGCCCAGGCCCTGTCTGCACTGGCCAAGGGGCCACACGGGGACCACTCAGCATGGAGGCCCTGGAGCCTCTGGAGGGGTTAGACCCAGCCAGGTGGGCAGTGAGAGGGTGGCATGTGAGGCAGTGATGCCCCCGGGCCCAGCATTCTCAGACAGGAAAGAGGTCACCCCAAAGTCCTACAGGGGGTCGGGCAGAGCTGGCCCTGGAGCCAGGAGTCCTGGCCCCCAGCTGGTGCTGGATGCCGAGCCAGGAGGAAGTTAGAAGGGCCCAGAGCCCAGGGCCCCCCAAACACACCTCAGGCTGGGCAGGGGCGGGCAGACAGAACCCCACCCGTCTCCAAAGCTTGAAGGCACACAGAGTGTTTGATTTTCTCCCCATTCCTCCCCGCTCAGAGTCCAATTAATCAATAGAAGAATTCTCTGGTGTCTACCTCTGCGAGCCCCACAGGCTGCTGCAAGACTGATTAACACAGACATCAATTTCTCGGGCTGCACGCCTCCGAAAACACGGCACTTTTTCAGACTGAATTGCTACTGTGCGCCCGGTGTAAATAAAGGAGAGGGGGTAACGCAGAAGATTTGTTACTGTGCACGGGCTGCTGTTCTCTCTCCACCAGCGCTATTGGCGGGAGGCGGGTGGCAGGGAGAAGGAGGAGAGAGAGAGAGAGAGAGGGGAGCTCAGGGGAGGGGAAAACCCAGGAGGTGCGATGGGGTCGAGGGATCGGGGAGGCAAGCGTCATTGGTTGGTTTCTGGTGGTCTGTGGAGGGGTGGCAGCGGAGGGGGGCACTGCTGGCCTTGCAGCGGCAGCCCGTGGGGTGGCCTGGACCCTGGCACTTGGGTCCTCGCTCCCTCCTTCCTTCCTGCATCCCTGCAGATCCGGCCTTCAGAACAGGCTCAGGCTGGGCCCCAGGGGGTACAGGACCCAAAGGCCTTGCCAGGCTCGGCCTGACCATCAGAGGCCAGCAGGGTGAGAGCCTGAAGCAGGGAGACGGGAAACCAGGGACCAGGCATAGGGACACTGGCCCTGCGGACAGTGGGGTTGAAGGCCCAGAGCCCAGGAAGCTGCTTCACGCAGTCACCCCTTTGCTGTGACCAGGACCTGTTTGGTGCCCTCCCAGCCGTCTCCCACACGCCGGTCCTCTCCCTCGGCCTGGTCCTCAGCCGGCACCAACTCAGCTCCCAGGGTGCCTCCAACCTCTGCGCTCCTTGTCTCTGCAGCGGAGGCACCGCGGGACCCAGAATGCAAATGTGGTAATGTGATTTTAAATTTTAAATTTCCAGCAGCTGCATGAAAAAAAAATAAACTGGTGAAATTAGCTTCAATAATGTTTTGTGTAACATAACGTACCCCACAGACGATCATGTCAACACGTAATGACTAGGAAACAACGATCGGTGCATCTGCTGTTCGGGCTGAGTCTCTGCAGGCAGGACCGTGTTTCACATCACAGCATCTTTCTTCGGGCCGGCCTGTTGCAGGTGCTCAGTGGCCAGTGTGGCCAGTGGGCCGTGGTGGATGGTGCGGCTCTGGACCGCAGTGGCCTTGGCCTTCCAAGTGTGGGTGCCCCATTTAGTCCTGGCGACCACAAGTCAGGGAGCTACTGGGTCCTCCCTTCATAGATGAGGGGCCGGCCCAGTGCCCAGCATGGGGTGGAGGGGGTTGAGGAGGGGTGGTGACTCCGCTGTTGAGGGCAGGAAGGAGGCTTGTGCAGAGAGAACCCAAGTTCAAGGGCCAGAATTCCAGCTTCGGTCAGCTCCAGGCAGGCCTCCTGCACCCTGACCGCGGGGGCTCTGGGGCCTTTGAGGGACCGAGAGCAGGGCCAGCGGCCGGGTGTTGGGGATTACTATTATCTCCATTGTTATTATTATTCCCGTTGGAATCCAGCTGGAATCCCTGACATGCCTCCCCGACCAGTGCCCTCAAGTAGAGCTCAAGCCCCTCCCCTTCGCCCTCCAGACCCCGAAAGCTGGCACGCCCTCCGTCTCACTCCTGTTCCTTCCCCCTTCGCAAGGCCGACTTCAGCTGTGCCCTCAGGACCTGGCTTCCTAACAATGTGGTGACGTCTCTGAGGGCTTGCCAGGCGCTGGGCACTGGAGGAGCCCCAGGAGTTTGAGATCTGGGGTCCTGCCTTGCTCCTGGAGGCCCTTTTCTGCTGACAGAGAGGGGCCCCCCGCCCCCCCCCGGCTTCCTCCAGGCCCTGCCTCCTTGGCCCCTGCGTGTTGGGAGCTGCAGGGCCCTGGGCCCAGCGGGAATCCACGAAGCTGGGAATCTCGAGTCAAAAAGTGCGAGAGGCAGTGTGTGTGTGGGGGCTTGCCACTGGGGGCTCCACGCCCTCCCCGCCCTCACCCTCTCACTCACCAGATGTTTCCTGAGCACTGACCTGTGTCCGGGAGACACACGTGTCGGCCGTGCCCGAGGTGGCTGTTGGGACAGCCGAGAGAGCACGCGGTGACGGGACTGAGGGAGGGCTGAGCTCGCACAAGTTCCGGGTTTGTGGAGCATCCCCGCAGGCTTCCAGGAGGAGGCGGCTCCTGAAGCTTGAGTGTGAGTTACGTGGGGGAAGGAACCGGGCCAGGGTGAGGGGCAAGGGGCCTGGAGCTGGAGGCTGTGGGGCCGGGTACCCGAGGGTGGCGTGGCCTGGCCCAGGTGGGCCAAGGAAGCAGGAGGAGGGGGAGTTGGAGGGAGGCCCAGAGGCAGACGGATGGCCCATGATGGGCAAGGTCAAGAATGAGGCTAGTGCTTCTTCGACCCCTTGCAGTGCCCTTCATCATTTGCTGTGTGTGGCATTGCCCCAGAAGCTTCCGCGGAAGCAGGCCAGCGGCGCCAGTGCACCCCAGCCATCTCCCCCGTGGCTGTGTTCCCTCCTCCCGCGTCATCTTGAAGCCCCCCTACCTCCCCACTCCGCTCTTAATTGAGGAGAAGGGCCAGGGACCAAGAGGATTCGAGCCCTTGGCTACCGCACTTGAGGGTCCAAAGCGGCTTCTGCTGTCCTGTTTTCCATTACAGTCTGAAGTCCACTCGTTCTCGAGGGTTCCCGGCGGGTGGAGAGCCCAGAACCAGGGGTAATGCACCTTTTCTCTCAGCAGGGGGGCTTCTGGGGTCTTCCTGGAATCAGGGGGGCCGTGGCCCAAGAACCTGAGGGTTCCCGTTACCTCCCCTCGGCCCCGAGGAGCTGCCTGGGCAGAAGTCTCTCTCTCGACTTTAACTTAACGTACAAGGACCACGCGCACAGTGGTAAAGGCTGCGTGCACGGGGAAGGAAGGCTCCCAGGGCCGCCGTCAGGCTCAGACACTCCGGCCTCTCCTTTCCGAGCTCAGCGGGCCTCGGCCTGCTCCACCTGCCTGCACCCATTTTCGGGACTTTCTGGGTCCTGGAGGCCTGGGCAGCGCCTGTAAGTCCCTAACGTCCCACGGTGAGAACAATGCAAGATGCCCCAGTGTGTACCTGCCCCCAGCCCCCCAAGAGCCCCCAGTTCTAAGCCTGCCTCCCTGATGCCCTCTGACACTGGTTTCCCCTGGGGAATGGAAATTGGATTGGGTGAAACGTTTATTTATTACTGTAGTGATGGATTTTTGTCCAGTGAGCTGTATTACTGTTTTTATTTATAAACTATTGAAAAAAATTGAGGTTTAGCTCGTATACAGTCAAGGGCACAACTGGTAAGTTTCCAGCTCTCTGAGATTTTTACATATTTTTCCTGTACAATTTTTGAAAGGTAACAAAACGTAGATTTTATTTATTGATTGATTTTTGGCTGCGTTGGGTCTTCGTTGCTGCACATGGGCTTTCTCTAGTTGTGGCGAGCGGGGGCTACTCTTCGTTGCTGTGCACGGGCTTCTCATTGCGGTGGCTTCTCTTGTCGCAGAGCACGGGCTCTAGGCGCGCGGGCTTCCATAGTTGTGGCTCGAGGGCTTCAGTAGTTATGGCTCCCGGGCTCTAGAGCGCAGGCTCAGTAGTTGTGGCGCGCGGGCTTTGTTGCTCCGCGGCATGTGGGATCTTCCTGGATCAGGGCTCGAACCTGCATCCCCTGCATTGGCAAGCGGATTCTTAACCACTGCGCCACCAGGGAAGTCTGAAACGTAGATTTTAGAAGAGCCTCTCTGAATCATCTCTGCTGTGCCGAGTAGGAAGGAGAAAACGCCCCCGACTGGCCTCCCTTTGCTGAGAACTTGACTCCCCCACCCCTCCAAGCTGTCCTCACCAGGAGTGAGTGTCTGGGGTAAACAGGTGCAGAAACAGGCTCAGAGAAGGCGGGAGTCACGGGTGGGAGGAGACCAGACTCAGGCTCTGGACTCTCAATCCAGTGCTCTCCGTGCAGCCACACCCTGGGTCTCGGGTTCCTTCCCCAGGAGGCGCCCCAGGGACCGAGGCCATCAGCCCCCTTGCACAGAGTATGCAGAGCTCTGTCAGCCAGCACATAGGCACGCACACGTTCATTCTTTCATTCAGTCACTCAACAAACACCCGGAACCGGCGATGGTGCCAGGCACTATGCCACCTCCTTTAGACGCAGTGGCTCTTTAATACCCAGCGATGTGGGGATTATTGTCCCCATGTTGTAAGAAGAGGAAACCAAAACTCAGAGAGGGTAAGAGACTTTCTCAAGGTCACACAGCCAGAGCGTGATGGGGAGGGGAACTGAGCTCGGGCAGGTCTCCTCCCCAAACCCCCAAATCCATTGCCTTAAACTTCCACCCTCTCCGTGGCTTGGCCCCAACCAGCAAGACTTCTGCCACTCCCTCAGTGCCACTGGGGGGTCTCCGGGGTGGGGACAGTCCCTCTGTAGGAGAAGGAGCTGCTGGCAGGGCTGGCAGGGTCTCGCTGTGAGGTGGGCTGTGGAGAGGACAGGCAGAGGGGCTCCGGGCTGCTGCGTCTCTGCTGTTGGGTCACATCTGTGCTCAGAGGTCTGGCTTACCCCAAACCTCTGCTCCACGGAGGGGAAGCAGGCCCAGAGAGGGGGCGCACACTGCCCCAAGTCACACAGCAGCTAAGCTGAGCCTGGCCTGGCGCCCAGTAATCATGGCCTGGTAATCACAAGGGTGTGTGGGGGGCGAGGGCCACCACTGCTCGTGAACTTCGAGTGGCATCAGGCGAGTGAGTCATGCCCACTGTGGGCTCGGCGCGTGGGTGGGCAGGCAGGCGAGCGGCAGACGGGCAGCAAGCGGGCGGGCGGCGGGCACTTGACTGAAGTGTGGCTAATTTGGTACAAGAACACGGATGCCACTTGCAATTTCTGCATCTTGGAGAAACAGGGAACATTATGAGGACTGTTCCAGGCGCAGCAAGAAGGGGGGGCCAAAGGGGCTGCTGTGCACGAGGTCTATAGAGTGTGTGGGGTGGGCAAAGGCACCCAGGCCCCTTCAGCCACTTCCCCGGCCAGGGCGCTGGGGTGCGCACCTGCAGCCGGTGGGAAAGGCAAACTTGGCTCCAGCGTGCTGACAGGTCAGGGTGAAGGCAGACGCCTGAGACTCTGTCCGCCTATGGCCCCCCTGGGCTCACTTTGCACCCTGAGGCAGGTCCCCATGTGCTTGCTCTCTCTGTGTCTCTGAGTTTCCCTCTCTTCCCTTTGAGACAGGCTGGGACCTGGGACACTTTGTTGCAGTGTTTGCACCTGGATAAAGGGCTCCTGGAGCAACAAAATACAAAGAAACTGTAAGGGACTGAAAATAACTGCGTGCATGCACAGTTGGGGCAAATTATGGACAACAAGATACAAAGAGACCAAAAAGCCCAACTGCCACTTCTGAAGAGCCCGGAGCAAAAACAGGGTCCTACGCATGCCCCCTGCACACACCACCACCAAGGGGGTGGGCAAACCTCCTAAGCCACCCCTCCGGCCCGACCCCTGGACACACCCCTACCCTCACCCCATATAAGGAACCAGATGCCCCCCACCACCACCAGCTCAGCGAGTAAGGGAACCTGTTACTTGTAAGGGAACGTGTTACTTGTTCGTGCTCCCCGCTGCTGCAGCAGGGGTCCCAATAAAGTCTTGCCTGAATTTCTTGTCTGGCCTCTGATCAGTTTCTATTGATTAAGGAGGTCAAGAACCCTGGTCGGTAACACCTCCCTTGCATGGGGAGCAACGGGAGGGTCCTGGAGGTGAGCGTGGTGTGAGACACTCGGCAGGGACACCACGGAACAGCCTGGCCTGGGAGGGGCTCGGCTGGTGGGACAGAGCCAGCCCCCAAGTTGGGTGTCTGTGTCTGTGCCTATGCCTGGGTCCCAGCTGGCTGCAGGGTGAAGCTGCCAGTTCAAGACTTGGCACTTCTCCTTAAAAACATCCATGCCCTTGATTCCAAAATACAAACACCCACCTAGGTTCTAGACTGGAAGGAAAGAAATATGGAGCCAGTGGGCGGGGTACGTCTGAGCTATCCTGGGGAGCTAGATGGTCTCAGGAGATTTCCATGAATGAAACAGTCAAGACCTGCAGCTTCTGCTCTGACACAGGCCCCTGCTGGCCAGGTGACCATAAAGAATATGCAAAAAGAATAATAATTCTCCCTCCTTTGAAAGGAATATTGCCAACTCGGGAGATAATGTTTAGGGACTGCTAGCCTACCGTCCCTGGTGTATACTGAGGGCTTCTTGACTGCTAGCATCATATTTGTTTGGGCTGGTGGATAAGGAGCCACAGAGGTGAGAAGTCCCTCATCCTGGAGCATGAGTTAAGTGGCTCTTGGGTACCAACTGCTGCCAGAGCATCAGAAAGGCTGAGGCCCTGATGCTGCACCAGGTGGGATGCCTGAGAAGGGCTGAGCTGGAACAGGGTATCCGAGGAGGCCTGATGAATCCTCACTCATTTTCTCTCCTTTGAACAGCACTTTTGGGATTGGCCCAGGGCAATGTGGAGTCTTAGCCAGGATACTGGATGTGGAGTTCCAGAGTCCCAGACGGTAATCCTCTGCTTAGGTGTTACCCAACCCCTGATGATCCCATTCACCCAGGGCCACACAGCTAGTCTAGGGGAGTGGTTACGGGCAAGGGAAGTGACCAAATATTTTGGATTGAATGAAAATTAAAACACAGCAGATCAACTTTGTGTGATGCAGCTAAAACAATGTTTACAGGAAAAGTTATAGCTTAAATTTATTTAAGGAATATTTAAATATTTATTTAGAAAATTTATTTATTTAGAAAATTTTCTTAAAGGAACACTTAGAGTTAAATGCTTATATTAAAAAAGAAAATCAGTGATCTAAGCTTCCACCTTAAGAAACTAGAAAAAGAGGCAAATTCAGAGCAAACAGAAGGAAGGAAACAGTAATCAATGAGACAGAAAACAGAAAGGCAACAGGAAGAAATATTGAATGAAACCAAAGTTGCCTCTATAAAAAGATTATATATAATTGACAAATCTCTAGTTAGACGGACCAAGAAAAAAGACAGAAGGCACAAATTACCAATACCAAGAATGGAAAAGGGGACATCACTACAGATCCTATAGATATTAAAAGGATGATGAAGAATAGTACAAGCAATTTTATGCCCATAGAGTCTACAACTTAGATGAAGTAGACAAATTCCTTGAAAGACATAAGCTATCAAAGCTCACACAAGAAAAAACAGGCTCATATATGTGTTAAAAGTCCCATTAATACTAAAGAGTTTGATGTTAAAAACCTTCCAACAGGGACTTCCCTGGTGGTCCAGAAGGTAAGACTCCATGTTCCCAGTGCAGGGGGCCTGGGTTTGATCCCTGGTTGGGGAACTAGATCCCGCCTGCATGCCGCAACTAAGAGTCCACATGCTGCAACTAAGAAGCCTGCATACCGCAACTAAGACCCGGCACAGCCAAAATAAATAAATATTAAAACCAAAACAAAACAAACTTTCCAACAACAATGACAAACTCCAGACCTAGAGGAGTTTTCTGGCAAATTCTACCAAACACTTAAAAAAGAAATAATACCAATCATACACAATCTCTTCCAGAAAATAGAAAAGGAGGGAACAACTACCAACTCTTTTTATGAAGTCAGCATTACCCTGATACCAAAACCTGACAAAGACATTACAAGAAAAGAAAACTATAGACCAATATCCTTCATGAAATTGGACATAAAAATTCTTAATAAAATATTATCAAATCAAATCCAGCAATATCCCAAAAGGATAATCCATCATGATGAATGGGATTTATCCTAGGAATGCAAGTCTGATTCAACATTCAAAAATTAATCGCTATAATTCACCATATCAACAGATTAAAGAAGAAAAACCATATTTCAACAGATGTAAAAAGAAACATTGATAAGCTCAACATCTACTCATGAAAAAAAACTTTCAGCAAATCAGAAAGAGAAGGGAATTTCTTCAATCTCACAAAAGGTGTCTACAAAAACCCTATACCTAACATCATAATTAATGGTGAAATACTGAATGGTTTCGCTCTAAGATCAGGACCAAAGCGAGGGTATGCAGTGTCATTACTCCTGTTCAGTACTGTACTGGAATAAGTATTGCCAGTAGAATAAGGCAAGGAAAAAAATATATACACAGATTGGAAAGGAAGATATAAAACTTCTTCTGTTTGCATTCAACATGACCGGAGGTTCCCTATTTAGGAAGGTGGGGTTTTTTGTTTTTTTATTTAAAAAATTTTATTTTTAATATATAGTTAAAAAATTTATTTATTTTATTTATTTATTTTTGGCTATGTTGGGTCTTTGCTGCTGTGCGCAGGCTTTCTCTAGTTATGGCAAGGGGGCGGCTACTCTTTGTTGCTGTGCGCGGGCTTCTCATTGTGGTGGTTTCTCTTGTTGCAGAGCAAGGGCTCTAGGCGTGCAGGCTTCAGTAGTTGTGGCTCACGGGCTCAGTAGTTGTGGCTTGCAGGCTCAGCAGTTGTGGCTCGTGGGCTCTAGAGCACAGGTTCCGTAGTTGTGGCGCACGGGCTTAGTTGCTCCACGGCATGTGGGATCTGCCCGGACCAGGGCTCAAACCCGTGTCCCCTGCATTGGCAGGCGGATTCTTAACCACTGCGCCACCAGGGAAGCCCTGGTTTCTTTTAGCTGACTAAATTCATGTAATGGTCATAGGACCACTCAGTTTTTCTATTTCTATTATTTTCTATTTCTTCTTGAGATTTTTTGTTTTGATGAATTATTTTATTAATTAATTTTAAGAAATTTGCTCATTTCATCTAACTTCATGTATTTTTCAAATGTACAGGTATCGTGTTCATTTTAAATAGATGTTAGACATCTGTTTATGTCTTTGTAGAACCTAAGCATCGTTATCTTAGAGTCTTTGTCAGACTGCTATACAAACTTAATTTCTTCTTTCTCCCATTTCCTCCTGTGTTTTTCAAACATTAGTTTGGAGGCTCATTTTGAGTTGGAGGACTTGGGGTTTTGCTTTCACACTCTCTTCCTCCCTGACCAGCCCTGATCAGCTTTGTGTTTGTCTACCAGCCCCTCACCCCTAGTCCAGAACCAGGTCTTGAGGTGATGTTTATGGAGGGTTGTGACACAGGGGTCAAGCAGATCCAGTCCTGGAGGCAGAAGGCAGCTTGGCTGGGCTTCTCCCCTTGAGCTCTGGCATCAGTTTCCCTCTGCCTCCGCCACTCCCATCTCCACGGCATGCAGCCCCTCTAAAGGACAACCTTGTGTGGGAGCTGCCCTGCTCTGTTCTTGTCTCCTTCTACAGACCTGTGTCGGGCCCCACCTGGACCGAGGTACCTGCTCCCCGCAGGGACTGCCAAGAGTCCGGACGCCCCACCCTGACTTTGTGTCCCTCATTTCTGTAGAGGTTACCGCGTTTTTAGCCCACCGTGTGTGTTGGGTCACCTCCTTCGCGTGGCTTTTATCACTGGAGCAGTGGGATGGGAGAAGTGTCCACCCATGAGATATTTAGGTGCACCCTTTGTTTTGCAGTGCGATTTGCTCCCTTTGTCTGTCTTGGCTTCTCCAAACCAGAGTAGACAGGGTGGTCTGGCCCTGGAAACCAAAGCCTTTTAGAATGTTTCCTGAGAAACAGAGCCACTTTCCCCTGTGGTGAATCTGCCCCCACCCCGACCCTGAGATGCAGACACGGCCGCGGGTTTTGAAGTCACGTTTTTCTTCCCTCTACATGTGTCTCTACCTTTACGAATTTCGGCGTGGGTGGCATGTCGAGACGGTGATAAGATCAGTGGCCTTCTTTCAGTTGCCCTCAGACTTAGGGCCTCCTGGTCAGTCTCCCTGACCGCAGTTTAAATATCACTCCTGAGAGAAGACCCCCCCAGCCAGGTTTCCCCCTTCAAGCTCCCCCCTGCACCCCATCTTTGCCTTGGTGGCATTCGGTGGCCTTGCAGGGCAATGGCCATCGTCCGGAAGGCTGGCCCTTGGTGCCAGACCTGCTGGAGAGACCAATCCACCTCCATCAAATGGGGTTCTGGGTGTTTTGAGCCCAGACTCCCCCGGCCTGCTCACCATTGTCTGGTTCTGCCTCTGTCGGTGGGTAATGCCTGGAATAAGACTGAATTGGTTCCCTTTTATCCACCGCTGGGCATCTGGCCGCACAAGTCTCGTTCTCTGAGGACCGCTTGCGGGCGCTCCCTGCTTCTCCAAAAGGAAGGCGAGGCATCTCCAACTCGGAGTGTGCATGCCCCGGAGGTCCCTTTCAGGGGTCCAGGGTGACTTCCTGTTTGAAGATCTGCTAAGTTTATGGAATTTGAGAAACGCTCTGTTAATAAAGGCAGCAGTAACCTTTGACCCCCCTCCCCCCTTACATCCTGTAACAGGAAGCGAGCGATTCTGCCCCACCTACCAGAGGGGCAAGAAAACATCCCTGGGAGGAAGGCCGTTGCCTTTTCACCCCATCCTCTATCTGGAAAGTTCTGTGCCCTCTTCCCTCGGGGGATGAGTAAGACAGCTGTGTGAGGCTTCAGGATTTTTAAAATAAGGTCCAGAGCACTGAAGAGACAGGAGGCTGGGGGTCCCCCTCTCTCAGGGGTGTCCATTAGGAGATGGGGAAGCTAGTGGAACGGCAGGGGGCGCCCAGGGATACCTGTCTGGAAGGAAGCCCAATTCTCTACCAGGGCGAGGTGGGGGAGAGGCCATCAGTTTGAGAGTTTTATTTACCTTGAACTACTCAGGCAAGCAGACACATTATTTAGGGACTAGAATAAAAAGCCATTCACTTTACTTCAATTGACCGTTTAGTTCAATTTGTGTGTTACTGCAGGTAATCACTCCAGTAATGACGTCCCATAATCCCCACTGATTGGGAGCTGGCCCCGGCTCTGTATTAATACCGTGCCGCGCCTATACTAATTACCCATGTGTTACCATGGTTATTTGCATGGACGCCATGTTAACGACACCTTGGAAACATAAAGCAATAGCGGATTTTGAATTAAACCTTTGTGTTCTCTTAGAGCTAAAAGTGCATTTCGCATCAAATAATCATGAATAAAATGAGATCATCTTGGCGGAGTTGCCAGGAAGCTGATTAACTGAATGCAGAAATGTGACTTTACCGGGCTCAAGAATTAGCGCCTCCCAAACGTTGTTGGGTTGCCAGGCGACCCCGCAAGATGACATCACTCACACAACCGTGCTGCCCTCGACGGCATCTCTCCATGTTTATAGCGCCTCCATGGAGAGGGTGCGCATCATAGAAACGACATTATTTTTCTCCCGGATGATGGGTATGAATGGTGGGCAGGATTCCGAGGGCCGTGCTAAAAGAGAATTTGGGAACACCCGTGTGACTCTGTCTCAGGGCGAAAGATGCTTTATTTCCAGCAGGTTACAATAATGGGTCCAAATGAAAAGGTGTGTGTCACTGTACATGTCTGAGAGCTGGGTCAGCGGTGGGTCCATCTTCTGCCTGTGAACAGGCAACGACACGTGTGTACAGGTGTCGTGGAGGCAAAGAAGTGGCGGGGCTCCCGAGCTGGGGAGTGCGCCCCACCCCTGGCCCTGTTGGCCCCGGTTCCCTGCTCTAGCCTAGAACCAGCACCAGGAGGGAATAACCAGAGCGGGGACACGGCTGCCTTGTGTGGTGCTGAGCACCCCGTCATGGGGGGCATCCAAGGGGAAGCTGGACATTGAGAGCAGAGCGGAAAAGGAGAGGTGGGAGGTTGAAGGGCATGTGGCTGGCCCGGCTGACCCCGGCAGTCTCCCCCAGTTGTCACGCGCTCTGGCTCTGCGGCCGTGTCTCGGTGCTCACTCCCAGCCGGGCTGGACACACGGTCGAGGTCTCTGGGAGCTCGAGGTCTGGTGGGGGCAGAGGTGAGTGGCCCCAGTGAGGAGTGAGCCTGACCTGCCCCCTCCCAGGGGAGGGGGGCAGGCATCCTGGAGGGGCTTTAGAAGGTCAAGGCCGGAGCGCAGGCCTCCTGGGGAAGGATGGGGGCTGGACTTCACCTGAGGGCACTGGGGAGCCATGGGGGCTTCAGCAGAGGGAGGCACACAGCTCAGGGGGAATGGTTGGGTGAGTCTAGGCACCAGAACGCACCTGGTCTCAGGTTTGGGGCAGGACAGGTCCAAAGCCACCCTCACTCTTGCCTGGTCATCAGCTTCCCTGCACGTGGGCTCGGTCCTAGCAACCTGCAACCGAGCTCACTCCCCTCCCCGCATCTCTTTCCAAACTCCTCCTCCTCACTTCCGGCTTCAATCAACGAGTCCTTCATCAGAAAGGCTCTCATTCTCAGCCTTCCGGTCCGAAGCGTTGGCCCCACCTGTGCTTCTCCTCCCTCTGGGCAGGGCCTTCTCCGTCTCCTGTGCTGGTCCTTCTGGCTCTTTCCCCCTTGGGAGCAGCGGGCTCAGCTCCATCTATGCCCCTCCCCCAGGACCTCTCCCAGCCCTTCAAATGCCACCCATGTGGGCACGGCTCCTGGGCACCCGTCCACCCTGAGATCCAGAATTGTGTTCATCCAGCCACCCACTCAACGCCTCAACGTGTCAACCTCTCACAACCTTTTTTTTTTTTTATTTTTAAAAATTAAAAAAAAAATTTAAATGTTTTGGCTGTGCCACACAGCATGTGGGATTCTAGTTCCCCAACCAAGGATCGAACCCATGCTCCCTGCATTTGAAGCGTGGAGTCCTAACCACTGGACCACCAGAGAAGTCCCGTACCTCTTACAACCTTGATTGTGAGATTACCTAGCAGCTCATAATTGGTGTGTCCAAACCAGAAACCCGCTCTTCCCCGTGTCCACCCGCCCCTTAAATGACGGCATCATTGTGCATCAGGCCCCGCTGGCCCCGCTGGTCCCGCCGCTCCCTGGTGGACAGGCTGAGACACTGTCCTCTGTGCACCCTCTGCCCAGCCATGCCCCTCCATCCCACCCCAGGGCCTTTGCACCTGCTGTTCCCCACGGGAGCCGCTCCCTCCCTCCCTCAGCTCAAGGGGCCCACCCTTCCCTGCCATTCTCAGTCCCTGCCCCTGCTTGTTTGCTGTGTGACACTCAGCACACTCACCAGAAACCATATTCTTTATTTACTTAGGAGACATCCATCTCCCTCCTTAGGGTGGAAATTCTGCCCTGCTCACGTCAAGATAGGAGCTGGTATGGTGGTGGCAGATGAGATACCCAGGATGGCCCAGAACATGTTGCTTTCTAGGGCTTGAATCCCTCAGCGCCCAGAACAAAGTGCAGACAGCCATCTGGGATCGAACAGTGGCTCACTTCTTCCTTTACTGAGTCAAGACCCTCAAACAAACAAAACAAACACCCAACTTCCACCCGCTGTCACCACGAGTTCATAAAACAGAGGACATCTAAACCCCCAGAGAGTGAAAGTCACATGAGGTCAGAATAGAGGACGGCCCGTCACACATCCTGTTCTTGTTGGTCACTGATGGTAAAAGACGTTGGCACCACCAGAGCCCGGTCCGGGGACCCGGGCTTGCGAGGCTCTGGGTCTAACTCAGCCTCCCAGAGGTCCTGGGAGTTGGGGTGATACCTGGGGCCCCGGGCTGGCTGCTGTGGTGGTGGTCCTGATGCTGAGTGAGCCCACTGTCCTCGAGATGCCGCACCGCTCTGCACACGGTCCCAAGGCCTTCGGCAGCTAGAATGGGCATCCCTCGTGGATTTGGAAACTAAGCCCTGACACTGTCCCCTGTTTCATCACCATGTTGCCCATGAGCACATTGAGATTGACATTCATGGGCCTGAAATGCTTTCCAGGGGTGAAAGCAAACCCAGAAATGCTGACTCTCCACTTCCTTTGTCCTATTTATATGCAGCTTGAACACTCTTGGCCAACTCTCTCCTAAAAACCTGTGTGGCTAATTATTTAACAAGGAAAAACTTGGCACGCGTGGGCTTATAAGCAGGGCCAAGATCCCCGGAACGCTTACTGTGAGTAGGATGTTCCTACTGGATGTTCCTCGGGCCTGGGCCTCTGACACACAGAGCAGGGCCACCTGCATGGGGGCCCCACCTGCCGGGACCTCCCGGGTCTCTCCTCACTGCGTCTCAGGCAAGCTGTCCTGCTCACGGGCGATGTCCGTCCTTCCCCGGGCTCTGGCCCCTTGTCCTTCCTGCCACGAGCCAACCCAACCACATGGACAAACGGAGGCCTCCCTAGCTGGGAGCTGCCTGGGTGGGGCCGGGCAAGGTCTTTGGGTCCATGGCAACCACAGAAGCCTCGGAGGCAGAGTAGGAGTTGAGACTGGCTTGGTGGACAAGAATTCTTGGAAGTTTTGGAGCAGAGGTGCGGGTGAGCACTGTTCTGCTTCAGGAAGAGAACCAGGGTGGGTTTGTGCTGGGCGGGCCAGGGGCCAGGGCCCGTGGATGGCTGGAGGAGGGTGGGGTGAGGGGTGAGGCCCCAGCTACGTCATTAATGATAGTGGCTCCTTGCCATGGGGCATTTCTCCAACCAGGCTCTGTACCCACTGCTTTACAGGCCTCGCCTCACAGAAAACATACCTTGGGGCACAGGCACCCATTTTACAGATGAGGAAACTGAGGCTCAGAGAGGGGACGCCACTCAGGAGCTGGCCATTAGCAGAATCTGGGCTCCAGGGTCTAACTCAGGAGGTGGACCAGAGAATGGCCCCTGAGAGAGGATGCCAGAGGTGACCATGGAGGTGCCTGAAGGGGACAGGGGCATTCTCAGAGGGTGCAGGTGACCCGGGCTGGGACGTGGTCGCTATTCATAGTGCCCTGGATTGGGAAGAAGGCTCTGAAAACAGGAGAAGAAGAAACACTCCCCATTCCTCCCTGCTTCCCTCCAGCACGGGGGGCTCACTCCTTCCTCTCCTCCGAGAGGTTCAGCCCCATCCCAGCCTCCTGCCTTCACTGGCTTCACACCCAGAGACCACCTGGCCAGGAGATGGAGGAGGATCAACGTCACTGCCAGTGTGCACGGCTGCAGCGTCCCCCAGCTCCCCCTGCCCTCTGGGTCCTGAGACGGCCCAGATTGACCAGGTGAGGGTATGTCCCCTGGCAAAGGGGTGACTTGACTCTGTTAGTTGCTGCGGGCACCCGGCGGAAATTGTCAAAGGTGGGTCGTTCTGGACCAAACATACAGCCCACATACAGCGGACACCGCCAAAACCCTGCTATCATCTACTGAACGGAGGCAGGGGTGTCCAAGACCCACTTTATAAATTGCATCTGCCCTCTGCTTGGGGGACGACTAACGACCCTACAGGGCTCTGAACCTGCACGCATGGGGCTGGGGAAGCTGATGCCCTTGCAGCCCGGCCTTGGACTTGCCCTCTGGGACGGCTGCCAGCTGTGTTTGCAGTGAGGCTTTCTGTCCTCTGATGCTTGTTGACACCTGCCGCATGCCAGGTATCCCGGGGCTGGCACAGTGTGGCGTCAAGAGCCCGTTTCAGACTTCGCCTCTTGCAGGCTGCGGGCTCTTCCCAAGTAATTTCACCGATTGGAGTCTCATTTCGCTAATCTCTAAGTGGGGAGGCCATCTGACTCAAGGCTCTTGAAGGTTACGCGGGAGATGTAGGCAGAGCAGCTGGCTTGGCTAGGCTGTGGGAGCCCTCAGCGCGTGACGGCTCACTTCCCTCCCCTCCCCCACCCTTGCCTTCCCTTCCCCCTTGGGCCCCAGGGAACACGTGGGTGCCTGGTCTCCAGCTCCACTGTCGGGTACGGTCTCACTGTGACCCCAAAGTTATCTAGTAGGTCGGCATTTTTGAGTACCTACTGCATGCAGTTTTCCAGGAGAAAGAAAGAATACAAAGGTGAGGTTCCAGGGACATACCATCTTGGGGGAGGGGGTCGAACCATCCAAGCTTTCTTATAGAAGTGAGAGCACATGCCGTGTGGGTGAGGGTCCCCAAAGGGATACAGAGGGATGTGGAATGTGAGTACTGGTAGACCAGGAAGGTTCCCTGGAGGTGGCAGGGTGCCAATTTAACCCTTCATGCCTCAGCACTCCCATCAGGAAAATGGGACTAGAGTTCCATGCCTTTCTAAAAAGGACTAGGAAATAATAGAAATTATTATTCTATTATTCCACTCTAGGCACAGTGGTTAAGAATCCGCCTGCCAATGCAGGGGACATGGGTTCGAGCCCTGGTCCAGGAAGATCCAACATGCCGCGGAGCAACTAAGCCTGCGTGCCACAGCTACTGAGCCTGCGCTCTAGAGCCCGCGAGCCACAACTACCGAGCCCGTGTGACACAACTACTGAAGCCCACGTGCCTAGAGCCTGTGCTCTGAAACAAGAGAAGCCACCGCAATGAGAAGCCTGCGCACCGCAAAGAAGAGTAGCCCCCGCTCGCCGCAACTAGAGAAAAGCCCGCGCGCAGCAACAAAGACCCAATGCAGCCAAAAATAAATAAATAAAATAAATAAATAAATAAATATATTAAAAAAACAGAACCCGAAACAAACAAGGCAGTGGAAGGTGGGAGGTGTTTACCCTCACAGTCAGTGTGATGATTAAGGGCATGGATTCTGGAACTCATTATCTGGGTTTGCATCCTGGACCCCTGGCTTGGGAACTCTGTGACCTTGGGAAAGTCACTTCATCTCTCTGTGCCTCTGTGTTCTGGTCTGAAAAATGGGGCTGATGATAGCTCCTGCCTCCCGGGGCCTCTGTGAGGGTTAGAGTGTCACAGACGTATGGTCCTTAGGGAGTCCAGGCCCCCAAAGAGGACCCGGGCCTGTCGGCCATCATCACTGGGTGTTTTGTTTTCTCTCTCTCTGCTCTCAGAGCGGGACTGACTGTCCCCAAGGAAGCCGCTCAGGTGTATTCCCGCTCAGAGAGTGGGGGTCGACCTGGAGTGACAAGGAGGTAGTGAGCCACCAGGACGGTGGCCCTTCTGAGCTATGCTTGGAGCAGGTGAAGCTGAGGGCTCCCTCCTTCCTGAATCCCAGGAGAGGCCGAGGAGGAGCAAGTACAGAACTAAGAGGCACCAGGAGGGGCCAAGGCCAAGGTTCCCAGTACATTTCCTGCAGGTAGCTGGCCTGGTCCATCAGCCCTGGACTTGGGTGGGAGGGGGAGCCCTGGCCAGAGGATTCAATCTGGGAGAGGCCCCAGCCCAGGGAAGCCACAGTCCTGGGTCTGGTTGGGGGGCGTTGGATCTAAAACCCCTCCACCATCTCTCCCACTCCTCCCCCGACCTGAGTCCAGGGCCTCACTTCCCAGCTCTGACCGTGATGCCGTTGCCATCTCTGGATGCTCTGGGAAGCGGTGTGAAGGTGCAGGAAGGTCCCCCACCCCAGCCCAGCCAGAGAGAGTGGTGGGCAGGCCCACTTGCTGTGGGCCCTCTCCTGGCCCTACGTCCATTGGCTCCCAGCAGGCCCTGCCCTGTTCAGGGCTGGGCTGGGAATCCCCCCTGGGCCACACCAGGGTCAGCCTGGGGTCGCTGTGCTTTGTGTGCGCTTGCAAATGGTGTGGGCGCCTGGGGAGCCTTTTGTGAGCCGAAGGAGGGCCGGGAGCGTCCCCAGCTGGGGCCCTGCCCTTGACTTTGGTGCTTGGAGTCTATGTAGGCCTGGAGGTGGGTGCAGACAGACCAGGGCAGGGGGGCTCTGCCGGGTTAGGTGGCCCCCTGCCTGGGGGAGCTGTCCGCCCAGAGGGGCCGGCATGGTTCAGAGCGGGGAGCTGAGGGAGCGGGGCCTGGCGCTGAGCCCGATCTCCTGGGAAAGAGCTCACAGACACACCCCCGGCCCAGGCAGAGGGTCTACACCCTGGCGGTGTGCGCTCCTTTTGCTGCATGATCTTGGGGTGGGGGGGCGGGCGTCACTTCAGCCTCCTCCTCTGAAAACGGGGTGAATGGCAGCCCGGGGTCACGGGGTGCTCTGGGGGCACTGAGGACACACAGTAGGTGCTTCAGTGAAGCCGTCGGTTCTTACTGGGGGAGCCAGGGGGTGCCGAGCTATTCGAGACGGGGAAACCGGGGCAGGGGCATGGGTGTCGGCGTGGGCACCTTGGCCCAGGCTGGATGGAGCGTCCCTTTGTCCTGGCGGTGAGGACAAACCCCTGCGGGCTCCTCCCCACCCTGCCCTCTGCTGAGGGCCCGCAGCTCCTCCCCACAGGTAGGACCCAAGGTCCCTGGCGGTGGGGATCTTTGTCTCTTCGGGGGTCCCCGGGCCCCACCATGAGGGCGCCAGCGTGGCCGGGTGGCCTGAGGTGGGAGCAGGGCGGCCTGCAGTCGGCGTGGACAGATGGACAGAGGGCGGCCGCACAGAGCCCACCCCCTCTCTCCCCGCTCCAAGCCACAGCCGTTCCCTAACTCCTGATTTTTCATTAAAACAGCAATGGGCTCCGAGCCTCCAAGGTCACGGGGCCGCCAGGGGAGCTGAATGCGGGCCATTACGCTGGCCGCTAATGTCCCTGCGGCCACGGCGGGCGCGATCAAGCACCAGGGACACTCCAATTTCCGCCTGTCCCGCAGTGATTGTATCAGGGCCTGAGTGATCTCCTCGCTGGAGGGCGGCGAGAGGCACCCAGTGGCCGTCCAGCCCCACCGTCCCTCCCTCGGGAACAAAGGGATGCACGGCTGGCCGGAGGGGCTGAGGACCGGCTGCAGGGGCCTCTCCCCGCGCCCCTCCCTCACCTGAGTCGAGTTTGTGCTCAGTTCATCGGCTGCCGGGAAACATCATTCATTCCATCCTCTTCCAGTTGGAGGGGCTGGGTGAGGGCGGGCACGGCCCCTGTGTGCCGCCCCTGTGTGCCACTCACACGAGGAGGTGGTGGAGGTGGGCGAGGTGCAGAGGGGGAAACAGCCCGTCCCCAGACACCCTCAGGACCCCAGGTCCCATTTGTAGAAGGCCTGAGACTCGAGTTGGCCTCGTAGCAACCCTGACTTGCCAAGTGCCGGGGCGTGCGGGGGCGGGGGTCCGATGGACCCGGGTGAGTACCAGCCGGAGACTCGGGGCCCCCGAGCCTCACCACCCCCCAGGGATTCTCATGATTGCCCAGATGTCAGCACACAGTGGCCCCCGGGCTGTGTTCCGGAGCTGGTGGCCGTGAAGCCTGTTCTGGGCTGAGAAGCAACTTTTTAGAACTTGGTTAAGGAAAAACTAGAAACAGCCGAATGTCCTTCGTCTGGGGAAGAGATCACCTGAGGCCATGCCTGCGTGGAGCGCTACCGAGCAGGGAAGAGGCCGCAGCGCCAGGGCGAGCCTCGGGTCCGCGGCGTGGCTCCAGAGGCCACGTGCTTTCCGGTTCCACCCGCATGGCCACGCGACAGGCACAGAAAGCAGTCGACCGCTGCCAGCAGCTGGAGTGGGGGTGGGCTGACAGCAAGGGGGCACAGGGGAGTGGGCGGGTGATGGCACGAGCTAGATCTCGATGCTTATGTGACCGCACGCGTCTGTCAGGACTCTCAGAAGTGTGCACGAAGAAGGGTGAGTTTTACTGTATGTGAATTATACCCGAACAAAACAATGAAAAGGATTCTTCCCCCTTGTACCAGACACAGTCAGCGCCTGGGATGGGTCCAGGCCGCCGCACTGCTCAGAAACCAGTGACAACCCGAAAAGGGCCTGTGCCATCGTCCTTTGGTCCCTTTGCCCCTTTCTGGGCCTGGAGCCGCGCTGCTCCTTGTGAGGCTGGGAAAGGCTTCTGGGGCAAGGGCGGCCTGGCTGCCATGGGGGGCAGGAACGGGGCCTCAGGCCCCACCCTCCCCCCACCTCCTGGTCCTCCCTGGCCTGGGAGAGAGGTGCCCCCTGCGAGGTAGAAGGCAGGGCTCTTCTGGGGAGGTGCAAAAACAGCACCCTGGGGAGTTTCACCAAACAGGCAAACAACGAACCCACCGAAGATGCAGGTGCGGGGGAAGGGGTGGAGGACAGAGTGGGGATCTCAGGCCACTCAGCTCCTGGGCTTTCTTTCCAGTCAGATGGCTGGGAAGATACCAGGCTAATGAAGCATCAGGAGCTCTCTTGGGGAGGGGGGCTCCCATTTGCCCCTCCATAACGATAACTGAGATTATAGACGCTCCCAGGAGGGGTCGATCCCTTATTTCCCCCAAAGGAAGGCCGGCCCTCTCCCTGCCTCGGCCTCCCCCAGAGCCCCGGGCGGGTGGGCCGCGGCCCCTTCATCTCTCCCCCTCGCCCTGACAGCCCCCAGTGGGAATTCTGTGCTGGAGAAAATAGTTCCTGGGAGTGGGGCTCCCTCCCTCCCTCCCTGGAGTCATGACCCTTCACCAGGGCCCAGATAACACACAACTACTTACATGGGGGTCCTGCGTCTTCAGTATTGTATCATGCCATTGGCCAGGTTAGCCTGGCCACCTGTCAGTGAGTTACTTCCCCCCGAAAGGGGACGGGGAGCCCCCACTAGCCTCTCTTGGGGAAAGGGAGACTCTCACTTCCTCATGGCTCATTTCGTGGTAACACACATTTGATGAGCACCCACTGTGTGCTGGTTCCGTGCGGAGGGGGGCCCAGGCTGGGGAGCGGTGAGGTGCACACACAGACACTCTCACGCTGTCAGGGCAACATGAGGCCGAAGGAGGTAGCCTCTTTCCCGTGTCTGTGTGCTTGGGTCTGGGTGCGTCTGGGATGCTCTCATTTCACAGATGAGAAAACTGAGGCCTGGAGAGTGCAGGGAATTCACCCAGGCTGGGACTGGACGCAGTCTGTGCTGCTCAGGTTCTCCAACCACCCCCTTCCCAGGCCACTTCCCAGATCAGGTGTGTCAGCATCCCGGGCCAGGCCCTGGGGACCAGCGTATTGTGATGCTCCCAGGAGGTTTGGTGGGCAGCCTGGACACTGGGTTGACCTGTTCTCCCTCGTCAGACCCGTCCCTTTACTGTTTGATATAAAAATCATAGGAGATATAACTCATCTCACACATAATTTCAAAAAAAATCAATATAATGTCCCGACTGTGACATAAAGGAGGAATAGCAGGGAAATCATTGATAATAAGATAATCTGTGTTCCAGTATGTAGACGCACAGCCCATCTCCTGTAGGAGCTGCAGGAAGTCCCCACACCAGCCACAGCTGAGGATGAAGTAGACGCAGGTGAGGTGTGTGGGCCTCAAGCACCTGCAGGTGTGTCTGTCTGTGACGTGATTTTCCAGATGGTAAAGTTCCAAACAGAACAAGGCACGTGGCCTTCAACTTACAGGTGGACACTTTCCTGAAAAATTCGGCAATTGCTAAATACACACAAAGGAGGCTCAGGGCTCCCTTTGTATGCTTCTAGCTCAGGTCATGTACCTGAATGTCTGGTGAGACCTTTAGAAGTTGTGTGTAGTTACCTAAGGGGAAAAGGTGTGTGTGCGGGGGATACACTAGGAGTTTGGGATTAACATATACACACTACTATATATAAAATTGATAATCAACAAGGACCTACTGTATAGCACAGGGAACTCTACTCAATATTCTGTAATAACCTATATGGGAAAAGAATCTGAAAAAGAATGGGTATATGTATACGTATAACTGAATCACTTTGCTCTACACCTAAAACTAACACAACATTGTAAGTCAACTATACTCCAATATAAAATAAAAATTAAATTAAAAAGAAAGAAAGAAAAAAGAAGTTGTGTGTGACTCGGAACAGTGTGGTCAGCGGAGGTGGTCTGTGCGATGGTGGGCCCTTGCTTACTGAATGTCAAGGGCGCCTCTCCCTTGCCATGGTCTTTGAGACACCCCCAAAACAGCCTTTCCTGAATTTCCAAAATGCCCCTTGGAGGTGGAGCCACTTAGCTTTTAACCATCATGATGGACCCCTGTGACAATAAATGCTCTGGAGACTGAACAGAGGACGTCTTCACTTGCTGGGGGGGCTTGGCGGGTCAACAGAATGACCAGCAGAGTATCCACAGGTCCAGAGAGCAGGCACCAGCATGGTAGATCACAGAGAGGCCAGGGCTGGGACCAGGATAAGGAGAGCAAGGCGCTCATCCCAGACTCTAGGACACTCCGTCATCGAGAGAAATACTGCTTTAATGCAATACTATTAAAAATCAAAATTAACGCAAAAAGGCCAGTGGGTCAGTGTCACTGCCTTCTCCTGTCACCTCCGGCTCCGATGTGGCCAGGCAGGCTGCTGTTGGGGGCGCTTAGCTCTGAAGGGATCGCCCCTGGGCAGGGGGTTCGTGTGCTTGGTGCGGGCCCACTGAGCCCCGCCGCGGGTGCTCGAGCCTTCCAGATCCTTCACGGCCATGCTGCCAGGGGCCGGTCAAGGCCAGGGGCCTCGCTTTGTCTGACAGACCCAGGACCCAGCGGCCTTGGCTGGGAGGAGGGAGTCTGGTTGGGTTTCCTGGTTGATGGAAGGTGCGGGGTTTCGGCCCTCCAGGGCGTCCGCGTGCGCAGTGACTCCACGCATAAGGCAGCACGTCTCTGATGCTGTTACTGAGCCGGCTGTGCGGGGCTGGGTGGTGCAGGCCCATTTTGGGGGGCTTTGCAGCCTCCTGGCCTCTCAGGAGGGCACCGAGGAGGGAGGCCCGCTTGCTGGGTGGGGCGCCCCGCGGAGCATAGCTGTCAGGTGTGCTTGGCCAGCTGGCCACACCCAGGCCAGTGAAATCCAGGTCTGGCGGGGGGGGGGGGGGGGGGGTGGGGTGGGGGGGTGGGGCATGACTGTTTTTAAACCTCCCCAGGGGGCTTCGCTGGTGGTCCAGTTGGCTAAGGCTCCTCACTCCCAACGTAGGGGGCCCGGGTTCGATCCCTGGTCAGGGAACTAGATCCCTCATGCCGCAACTAAAGATCCCGCACACCACAATGAAGATCCCGCATGCAGGCACGAAGCTCCTGCGTGCCACAACTAAGACCCGACACAGCCAAATAAATAAATAAATAAATAAATATTTTTTTAAAATAAAAAAAAATAAGATGTTCCCAGGACTGAAAGCCAGTCAGGACCTTGCCTGGCCCGTGGACCTTCTGAGTCTATGGTAACATATTGTTTCAGTGTGGGCGTCATCACCACTCTCCGTCCTCTTCCCGGGAGAGCATGAACAGTGTGGTAAGCAGAGCGGCTTGTTATATTTTACATCTATTCCTTTCAAAAAGCAGACAGAGAAAGACAAATACCATATGATATCGCTTATATGTGGAATCTAAAAAAATGGTACAAATGAACTTATTTACAAAACACAAACAGACTCACGGACTTAGAAAACAAATTTGTAGTTACCAAAGGGGAAAGGGGGGAGGGGAGGGATAAATCAGGAGTTTGGGATAAACATATACACACTACTCTACATAAAATAGATAAACAACAAGGACCTACCGTATAACACAGAGAACTATACTCAGTATCTTGTAGTAACCTATAAGGGAAAAGAATCTGAAAAAGAACATGTGCGTGTGTATGTGTAACTGAATCACTTTGCTCTGCACCTGAAACTAACGCAACATTGTAAACCAACTATACTTCGATTTAAAAAAAAGTAAAAAAAGAACAGAACCTCCAACCCCAAATGCCTTCACCACCTGTGCTATCCTCTGTTGGAAAGTTGTCATTCAAGATTAGCAGGATTACGCCCATTTCACACACCGGGCGGGCATTAACGTTCTTGGAGTCTTCACCTGTGCCGGAACTTTCCAGGTGTGTGTGTTTTCAGTGTCCAAACCTGCAAGCCAAGGGGCAGAGGAGCAAAGCCCCGGGCCCGGGCCTCTTGCCGGGAAGGGTGAGTCACAGCCGGAGACTGGGTCCCCTCCCCCACCCCGCCCTGGCTGGGACCCCCTCTGTTCTTCAGGGTGAGACCTTTCCGTGCCCTTTCGACGTCACCGAGAGCCCGAGAGGACAGCTTCTCGCCGCGACGCCTGCTTAATCTGTCTGGCTGGACTCGCCGCCCGGTCCTCACCACGGTTATTGCATTTCGTGCCGAGTGGCTTGGGTTTACTGGGTTATTGGCTCATTTTTCATTTTGCATCTGTAGTAACACCAGACTTGGAAATGAAAAGCAGTGCAGCACCTAAGCCTGACGACGGAGGACTGAGCCTGGACGCCTGGAAATCTGGAAAGGGCTTTTCACGGGCAGAGGCGCAGGGGAGGGAGGGCAGCTTCCGACTAGGCTGACCTGGGGTCCAGCCCAGCGTGGCCTCGTGGCCGGGGCGACGTGGCCGCGGCCGTGGCTTTCCCGGCTGCAAAGTGGGAGGGTAAGACCCACCTTGAGAGTTTTACGGCGCATAGTAGGTATTCAATAAGTGCAGTTACGATGACTGCGGTAAGATGTTATAACGTTATTTTATAAGTCATAAAATAATGGAACTGTTTTATTTGGGGGCTCTCTTAGAAAACATAAATACGAGAATGAACCATGACACAGCTGACCTGAGAATAGCTTCCTCTGCGATATTCAATTATCCTTCCCTCGCTCCCTCTCTCTCCTCCTGCAATTGGATTATTTCAGTGCCCTCACGATGCACTTGTGCCAACACGTCGGAGGAGTTAACTGCAGCTCTTCTCCTTGGTGGTGAGGGTGGTCTCAAGACCTCCTAAAAAATCCTTTTATTCTTGAGAGTCACAGGCAGGTAGAGGGATGAAAAAAGAGTGCTAGTCTGTGGATGTGTGTCATTTTGTCCATTTTATAGACAAGAAGGATTAAATAACGAGGCCAAAGTCACCATTCAGCAGCCGGGCTGGGATTCAAACTCAGGTGTCTGATCACAGAGTGTTTTCCGTTTCGGTATCCAGTCCTCATTCAACAAATATTTACCTCCTTCGGGGCTCAGCGCCTGGGAGATGCAGCGGGGAAGCTGTCAGGCCCCACGGAGGCTGAGGCAGGAAATAAACCCAGATCAAATCACAGAACGGGATGACTGAAAAGCTGCTGAGGGCTTTGCGGACGGGCCTCAAGGGGACGCCTCAGTGGCCGGGCGGGGGCTTCTGCCGGTGGGTGGTCTCAGGGAGGTGACCTAGACATGGGATGGAGCCTGCAGCCTCTGGACAGAGGGGGCAGCGAAGGGCAGGGGGCTGGTGATGGCAAGCAGAGTCCTGCTGCCGTAGGTCTCACCGCAGGCCTGTGAAGTGGATTTTGCCCTGTGCTTGAGCTGCCCACGGGGACTGGGTGCAGGGCCAGCCAGAGTGTGGCTCCCGAGATGGGCCGTCCAGCCCCGTCCTTCCGTGGCCAGGTCCCAGGGTCTTGGGCATCCGGATCTGATAAAACCCACTCCTTGGAGAAAGTGACAACCCCACCTCAAGAAAAGCCGGGTGCTCTGCAAATTACTCTCCTTCTATCCGTGTGGGGTTATTATGAGCAGGCAGGGATCGTGGGCTTTTTTCCATAACACCTGCCTGCGTTTCAAGGGGTCACTAACCCGTTAGGGCATTTATGGATTTGAAGATTTGCAGATTCCTTGGCAGGTATGTTTCTCGCCAGTCAAGCGGCACTATAAATACTGGGCGGCTCCCAGCCTGGTCTGGGCAGACATGGGCACCCGTGGCAGCATGGCCTCCCTGAGCCCTGGGGTCCCACCAGGCAGTGCTCTTGGGCTCGCTGAGCCTCGCCCGGCTGATGCCCCCCGTGGTCCTTGGGCACCCGAGTTGCGCGTGACGGTGTTGCGCCACCCTCTGAGCATGGGGGCTTCCACGTGGCAGGAGGCACACGGCCTCTCTTCATCCTTTCCCCTGGTGGCCAAGAGCCCAGGGGGCTGTCCGGGGAGTGGGGCCCAGTGGGGAAAGCCCAGGGCCCACCATCGTGGCAGCCACAGGTGGCTGGCGCTTCTTCCATGCCCGCTGGGCCAGGCAGCCTTCTCTCCGGGCAGGGAGACTCACACCGTGGGCCTGGCGGGCACAGCACAGAGAGCCACAGCCCCGGGCTCCCTCTCCCCGGCCCCGGGGTGGAATTAGGATGGGAAGTCCGGGAGGAATCCAGAGAAGCCAGGAGACGGAGCCTGGCTGGGGTGGTGGAGCAGAACGCCCCCAAAGTCGGGGGCAGGTGGGGCTCTGCCTTGACCCCTGTGGGTTTCCCACTGCGCAGGTCCCTGTGGCTCCCAGGGCAGGCGCTCCCCAGCAGGTGCAGCCAGTAGGCCCGAGAGCTCGTCCTTCTCTCTTCCTAATGCACCCCCCATAAATGACCCTGCGTTTAGCATAGCCCTTCCAGCAGCCCCGGGACGCGGGCCTCTCCACCGCACCTCGTGGGGCAGCCGACCTGCACCCGCCCCCCCGCCCCCCCGCCCCCCCGCCTGCCGTGTCTGGCCTCTGCTGCCGCCGGCCGGGCTCCAAGCTCCCAGGGCTGGCAGGGCCGGGCAGGGTGGGGGTGGGGGACCCAGCAGCTCACTCTTCACAGGCTGAAGGGTGACAGGAGGCCCTGTGTCTGGGGTCTGGCCCCAACGAGCATTCCATATGTCATGTTCGTCAATATAAATTTAAGAAATTTTTTTTTTTCATCGAGGTGAAATTCACATACCATAAAATTAACCATTTCCAAGGGGACAATCCAGTGACATTTAGCCCATTCACACTGCAACCACCGCCTCTGTATCTAGTTCCAAAACGTTGTCATCACCCCAAAAGGAATCCCCTCCCCCTCCCCCAGCCCTTGGCAACCACCAATCTGCTTTCAGTCTCTGAGGATTTACTTATGCTGACACTTCATATAAAAGGAATTGCACCATATGTGACCTGTCATGTCTGCCTTCTTTCACTTAGGGTGATGTTGTCGAGGTTGATCCACGTTGTTTTCCCGAATTTCCTTCTTTTTGATAATGTGTCTGAAGCACCAGCTTCTGGCCGGCATTCCACGTACTTTATTTTCTTTTATCTTCACACTGACCCTAAGAGGTAGGTGCCATGTGATTCCCATTTGAAAGACAAGGAAACTGAGGCTCCCGGAGGTCAGGTGACACGCTGCCCAGTGGTGAAGCCGGGACTTTGGGCTCTCCTGTCCCTTGGACCCAGCCTCTGAACCCTGCACATCCCTGGGGCCCCAGTCCCACCTCCGCCTCTTCCCAGAAGGCTTCGGAAAGGCTGCCTGGGTGCAGAGCCCGGTTACAGTTTAATCTGCCGAGGGCCAGTTCTCCTTGCAGTCAGTGAACTTGTGTCCTTGGCCTTTGTGGGCCCCCCTGGACCATGCACACAGTAGGTGCTTTATAAATTACCAGGTAGTGATTCTTAGCGGGCTCCCCAGGTTTGGGCTGATCCTGGGACGTGGCCGTGGCCTGGATAGACTTCAATTCCTCAGTAGTCGCCGAGGGGTCCTGACGCCTGCTGGGGTGTCCCTTCCGTGAACTGTGGGCCAGCCGGTTTCTCAAACCTCTTTTTGACTTAAAGAAAGCCACGTGTTTGGAAAATAGGATGCCGCCAGGAGAGCCCAAATCTCTTACCTCTCTTCTAGAAAAATAGATCATTATTTTCCTTCCCTTTTCTTTCCACCCATAGCGGAGCAGATGTTAACTTTCCAATAAACGGGGCAAAAAATAGATGAGAGACATTTAGCAAACTATCGCTGTGCAGGCCAGAGTTATCACTCTGATTTCAACTGGGACTATAAAATTTTATGAGCTATTAAATTGTCCTAAAGCTCCTTTAACACACAAACTCGAGTGTCTGAGATTACCCATTAAGAAAAAGTGGGTTACATCGGGAGAACTTTTACTACTAACACTCAATTGTGTTCAATCAATAAAACTTTTAACTAGCCACGTTGCTTTGGGCAGATTACACGGGTCCTGGTGGGGACGGGCCAGCCAGTGGTCCTGGACACGTCCATGAGCATGGCCTTGGCTGGACAGCAGGGTTCTTAGCCAGGGCCTGTCACCTCTGAGCCTTCCTGAAGGTTCTGCTTCCTGCCTGGGCTTCTGTGATCGCAAGGGGGATTGAGCTGGGAGGTGGGGCTCAGAGGCCAGCATGTCACGGGGGTGCCCACCGAGAGCTCGGCAGGGAGCCCAGCAGCCAGGGTGGGTGGGAGGCTGTGCCTCTGGGCGTCTCACCTGGGAGAACTGGAGGCCCCTCGGGAGTGGAGCTGCCTCCTCTGGGGTCGACCCCCCCCAGCCAGAGGACTGTGGGAAATGAGCCTTCGCTACTCAGATGGGGCTCCTGAACCCCGGCAGGACCCTAACCTCAAAAGGGGGGACGGAGGCCCAGGGAGGCACTGGTCACCGTCGGTCTATCTGGCCTTCAGTCCTCCCGCAGGGCCGTTTGCCTGTGTCTGGTCTGCGGCCCGCGGGGGCTGAGCGGCCCTGGGCTGGGCTGGTCAGAGGGGGTCTGAGGCCCGAGGGGCTGCCCGGCTGGACACAGAGGGAGATGGGCAGGGAGAAGCTCGGGCAGAGGAGGATGGATGCTGAAGGGAGTAAACCCGAGGCTCTGGGCTGTGGTTCTGGCTGTGACACTTCACCCCCTTGGTCTTCCCACCTGTAGAATGTGGTGAGAGCACCTGCTTCACGGTGGGTCCAGCGGACGAGATGGCCTCATACCTACTGTACTGTAAAGTGCTCAGTACATGGTGGCTTGACCGGAAAAGAAATTAGATTCCGCAGAAAAAAGGGAGCGATTTGGTGAGTGACAGTGGAAAGAACTGGGTTGCTTGGCCTCCTGCCCGGGGAGCAGGGGCAGGGGCTGGTCGATGCCTGACAGGGATGGTGAGGCCAGGGCGCGTGGCCTTCGGGGGTCCTGGCGAGCTGGGGCGGGGGCGGTGCGTCCCGTGGCCGGAGGGCATGTGTTGGGGCAGGTTTAAGACCCATCCTGCTGTGGGCGGCATCTGCTCCCCCAGGCCCGTGTGATGGGAGAGCGGCGGGTGGGGAGTGGGGGCAGAGGAGGGTGCGGCCAGGCCCCATGGCCTTGTCGGCCAGGCGTCGGCTTGGGTCTTCCCTGCTTCCTGGGGGCAAAGGGGGACACCTCGGGACGGTCCTGGGATGAGAACGGTCAGCCCTGAGCCACTGCGGCACCCGAGGCCTCGTTCCCGCCCCTCACATCCCGTCCACAGACCCCGGGGTCTGGGGGCCCAGGGACACCCACCTTTCCTCCCTGCTCGGCAACCGTTGTCCCCAAACCCCAGGCGCTCAGGGCCACCGGGAGGCCTGCCTGGCGGCCATCTGCAGGGCCGACCCTGGAATTCCTAACCCGTTGCAACAGTCCAGTTGGGCAATTCCCGCGGGGGCGAGCTCTGCCCGGAGCTTTGTTTCCCATCCAGCATCTGGATCAGTGCAGACGCGTCTCCCTATCGCTGTTTATGCGGCCGCCTCTAATCTCCCCTGGATGCCTCTGGAGCCCGCGTCTGTCTCCGGCGGGGTTCCCCGCGATGCTCTGGCCCCGGGTCAGGGAGCCGCTCCTCCCAGGCCTGTAGCCCAGCCACCGCGGTGCCTCCCGGCTGGGAGAGGGCCTGGGTCGCAGACTTCCCGGGGCGGCCCAGGCAGATGGGGCTGCGTCAGTTTGGGTTTTAGGGGGTGTCCCGGGGGTGGGGTCAGCGTGCAGACCTGGGCAGGAAGGCAGGGTGCTCTGCCAGGCGCCAATTAGCCTGGAATTCAGAGGCCTGTGGCCTCCCCGCCTGCCTGGTCATAGGGCCTCAGATCCACTACCCACCACACCCCTTCCGTGGGACCCCTGTCTGACTCTTGAAGTCCCACGACCCAGGGATGCTTCCGGGGGTCAGAGGGCTCTCAGCCTCCCACTCTCAGCTGGGTTGGGAAAGAGAGGGGGTCTGGACTGCAGGCCGGACCCCTGGGATCCTGACCTAACCCCTCCACCGACTTGAGAAGGAGGCGGTCAAGCCACTGTGCCACCGTCGGCCTTGAGAAGGGAGGGGAGCAGGGGAGCACCCCCCCCCCCCCGTTGAAATCCCAGGTCTTTCTCGGATCTAAAACTCCAGGCCTTTGGCTAAAGCTTGGACTTCTAGGAGCTCCAGGTAAATAGTGATGTGTTTCCAGGACAGATTCACCCAGCAGCCCACTTTCCAGCTCTTTCCACTCTAGTGTGAATCAGCTTTCCAGACCAGCTTGGATGCAGAGCTGGGAGGGACCGGCACCGGGCGGGGGCCGCTGTGATGAGGGGAGTGGGGTAGACTGGGAGGTGCCTCCTGGTGAAACTGGACATCCTGAGGGTCCCGGGGAAGAAGGCCCAGGAGGAGGAGGAGGTGGGAACCTCGATTTGGGGAGCTGAGTTGGGAAAGAGAGGCCGGCACTTGGAGCGGAAGCCCGTGAACGATGAGACCTTTCATTCTGGGGAAATGGGGAGCCAAGGGGGGTTGTTTAGGGAGGGAATGGTGGGCTAGCACTCACCTTTCGGGAAGCTGACGCTGGCAGGAAGCGTGGGATGGCTGCAGGTAGGAGAGGAGGAGGCGGGGCCCTGGGCTCTTCGACATCCACTGAACCCGGTGAGAAATGCCCAGCAGTGAGAGCGAGGGTAGGGGACCTGGACTCTCGCTGCCCTTTAGCTGAGGTGGCTGTTTGACTGGGTGGCTTTGCCACATAGAGCCACCCCACAACCCTCTGTGTTCTCTTGGGGGCGGAGAAGACATCTGGCTGCGCCAGGGCTTCCGGGAGCTGCTCTGGGAACACCAGCTCTGTGAGATGTTAATGGGGTCCCTGGGGAAAGGGCTCCGGGGTAAGGAGGTCTCAGGAGCCCAGGTTCAGGTCAACCCCGCCTTGACTCAGCATCTCCTATAGGGCCCACAATCCCTGTGCTGGGCAGGCCTTTTTCCTCAAACGGGCACGACCCTGGGACCCCACATGGCAGGGCCTGCCAGGCGCCCCTGGGCAACGCTGATGATGCCCTTCTTGGACTCCTGGGGGTGGAGGGGGTGGGCACACCGGGCGTCAGCAGGAAGGGAAGGCCTGGACCTGCTGGGGTGGTGGGCGCTCACGTCCCTCCCACGGCGGGAGGGGACCCCAGAAAGAGAACTGGGGCTCACCGAGGCTACTGGGGGTGCCGGGAACCCTGTACGCACTTACTTCTGCTCATTCTCCCAGCGCCCCCGGCAGGGCAGCGAGCACTCCCATCTTACAGAGTGCGACACTGAGGCTGGGAGAGGCGTGCCTGGTCCCTTGCCCGAGGCATCCGTCAGTCTCCTGACCCTCCCCCCTGCCCCAACTCCTTCTCCAGACAGACAGCCTCCCCCTCAAAGTGTTGCCTGGTGTCTGGGGCGGGGAGGAAGGATGGGAACCAGATTTCCGCCCGTCCCCGCGCCCCCCCACCCCACTTCCCACCGGGAACTGTCATCTCTCCTTGGGCCTCCGTGGCCTGGGTGCTGCTCCCCAATCTCTGGGGTGCCACTGGGTCCCCAGAGTGCCATCCTGTGCCCCTCTCTCCTCCCCCTCCATGCTCAGCTCCCCGTTTCCCTCTCTTCCCTCAGCAGCCCCCCAGGGTCTTTTATTACAGGAGTTTCCTTAGGAGTCCATGTGCCCCGCAGCGTTAGTTTAAATAGGCCCCGGCTGGAGGCCGCCACGTGTCCACCACAGCAAGCTCTCTGTGCCTGGCGGGGCAAGGGCTTCGCTGGGGATTTCAAGGGGTGCAGGATTGGGAGTCCTGTGCTCTGGGTGCCAGTCCTACGGGGCCCCTCAGGGCTCTGCCGACCTGTCTGAGCCTGGGGCGTCCTTTCCCTGCCCTCCAGAGGGAGGTGAGGACACTGGGGGCAGGAGAAGGGTCTCCAGGTCCAGTGTGATTCCGGGGGCGCAGCCACCCAGAGGGAGCCTTCTGAGGCAGGAGTGGGGTTCCACCGACATCCGAGCCCAGCGCAGAGCCTGGGGCTCCCTCCCCGTTGGCAGAGTGACTGACCGCGCTGGGGTGTCCCTGCTGCTGAGACGTCCCCTGCCCTGGACCCCAAGGAGGAGGACCGTGCACCCTCCCCCCTGCACCCCCCTCTACACCATTCCCCTGTACCCTCCCCCCTTCACCCTCCCCCCCGCCCCCTCTCACTCCTGCACACGCCCCCTGCACACGGGCAGGGTGGGGAGGCTTTGCCCTTCCTCCCAGCCGCCACCTCTGTGGGTGCCCCTCTCCCACCCCAGGACGGGATGGACGTTGCACACTCCCAAGAGCACTCACTTTCTTTCCGGCCTCACACCCCCGCCACCCCACTCTCTCCCTGCCTCTCGGAGCGTGGGGGCCCCTGGTCCCGTCTTCCTCCCTTCCCAGGCTGGAGGGTGAGAGACCAGCCATGACCCAGCCATTCAGTCCTTGGGAACAGGAGCAGACTCTGGGCTCAGGGGCCCCATCCCTCTGTCCATCTACTGACTGTGTGGCTTGGACGTGTTAGGCGCCGAGCTCCCGGGTTATGGGGACGAGAGGCAGTGCACGCCGGCCCTGTGCAGGGGCAGACCCCTGCCCAGCGTCTGTGGCCTTCAGGGCAGCGACAGTTCGAGCTGTGTGGACTCTGCCGGGAGACCCAGCCTGGCCCCCGGGGGAGCGCACAGCCTGGGAGCAAGGCCGCGGCCCAGGGATTGGTCCCCGTGAGGCTGTCTTGGCAGCGCGGCCCTGTCACCGCTCCCACCCTGTGCTTCACCCCTTCCCTCTCTGGCTGGGACAATACTTTGTGCCTTTGTCACTTTCCTGACATGGGGGAGGGCACACCAGGCGTTAGCAGACCTCTCGGGGCCGGGACCAACGCTGGACCTACAGGAGGGCGTTCTGAACGTGTGGCCCGAGGGGTGCTGAGGACTGGGGGCAGCTCGGGGCGTGTTACCCGCCCCCCCTTCCCCCCCATGCCCTTTGCTGCCTTAGCTTTCCTGGGCGGGGCGGCTGGAACAGAAACCGCCGTGTCTCCCTCTCTCCTGGGCACTTTAGAAAGTGGCTTCGTTTGGCCTGTGGTTTCTGAGTGGTTTGGCTCACAGGTACCCGGAGGCCCAGCCTGCCAGGGAGTCCCCCACCAGCAGAGGGGTGGACGGGCTGGCAGCGCTGGCATTGGCTGGCGGCCGCCGCCCCTCGCGCCCCTGCGGCCCCTCCCGGCCGCCCATTTCCCAAATGGGCCTCCTGGCCGGGCTGTGTCCGGCTGCAGCCAGGCTGCGCGATGCTCCTTGTCTTCCCGGGGCCGCCCCACGGGTTCGGGTAGGAGTGCAGGGTTCTGGCTGCTCCTGGCAGCGCCGCTGAGACCGGAGAGGTAGCCAGTGATGAGCCCCGAGCCTCGGGCGGTGCTCGAAACCCTCGGAGAGGGGCAGGCGGTGGGGGCACCCCCTCCCTGGGTGCCGGCCGGGCCTGGGGCCACCAGCCTCTCAGGCAGGGAGGGGCGTAGCCGTGGGGGCCAGGCAAACAGGACATCGTGACCTTAGAGGGGCATTCCCTCCGTGGGTTTCAGTTTTCTCCTGCCTCACAGGGTCTATTCATTCACTAAACAGGCATTAATCGAGCACCGACTGTGTGCGGGTGCTCTTCTAGCTGGTTCTCCCGGCCTGTGCCCCCAGCCCCGTCCTCAGGCCTCACGCGTTAACTGCCCCAGAAGCCTTCGCTCTCCTCCCCGAGGCCCCGCCACTGTCCCAAGGCCACTGTGTGTCTTTCCCGCAGTGCAGTGCGGCACCTCCCGAAGGCCCAGGCCCTGGTTTGTGCCTGTCCCAGGGCTACCCGGCCTGGCTGGTGTGTTGACCCTCCGGGGCCCAGCCCTGAGCGGGCTGACTGCCAGGTCTCGAGGCTCCTGAGTGATGGGAAGGGAGGGTGGGCTCCGTGGTGGGGTGGGGGGAGGTGATTCCTCCCCAGGGTGAGGCTGAGGGCCCCAAGGCAGTCGGAGAACGGGGTCCCACCTGGCTGCGTTCCTCCCGCCCACGGTGCAGAGGTGGGACTGGGGGTGGGGCGGAGCGTGTTTCTCTGCTGAAGGCACCTTACCCCCAGCACGGGCTCTCATCCAATCTGCACAACAGTCCTGGGAGGGAGGTGGTGTTCTGCCCATTTTACTGATGAGGAAACTGAGCCCCAGGTCGACAGAGCAGGGAGTGGCTGAGCTGGGCTAGATCCTGGTCTTTGCCAGGAAGGTCAGGCTTTGGTGCCTGAGGCTGCACCTCCCCCAGCACCTGGCGGGGCCCCATGGGAGCTCCTATACCCTCAGCACCATCATTACTGCGTAAAACCCTCCTGGATGAGCCGAGAGACCAGCGCGTGAGCGGGTCCAGGCCCCAGAGCGTGCTTTCCCGCCAGGCTCGCCTCTTCCCCACGTCTCACTTCCAGACGCCAGGTCTCCCTTAATTAACTCCCTGGGGAGCGGGGCTCCCTGCTTCCTTCCAAGGGTGGCGCTAACCTGGGTCTCCTCCAGCTGGGTTCCTAGGGAAGGGGTGGGGCGAGCCGGGGAGCTGCTGTGTACCGCAGGCGAGCCACACGCACAGACACGGGGACACACCCATGGGCACGAAAACACCCACGGGCGTCTGTGTTCACTCCCAGAGGTGTGTATCGACCCGCACCCTCCCGGCTACGCACACATGCGGCCCCCCTCTCTGCACACGCAGGCCGTGGCCAGGAGCACAGGCACACACGGTGACCCGTCACCACACAGGCGCTCCCGGGGCGGGCGGTGGGCCGCCCGAATGCCCTCCTCCCGCCCACGCTCCCCAACCCCCAGCAGCTGGCCCTTCTTTTGCAATTCTTGCATTTATTTCACAGTCCTTTATATCGGCAGAGGCTTTCAAAACACTCTAGGCTTGTTTACTGAGCTGTGCAGGAACACTTTGTCCCCTTTCCAACTCAGCCTTCCAGAAAGATCAGGAACGTGCCCGTCTCTGGCGGGGCCAGCTGTGTGCTCTGCCAGGAGCGGCCCCCCTCTTCTTAAAGGGCCAGCTCGTCTCCCCCTCCGGGTGGGATGCTGTGCGCTTGGACCTGGGCCCCCTGACAGCCCCTCGCCCCCCAGGGGCTGCTGGCCCCCGACACTGGGTCCCTGGTGAAACGGAGCGTTGAAACGTTGAGACCGGGAGCCAGCACAGGGGCGACTTGAAGGCTCCCCACACCCCGCCGACTTCGCAGACCATTGATCGTACTGCTGACGGAACAGGCCCCAATCTTATGATTACCTTGTAACCGAGATTTGGGAGGGACCCCTGCCTGGGTACCCCGACTCAGCTGCTCCCTGAAACAGGGTTGGAGTAATAGGGACAGAGAGACTTTCTTTTCTGGTCCCCTCCGGAGGCCGATGTCGGCTGCCTCCTCCAGTGACCGTCAGCCCCCACTGGCAGGGGCCAGGCACCCGCACTGTCCCCAGGACCCACCCTACAGACAGCTGCAGAGGAGGTGCTGGAACCCAAGGGGGCAGCTGCTTAAACCTGGGTGCTGGGAGTCCTAGTTTGAAAGAAAAACAGAGCTGCGCTGTGGAGGGTGGGCAGGCCCCCTGGGGACAAGTTCTCCGTTGCCCCTCCTCCCCCACTTGGCTGTTGGTAATTTAGAGACTGACCTTTGTCTTGGTTCTTTCACATGGCCTCTCCCTGGAGACCCTTCCCCTGCCCACTGCCCCCTCCAGTCCCTCCAGGTTCTAGCCTTGACAATGACCACCCTTTTACACCCAGCATCCCAGACCCGCTTCCCCAGGACCCACGGCCTCCCGGGCTCGTGCACGGCCCATTTGGACATCAGCCTTGCTGGTGGATACGGCTCCGTGCAGCTTGAAACAAATGAAGTTTGAGTCCACCTCACTCCTCTAAGGTCTGAGGAGCTTCGCCAGGGACACACACATATCAAGGAAGACAGACGGCAGAGGGGAAAGCAAAGCCAACCCTGGAGGGCAGGGTAGGGTGGGGAAGCAAGCAGAGTGACCGTGTGGTTGGCCCTGAATGCAATGCTGAGCTTCCTGGCAGCCAGGGCAAAAAGGGAGCTATGACGGAAGAGGCGGTGTTTGTGATCAAGAGAGAAGTCTTTTATGACATTGTTTATTGAAGGGTCCTTCCGTCCAGGCCTGGCCTGCCAGGTGCTCTGGGGAAGATGCAGCCCACATTCCTTCCGAGGCTCTTGCCGAAAGCAGCTGTGAGAGGTGCCTGCCGAGGGTTCAATTTGAGTATTTGCATTTCAGCAAGGGAGGAGCCTGGGCGCCCAGTCTCAGCCCAGGGGGTGAGAGCAGTGGTGGAGCTCCAGGCTGAGTGAGGGTTGGGAGGGGACGCCTTTGAGGCAGATGTTCTTGGGGGTCCTGAATCCGCAGAGCCTGGGTGTGCCGAGGCCCTGCACGGGGGTGAGGGGCCCTGGACAGGCAGAAGGGCACAGCGGTCATGTAGTTCTGGCCCACCTGGGGGCTACTGCAGGGACCGCTGGACCACCTACAAGATGTCAGTTCTCCGTGGCCACAGGCAGGCCGGCTTCTGGCCCCAACCTGGAAGCTGGTTCACTGTGAGGCCTCAGACAACTCCTGCCCCGTCTGGGCCCCTGGGTCCCTCAGCCCAGGTCCACTCTAAATCGTGCCCGGTGAAACGGCACTGCCTGCCCAGATGGCCTCCCTCCACCCCTCACTCACCACTTCCTCCTTTCCGTGGGCCTCACGCCCCACGCAGGTGGGAGGGGACGAGGTTCTTCCAGGGTTGCTTATGCGACGGGGGACCAGCCCCGGTGCGGCGTGTCCTTGCCTCCTTAGCCCACACTGTGACGCCAGGGACGCAAGGCCCCGACACTGGTCAGGGCCTCCTCCCCCTGGGCCTTCACTCCCCACCCAGGCTCGAGGGTCCTACGCGCTCCACTTGCCTGCCTGCATCCTCACCGTGCTTTCCTCTTGTCTCTCGAGCCCATTTTCTCTGTAAAAATTGCCCTGTGGCTTCACATTTGGAAAGGAGACAGCCGCGGTGTGTGCCTGGCCGGTGTGGGATAGTCCCCAGACACTCCCACCCCCTCCCTTTCGCCGAAGGTCTGGGAGAGGCTCTGGACTGGGCGGAGCCCCTAGCTCCCCAGCTGTAGCTGGGCCTGACGCGTGGGCACCGAAGACCCTGGGACAGAGGCAAACCGTCTGCTCTGTTCTCTCACTGATGGCCCCGCTGTCCAGGTGCCGCGCCCCCCGGAGTTCCTGGTGTGCCTCCGGCCTGTCCGGGGAGCAGGGGGCTGCCCTGCCCAGCTCCAGGGGCCCTGATCAGTGTCGGTACTTGAGGGCAGGACATCTGTGCAAGGAGCTGAGGAAACAAAAGCTTCCTGTGTCTGTGGGGAGCTGCCACCTGAACCCTCCGGCCGCTCGTCGGGGCTGGCGTGGGCAGGGGGTGTGGGACCAGCGTAGCATCAACACAGGGGAGCCCCGGGGCCTCGGGTCAGACAGGTCTCCCCGGGCCTTGGTTTCCTCACTGAGGGAGCAGTGCCTTGCCCAGTGGTGTCCAGGGTGGCGGCAGTCACTTAGAGGAGGGCGCGAGTGAAGACACCAGCAGCGCCCTTGTTGGCGAGCTAGAGGACACGGAAAAGCACAGCCGACCCCGGAGGGCAAGCCCCCGTCCTCCTACCCGGGTGCCCGCGTTTGGGGCTCCAGGGCCGGCCTGGGAGGAGCAGAGGTGCTGCAACAGGCCTTCATGGCCAGAGGCAGGCCCTGAGCGGGCAGTGCTGTGCCCCGTCCAGGTCTCCGCACTCGGGGCTCCCTCCCGGTGCCGCACGGCGTCCCCTCTCCCAGCCAGGTGGCGCAGGCCTCTCGCCCCTGAGCCGGCTGGGCGCTGTTCCCGGACACGTTTCCAGGGCGGGGCGCCAGCAGGGGTGCCCAGCTTCGGACCAGGCAAATGGATTCCTTTGGGGCCTGAAGAAAAATGGAAAAGCAGGGCCCCTCCTGACCCTTCGCCACCCCACAGGCTTCTCAAGGAGGGGTCGATCTCTGCACCAGGGGACCCCGTCCAGAGCAGGGGCCGCCCCTGGTTATGGGGGAGGGACTCTGTCCCCTCTGGCCCAGAGACCCCGGTGACCCCAAAAATAAGCATCAAGGAGGAAGGATCCTCTGAAGCACTGACCCCGAGGCCTCCTCGTCTCTGCCTGGAAGGATGCGTCAGCTCCTAGTGGTCACTCATCTCTGGCTGTCCCTTCCTGTCCTTCCCACTCTGCAGCCGGAGGGATCTTTCTAGAATGCAGATCTGACTGTGTCCCTCAGGGCCTCCACGTCTTCCCCTCGCCCTCTGGAGGATGTGCGGGGGCCCCGGGGCCCCCACCTGGGCTGCCTTCCCCTCCCCCTCCCCCCAGGCCTGCCGCCCACACCTCCGCACTCGGCGTAACCCCCGTCGGCAGCCTCCCCGCCTTTCTCTGCCCAGCGCACTGTGAGTTCTCCTTCTCCTCCACGTCCGGCTCAGCTGTCACCTCCCCGGAGCTCCTGTCCCCGACGGAGGCCTTGCCTCCGTGCCCGCAGCCACTTCTCACCCTGGAGGGCGCCCGGGCCACGCTTTCACCCTCCTCTCCCCTTTTACTCCACTTGCTGTGGCTCCCGGAGCCCAGGGTGTCCGGGTGCCGGGCCGGCCATCCTTCTCCACACAGGCTTCCCCACTGCAGCGTCGTCCCTGCAGAGGGCAGAGGCAGCGGTCAGGGGTGTCAGGCCGGAGGTCCCGGGGGACTTTGGGCTCAACACGGCCTGGAGAACCCCTGCGGCGTGGACACGTCCGCCTGCCTGTACCTCTTCAGGCAAGGCCACCCTGTGCCACGCCCAGACCTGCCCCAGGCCAGGTGCCCGGCTCACCGGGACTGGCGAAGCCCCTTCCACTTTCCACCTGAGCATGTTCTGGTTTCTGCTCGTCATGGAACAGAGGGGGCCCCCCACTCGCCGGGAGGGCTGCGAGCTTCGGGGCCCCGCTTCGGTTTGAATCCCACCTTCCCACTGTGCACGGTGGGACCTGGTACAGGCACCTCCCCCCTCCGAACCTCAGTTTTCCTCTCTGCAGCGTGGGGGCAGTCACTGGGGGAGGGGTGCCACCCCACGGGGTTTGTGCAGGTTGGGCTGGGGCTCACCGCAGGCTCCCAGGCTGCTCGTGGCTTTGATGGACCTTTGCTGCAGGCGGAGCAGGGGGGAACAGCCACAGTCACGCCACAGCCCCTCGCTTGCTCATGTGCTGTTGTGGACCTTTCCGTGCTGGTGTGCTTTTGAAGTCTATGTGGGGCTAAACACAGGGTATTTGTGGGTGAGCCGGTTGCCCCTCCAGCTGGGGGTGCACTTCTCCTGGGTGGGCAGAGGCTGGGGGTGGGGGGCCTTGGGAGCTCCCCAAGTCGTGGGTGAGCCGACCCAACCAGCCAGGCTCAAGGGAGCAGCTGAGCTTAATTAGACCACAACCGGTGAGGAACTCCAGTCAAGGATCAAGGGAAAACTTCATTCTTAATGAGGCCGACAGCGTGGGTTTGATTTCCCTGCCCCATTCAGTTCAGACACGGTTAATTAGGCACCTACTGTGTGCCAGGCTTGAACGGGCTCTGCATTGCCGAAGCGCACGGTTCCATAGGGGCGGCCCCAGGACGGGGGCCCAGGAGGCCAGAGAGTGCAGCAGGAAGGGAAAAGGGACTCTGCGGGGAAGCCACAACCTCCGCCCGGGGACCAAGGTCAGCATCAACAGTGCCGAGTCCTGGTGACAGCGCACGCCCCTGATAGGACGGGGTGAGAAGGGCACCTCACCTCTGGGGTCTTCCTCCCAATCCCGACCCCCACCCCAGTCTAACCATGAGAATCTCATCAGATAAAACCCAACTAAGGGACATTCTACAAAAACCTGACAGGCCCTCCTCAAAACTGCTAAATTCACCAAAAACAAGGAAAGTCTGAGACGCTGTCCCAGCCCAGAGGAGCCCAAGGGGATGTGATGACTGAGTGCCATGTGGGGTCCTGGGACAGAGAAGGACATTAGGGGGAAAACTAAGGAAATCTGAATAAAGAGTGTACTTTAGTTATTAATATTGGTTGATTACTTGTAGCCAACGCCCCACACGGATGTAAGATGCTAATAATTAGGAAAACGGGGTAGGAGGGAGATGGGAACTCTGTACAACTGTCTCCATTTTGCTGCAAATCTTAAACTGTTCTAAAAAAAAATAAAGTTTGCTAACAAAAAGGAGGATCCAGAGCCAGTAACACAGAGGAGGGGGGCGAGATACTGCAGCCCCATCACAAAACAGCTCGAGGCCCCGAGAGATTCTGCGGTGAAGGCCCAGTTTCACTTCGCCTGACCCATGAGTCCCACCCGCATCTGCCTGTGGAATGCCTTCCGCTTGAGGAACCTCCACCAACGCTCTGACAGCCGGTTCTCTGAGCCGAGTTCCCTGAGGAGCCCTGGACAGGGCACTGGAGCATCGTGATAGCGGGCCCCCTCCCCAGTCCCAGCCCTTCCGGGTGGGCAAAGGATGAGTGGCCGCCGCAGGGGTCAACCCTGCCCTGCCACACCTTCTCTTCTGTACTCCTGGGCTCAACAGGGGAGGGCGGGGTCTGGAGGGAGCAGATTGGACTTGAATTGGAATCTCAGGGGAGACCTTGGCAAGTTCCTGGCTCATTGTTTAGCATTTTACCTGCATTCACACATTGAATTCTCATGCCCTAGCCAGGCCAGTGTGACTGTCCCCACCTTACGGGTATGCAAATGCACGGCAGTGGTGGCAGGGCTGGGAGTCCCAGCCAGGTCTCTCCAACTCAAAAGCCCAGGCTCTTACCCAGCTCTCCACGCCTCTCTTGGCACGGACGGATGGCTGCAGAAACAGCATCTTTCCAGGTGCAGTGAAAAACCCGGTGGCCACATGCCCGTGTGTCAGCTGGGTCTTCTCCAAAGCCTGGGGCTGGTGGAGCAGTGACACTGTGTAATTCACACACCATGACCTGCTCAAACTTATTTATTTATGTTTTTACAGTCAGCATGTATTTCTTTTATCATCAGAAAAAGTAGTTCCACTGGTGGAAGGATGCTTGAGTCAGCCCAGGGTAGTGGGTAGGGAGAGAGCCCACTTTCCATCCCCTCCCTGCAAGAGGGCTTCAGAAGTCCGCCCCCTGGAATTTCTGTTCTTTGCAGGAAGCTTGAAACCCAACAAGAGCATCTTTGTCCCTCCAGGCTGGCTGCCTGAGCAGGCTCTCTGGGGCACGGGGCAGGAGGGGGTGTGATTCCCACACACCCATCCAAGAGGGATGAAGAGGGATAAAGCAAACTTGCCTGAAGGAGTCAGCTCCCCTCCATCTGCAAGCTGCCCTTAACTGTCCTGAGTGCTTTCAAATTTCATGTCTCCAGGCCATTTGATGCCCCAGTGGCCCATGGAGGTCAGCATTAGTGACCTGCCCCGCCTTAGGGGCCGAGGAAGCCAGGACAAGGCAAGAGAGCACCCAGGCTGGGGGGGGGGGCGGGGCGGGAAGTCTGGGTTCTAATCTCTGTCCCGCCGTAAACTTGCTGGGTGACGCTGCGTGAGAATATTCAATGTTGAAGGGAACTTAGCAGTGGACTTAGCAGCGAGTGACCTAGTTATCAGCTGCCAGGGCCCATGTCAGGTGGCTCAACAGACAGAGTTTAGTATGAGGAACTAGTCCCAAAGGTTCAGGAAGGGGAGAACCCAGACAGGAGGGTGGGGCAACTCAGAGATTAGCACCCATAGGGGCTGAGGGTGTTCCTGGGGTCCCCTATGACCCCCTGTGGAAGAAGGGGCCGCCTGGCAGGAGCTGAACCACAGAAGTGGGTGCTGTGATGCACGCCCAAGTCCCCACGTCAGACCGAGGTACCAGTTCTCCAAGCTGCTGGCCATGTTGCCTGCTGATGTTTTGCAGCTAAGTGCTTCTCCAGAATTGCCTCGCCCAAAGGGGGCTGCTTCACCCAAGTTTAAGTCTGCATCCGAGCCTGGTGGGCATGGGAGCTCAAAGTCCCAGCCCCTTGCCTTGACTGGGGAGAACTCTAAAGGGCTATCCCAGCTCCGGAGGTTCCCATGAGGTCGACTGAGGCCTTTGTTGCAGCCTTCCCTCTGCCCAGTTCCATATCCCTCACTCTCTCACAGGTTCTCTCCCCAGGAAGCCACCTGCCTGCAAATTTCCACCTTGGAGTCAGTTTCCTGGAGAAACTGACTGAAGGCCGTTGGTACAGGGAGTGGCACTAGGGAGAAAATTTTAAAATGGGATTTTTGGAGCTGGGCAGTGGGTGATGGGTGAAGTAGGGACAGACCCTGGCATGTGATAGTGGTGCGACCGTTAAAACTTCATCCAGTGGGGAACTGGGTTGGGACACTGCACTGGTGAGTGGAATATCTCAAGTGTTTGAGATCTGGGGGAGAAGTAGTAATTATAAGGACTATGGAATTGGGTGGTATTACTGACTGTTGTCAGTGGATGGGAGAAACACTGTGAGAGCCTGAGGGTGATTATTCATCAATTTAAGATTAAGTGTGGGGTGATGTCAGCAAAAGTTGTGGAGTAAGGAACTCTAAATTCTGCCCCTCTATACAACAATTAAAAAACGGGCAAAAACTATTAGCATCTACTGTACCCACCCCACGCCCCCTGAACTCTGGAAGGTAACCAAAGGCTTGCAGTAACCCAGGGAGGATTTACTCAAGAGAAATGGCTGATTCTCAGTAAGATCAGTTAATTCGATAGTCCCCCTCTCCCTGCTCTTTAGCTCAGCAGTAGCTGCGAAAATATCAGCCCACGTTCCCAATACTGGTAAATGCAGAACAGACCTCATTCACAAAGAATCATGATTAAACATTTGTTCTGATTTGTCTTGTGTTTTCTGGAAGGCCAGCTCAAAGGTTTGTTTGTATTTCACCTAACTCAGAATTGGCCTAAAGCTCAAGATGTGTACAGGGGCATTTGTGGAAAACATTAACTGACTGCTGCTGGAGGTGATAGATAACAGTTGGGGGAAACAATAGACTAATCACAAAGTTTGGGAGGAAAGGCTGGGAATGAGATGTCAGGGCTTTGGAAAGCTTGGACGTATTCCTAGGAGTCTAAAGGGCTAAGTGCATATCCTCTGAAAAGACTCAGAAGGTCCTCGGCTCTCACCTCCTGCTGACACTGCCTATGCAGAGGCAGGAAGTGAAGGCTAAGGCAGAGTTAGAAACTGCCTAGCTTGGCATTGAAGGCTTGGGTCCAAACACACACAGAGCCCCTTGGCAAAGACTGGAGGATTTTTCTGTTGTTCCAGGCCTTTAAGGAAATCTCTGTCTAATCAGTACCTGACCATAAGCTAACAAAACAGAGATTTTAGGGTCCACACATGACAAATAATACAGACTTTACAGAATTAGTTCAGAAAAGTTACTTTAAAAAAATCCCAACAACTACAATAAGTAACTACAACAACAAATCTTGGGAAGGGGAGAGAATCTGGTTTCCAGAGTTGCCACATTACAATATTCAAAATGTCCAGTTTTCAACAAAAAATTACAAGGCATGCAAAGAGACAAGAAAGTATGGTTCATATGCAGGAAAAAAAGGAAATCAGTATAATCTGTCCCTGAGGAAGTCCAGACATTGGACTTTTTAGACAAACACTCTATATCGGCAACTTAAATATGTTTGATGAGGTAAAGGAAACTGTGTCTAAAGAACTAAAGGACAATGTCTCATCATACTGAGAATATCAATAAAGAGATAGAAAATACAACAAAGAAACAAACAGAAAATTTGGAATTGAAAAGCACAATAACTGAAATGAAAAAATCACTAGAGTAGATTTGAGGAAGCAGAAAGAATCAGCACCCTTGAAGATAGGTCAACTGAGATTTTCCAGTCTGAGAAACAGAAAGAAAAAGGAATGAAGACAAATGAACAGAACCTCAGATACCTGTGAGATACCATCAAGCATACCAAAACATGCATAATGGGAGTTCCAGAAGGAGAGAAGAGAAAGAAAGAGGAAAGCGTCCTAAATTTGATAAGAAACATTATGTTTTTCACATCCAAGAAGCTTAAAGAACTCAAAGAGTTTCATACCAGATACATCATATTCCAACTGTCAAGAGCTAAAGACAAAGAGAGAATCTTGAAAGCAGCAAGAGAGAAGTGACACATCATGTACAAGCAATCCTCAGTAAGATTAACAGATGATGTATTTTTAGTTTGTAACTCCTTTTTAAAATATCTGACTTAAAGGATAACTGCATGAAGTAATAATTATAAATCTAGGCTGATGGGCACACAATGTATAAAGATGTAGTTTGGATGACAATAATAGCATAAAGGTAGGGGATGGAGTTAAGAAGAACAAAGTTTTTATATACTATTGAAAATAAATTGTTATTCATCTGAACTAGTTTGTTTAAATTAAGATGTTAATTGTAATCCCTAGGGCAATGACAAGAAAATAACTCAAAAATATAGTAAAAGAAATTACAGTGGAATTAAAATAGTACACTAGAAAATATCTATTTAACACAAAAGTCGGCAGGGATGGAGGAACTGAGGAACAGAAAAGAGGTATAGAAAACAAATCACAAAATGACAGAAGTAATTTCTTTCTTATAAGTAATTATGTTAAATGTAAATAGATTTAAACTCTTCAATTAAAAGGCAGAGATTAGCAAGCCAGATAAAATAACATGATCCAGTGATGTGCTATCTATGACAGACTCACTTTAGAACCAGACACGAATAGGTTGAAAGCAAAAGGATGGAGAAATATATTCCATGCAAACTGTATTCAAAAGAGAGCTGGAGTGGCTACACTAGTATCAGACAAAATAGACATTAGTGCAAAAACTGCTTTTAGAGACAAAAAAGGAGATAAAATGGTAAAAGGGTCAATCCATGAAGAAGATTTGACAATTGTGGATATATATGCACCTGACAACAGAGCCCTAAATACATGAAGCAAAAAAAAAAAAAAAAGACAGAATTGAGAGAAGTAGAGAATTCAACTATAATAGTTGGAAACGTCAGTAATCCACTTTCAATAATGGATATAACAATTAGAAAATCAGCAAGGAAATTAAAACCCTCAACAAAACTATCTACCAAGGGAGCTTAACAAATATCTATAGAACACTCCATCCAAAAACAGCAAAATATACATTCTTCTCAAGTGCACATGGAACATTCTCCAGGACAGACCATATATTATGGTATAAATAAGTCTCAGTACATTTAAAAAGATTGAAATCCTACAAAATATGTGCTCTGACTACAATGGAATGAAATTAGAAATTAATAACAGAAAGAAATTTGGAAAGTCAAATATGGGAGCATTAAACAACACATTCTTAAATAACCAATGGATCAAAGAAGAACAAGGAAATTAGAAAATGCTTTGAAGAGAATGAAAACAAAAACACAACAAAGCAAAACAATAAGAGATATAATTAAAGCAGTGCTCAGAGGGAAATCTACAGCTGTAAATGTCTACCTTAAAAAGGATCTCCAATCAATAACCTCACCTTCCACCTGAAGAAACTAGAAAAAGAAGAACAAACTTTACAACAAAGGTCTGGCAGTGGACGGTCTGGTCGTGATTGCATCACATATTGTACACCAGCAGCTGCTGGACTCGTAGAGGGATGGAGCAGCCTTACGAAGGCACAGCTGACTCTGGCTTGGAGATGTTACCTGTGAAGATGAGGTGCATCTTCTAGGATGTATGATGCTGTGCCCTCAGTGGGCAGAGTCCTGGGTCTGGGAGCCAAGGATTTCAGTAGGAGGGCTCCCACACACCATCACTCCCAGTGACCTACTTGGGAAATTTGTATTCTCCATCCCCACAATCCCAGGCTCTGTGGTCCACAAGTGCTACCTCCCAGAAGGGAACACTTCCACCAGGTGACACCATAAGAATCTCATTAAACACGAGCTCATGCCTGCCACCCTGTCACTTCAGGCTCCTTTTTGCTAAGAGACCATCCTGGCAGGGGTAATTGACCTGGAGCATCAAGAAGCAATGGGGCTGCTTTTATACTCTAGGGCAGGAACAATACATTTAGCACCTGGGTGGTCCACTGGAGGCATCTCTTGGCATTTCTCTGCCTAATTCTGAGAGTAAATAGATAAACCTGCAGCCACAACCTGAGGAAGGCATAGCAACCAGGGCCTCAGGACACTTGGGGATGTTCTGAGGGGCTGGACCAGCAGAGGAGCTAGCCTGGGGTATAAGAATCTAGAGGATGAAGAGGTCAGCCTCACCATCCAGCCTTGAGACCAGACTTAAGGACAGGGGCCTAGAGGAAAAAAAATTATAGACTATATTCTTTTAAAAGGAAGCATTCTGTTCATCGAAAGACACAATCGGGAGATGAAAAGGTAAGCCCCAATGCTGGAGAAGTGTGTTTGCCATATATTCATCCAACAGAAGACCCACATCCAGGACCCAGAAAGAACTCCTACAAATCAGTAAGAAAAAGACAATCAGTAGAAAAATGGGCAGAATTCTTAAACAGGCCCTGTTGAAAATAGGATTTCCAAGTAGCCACTAGGCACATGAAAATTTCCCCAAGCTCATGATTCATGCGGGAAATGCACATAAAATTCAGGCACCACTACACACCTATCAGAATGGCTAAAACTCAAGACACTGACAATAGCTCTTGCTGGCGAGGTTGTGGTGGGTGTGTGGAGTGGTTCAACCACCTTGGAAAACCATTCGGTATCATCCACAAAGCTGGGTACACCTGTAGCCTAGACCCCAGCAATTCCCCTGCTGAGTGTGTGAACTGGCCAGAAGAGATATACAAGAGGAGTCCTGTTTGTTCTGTTTGAACAAGAAGCTGGCAACTGCCCGAACGTCCACTGTTGGTAGCATGGATAAACTAACCACGTGGGTCCACGCCACACATACAGCCCTGACGGTAACAAACCACACACTACAAGCCACAACGTGGGTGCCTCTTGGACGGTGTGCTGAGCCCAAGGACGCAGAAGGGAAAGACCACATTCTGTCTGATTCCCCTTTATGTGGATTTCAAAACAAGCAAACCTAACCTGTGACTTTGGAAGTCAGGACCGTGGTTACCGGGCGTGGGGTCTTGGGGGCTGGTGGTCCCGCGTTGATCTGCTTTGTGAGGACCCACGGAGGTGTGCACTTTGGGGGTGCACTGCCCTGTGCGGTAAGGGGTGGTCAGGGTTATCCGCTCAGGGATCCGCACGCTTGTGCGCTCGGACACCCAGCTCTCTCCGGCCCCTGGATCGCCCGCCGGTCTGTAATCAGCCCAGGCGGTCCTGGACCTGGCCGGTCTGGCTGGGCCTAGTGCGTGCTTTCTGGCTTCTGGTCGGGGGTTCCCTGGCCTCAGAGTCTCGTGATGAACGACCCTGGTGGTCACAGCTCCTCACCCCCTGTTCTGGGTAAGAACATCTTCCCTGCTGTAATGGGCTGAACTTTGTCTCCCTAATTCCATGTGCTGAAGCCCTGAGCAACGCCCTATGTGACTGTATTTGGAGATACGGCCTTTAGGGAGGTAATTAAAGTTAGATGAGTTTGTAAGGGCGAGGCCCTGATCTGGTGGAACTAGTGTCCCTAAAAGAAGAGGAAGAGACACCCAAGCTCTCTCTCTGTCCCCACAGACAAGAGGCCATGGGAGGAAGCGGACAGAAGGCAGCCACCTGTGAGCCAACAAGAGTGCCCTCCCCAGAACCCAGCCCCAAGGGACCACACCTTGATCCTGGAGCTCTAGCCTCCCAAATTGAGAAAATATATTTCTGTTGTTTAAGCCGCCCCGTCTGCGGTAGTTTGTTATGGCTGCCCGAGCAGACTAAGACACCACCACCCAGGGGTTTCCCTGCCTGGGAGGGCTGGGTGGACACCCTCTGCTCCCACATTGGCGTGGTGTACAAGACTGGCCTCTGAGACCAAAGGTGCTGGATCTGAAGCTCAGCTCCTCCACTTGCTGGCCTCGCTATTCAGCATCCTGAGCCTCAGTCTTCCCTGCTGCCAAACGGGTCAACAGCACCCCAGCCCCCCCGGCGCCTTCTGGGGAGCGCCGAACGCATGGGAAACACTCAGTAAGGGCAGCAGGCCATCTGCATCCTGTGGACGCAGCAGTCCAAGCCCTCTGGAGAGGCCCGGAGGAGGGGCAGGCATTGCTCTGGGAGATCATCCCTCATCACAAGGTCTAAGCTGCGATCAACTTCTGCACCGGAATGGGGGGAAGGCGGTCATGAAATTTGTCCATTTTGGGGGAGAGAGCAAAAACTGTCCCGAGGAGAGCTACCAAGGAGCAGGGCAGACCCTTCCTGTCCCTCCATGTTTCTGAAAGAGGGCGTTTACGGCATTGTTGCTTTTTAACTAGGGTGGGCAATTAAAGCGCGATGAAGACTCCATCTCCCTGGGGCAAGAGCGGGGCTCTCCACCCTGGCAGGACCCCGGGCTCCCAGCTCAGCGGGCGCCATCTGCATCCCTTCCTGATCTGGAGTCCTGCCTGCCCCCGGGACTCCCGTGGGCCCTCCTCACTGGCACCCAGCCCACCGGGGCTTCCCACCTCTCCTGCTTGCAGACCCTCGGCTGGTCCTCACCCTAGAGGGCCTGTGCCCCGATCCTTGCCTCCTGACCCTGGGCCCACGAAAGCTCACCGTGCTTCTCTTCCCTGCAGGTTGCTGGGTAGGTTCTGGATTTTTAGGCTTAATAACCACAAATCTGGGCTTGGTGGAGTTGCTGCAAACATCCTGTTCTGGATCTTTTCTGCCTCTGTATTTGAAGCCCAGACCGTGATCGGTTACCGCCTTGGTATCTTCCAACAGCAAATAAATTGATTAGAATCGCACCTCTTGGGGAGATTGACAGAGATTATATTTGTGCACTGGGTGGAAGAGATTTCTCAAAATTTAATTATAACTTAAGTGTAAAATATGCCTCTTCTGCGGGAGTTTCTTGTCTCGCGCATAATTACTTCCCTGCTCTCTCCCAGTCGCCCCCTTACGACGCCTCTGTGTGCTGTAAGCGATTAATTTATAGGATGGTAATAGGCTAAAACAGTGTTTAAAGTCATTTTGCCCAATGTAGCTTTTAAGGAGGGCTTGAGATAATAATTATTTAAAGACCCATTTTTATCACTTTGGAGTCGTTACCGCATTGCTCCTCCCCGGCCCTGGCAACATCGCTCTTCCCACCCGCTGGACCCGTTTGTCCCTTAGCAGGTGCTCTGGGCTCCTGGAGACGGCCCTCATTTCGCAGTGGTGACAGTAGATAACGCATGGGTCCCGGTCGGGAATGGGGCGCCCTCGGAAGATGGAAGCCCAGCTCTCCTGGCTCCTCATTAGCTAAGTTGGGGCAGAATTTATCGGCCACTCGGGAGGCAAGGACTCTGCGGCCCAGCTGCAGGAGAAGATGCTTTGCTGCCCGCCCTAAGCCTGGGGGAGGGACGGTGCACTAGGCAGAAGGCGGAGGGCTGGGCTTGGGGGTGAGTCCGCTGCTGCGGAGGTTACTCTATTTTCATGGCTCAGCCATGGAGGGAAGAGAACCGTCACCGTCCTCTCAGGAAATCCACGCACGGTTGCAAAACACCGTTCCACTGCGGGTGGGCTGGCACCTGCCTCCAGGCCTCTTTCTTCCCCGGGGTACGATTCTGAAGCGCAGAGATAGCTCAAGGAAGGGGCTTGGAAACCAGGACGAAGGGGCAGGGGTGGAGGAGGGTGGCTCTGACAGAGGGGGTGCTGCGGGGACGTTGCCAGCACGAAGGGGAGCTGCTTTATCCAGCGAACACCTGCACTGCATCCTAGGTAGCCCCTTAGATGTCCAGGCCCCCAGCCCAGGGCCGTCTTTGGGTGCCTGGCGAGGGGCACGTGGGCAGCCTCCCAGGGGCAGGACCTGGGCTTTGGGATCAGATGGAGCTTGGGGCTGGATTCCAGCTTTGCCTCTCCCCGGGGTGACCTTGGGGATCTCAGGAGACCCCTGGGCGCTGTACCTGGGTGGTGTAAGCAGGGCTCTACCCGCTGCCAGGGAAGCCTGGAGGGCGTTTGGGTGGGCTGCAGGGTGCACTGCCCCTGACACCACCCATGCCGCTGAGGAGGACCCATGGGCTCCGCCAGGCTCTCAAAGGCACCCCCTGCATCAAAGAAACGAGGGCCCCCCTAGTGCAGAGGGCTGGGTCGGGGTGGAGTAGGAGCCCGCAGCCCCCAGGGAGTCAGACGACGGGCCTTGCCCCCTGGAGGGGTCCCTGGACGTGTGCGCTTCGCCGGATGCACCGCTACCTCTACGGAGCATAAAGGCTCTTGCCTGCTTTGTACTTCTTCAGGGTCGTAGTTTTCATGCCTTTGAAGTCATTATAAAATGCCTGGATTTGTCGTGTTTAGTGTTCTGGCCCTTGTTTGACATTCCTGGTGCCATGTCTTGGTGAATCCTTCAAAGAGTCAACGAACAGTTAAGGGAAGGAATGAATGAGTCCTGGCATCATGTCGTTTGCAAGAAATTGTCCTTTGGAGACAACTGGAAATCTGAGTTCTTGCCTTTTCTGGAATCTGAAGCAGTGGGTGCTGGAGGGGAAGAGAGGGACCCTGCCCCCTTGCACCCCCTACACCCCCATCAGGAAACCAGCCGGAGGGGAGAGTGGGCTCATGGGTGGGGGTGGGACAGCGCTTTTTCCTGTAGGTGAGAAAATTCCACGGGCACCTGTCACGGGACTCTGTCCTGCTCCTGCCCTGCCCTGGCAGGACTGTGTGGTCTGCCCAGAGAGCACCAGAGGGGGAGCAAGTGACTCTGGGAAAGTCCCTTCCCTGGGCCTCAGTTTCCCCATCTGTACAGGGGGTGGATGAGGTCGTCTCTAACTGTCTCTAAATTGTCAGATTGCCCTCCAACGCTGACATTCTAGGAGCCTATGACTGGTCACATAGTATGTGCTCAAAAACGCTGTGGTCATTCATTCATTCAACAAACCTGTGTGTGTGCGCGGAAGCCAGGCTTGGAGTGCGTCTCTGCAGGTAACTTGGAGTGAGACCCAGGCTTCTGCGGCTGCCCCATCAGTGGGCACGCGGCAGGGCTGTGGTGGGTAGGAGCCCAGAGCAGGGTCTCAACCGACCCTGGGTATTCGGAAGAAATGGAGGTGGGGGAGAAGGGTCTCTGGGTGGGCAGGGGAAGGGGCTGGGGTCGGGGAGAGGTCAGCAGGAGGCAGGCTCATCGGGCAGGGCCCTGGGGGTGGGGCTGGAGTGGGGAAGTGGGTGAATGGGGGGCACAGAGAAAAAGCAGGCCCATGACGTGGCCTTTTAAGATCTATGCTCCCTGGATGAATGGGGGTCCACCCAGCCCCTGATGTCAGCTCCTTGTGGAGCACAGAGCGTGGAAGTGTTTCCGCCCCAGGGCCGTCCATCCTCACCCACCTCTCCTCACTTCCTCACTTCCCCGCTTCCCCTCTGTCCCTGCGGTGATTTTTGCAGGCCAGGCCTGGTGAGGGGGCCGGTCCACAAATAGCGGTGGGCTGCATCCATGGGTCTTCTGCAAAGAGCCTCATAAAAGGGGCCCAGACTGGAAATCAATTCTTTCAAGCTGAAATCAATAACAATAACTAATATTAATACTGATTATCCTTCCTTTATTGCACATTGCAGTTAGGTTGGGGATGAATTGTGTTAGGGACCGGCAGAGGCGGCTCTGGGGTGCGCAGGGGGCAGGGTGTCCTGGGGAGCCTGCGGCAGCCTCTTGCAGAGCCCGCGGTGGGCAGGGTATGGGGGCCCTGTGCCTGGGACACCTCCAGCTCCTGCCTCTTCGGTTGAACTTGTCCCAGACCTGGTTTCCCCATCACGGTCCTCACGTGGCTGGACTCATCAGGTGCACAGATCTGGGGAGGGCAGCCTGCGACCTCAGCGACCCTGGACCGGGGCAGGGGTGCTGGGGAGAGGAGCGGTTGGGGCATTTCCGTAGGGCGGGGTGGGGGGGGAGGAGGGCTCCTAGTGTTGGGTTCCGCCTGCCTGTGGGGTGAAGGGCAGGCCCCTGCCCTGGGGGAGCCCCGAGTCTGGAGGGGAGAAGGAGGGACAGCATCGCACAGGGAACGGTCAGCGAGGCTCCTGGCAGCGCCCAGAACCTGGCGGCGCTGGCTCGGGCTGGCTTTTCGTGGGGTTCTCTCTGGGGGTCAGAGTCTACAGAGTGGGAGCCCACGGTCAGGGAGGGGGTGCCTTCCTGGAAGGGGGTCAGACGTGGCAGTTGGGGCAATGAATCCTCCCTCCCCTCCGAGAGGAACAATCACTAACTCCCGTGTTCCAGGTGTATAACTGGGGGTCAGGAGGGGCCCCCCAAGTGTTCACTTTCATGGGGGCAAAGCAGGATCCAGGCCCAGGGACTCCGCCTGCCAAGCCCCCTCCCCACCCCCTACGCCCCAGCAGGGGCAAGGTGTGTGCTGAAAGCAGGGTAGCAGGGGGATGAGTGTGACACTCACACCTTTAGAGATACAACGCATCCAGGAAAGTGGGCTAAGGGGAGGACTCTGAAGATTGTGTGTATATGCACGTACGTGTGTGTGCGCCAGTGTTTTGAGGACACAACTGGAAATTATTTATTTTGCAATGTTAAGTGGCTGGGTATATACACAATTAGACATTTTCTGTGTATTCACTGGGATTCTTCTGCAAAAAAATACATACTGAAACACAGAACTTAATTATGGAAATCGAAGGAAAAGGTCAGGAATACTGTAGAGGGAAGAGGAAAGAGAAGAGTGTCTCAGGAACCGGAGAGAAGGCCATTGGTCACATGATGTGAGCCTGAGCTTCCTGGCAGCCACAGCAAGGAAAGAAAGAAGATGGGCTTGCCCTTCTGGCCAATGGGAGGAAGCATTCGCCTGGAGGACTAGTTTTCCTGGGGCTAGGGTCCAGCACTGATTTATCAGATGTTTCCTTATGAAAGAGGAAGAGGGTGGTCCATGCCTTCAAAAGCCTTTTTCTCTAAGGCCCCTCAACAGAGGCCGAGGGATTTCCGTGAGACATGGAGTCAGCTGAGCAGACACCTTGACTTTCTGGATCTGGAATCCCATGTGGACTTGGACGGAGAGTAGCCCCTGGGACAGGACCCGCTAACTTGCTCACTAGCTCGGTGACCACGCTCATTGGGTGCCGGGGTAACAATTGTCAGGTGAAGGAATGGGTGTTCCCTTAGTCCCGCAGAGGGAGGTGAGATCCGGGGAGTAAGGGGTTGAGGGTGAGCCAATAGCTGGGTCTCCAGGCAGGCCTGTAGCTGGCTGGGCTGGGTTTCTGTTGGTCTGCGACCCTGGGAGATGGGGCCAGCCCTGGAGGTGGGGGTGGGCTCTTTCCTGCAGCTGGCTCTGTTCCCCAGACTCCTGGGCCTGGTCCCCACCCTGTCCCCAGCTTCTCCTGGCCGTCCTCCACTGCCCCCATTGCCCCACTGCCTCTCAGCGGGCCAGCCTGCTGGGGCCATGTTTACCCACTGTCCATCACCTTGACGTGGGCAAACAGGACAGGCGGGAGGGACAGGAGATAAAGTAGTGCCTCTGGACCAAAGGTGATGGTGCTCACCTCACTCGGCCTGTGAGTTTATTTACTGTCCCCGAACTTTCACCTGACCTCCCCACAGGACACAGAGGCCGAACCATGGGGCGCTCCAGAAGGCCCCGATCTTGGCTCCGGGAATCCTGTGGGCTCAACTGGGCAGCTGGAGGGTTTCACAGTGAAAACTATAAAAGTGAAGATGGTACCCAGACTTTGTCGATTTGCCTGCTCACTGTGTGCCTGCCTTCCCTCGGCTGGGTCTCACAGCAAACTGGGATTGCTGTCGTCTCCAATTTACAGATGAAAAAACTGAGGCTCAGAGAGGCTAAGCCACCCATCCTGGGGCGCCCTCTTAGTCAGGATTGGGGTTTTAAATCATGTTATTCTGATTCTGTGGGGGAGCACTGTGCTATCTCTGGGTCTAGAAGGAGTCAAGGCCCGCAGCTGGCAGTGCCCTGGCCGGCAGGGGTGAGGTGAGGGGAGAGCCCTGGGCCAGACCCACACCCGGCAGGTGCAGGTGAGCAGGCAGGGCTCATCCACGCCCTCGGCAAAGCACCCACTGTGTGCTGGCCTGTCAAGGGCGCAGACGCAGAGTGGAAAGAGAAGCCCTGCCCTGTGGACCTCCTTCAAGTATGGGAAGTAAACCTCGGAGACAGAAGGAGCTGAGACACCACTCTCTGGTGGCTTGCTCTGGGCTCTGGGACCCGCCCTTGGTCCGGTTTCTTCCCTGCACTTCACGTATATTCTGCTTAATCCCACTATCGTGGTCCCCACCCACGAGGCAGAAAGTGTGCTAGGCGTGGGGCTCCACTTTGGGGTACCACCTCCCGACCACTCTTCCTTCCAGGGTTGCAGCAGGGAGGGGGTGGACTCAGGAAACGGGTTTCAGACCCTTCCCTGAGCATCAGCTTCCAGGAGACCGACACCTGGAAGAAGATTCCGGAAGGCTGACAGGGCCAGGAGGGAGGGTCTACCCGGTGCTGTCCCTGACTGCCTGGAGGATAAGGAAACCCCAAACTGCTTTCTGTGCTGCAGAGGATTTGGGACCGACTTCATCACCAGCTCTGCGTGAAACCCTCCTATCCCGGGAGCAAGGATGGAGCTCGGCCCTGGACCATGCTCCAGCTCCTCGTCACACCCCCGCTGTAAAGGGGCCGCCATCAGTGGACTAAGAGGCCCTCACGTGGCCCTGCCCAGGCTGACCCAGCCCACTCCTGAAACACCTCTGCAGCTGACCCAGCTGGAAGGCCTCTCCTGAATCGCTTCTCCCCAGTTAAATTTGGTCCTGGTTTAGGCACTGCCTCCTCCAGGCAGTCTTCTCTGATTTCCCAGGTCATTTAGATGTCTTTTCTGCATATGCCAGCAACATCTGGATTGTCTACTCTTTTGATACCCCCCAACACACACATATTTTTCATCTTCCCCATTGTGGTCCCCTGGGTGCTCAAGGCTTCCTGCAGGAGGTTGGGGGTTAATCTGGGAGAGTCCTGTTGGAATCAGGGTGGGGTCTGCGCCTGAGCTGCCCCCTCCCGGACCACGAGCGCTTGGTGTCTTCCACTCTGCGGGCATCCTCTGGTCTGGTTGACGCTGTAGGTGCTCAGTATAGCTTGATGAGCTGATGTCAAGATTCCTGTGTGAAATGCACCCGCCCCCAGCAGCCCAGTGGATCACGGCTCTGAACTTAAGGGCCAGAGTCTACACCTCTGCACCCACGCTTCCCTCAGCTGCTGGCGACCTATTTCTGGGGACTTTTAGAAGTGCAGGGCCGGGCGACATGGGGGGTTTTGGAGACGGGGAGATGGTCGTCACTCCAGAAATGACTCCGAGGGCCGTGGACCAGGCCAGAGCCGGGAGAGGGAGCAAAGGGCTTATCGTCACCCTTTGCACACTTGGCCCCCCAGAGCAGTGCACCAAAGGGGCCAACAACGGGAATGGCTTTTGGGGGCGTTTTCTTTCCAGGGCTCCCTTGGCCAAGCCTGGTGGGAAGGGTTGGGGAGGGAGAGAGAAGGGAGCCTGGGTCTGGGCAGAGTCCTAGGCTGAGGTTCACTGTCAGTCATTTTGAGTGTCTTCCATTGATCACCAGTGGAGTTTTCCATGAGCAAAGGGACTGAACTTTCTATCTAATTAAGGCTCTCTAGAGAATCTGGTCAGCCTGGCTGGCCTCAGGAATGTTCTCTGAGTTTCCATATGGGTCTGTGATTGCATTTGTCACCCCGTGCCCTCTCCCTGCATTTGCGATGGAAAGAGGGAGGGTTTCCACGTTGGCTGAGGGCCCGCCTCAGCAGGAGGCAGAGCCGGCTGTACCAGGTCTCCCGTGACCGCCTTGGACACAGCCGGGGAGAAGGCGGCCTCCTCTGTTGCTGCCCGACTCTGAGCTCAGGGGCCTTCGTATAGCCGAGCTTGTGTGTCTGGAGATTCAGGAAGTGTGTCTACAAGTTCAGAGCGTATTGAGCGGCCGGCGGTCAGAGCAAATCCAGCTCTGGCACCCACTTGGCAAGGCCACATGCCCAGTCTGGCCTTAGTCTCCTAATCTCTAAAATGGGGATGGTCACCTTTCCTAGCAGGGCCATCCCACAGTAGCAGGGCTAACCCAGGAGCCGAGGGGAGCGAGAGCCTGCTGACACAGCGCCTGGCCCGCGTGGGTCCACCGTGAATGGCGGCTGGGGGCCGTCCCATGTCCCTGACTGACGTTCTGCACTCCTTTGGCTGCAGGCGAGCCCTGCGGGAGGTGCTGGGGACTTAAGGTCCCACGAATGAGCTTCAAGCAGGATGTTGGTGGGTAGGTGCCCCCCCCGGAAGGGGACAATTCTGGGGTGTGCTCCATAGCCTTGTAGAGGCTCCCAGGGGACTGAGCCCCCGTTGCCTGCAGCAGAAACCCATTTGAGAAAGCAGCTTTCTTGTTTTCCCATCTTTCCCAGTTTCTCCTCCCCGCTTCCTGCTGTGCTTCCAGGAATCTCTGCCTGAACCTACATCCTTGTCGCCAGTCTGCTTTAAGCGGGGACCTGGCTAAGAAAGAGGGTTGCTAGTTTATCACCCTGACCTGCAGGAGAGTGGAGGAGACCAGCTCGGTCAGTGTGATGCCGGTGGGAGCAGGGAGAGTGGCGGGCTTCCTGGCGGGGGCGCACCCTTTGAGCAGAATCTAGAAACAACTGAGATGGGAGAAGTGGGAACAGAGCTCTGTGGTCCTGAGGTCCCTCCATCACACTCCCCAACCCCCAGTGGCCCCTGACCCCCAGCCCCTGGACTGCCAAGCCAAGACCCTCGTGGCCAGAGGGGACGTGGTGGCCTGGCCAACACTCGATGGGTTCCAGTTCGGCTCCTCTGAACCTTCTTATTTGTGCAAAGTTAATGTCGTGTCATTAGCGATTGGAAAGCTCGCGGGGTGTTAAACATTAAGTGGTGTGTGTGCTGGGAAACGTGGTCTCTTGCACCCGGGCTGATGGTCAAGGCCGTGGCCCTTGGTCTTGGCTTTAGAGTTCTCTGACAGACAGGCTTTCCAAGTGACCATTGTCGAAAGAGGCTAACCCAGGAGTCCTATCTCCCAGGGTCTTGATGGGCCCAGAAATGGGCTGGTTCCTCCAAGAAACTCCCAAATGCCCCGGTGGGCTGGGAGCCTCTGGGGAGGGGAGCTGCTTGGGCAGGGTTGGGCCGGGGCTGGGATGGTGAGGGGGCATCTTTCCCAGGGCCTAGGAGAGCAGTCCTCAAGGCAGGTGCCAGGTGCCACGCGAGGGTCCACGGAGGGGTGGGAAGGCAGCCCCCAGGCCCTGGAAGGACAAGAAGCCTAAAGACTCCGGTGGGTGGATCACAGAAGGGGGCTCTGTCCACTCCTCCCTCCTCCCCCCGCCACCTCCATCCCTCCCTCCCTCCCTCCCTCCCTTCCCTCCTTTCTTCCACAAACTCTTCTCAGAAACATCAGCGCTTGCATCATCTCTGTGCCCGGTGCAGCCTGAACAGAACCAGGTCTCTGCCCATCCAGGCAGCCCCAGTCTTGGTGGGGGGCAGACAAAGCAGGCTGTTTGGATGTGGCGTGCTAAGTGCTTGGACGGGAGCACACAGGAGGCCATGCCTTTGAGCTGTGCCTTGACCACAGGTAGGATCTGCGCATTCAGACAAAATGGAGGGTGTTACCTCTAGAACATGCACAAGTCAGGGGGAAGGAAGCACCAGGGTGGGCTGGGAGGGGGCTCAGCAGGAAGCCCCTGGTGAGCTGGTACAGGGGCAGTGCGCTGCACAACATTGGCACACAGGCTTGTGGGTTGAGCTCCATCCTCAGGGAATGCCTGCACCCCTGATGGGCTTTATAAACATCTGTTTCTGTGTCTGCCTCAGGGGCAGGCACCAGGTCAGTGTATCTGTACCCTCTGGGACGAGTGGACAGTAAGACAAGTGGTGAAGCTGAGTGGATTCCGAATAAGCAAATGGATGGATGGATGGATGGGTGAATGAGTGGGCAGTAGGATGAATGGATGGGTGGGTGGATGGATTAATTGGTGGGTGGTGGATGGGTGGAAGGGTGGATGGACGGGTGAATAGATGAACGAATGGATGGATAGATGGGTGTGTGGGTAGTAAGGTGGGTGGCTGGCTTCATGGATTGATGGGTGTGTAGGTAGTAGGGTGGGTGGATGGATCCTTTTTGTCCACCATTTCAGTTCAAATCAGAAATTGCGGACTTTCACGGGGAGCCCTAAAAACCCACCTACTGAGCCACCTCTGCTGGCCTGGTCTGTTAACAAACTCCCTCTCGCCTTAAACAAAGCTCCGCAGGGGCTGAGTCTCCAGCAACCGTTGAGGCGATGTTTGCCAGACCCGGGGTCTTCCTCACTGTGGGAGGACGAGCCCTCTCCTCGGGTGTCATTCTTGAGGTGAGGTGAGGAGGGGGTGGGAATTCTCTTTCCTGAGTCGGGTAACGAAGGGAGAACTCGACCCGCACCTCCACCCCCATCCCTCCGGCCCGCAGTCTGACCTGAAGCTCGGAGAAGAGGTTGTAATCCCTCAGGCTTCAGAGCCTGGAGGCTGAGGGCTTCCCTGGGTGTACTTGCCTGTTAGTAATTAGAGAAGCATCCATGCTCTTGTCAGTGGAACCTTCTGGAACGTCAGAAGAGGGGCCGCCTTCAGGAAGTGGAGAACCCAGTGCTGGGCGCTCAGGGGGAGGAGGACCCGTAGGTGTAGGATCCAGCCTGGGGCTGTGCTTCTAGGCCCGGCGGGGGCGGCCGGGGGCCTCTTTCCAGAAGAAGACCCCCTGCCCCAGGGGGACGTCAGTCCTTCTACCTGGGCTGGCCGTCTTTCAGGCTTCTCCCGTCCTGCTCTCTCACACGTGTCAGGGCTAAGGTCAAATGCGGGCTCAGCTTGGCATCACCAGGTGAGGCCTGGGGTCACTGAGAGGACAGCAGAGTACATGGGAAGAAGAAGCTTTGGATCCTGTTGGAAGAACGGGATTGTCTGTTCATTAGCTGGGCCCCCAGCTGTCCCGTTATGTGGTGCAGAGGTGACCATGGCCTGAAACGGGTGCAGTCTTTGAAGTAGGTGGGGAGCAGCGAGGGGAGCAAAGGCTTGGGCATCAGATCCGGGTCATGACCATGAGCTGGTCTGGGGACCCCAGCATCCCCACCTGTCTGGTGGAGAAAACCCCTACCTCCCAGGACGGGGGTCAGGGTGGAGAGCGCAGGGCCTGACGCGGAGCCGATCCCGGTGCAGGAGCTGCTGTCATCAGCGCTTCACCAGGACTGCTAGCCCAGGGCCAAGATCAGCCAGCTTGCTGTGACCCTGGCTACTAGCTCGCCATGCGTATCTGAGCCGTGGGATTGATTCTCTCGTAGACGATGTCGGGACTGGGAGGGCCGAGGATGACGGTGCATGTGGGGTACACGTGAAATGAGAGGGGCCAGAGACATGGCCTCTTAGGACTGTTAATAAACATACGGAAACACTGTCTTCAAAGCCCACGTTGTGGGACTTCCCTGGTGGCGCAGTGATTGGGAATCTGCCTGCCAATGCAGGAGACACAGGTTCGAGCCCTGGTCCGGGAAGATCCCACATGCCGCGGAGCAACTAAGCCCGTGAGCCACAACTACTGAGCCTGAGAGCCACAACTACTGAAGCCCGTGCGCCTAGAGCCCGTGCTCCGCAACAGGAGAAGCCACCGCAATGAGAAGCCTGCTCGCCGCAACTAGAGAAGGCCCGCGCACAGCAACGAAGACCCAACGCAGCCAAAAATAAATAAAATAAATATATTTATTTTAAAAAGAAAGAAAAAAGCTCACGTTGCTTCTTGCAAAGTTTAAACATCACAGGTTTCAATTCCGTGCCGCTATCGGTCAGCTCCAGCTTTCCTGGGGTTGCTTGTTATAAGTTAACGCTAGCAGTGCCCCCCAAGAAATCTCAGGGCGTCTTGGCCGTGGGGCCCAACCATGGGAGTGGAAAGAGGCCAGGGGACTCAGTGGGCCTCACCGGGTGGCGCTGGGACGCTAAGGCAGGTGGCCCCGCTGCTGTCAGAAAGCTCAGGTCAGTAGCACACCTGGGCATGGGCGGCCCCCTCACGGGGCCCTCAGGCCTGGGGTGTCTCCGCAGCTGTCCACTGCAGCGTTGAGGGCTCAGTGACCCCAAGCGACATGTGGGCCCAGCAGCTCAGCCTTGGCCTGAGGGCTCCACAGGTGACACGGGTAAATCGCACGGTTTGTGCTGGTCTGGGGCCTGGAGGGGCGGGCAGAGGAGAGAGCCGGCGAGACCCCTCCCCTCTGAACGGAACACGTGGCCTGGTAGCTCAGTTCCAAGACGGATTTACAATTCAATTGTGAAATGGGAGAAAATTAGGCATCCCCCTTTGGGCATCTCAATTTTCTTTTTTAAAGGTTCTGTTCCTCTTAGTAAATTTATTTACTTCTAGATTAACTTTTATGTTGTGTTGACAGACGGGGTGGGGGGGGCAGGGTGGGGGGAGGTCTGTGAAGTGTTTTCCTTCTGGGCTCTGGGAGAAGCTCCAGCAAGGACCCAGCGAGCACAGGAGCCGTGCTGGCTCATGGCGGGGGCTGTGGAGCCCAGGGGTGAAGAAGCGGTTCTGGTTGACCCCCAGCTTCGCCATTGACTAGCTGTGTGGCCCTCGGGGGGTTCTCAACATCTCTGAGCCTGTCTCCCTCCAGTTGAAGTGGGAATCCATAATGCAGGTTGCCAGGCCGGGGAAGGAGAGGTGCCAGGACAGACCGAGACCAGGGTTCAAGGCCGTGTGCATGCACATGCACGCAAGCACGTGTGTTCCTGTGTTCCGGTGTGCACGTGTGCGCGTGGGTACACGTGCGTGTGCGTGTGTAGGGAGATCCGGGACACAAGGGTGGGGAGTGTGGAAGTGTACCCAGGAAGGGAAGGAAGTACATAGAGAGTCATCCGTGCTGCAGGGGAGACAGGAGACAAGCAAGGGGACAAACAGGGACGGGCTAGAGGGCCCGGGTTGGGGAGGGAGAGGCCTGGCGGCTGAGTCACAAGCAAGCTTGGCCATGTTGGGGGAGGAGGGGGCAGAGGAACTGCAAAGGCTCCGTGCTTTTGAGGGAAAAAGACGCCACATGACCGGAGCAGAGGAGAGGGATGGGAGACGCAGCCAGGGGCAGGCAGAGCCCAGTGTGCTGGGCCCCCCAGATGAGCTCCGGAAGGCTTTCTGGAGGAGGAGGGTGCTTTGGATGGTCTGGATGGGTCAGCAGATTATCTCCACGCACATCACTGGCCGCACCAGATACCACTGGAGAAGGAGGAGGGTGGATGGCCGAGGAAGCCCCTCTGTCCGGGACCACACTCCGGGGCAGGAGGAGAGGGACAGCGACCTGCCCCACGTCCCCGGCCCCTTGGATCTGCCGCACCTGCTCCGACTTCCAGGCCTCCGGCTGGCTTTGGGCTCCAGGGCAACGCTGCCCTTGCCGGGGGAGGCGGGGGAGGGTGTCCTGATTTCCTTCTAACACATTTCCCTCCAGACGGATATTCCATAAGCCCCATCCCACCTCCGTGGGGTCAGGGTGCCTGGTGACATGCTTTCCACTGGGTTTGGTTTGCGTCCAGTGGAAGGGGAGATGGCGGGCGTGGGGGGCAGGTGAAGACCCCTTGGCACCGGTTCCCCGCCTCGGGCTGCAGGCACCCAGGACGTCTCGGTTTTGCTGTGGTCCAGCCTTGTCCCGGGGCAGGAGCATCCTGGCCCTGACTCAACGAGAGTCGGCACAGCCTGGCTGGTGGTGCCTGCGGGGCCTAAAGCCTCAGTGCCCGCGGCTGCAGACAGGTCGGCACGGTGTCCAGACGCCGGGCATCTCTGCCAGGGCTCGTCGGCGCCCTGCTCTCCTGGGGGTCTGGAGCGAGTCCCGCCCTGACGCTGGCTTGCATTTCATTCACTCATTTGCTGCCACAGCTCCCTGCCCCCATTCACCGGCTCATTCCCTCTCTTTGGGCCACACAGCGCTGGACTCAGACCCCCGCTCACTGGGGGTTGCGGGGGGCAGCTGACATCTCATGAGCCCAGCCCCAGGCCTGGCATGGAGAGACACTGCTGGCCCTTAGGACAGAGTTCAAACTCCTTGCCTAAGACACTCCTTGACCACTTTATGCTCTGGCCACGCTGGCTGCCATCGGCTCTTAGACGGGACCCACTCTTTCTGCCTGTGCCCAGTATTCCCCCCTCCTTGTCCTCCTCCCCATCTGGACAGCTCCTCCGTTCTTTGCGGTCTCAGCTCAGAAGGGACTTCTTCCAGGCAGCCCTCCCTGATTTCCCTAGTCTGGATTGGGCCTCTAAACAAATATACTCTGAGCTTGGTCTGGCCAAGACCCTGCCACACAGAATTGAGCCACCTGTTGAGGACCAGAGGACCAGAGTCCCTGGGGCCAGGAACCATCACGCTCCCTGAGGCCCCACGGAGCCCAGCGAGCCCTGTGTCAAATGCTCAAGGAATAAATGCAGGAATGAGGGAACTGGGAGGGCTGAACAGTGTCCACGGGGCTTCCTTTCCAATGCTGCTGACCTGCCCTGGCTGGAGGGGATGCCCCGAGTGCCTTTGGGGCCCGTGAGCTGGGGAGGGAGAGGGGCTACTTGGAGCGGCCCTGGCGCCCTGGGAAGAGACCCACGAAGGAGGCTAGGGTGCTCACACCCTACCAAGGGGAGCTGAGGGGCCTCCCGCCTGCCTCCGGGGGCCCTGGTTCTCACTGCAGGCTGGCACAAGATCGGCGGATGGCACTGGTGCCGTCGTGAGGGTCAGGCCATCTGCACCCCGCTGGTGTCCAAATGGGCACTTCTGGGACATAGAAGGGGATTCCCCAAGACCAGGCAGCCTTCAACCGTCCTCAGCAGAGACCCCCTGACATGTGCCCCAGGCAGGGCTGTCAGTTTGGCCCACGAGGCTGGGTCTAGCTCTGGACTGGAGTCTAGAAACCCAGGTGCTAGCCCCAGCATGCCCCGGCTCACGGTGTGGCCTTGGGTAAGTCCCCTCTCTGGCTTCGGCCTCCCCAAGTGTGAAGGGCCCCAAGCCTCCCTCTACTTCCTTAAAGGAAGTTTGTCCCAAGTGGAGCCACGAATCCAGGCTCAGGACCCAGGCAGACCTGGGTTCAAATCCTGCCTTGGCTGCATATCGCTGTGTGACCCTGGGTGGGTGGCTGAGCCTCTCTGAGCCTCTGTTTGCTCTGTGCCTGAGGTGAGGGTTGTTCAGGGGCAGGGATGATTGGTGCGAGGGCATGAGCCATGCGGCTTCCAGCCCTGCAGGCCTTTCGTGCCCACACCCCAAGACCCCTCGATGGGGCGAGAGGGACCCCTGAAGTGGAGTAGCAGGAGGACTGGCTTCTCTCTGCAGAGCCCACAGGTCGGAGTGGCCGCACAGCCCCGTGCAGCCGGCTCCAGCCTCTCCCGGTGCAAGCTCGCTCATCTTGAAAATAAGACAAACCCACTCAGGGTGAGATCAGGGGCGGAAACGTGGCAGATGCGTGGCCGAGGGGCGTCCTGGGCCACCTTGGAGGGGGCACAGTGTTTGCATGTCCAGGAGCCTGCTGTGGAGGGCTCCAGGGCTGCAGAGGTGTAACTGACCCCAGGCCCCTGGCCCGTGACTGTCCCCAAGCCTCCTCACTGGATCTGCACAGTGACCCCCGTTTTATAGAGGGGTCTTCTGTTGTGGAAACAGGGCAACTGAGAACCCCCCACAGGCTCAGCGTCTGCTTTCAAGGAGCTCCCCGTCTGGCAGAGGGAAAAAGGCAAGCCCATGAGGCCATGACCTCCCCACCCCTTGCTGGAGGGGAACCCAGCCTCAGAGGTGTAGCCCCACCTCCAGCTCAGGGGGCAGGGTATGGGCAGGCAGTGCCTTTGGTAACCTCAGTCTCCCACTCTGCGGAATGGGGACAGGGTAAAGTGCCCTCCCCCTCCCCCCACCTCAGTTATTGTGAACCGTCAGTGAGGTCTGCAGCAGGGCTGGCCGCTCCAGAACTTTCTCCAAACCTTTTCAATGTCTGAGGATAAAGCTCGCCCAGCATAAAACCACATAGACACAATGTGAGTATTTTCCCTTCCCTACCCCCCCCCCAAGGGCAAGGGGCCCCCCTCGATCTCTCAGTGGGTCCTAGCTTCCACGGTCACATGCAGGCTCCCAACCCCACTGCGGGGGACTCTGTGCACCCCGCGGACACAGCCAGGACCCATGGGGGCGGTGCCAGAGGCAGATGTGAAGCAGCATCGGAAGCCTTTCCTTTCTGAAGAGCCATCCCCATATGGACCAGCTGTGAGAGGTAGTGAGCACCCTGCCAGTAGCGGTAACTAAGCAGAAATTAGATGGTCCTCTCTCAGAGGGGTCATGCCAGATTCAGGGAGGCCGCAAAATGATCTGGGAACCCACAGCCTCGGCTTCGAGCTCTCTCACCCCATGGAAGGCGGGCAGGCCCACTGTGGACATCCAGCCGCCTCCCTGCCTTCATCCACTCTAGGGAAACCTGACCCTTTGGTTGATTGAAAGACGAGAGGAACTTGGGTTTGATGTTTTGAAGAAGTGGCTTTTTATCAGAAAGCCCTCTGGGAGTCTGGGCCGCAACCAGTGAAATTATATCTGTTGTTTCAAGGAGGGGAGAAAACTTGGGCTGATGGTTATTGAGATTTATGGCTTCCCCTGAGCCTAATTGCCTCGGAATCTTTTTAACAGTTGCGCTAAGTGGTGCTGAGACGGACAACAAAGCCGAGGCGGCAGCTCACTCTCCCTCCCCCTCCCTGCCTCTCTCTCAACCTCCCATCCCTCCTCCCTCCCTCCTTCCCTCTTTGCTCTCCCTCCTCCCTGCCCTCTCTTTCCCTCTCCCTCTCTCCTTCTCTCTCCCCCTGGATGCACCCCCAGGCAGGTGGTCAGGGCCTCAGAGCTCATCTCAGGGAGAGAGGAGGTGTGAGAAGCCGTGGGAGCTCAGGCCTCTGAATGGGGTTTGCTCCTATTGCTGCTGGCCAGGGGCCGCAGAGGGGACGGGGTCGCCGGGGAGGTGGCTATCCTGGCAGACAGCCGGGTGGACCGCAGTGTCTGAGCTCCTCTGAGCCTCCCAGGCTGGGTGATGGCGCGCGTGCTGAAGATCTGGAGGTGGGAGTGGGACCCCGGAGCACGGCTCGGGTCAAATGAGGAATGGCTGCCTCAGCGGGAGTGAGGCTCCTGTCTCCGGAGGTGTGCACGGGAAGCTGCCTCCGGAGCCTCTGACTGGGGGCCGGGCCCCCTCCTCCCGCGAGGCTGCCTCGCCCTTGCCTTCCTCCCTGTTCATCCGGCGGGCAGGTTGAAGGGTCAGCACCTCTCTTTCCATGGCTGCCTCCCAGGCCGTCTTCCCCGGCCCCCAGCCGGGCTGGGGCGCAGCGGGTCTAGAGCATTTAGGTGACGGGGCGCCCATGACTGAGGTTGCTGGGCAGCCCCCAGGCGTGGTGAGGCACCCTCCTCCCCGAGGCTGGACCACGACTCCAGAGGTGAGGGTGGGCAGGGCTGGGGGGCCACACAGACCCCTGGACAGTAGAGCTGCCATCGTGCCGGGTCCGGCTGGGCTGCCTGTGCGTCGAGGGCACTCCTGCCGGGAGGGTGGAGTCTCAGGATCTCTGCACAAGGGCCTGGGGTGGGGGGAACCTCAGAGGGCATCAGACCCCCTTCCCAGCCCCTACAGGCACGTAGAAGAGCCGGCCAAGTCCTTCTGGGTGGGGTCTGCTCCTGGGCAAATCCGCAGAGCCCCTGTGTCTGGAACACAGTGTGGGCGCTGCACAGCTGGCCTCTCTGTTCCTCCCGATGCCCAGGGACGCAGGTGGGGCCTGGACAGGGCGTCCAGTTCCTCACGCCCTCCAGTGGGATTAGGGCCCCTCCCGGACCTCCCTGGAGGTGGAGGAACTTCCCTGCCTGCTGTGGCTGGACTGGGCATGGGCCTGGCTCGGGCTAACGGTGTGGGTGGAGGTGAGCAGGGCACCTTCTACATGCTTGGCTTGCCTGCTCTCTTGTGCGCTGGGGATCTGCCACACCAGGAGCATGCCCCCGGGGCCACTGGTTCAGGGAACACAGCCTGCAGCCTGAGGGGCCAACCCAGCCAAGCCGGCTCAGCCCACCAGAGCCACCCCGACCCACAGAGCCACAGGCAAGGAAACCACTTTTGGTTGTGGTAACCGAATTCTGAGCAGTTTGTTACGCAGCAAGAGCTGACTCATACATGCAGGTACTATTATAATCTTCCAATGCCAGCAATGAGGAAGCTGAGGCTCAGAGAGGTTGGGTCACTTGCCCGAGGCTGCCCAGCTTGAGGAGGCAGATGGAGAGTCAAGCCCAACCACAGCAGGAAGTGCTCTGCCTTTTAGGCCTGGTGGGCAGCACTGGGCAAGCGAGGGACTTGGCAGCTCTCAGGGTGCTGGGCTCAGGCCCTGGGTCTGGGGGGATACCTGGGCTGGGGGCCTGTAGCCATCTTTCCTATTCTGTCTCTGGACCTGCAGGTTTTGTGGCCAGGCACCAAGACCCAGCACATTTATCTGCCAGGCAACTTTCAGATGGACCCTAGTGCTTCAGCCCTGGCCAGTACTGCCCCCTCTATCCTGCAACACTGTAGTGGCCTCCAGCTGGTACCTCAGCCACTTCCGGCCTCCACCCAGCAGCTGGAGGGATGAGCCTCAATCATCAATCTGACCCTACTACCCTCTGTGGCTCCCCAGTACCCCAAGGATCGAGCCCCGGCTCCTTATCACGTTATTTCAGGCTGCAAGGCCCTGGTGACCTGTCATGTGCACACCAGACTTAACACACACACCACACTCCACACACATTCACAATATCCTTGCACACTCACCAATCCACTCATCCACATGCTCTCACCCTCACTTGCCCACACTCAGATCCACACACATTCCCACACAGCCATATTCACACTCACACACACCCCATCACTAGTCCCAGCGCCCAGCCTCGCTCCATCCTCCTGGCCTCTGTGCCTGCTCTTCCTCTGCCAGGAACGCCCCTCCCTGGCCCCCCTCACCAGCTTGGCTACGTGGCCTCCTCCAGGAAGCCATCCCTCCCTGCGCCCGGCCAGCCCCAGGGGCTTTCTGTATCCCGGCACATGTCACATGCATTTCTGTCACTGGTGACAGGTCCCATGCTTGGCACACAGCAGGTGCTCACTCAACGTTTACTGGGTCACTGTTTACTGTAGGGGGTTGCTGGGAGGGTGGCCGGGGCCCTCTCAGCCCCAGGAATGAGCTGTTGTCTTTCCAGGGGGACCTCCCTAGGCCCGGCCTCCCCGGGAACCTCTGGGCTCCCTGGCCCAAGGAGTCAGCTGTGGCCAGGCCCTGGGGGCTGTGACCACGTGGGGTCTGACCTCAGGGTCTCTGGTCCCCATCAGCCCCCACTTGTCCCCCCACCGCTATGCACCCACCTCCTCCTCCCGAGGAACAGAGGTGATCTAGAAGGTCCCTTCCCCCAAGATCCAGAACCAGGCGAGTAGATGGAGCCAGGAGACCCCAACCACGCTGCCCTGTGGCCAGTTATTAACCGAATAACCTGACGGTCAGCTTGGCCACCGGGAGCCTTGGTCTCCGTGATGGGGGGACGGCAGCACTTCCCGTGGAGGCCACAGGAACACGAGATGCTCTCCTCGAAGTATTGCCTGTCCCAGGGGTAGTTACATCGTCCGTGCAGGGATCTGACCCCCTCCTCCCCAGGGAGGTTGTCCAGGCCTGGTCCCCCCCAGCACTGAGCAGCTCCCAGGAGCCCCACAGACCCCCACCCCCCGATGGAGGTGGTGATTCATCCGTGCTCCCCTGCCCCCCCCTGCAGCAAGGTGCTGTGGCCCCGGCGTGGGTGAGGCTGGCAGACAGAGAGCGCCATCTTCAGGGAGAGGGCGCAGGGGAGGGGCAAGGAGAGCCTGAGGGATGGGCAGGCTGAGTTTCCTCAAAGCCTGAGTCACCAGTCTGGGAATCCTGGCCTGACCTTGGATTCTGGTGTCAAGGCTCCTTGTTTGGGGCCCTCACCTTCCCAGCTAGAGAATGTGCGGGGACCCTGGAACCGTCCCTGGGAGGATGCCGGCTGGCCGGAGTGGGCCGCAGAGTAACTCTGGACAGGACGGCAGCCAAGCCAGGTGCAGGGCAGCCAAGCCCCCTGGGGACTCAGGGATGTCACGTGTTGTGTGGGCCCTGCGAACCCAAGCCTTCCCCAAGCGCTGAGCACGACTTTGTCTCCCTGACCTGGAGTCCATGGTAAAAGTGAGCAGGACCCTGTGGGGCTCCTGGGCACAAGAGCCTTTCTGAGTCCCCCATTTCTTGTTTGTGGGGAATAGACTGCGGCCTCCATGACCTTCCCTGAGTTCCGAAGGGCAGATTCAAACAGTTGCTAATCAGGGAAGGGAGGGGGTGCAGAGACAAGGGAGGAGACCACCTGAGGCCAGATGAAAGGAGTGCAGGCCCTGCGCACACCCTGATCCTCGTTAGCAACTCTGCCCTTGAACCACTGCTGTAAAACTCCTCACAAATCCTTCCGGGTTGGGACTCACAGTTTTTCAGGGCATGAGCCCGCTGTGTCCCCCTTTGCCTGGCAAAGCAATTAAGCTATTCTCTTCTACTTCACCCCAAACTCTGTCTCCAAGATTAGATTCGGCACCGGAGCACAGAGGCCGAGTTTTCGGCATCAGTGGTAGGGGGTGGGAGACGAGACCTTACACTGAACGTGTAACTACCTGTTCCGAGACACGGGGGCCTCACTCTGAGCAATGGTCCCAAGGAAGGCAAGGGTCCCGGGGTGAGAGAGGGTGTCAGGGCGGGGCTGCACCCTCAAGATGCAGAGTGCCCCCAGCACACTGTATGGGCTGGGCGTTACTGCACCCCCTCCCAGGTGTTTACTGGGCCCCTGCTCCGTGCCCAGCCCTGCGCTGCGTGCAGGGGCGATGGGTGAACAGGTGGTGAGAGGGGCCGGGCCAGTGACAGGGCCAGCTTTGCCTTCTAGAAAGCACAGCTCCGATGTCGTCCAGGAGAACGGATTGCAGGAGAGGACCCAGGCGTCCTTGTGCACGGCGTCACAGGATGGGCGAGCTACGCCTGCCCGCAGGTGGCGGGTCTCACCTGGGAGCTAGTGACAACAGCAGGACACAAACTAATAGATGAGCCCGTCATCAAAAGTTCAAACAGGCGAGAGAGATCCGAGGCATTAGGAGTCAGGACGGTGGTCCCTTCGGGGGCCCGGGGCCTGGGGGTGGTGAGTGGGAGGGTGCTGGGGGCTTGGGGCCATTTCCCGGCGGTGCAGTTCTGGTCCTTCCTGAGCTGGTGGTTACGCAGAGTGGCACTCTGTGAGGAGTCATCACCATATGTGCACTTTCTGTAAATTTGTTGCACTTTTTTGTTCCTGGCCCCGCAGCACCGCTTGTGGGACTTAGTTCCCGGACCAGGGATTGAACCTAAGGCCACCGGCATTGAAAATGCCCTAACCACTGGACCGCCAGGGAATTCCCAAGTTTGGTACACGCTTTGATTAAAAACATCAAGCAGTTACATTTTAAAAGGAGAGTGATGTCCCCAGGGGAGCCCCTAGTTACCCCAAGGCCCAGGACCCCTCCAGGGTTTTGGAAGGCTGAGATTTCCCTGTCAGTCATGGAGCCACTGGTCTGTCACCCTGAAGACTTGGGTCAGGTCTCACCAGGCTGGTTGAGGCCTCCACCGTCTCCAGGCTGGGTCCAGAAGCCTCTGGGTGGGCTCAGGTGAAGGGGAGATGGGGGCTTGAAGGAGATGATGTCCTCTGTGGGAGCGGCCAGCCAGGGGAAGGGGCTCCGACACGGCAGGTGGCATCTCGTGAGGGTCGCTGCTCAGCCTTCCCCCTGGACCCCTCCAGCACGGGTGCCAGGCAGCTGCAGGAGGAAAGAACATTCTAAGGCTATTTGTGTCCTAGTTACCATGGCAAACATTGGGAAACAGACAAAATTCAACCAAACGGTCCTGGCGCTGGACACGAAAGCACACCATTCAGGTGAGGCTAGGTGTCTGCACCCGCGTGTGAGCGTGGGTACATGTGTGTGCACGTGTGGGCACGTGTGTGCATCCGTGCACAGTTTACACAATGCACACAATTGGCTCTAAGGAAATAGCTTCTTTAGAAAGAGGATGCGTTTTTGAATTTCAATCGGCTGTCTCCACAATGTCCGTTTAATTAGTGTGTTTTGAAGAGGAAATGAAGGAAAATTATAATTCATCCGAGAAAATGGTCGTACGTGCTCAGCTCTCCTCGTGTGTTCCGGAGCAGCCGCTCCAGGTCCGCAGAGCCCGAGCCCAGAGCAGCCCAGGCCAGCGGAGGGAGGGAAGAGCCCACATGGCCGGCGGGGGGGGTGGCGCTGAGAGCGGGCCAGGCAGAGCGCTGGTCATGGGCACGTGCAAGGGGCAGCAGGCTGAATATCCTTCCCCGTGTGGACTTCGCCATCCAGGAGCTACGGGCGTGGAGACCTGCGTTTAAATGCTGACTTTGCCAGAACTCACCCAGCCTGGGCTTCCCTACTTGTGAAATTTGTAAAAATGTGATGACTGTGTACCAAATAAAATGATGACCCAAAAAGGGCTTTATAAAGTGTCCGATCCTAGAGGAACATGGCCACGATACTTCTTGAAGGATCCCGGGGCAGCTGTCTGTCTCACCCGAGGGCCGAGTCCTGGTCGAGCATCTCTCCAAGCGTGAACATCCTTCCAGCAGCCCGGGCTCGGTGGCACAGGGGACGCGGCCTGGCACTCGGCCGACGCTCCGAGCACCTCTGGATTGCTCAAGGCTGCGGTGCGCAGAGCCCTCCCTGCCCCGCCAAGGCCCCTGCTCCCCACGAGGGCCCACGCCCTGAGGCGGAGCCGCCCCTAGCCAGTGAGGGAGGCCTGGGGCTCCCGCCCAGGCCTGCAGCGTGCCTCCCCTCCACCCACCAGCCTCCTGAGTCTCCCCACTGGCTGGCGCCCCTCCTGCAGGGGTCCCCCACAGCCGTGGCTGGGGCCTGGGCTGGGGCGGTGGAGTCCTGGGGTCCCCGCTCCCACCCGCCTGCCAGCCCCCTCTGCTCCTCAGGCGCCAGTGTGCCACAGGTCTGCGGGACTTAGCGGGCGAGGCTGGGGGGAAAGGTATGGGGGCCCCATTTCCAGGAAAGCAGGGCACCTTTCACAGGAGGGTACCTGGCAGCCCGCATTTCCGGGATCCACAAGGAGCCCCCTCCGCCTTCCTGAATGCCCGGCAGCCAGGCGAGGGCCAGGCCCCATCCTCGGGTTTAACAGAACCGTTGCTACCCCATCGAGAGGTGAGGCAGGCGGAGGTGCTGCCCTGCATTGACCCCACCAGTAACGACCGGCTGCTTTTAATCCCCAAGTGTGACTCCAAAGCCCCTTCCCTGCTCTGAAGGGGGCAGCAGCGGAGCCGGGGCCCCAGGGCGCGGGAGACCCCCAGCCACTCTCCCCGCTGTGGGCTCCCTCTGCCTGCGCCCTCGGCCCACCAGGCTCGGGCAGCGTGACGTGGTGGCCGGCGTGCCCACGCACCCTGTCCTGCCCGGTCTCAGCCTCCGCTGCCTGCTCTGCGCGCCGTGGGCCACAGGGCTGCGCAGCTGCATCCCGGCCGCCGGCCTCCCCGCTCCCCTTGTTGGCACCTGGAGGTGCCAGCTCTCCGCCTGCTGTGAGAATAGCATTGCTAAGACCATCTTGGTACCAGCTGCTTCCTTCCCCTCCTGATCACATTATTTTCCTCTCCCTGACACGTTCTCTTACGCGCCAGGAGCTGGCGGGACGCCTCCTGGGAGAAGCTGGCAGGCGCCCAAGCTGCCGAGCTGCGGCCTCTTGCCATGGATGAGCCCATCCTGGGAGCGAGGGCTGCCACCGGCGTGTGCAGCGTGCGTGCCTGGCACTTTAAATGCTCGTGACCTCACCGAGGCAAGGACCAGCATCCCCATTTCAAAGATGCAGAAACTGAGGCTGAGAGTTTCAACCACCACGTGGAGGTGGTAGGACGGAGTCGAATTTGACCCAAGCTGTTCTGACTGGAGGCCAGCGCTCCATACCAGGACCCCTTCTGCACATACGGTGTCCTCGTGTCCCCCCCGGTTGTCCACTCCATTTCCCTTGTCTGTCCGCACCTCCCCATTCCCACCTGCTGCACTGTCCCCCAGGAAGTGCAGTGGCCACGCCAGCCCGTGCCTCCCCCAGGCCCGCCTCACAGACTCCTTCACGGGGTCCACAGGCCCTTGTGGAGCAGAGCTCTGGCTGGGCCACCTGGGGTACTTGCCAGCTCCAGGGTGGTCCTCAAGGGCAGGGACCTGACCCCCTGGTGCTTGTGTGCTACCCAGAGGCAGGCCACGTCTGGAAGGCCATCTCTCCCCCTCCAATGCCTTTGCCTCCACAGGCCTCAGCTGGAGCTAGAAGGACAGGTGGACGGATGGACAGATGGATAGGTGGCTGGCAGATGTGCCGTAGGACGTGTCACAGAAGCCTTGGACAGCACTAAGAACGTATGCAAGGCAGCGTCCGAGGGAGGGAGAGACCTGCGTCCCATGCCCGGGCTGCATATCAGCAGGATAGAGGGCCGCTCTGTGATAGAATTTCATCTCTGGGAAGGACGTAGCAAACCCAGGCGCCTAGTTGCCAGGCCCTTATCCCATACCCATGGCAGACATGACTAATTGAGCAGGGCTCCTTCTCCCACTGAGCCTGGCTCCCAGCCATCCCTGTGCAGCCAAGATCAGCTGATTGCAGTTGGCACAGGAGACCGGCCTGGCCATCCCAGCTGTAAGTTATTATTAAAACAGTGACTGAAGCCCAAATCTGCCAGCATCCCAGCCTGTGGGTACCAACAGAGCACCTGGAGGAGAGCAGCTCAGACGCATTCTCTGCTGGCCCTTCCCCACCACCTGGCCGGCATCACTCACAGGGCACTGGAGCCGGCTGGCCCCAAGGAGCTCTGTGCTCCGCCCCAAAGGCTCCAGGCGCTGAGTGGAGGCCCAGCCCTACCCAGTGACTGCTCTCCGGGCACTAGGTAGAGGTGATCAGACCCCTGGGCCTCAGCGGTCCCAGGTTCCAGGGACCCATGTCCAGTGGTTTGTTGCCAGTGGGTCTTGGCTGGGGATGGGTTGGAAGGCTGCATTTTTCACCAGCAGGTGCAGGGCTCTGGGACCCCACCCCATCAAAGCACAGCCTAGACAGTCCCTTCCCTTTGGCTGGCTGGGCGCTCCTCCCCCCATGGGGCAGCTCTTCCCTAAGAGAGGTGCAGCCTGCCCTCGGGCCTCCAGACACCTGCAGCCTGGGGTCGGGCACCCCTACCCTAACAGTCACAGCTGTAGGGTCCTGCCCTCCTGCACTTCTCAAGGGGTGTCCCCCGGGGAGGGCATCTCACACTTGTCTCCCTCTGCTGCGGTTCAGCGGGGCCTGGCCAGTCCTCGTCAGGCCCTCCCTCCCGCTGCCATGCCCAGCTCCCGGCCTGCTTGAGCAGGCTGCAGCCCCCCTTGGTCTGGGTAGTCTCCCTGAGCCCTCACTCATCGGGTCTCGGCAGCTCTACTTGGGCCCCGGCATCCGTCACCCGTTCCCAAACGGCTCTGCCAGAGAAGGGCTCAGACTCCCTGTGAACCCAGGTTCAGGGATCCCTCTGTGTGCTCGCGGAGTTTGAGCGAATGGCTCTAAGCCTCCCACTTGGGTCTGAATCCCGGCTCTGTCCCTTGGAGCTGTGTGACTTTGGAAGTTACTCAGCCTCTCTGGGCCTCATTTTCTTTCCCTGTGAAATGCGGTTATGCACCTGCCCCCGGGGCATGGGGAGAATCACAGGGGAAGAACAGAAAACAGGCCGTTTATGGGGATCCTTTGCCCTGTGACGTGGGCACGGCGCTCTCTGAGGAGCAAGGGTGTGAGATGTAAGGAGACAGCGTGTGCAGTGCTGGTCCCCGTGCCTGGCACAGGGGAGCTGCTATTAAGGGTGGTACCGTCGCCCCGGCAGACAGCCCCCGCTGTCCACGACGGGAGGACAGCGGCCAGCGGGCTGCGGGGCCAGGACACACGCCAACGACGTCCGCACAGACAGACGCCTTCTGTGCTTGGAGCCGTCGCCCCGCCACCTCCCAGGTTGGGCCCACCCGCCAGCCGCTGCGGCTGCCCGCACGCCGGGCTCCCGGCCACACACAGCCCGTGCTTCCCCCATGAAAGTCAACAGACCCGTTTTAGCAAATGTGGAAGCCACAGAAAAACAGAAAGGCGTAAACAAACTCCCCAGAGGCCCCTCCCCACCCCGGCCTCCAGTGGTCGGCTACCTTCTGGATTATTCCTGCCTGGGTCTCTTCCACTCACATCATAATAAGAGCCCCGAGCCTCTCCTTTGCACCGGGTGCTATGTCCAGGGCCTCTGCGCTCATCACGCCTACAGCCCAGGTCCCCTCATGATGCTCAGTTCTCAGATGGGGAAACTGAGGCGTCAGGAGGCACAACGGCCCTGAGAGTACCTGCTGGGCCGAGGCCCCCAGCCAGGCTCCTGGCCACCATGGGACTGAACGACGAGTGTATACAAAGAGGAGAGTGAGGGAAACGTCCAGATCTTCCCAGAGGTTTGCGGTGCTGGTGGCAAGACCCTGTCGGGCATGGCAGGCTGGAGCATCTCAGGGTCGTGTGGCACGGTGACACCGGGGTCCTTTCTGGAGGTGGCTGGGCATCTCCTGGGCCCGGGAGGCTACAGCTGGCGCTCTCGCCACTGACCTCCCTGCCGGAGGCCAGGTGGGCCTGGCTGCTGGGGGACCCTGCCTGTCCCCCGGATTTCTTCTTTCTGACACAGTGGCTGCATCCGGCCAGGGCAGAGGCAGCGGCAGTGCCTTGGCTCCGAGGAGCTCCCACGTCAATTGCCCCCCGGGGCGGCAGCTCACAGCACACTCACCGTCCTCGCCCGCTCGCCCCGCCGCCACCTTGCCCGCCTGCCCTCTCCCCTGGGCCTGCCTTCCAGCTCCATTAGCTGGTCCGCAGACGGACGGGGCTGTCTTCCAGGTGAACATTCCTTAGAAAAATGACTTCATTATCACCTTCAGCAGCTTGGAGCTGGGGGAGGGCTGTGAATGGCCGAGCGGGGGCAGGCGGTGTGGACATTGATGGTGTCACTCCTGCAGCAGCTGGGCCCTGGGTGGCGGGAAGGCCTGGAGCCCACGCACGCGGGGACCCCCACCGGGGTAGGCCTGACGGAGACAGATCTGTGGGCCCAGGGGCTGGAGGCAAATATTACATTATGATAACAAATCACTCCGCTGATTGGAACTTAATTATGTTGCTTTTATCTTGGTGACAGTCATGCACCTGGGCTCGAGGCGGGCCTGGGGGGGCGGCGTGCCCAGCCCCCGGGATTAATGTAGTCAAGCCCTCCCCCCACCCCAGAGGAAGCCACAGCTGTCCCCTCCCCCTCTGCCAGGCAGGCCAGACAAAGGGGGTTTCTCGTGCCTGAGAATCAGAGTCACCAGGGTCTTGGCGTGGGGTGGGGGTGGGGGCAAGGCGGGTCAGGGTGGTCAGGGGTCTGCCCGGTCTTGCCCAGGCAAATCCAGGAGGGCAAACTGGCCTCAGCCAGGCTCTGGGGCAGAGAGGCCATGCCAGGGCCTGACCCCCGAAGTGGGCAACTGAATTGCCGTAACTCGGCCGCCACTGACCACAGCCTGGCCCTGGGATGCAGGGTGTCGTATTCCAGGAGCCAGAGGGCGCCGGTCTTCGGGCAGGGAGGGGCGCTCAGGTGGCTTCTCCGCACCCCGGAATGCGGCGGCACCGGACAGCGAGGTGAGCCGGCTCTGGAGGGCGGGCAGCCGGGCCTCCCGTGAGCAGCCGACATGGGACAAGTTCTGTTCAGAGAGCAAAATCCTACCATTAATCACCTTTTTGAGGGCAGACATATCCTGTGGATTTTTCTGGAATGGCTTTGATTTGAGACATTTTGTCCCAGGAACTAACATGATCCCGGTATTCCGGAGTTTCTGCTGAAGCCCTGGGGCTACTTTTCCTAGCCCAGGGCGAATTCAGATCCTGGGATGTGAGTGTTGACCACAAGGGCCTCGCCTGGGTCCCTGGTGAATGGCCTTCCTGGGTCTTGGGCTCCTCATCTGGAGCGTGGGGTGAGGCCCGGGCGCCCCGGGGCTGGGATGAGCCACGTGGAGCTCTCACCCTGACTGGCTAACAGTCCTCCAGCGGACCCTTCCACGGTCCATTGACTGGCCCCAGGGTACAAATGTGGAAATGGGGGCACAGAGATGTGACATCACAAGGCCACGCAGCTGCTAAGTGGCAGAGGCAGGATTCGAGTCAGGGAGTCGGGCTCCGATGTCTGCTCTAGAGGGCAGCTCTCCTGTCCAGGCAGATGCTGTCAATACTGTTATCATATATACGACGATGGTTCATTCGACAGACAATAAGTATTCTCTGCACTTGGCAAGACACGGGGCAAATTGAAGGGGGTATTTGGGTTGGAGGAGGCCCAGGTTCCCACGCCAGTCCCTGATGGTTGCAGCATGACTCAGACCCCGGGGGCTCTCCTGACCCTCTCTGGGCCCTTCGGGGTGGGGCTGCTCTGGGAGCTCCTTTGCCCTCATTACGTAAGCTGGGGCTTGGGGCACCAGCACCACCCGGAGAGGCGGGCTGTCTAGGGTCCTGGGCTGGAGGCCCGAGGGGCTGTCCTGGCACCGTCTCTCCCAGCTCCGAGCGATGGGTCTGGGCTGGACCCCCTCCTTCTCCTTCGCCCAAAGGCTGCTGAGCGAGCTGCACAAGTTTGCCTCCTGACGGAAGTGCCAGGGGTGATCCCGGCAGAATGAGCGCCGTTTCACTGACTGGTTGATGGCCGCTGAGTCACCGCCCGGGCAGGAGCCGGGCACGTCTTGTCACTGCTTTGGGGACAGGGAGGGGGCGGGGCGGGCCTCTGTCTTCTGCGCAGTTCCCGGTAGGGGCTGGACACTGCTGGGCGGCGGGGAGGGGAGGGAGGGGGTGGACGTGACTGCGCTAATGTGGTTGTGCACGCCGGACTCGTGGGAGTCTGTGGGTGCATCCTGTGGGTGTGAGCATGCTGGGGGGCGTCCACGGGCCTGTGGGTGCACGTGGGCCTGTGTCCCCCGACCGAGCCTGGGGTACCCAGGAGCCTGTACTAACTGCCTTTTCAGCCGGTATCTGCGGGTGCTGTCCACACGGGTGCTTGAGGGAGTTTGAGGCACAACTCTGAGCTGGACAGGGGACCCCAGACCTGCCTGTCACTCACCACCAGCCATGTCCGCGCCTCAGTCCTCTCGTCTGAAGACGGTGACGATGGCAGAGCTGATGTGACACACTTGCCGTGAGGATTAATGGAGATGCCATTAGGAAGCCACGGCCAGCGTGGGCCACCTCCTTCCCTCCTCTGTGACGCTGGGCTCTAGGCAGAGCGGGCCCAGGGCCAACGGCAGAACGCTCACACTTTGGATGAGGGCTTTGCTGCATGCCCCCCACCCCTGGCAGCCCTTCCCTGTAGAACCCAGGATGGGCCTGTTGGGGTCTGGGGGCCCCCAGAGGTTGGAGGAGGTCTGGGTCGTCCTTTCCCTGCTCAGCCTGAGCTCTTGGATATGCAGCTCTGTCCCGTGAGTGAAATCACCCACATCCTCAAACTTGAATGTGAGGAGAGATGGGGGGGCAAAGGTGAGCGAGGGCTGGGTCCAGCTGCCCAAGCCTGAGGCCAGCAGACGGTCTGGGCCTTCCTGCTGAGGCCCCTGAGAAGTCCAGCCTTGGCCCCCCTGCGCCCTCCTGGACCACCCCACCCCAGCCTGCATTCCAGCATCTGCACCTGTCACCACCTGGATGCCTGTCTCCCTCTTTCCCACTTAATGTAGGTGTCGTCCGTGCTGTTCCCTGGGGTCCCCAGTGCACCGCTCTGGGCCCAGCCACTGTAGGCTGAGGGAGTGAGGGGATGAGTGAGTGGACAAGTGTGTCTGAGATCCGGGCTTGTTTCTCCCCGTGTCCTCTCCTGAGCCAGATCCCCATCTTCATCAGGCCGCAGCCCCCATCCCAGGCATCACCATCGACCCCCAGGCTCCTCTGGGCAGCCCACCCACACTGCCCCGCTGGCCCTGCTGGCCCCCATCTCCCGGGGCTCCTGGGGCTGGTCCAGGTTGTCTCCAGGCTCTAGACCATCATCTGACCCCCCTTCTGTCACATCTCAACAAGAGAGTCTTGTCCCTTTAGGGAGGGCAGGGCTCCTTGTCACCTCTGTCATGCGTCCACTCTCACTCAAGAGGGCCGTGCTGTGAGCCAGGCCTGGGGAGGTCACACAGCCAGACCAGGGAGGTGACCAGTGGCCGTAGGACTCCCAGGTCTGTTCTCATCCATAGCTGTGGTCCCTGCTCTGTGCCGGGCCCCGGGTGCCCGCAGCACTTAGTAGGTGCTGGGTTGCTGGTGGCTTGTGTGTGCGTGGACGTGTACTTTTCCTTACGTCTGAACTGAAGTCGAGCCCGTTAGTTCATATTGGGGTGAGAATTTTGTGATAACTTTGAGATTCTTCCAGCATTTGTCCACAACCAGGTGGGAAGAGATCATTACGAATATGTGTGTCAGGGTCCATACAGGAGACCCGGGTGGGAGGCGGAGGAGGGACCGCTTGGGGAGGGGGTGATGCCTGGGCTAAGTCTGGAAGGATGGTGGGGAGACCCAGAGCAAGGGGCATTCCCAGGGGAGGGGGCACGGTGGGCAAAGGCAGGGACGGGGGGCCCTGCAGGCGTGGTGAGGGGTGGGGCCAGGTCTCGGGGGCCTCCCGTGCCATGGGAAGGAGCAGAGACCACCAGACTCCAGATCTGGCACCGCCGCTGGCCGCTAGCGGGAGGAGCCCGGCCTCAGCCCCGCATCAGGGGCTGCTCCCGTCAGATCTGCTGGCTCAGGTGGCACCCTCGCCACCACCGGCCTTCTCCCAGTCCAAAGGGGAAACGGATGTGTTTGTTCACACACACACACGGAAACTCGGGTGCCACGAACCACCTTCATGTCCAAATCCCCGTTTCTGGGGAGAAACATACAAATGACAGTAAGTGTCGGGAGATAAGGAATGTCCATTTCCGCCAGCTGAGCAGTCTGCACTCCAGAGCATTTTGGAGGAGGGGCCGCCGACCTGCCAGCAGGTCTCGGTTGGGCCTTTCCTTGGCTGGCGTGTGGCGATTTGGGGCAGCCTGGAACCGCCCGCGGTTGCCACTCACGCGGGATGACTGAGGCCGTCTTGGGCGTGGGGTCTGGTGAGTCACCCCGATTTCCACGTCAGCTTTGCTCCATGCAGCGAGGCCACTGGGGCTAGCGGAAGAGACGGGCTGAGCCCCTTCCCACGGACCCTCTGTCCTGGAAAGCCGGTGGGAGAATCGGGTTCACGCGGGCAGTGACACTACCCGTGGCCCAGGTGGACGCTGCCCCCACCTGGGGTCTCACCTCCTGGCTGGAGTTACACGTGTCCCATCCCCGACCCCCCACCCCGAGACCAGGGAGGCCGGGGCAGGAGGGCTGCGGTTTGCTTCCCTGCACACCCTCTGGCTGCCTCTTCCTTCCAGGCCCGGGTAAGTCACAGGAGCAATGAAATCATTCCAGACGGGAAGGGCAGCCTAGGGCGGTCTCTCCTCCCCACCTCCCCACCCCCCGACGGTAAACTCGTTGTCTCATCACCTTTGTCTCCCCAGCCCTGGGAAGATGGGACTACAGTGAAAACGAGCTGAGCGAACAAGAGACGCCTGACAAACACGCCCAGTCTCCCAGAGGCGGTGAGGCTCCCGAAAGACGTTTATTCGATCTGTCCTGTTCCTGACGAGCTCGGGGCAACCTCTGGAACCCTAGCCCTGGCTGGAAGTGGAGCTTCCGGATGATCCTCTGGGGATAGTTTTCACAGACACCTGATCCCTGAGGACCTGACCCTGCAAGATGGAGACCCTGCTCCATCCCTCACTCAGTGACCATCACCAGAAAGGGGATGTGTCCATGCCCTGAGCCTCTGTGTACCCAAGTCAGCGGTTTAAGCTGCAGGTGTGAATCTTCAAATGAATCTTGCACAGAAGCTCTATTTATAGAACAAAGACAGTGGCCGCCCTGCTGGCCCCAGTGGGGATGTGGGGACTCGCCCGGTGGCCAGCCTCAACTGTCCCCGGGACCTCTCCTTGGAACCCCAGGCCTCGTGGACCAGGCGGGTTGGACCTGGGTGTGAGAGACAAAGTGGCCGTGGGTCCCGAGCCTGCTGTGTGCCCGGTCGGGTGCTGGCATGATGTTCCCACTCACTGTCTGAACTGACCCACCTTAGAGGTGATTCTTTCCAGGAAAGGCATCCCTGATGTAAGGGTGAGTGTCAGCTGGGAGGGAAGTGGGCTGGGGAAGCACCTCCCGCCTAGGCCCTCACGATGAGGAGGAATAAAAGACCAGCTTGACCTGGGGATCAGACACCGGACAAATCCCTCTCTCCTGGGACTGCCAGCGGGGACCCCGCCTGGCGCCCTTTCCAATACGGTGCCCGGAACACCCTCCTACTGGGTCTGTGTTCTACACGCTGCCTCTTCCAGACACGATCAAAGCGCAGGTCCCACCCCCTCTCCCCAATTTAGGGCACAGGCCACCTCGCGGGTCTTTGTGATAATGGCGGAAATTCAGCTGGTTACCAGTGTGATCCCAGAGGTTCTGGGGCCACAAACAACAACAACGAACAAAAACCCCTGTTTGTTCTCCCAGGAAGGAGCTGGAGTCTTGACAACAGTGCCTAAGCCCTGCCCCCGCCAGCTGAGACCCCCTCCCACCCCGCCGCTTCCCTTGCTTCTGGAGGCCAGTATCTGAAGGCCATGGGAAGAGGGTGCCGGCCACCACTCAGGTCTGCAGAGCTGCTTCTGTCCCAGCCAGCCTGGGTGGGAGCCTCGTGTTATCCATCAGCGTCCTCTGGAGAGACAGAACCGGGAGGGTGTGTATAGATAGAGAGAAACATTTATTATAAGGAATTGGCTCCTGCAGTGATGGCAAGTCCAGATCGGCAGTGTGGGCTGGCAGGGGGAGAGCCAACGGTGCAGACCGTCTGAAGGCAGTCACTGGAGAATCCACTCTTATTCAGGGAAGGCCTGTCTTTTTGTTCTAGGCAGGCCTTCAACTGATTAGAGGAGGCCCACCCACGTTGCGGGAGGGCAATCGGCTTTGCTAAGTGCAAGAATTCAGATGTTAACCTCATCCAGAAATGCCTTCACAGAAACAGCCAGAATAATGTTTGACCAAATTTCTGGAACCCCCATGGCCCAGGCAAGCGGACACAGAAAATTGGCCATCACATTCATCTTAATGCATCTGCCTGCGTTTCTCTCTTCAGTGAAACAAAACCCTCTCCCTTTCTGCACCCCTTCTCCCCAGTGCTGACCCCCCAACATGCACCAAATGTGCCCCTGCCTGCCCCGTACAACCACACATACGACTCTCTGATGAGGAACCTTTGGGGGGCTCCACCCACCCTGCTTTTGTGGACACCTGGTGGGTCCCTGGCCCCGGCGCCTGTGAGGACATGAACTCATGGCACAGACCAGCAGGGAACGTGTAGATGGAAATCCTAGCCCCTCGCAAGGTGCCAGCTGGGAACCAGCCTGCTGCCAGGCGTGGGGAGGGGGCAGAGTCCTTCCAGAAAACAAGTGGAGCAGACACAGCCAGAGGTGCAAAGTGTTTTTACTGTTTTAGCCCACCTCACACCACGCCCACCCCCCGGCCTGGTCCTGGGTGTCCCCCGTGGTGGCATGTCCATGCCTGAGGGGCTCCCTGCCTGCACACCTGGCATCCAGAGCATTTTCCGGAAGTTCACACCAATGACCCTCCTTCTCTCCTCCAAAGTCTTCTGTGGCTCCCCAGTGTCCTGATCATGCCATGTGACTGGCCAGGCCCTGTGGGAGCCGGCCGTGCCCCTCCTGTACCAACCTCCATCTCTACCCCCTGGCTAGACATGCTCACGATGGGCTGTGTCCTCTCCAGCCCTTTGCACATGCTGTGCCCTGAGCCTGGGACACCCTTCCCTGCTGGCCTGACCAACACCTCCTCTAAGAAGCCTGCCCTGGTTCCTCGGGCCGGTTAGGGTCCCTGCTCTGAACTCTTGCAGCCCTGAACGCAGCAGGTGTTACCCCACATCCCTCCTCCCAGAGTGTGAGGGTTTGAGGGCCAGGTCTGCACTGTGGACTGTTCATCCCAGGGGAGGCACGTCATAAATATGGGAGGAGTCACCGGCTGGGGCCCCGGCCTCTGCTTGGAGAAGCTCACATGGTGAGTCAGTGCAGGTTGGCACCGCGGCAGCAGATCTGTGGGCCCACGTGTGTGCCCCGGGCGGGAGGGCTGGGCACAGGTGGCTGACCGGGCCGAGTTATTGGCCGTGAATAGTGTGCTTCGGCCCTCTCCTCTGTCGAGCTGTGCCGCTCCCAGTGTGTGGCCTGGGAGGCCCGGCATGTGGACACGACGTGCTCAAGACCCTCAGCCTCAGACCTGGAGACGGTGAGTCCCCAGCGCACCAAGAAGGGACAAGAAGACGTAATCATGGGGCCCGCTTGCCTCCAGCCTCCGGGCTTTCTGACCCTGATACAGTGTTCCGGCCACGTTCACGGCCAGCAAAGCCACCCTGGGTTCTTTAACTGGATCAGGGCATCATTTTCCCAAACCCAAGTGCCGCGGACCCCGCCCTGCTGTGCAAACACTTTCTTAGGGCATTGGAACAGGAAGGGATCCCATGTCCTCTGCCAGGAGTGGCTGTCCCCACTTCTGGTGGCCTTGGCATTCCTGGGCTCGCAGCCGCACCCCTCCAATCTCTGCCTCTGCCTTCCCATGCGAGCCTCTGTCTCCACACCGTGCCCTCCTCTTAAGGGCACCGTTCATCGTGGAAGGGGGCCCACCCTTCTCCCGCATGCCCTCACTCTAATGACATCTGCAGTGACCCTATTTCACATCAGGCCTCATTCTGAGATCCTGGGGGTTAGGACTTCAACATAGCTTTTTGGGGGAGGGATAGAATTGAACCCATAACTGGTGATGTCAAGGATCAAAGCTATCACCCTGGGAAGAGGCCTCGCCCGTCCTGGCTCTCAGTAGGTGCCCCCAGGGGGGATTGGAACGGAAGCTGTGGGGTTTGGCTTCTCAGTGGGGCCTGGCGGAGGGAGTGCCCACGGGCATCAAGGAAGCATCTGCTTCTGGGTGGCTCTGTCCCTTTCCCAGTACCAGGATGAAGGCCTGGGCCGCCTACATGGCCCACACTCTTGGGTCAGCTGCCCAGGGTCCCATCTCAGAGGCAGGGCCCACCCGTGGGTGGCTTCTTACTTTTCCCCTGTGGGCTCTTCAGGGCCCCCAGCAGGAGCTGGGAACCAGCTTCAGGAGCTGGAAAGTTCCAAAGCTCCATCTTTGCAAGACCCAGGATGATTTTCCTGCACCCCAGGTGCAGCTGGAGCCCGCCTTTCTGCCCCAGGTCTGCAGGGCCGGAGCTGGAGCAGCCGGGTCTGGAGGGGGGCGGGGCGCTGGCAGGCATCTGGGTGCGAGGCAGCTGTGGTGTCCGAGGGTGCGAAAGCCAGTGTGGGAGGGGCAGGCCCGAGACAGATGTGGTGCGTCCCACTGGCCTCTCTTCTTCCCACCGAGCCACCCCACTGAGCTCGGCTGCCCCCAGCCCCTGAGAACAAAGCCCCAGGCCCCCTTTTATCTTCTCTGCTCCGGGTCCTGGGGGAGGAACAAACAAAGGCCTGACGCAGCATCATTTTCCTCCCCTTCACTCTCTGGCCCACCCTTTTCTTCCCTTTATCATGTATTTTAATAGGGTCAGACCAAGATGGATGGCCCCGAGCCCTGGGAGCGGGGGGCCTGCCTACCCGCCAGCCCTGTGGCCCTGGCACTCCTGCCCGGAGCCAGGACTGGGCACCAAGAGGAGGTGTCACACTTGAGGGCTGAAGGCAGGGTGCCCATCCCTGCCCTGGAGCCCCTCTGCTCCTGGGGTCTCCTGGGGGACCCAGTCTGGGCCTCTCAGGGGCTGGGCCCTCAGCCTCGCCCTAATCTGCTCCCTGCTCCCTCCTCGCCCAGCAGTCAGCCAGGCCATGTGTGGGCCCAGGGGATGCAGCCCTGTGTCCAGCCCTGGTGTGGGAGAGCAACTGGCCCGGCTGGAAGGACCCCCATCCGACACCCGCAAAGGCGCCTCTGTTCTTTCTGTCACCCGTTCAATGGCTTATTCACGCCGTGATTTGTTCCTCCCTCCCCGCTTGTCCTCATCGGCCCACCTTCCCACTTCCTCTCTGTAAACCCCCTCACTCACAGTCACGTGTTCTCCAGCACGGCCTCTGACCTCTCCCACAGTCCTAGCAGGTGGGTGGCAGTGTCCCCACTTCACAGAGGAGGAGACTGGGCCTCTGGGCCTCTGGGCACAGTGGTCGGGGTTGAGTGGCAAAGTCAGGAGTAGCTTTGTCCTGGCGAGGGTCCTCCCTGACCCCTGACCTCATGGGGAGACCGAGGCCCAGGCTGAGCCTTAGAGCATCGGGGGAACGGAGCTTGGAACTGGGGGCTCAGGTCTCGGGCCAGCCCCCACTTCGCTCAGGTACAGAAAGTGCTTTTGGAAATCCAAAGCCACAGTTTCCCTCCCAGAGATCGATTCACAAATTGACCTTAAAATGTAAATGAAGGGATTGATGTTTCCCGTAACGAGAGAATTGTTTGTCAGCTTCCTTGGCTGGTTTCTGCTTCCTGGGGGGGTGGGGGTAGCTCTATTCACAACAGCCAAGAGATGGAAACAGCCCACGTGTCCATCGGCTAACCACGTGTTCATCCCACGTGTTCATCTGTACAATGGAATATTACTCAGCCATAAAAAGGGAGTTCTGACACATGCTACAATGTGAATGAACTTCAGAAACCTTATGCTAAATGAAAGAGGCCAGATGCAAATGGTCACATGTTGTATGATCCTACTTATATGAAATGTCCAGAATAGGCAAATCCACAGAGACAGTAAATAAGTGGTTGCCAGGGGCTGGGGGTGGGGTGGGCTGGGGGGTAATGGGAGTGACTGCTAGATGGTACAGTGTTTCTTTTTAGAGTGATGAAAATATTATGGAATTAGTGATGATGATTGTACAATTCTGCGAAAATACTAAAAATCACCGAGTTGTACAATTTAAAAGGGTGACTTTTATAGTTTGTGAATTATATCTCAATTTTAAAAATACACACCACACACACACACACACACACACAAAGCCATTCGGGGGAGCTCTGGTTGGCCAGGGGCAATGCCCTCCTCTCTGGCCAAACAAGTAGCATAGCGGGTCCTGTTTCTGGTGCTTCTGGAATCGGGGCACAGGTACAGCCCAGGCTCTGCTCAAGGAAGTGAGGCAGGTGTCAGGAGTGGGATGGGCTCTGTCCATGCTGACCTCGGAATCTCAGAAGGTCTGGGCTTCTTAGCCCAGCTCCTTCATTTTACACACGGGGAGACTGAGGCTCAGAGAGGGACTCCATGGGGAACTCTGAACTCCAAACCCTCAGACTTGAACTCTCTTCCCTAAGGTCTGCTCCAGCAGCCCCTGTGTTGCTAGGTGCTTCCAACGGGTTCACATGGAGACCCAGAATTCGGACTCCAACCCTTGATTTCAAACTGTTCTGTAGGTTTGCAGTGAAATACTGTGCTTGTATCTATTGCTGTATAAGAAATAATGCTACACGTAGCAGTTTAAAACAGTAATAACCATTTATGATCTCCCACAGTTTCTGTGCATCTGGAATTTGGGAGCAGCTTTGCTAGACTGGTCTGGCTTGGAGTCTCTCAAGAGGTTGCAGTCGAGACGTCAACTGGGCTGACATGACTTAACTGGGACTGAAAGGTCCACTTCCAAGGGGCTCGCACATATCACTGGCAAGTTGGTGCTGGCTGTTGGCAGGAGGCCTCGGTTCCTCCCAGATGGGCCTCTCCACAGGGCTGCTCGAGCATCCTCAGGACAGGGTGGCCGGCTTCCCCCACAGCCAGTGGTCTGAGAGAAGAGCCAGGTGGAAGCCAAATGTCTTAGGACCTGGTCTCAGAAGCCACACACCATCGTGTCCACAGTGTCCTACTGGTTACACAGGCCACCTCTATTCGTCGTGGGAGGGGACCACACGAGGGTGTGGACACCAGGAGGTGGGGTCATTAGGGCCGATTTGGAGGCTGCCTACCACGCATGAACTCATGAAGTTTACATTTAAAAACAAAATCTTTCTGGAGTTGGTGTGTGCAGCTTCTTCAACCCTTTGGTATGCTGTTTTTACTCCTTCCAGATAAATTGACGATAATTCACTGTGATTACTCCTGCTGCACTAAGCCTTGGGACCATCTCTCGGCTGAGGTGATATTTTTAAAGCTGCCTCTTTAAAAACGGTCTCTTTAGCAGGCAGGAAGGCTGGCAAACCTGAGCACTGATGGTGAAAACATCCCCACATGCGTCCTGTCCTGTGCACAGCGGCCAATGCCGGACAGTGAAAACGAAAGCGGATTATGCCATTGAAGCTGGGTGTTGGAGGGAGGGCCAATGCCACGATAACAGAGAGGGTCCACAAATCAATGAGAAATGCTGGGAATTCCCTGGCGGTCCACTGGTTAGGACTCTGCCCTTCCACTACGGGGGTCCCGGGTTCGACCCCTGGTCAGGGAACTAAGATCCCACAAGCTGCATGGTGTGGCCAAAAAATAAATAAATAAAATTAAAATGTATTAATTAAATAATTAATTAATTTTTGTCTGCATTGGATCTTTGTTGCTGTGCACGGGCTTTCTCTAGTTGTGGCGAGCGTGGGCTAATCTTCATTGCGGTGTGTGGGCTTCTCCTTGCGGTGGCTTCTCTTGTTGCGGAGCATGGGCTCTAAGTGTGCGGCCTTCAGTAGTTGTGGCACGCGGGCTCAGTAGTTGTGGCTCGCGGGCTCTAGAGTGCAGGCTCAGTAGTTGTGGCGCACGGACTTAGTTGCTCTGTGGCATGTGGGATCTTCCCGGGCCAGGGCTCAAACCTGCGTCCCCTGCATTGGCAGGCAGATTCTTAACCACTGTGCCACCAGGGAAGTCCCAAATTAAATTTTTTAAAAAAGAGAAATTCTGCCCCTGGGGGACCCTCTCTCACCTCCCCGTGGCTCTGTGTTCTCAGAGGCTGACCCTTATGGATGGAATCCAGAGCTTGCTGCCCTCCTGTTTCAGAGGCGGGGTAGCAAGTATGGTAAGGGTGTTGATTTTTCTCCGGGAGACCAGTGCCTGCCAGGTGCCCCCCACCCCAAGCCCTCTCTGCCTCCGGGTTCAGGTCACCACCCCCTCCCCCTTGTCCCTTCAAGCCTAGGGCGGTGACAGTCCTTGTTTCCAGCCCGGGTAGGGCCCTGCCTCTTGCAGTTTCCCACATCTTTGCAAATCCTCCCCTTTATAAGCACTCCTCAAATTACTTTGCTCGAGCGCACCAGTGAGGGGCCCCCCACTGATGTGCATCTGGAGAGGAAAATGGGCAAAGGACAGCTGACAAACTGCCTCCGCTCTTCTTGGAAATTCTGTCCCTAAGAGGGGAAGCAGAGTTCCTACCAGTACTGTGGACAATGAGAACGTGAGGCAGTGTTCACATACCCTGGTCATAAAGGAAACGTAAACTCAAACCCCAAGAGGATGCCAAAAAAAGTTGTCAAGAATTGAGTAAAAGTGGGTGCCGGTCCCTTCCTGGGATCACCAGGCTGTGTGGGCATGGCTGGACCAAGGGCCACGGCTGGGCCAAAGGCCATCTGGCAGCAGGTGCCACGCCTGGCAGTGAGCACTCCTCTGACTCCTTGCCCCACGGGCAGGGAGTCGGAAATAACCCGAGATGTACAGAGATGTACGGAGAAGGACATTCATCAGAGGTCCTTACTTCTAGGAAGAGTTGAGTAAATTAATCTAAATCTGTCTGCTGGACCCCAGTGTAACCATTATAAATGATAATTCGAGTATTTAATGAGACAGGAAAATGTGCATTATATAATTTGAATAGAAAAAAGAGGGCACAAAATGGTAAACATAGTATGCTCTCTAGGTTAAAAAAAATGTGTATATGTGTATATTCACAGAAAACAAGACTGGTGGAAAAAACCAAAGTATTACTAATGATTACTTCTTCATGCTGGGATTATTGGTATTTTTATTTTGTCTGTTACCCTTTAGCTTTCTACATTCTCCAGACTTCCTCAAATGAATTACTTTTTTGTTTGTTTGTTTAAAAAGGAAACAACTTAAAAATTCACACCACAAAGGACCAGTACAGACAGAAGTCACATCTGGGGCAGACTGCATTATGTGACAACATCTCACACATATGCACATGTGCGCTGCACTCTACAGTTTCCAGATGTCTTTTCTCTGCATCATGGGTGGGGAAAGACCCCAGCAGAGGCTCCAGGGGCTGCGGTCACAGCCGGCTCTGGCCTGTCTCACTGTCGGTTATCTGTCCCCTCAGAGTGGGTCGGAATGTCTTCCCCAGGCCTGACTCCTTCCAGATGCTCTTCTTGTAAACGCTGTCGCTCTGCAAGGCGACACCAAGATCTGGTCAAGGCAAGGAAGTCACATCACAGGGTCCTGAGCCTTCCTGAGCTGAGCTGGCATCCGGCTGGGGAGCCGGTGGGAACCCTGGCAGAGGTGCCAGTTCCCGGGAAATGTACACTCATTGCGCACCTAGAGCCATGGAAGAGGGAATTCCCTGGCAGTTCAGTGGTTAGGACCGCCCTTTCACTGCCGAGGGCGCAGGTTCCATCCCTGGTCAGGGAACTAGGATCCTGCAAGCTGCACAGTGTGGCCAAAACACACACACACACACACACAACAACAACAACAAAACGCAGGTCACCAAGAGCCGAATCAAGATGAAGGAACCAAGAGACGGACAGGCAACTGGATGGATGGAGCACCCTGAGGCTAGCTGGGGTCAGGTAAAGCCCTGTGATTATGGTCGCCAGGGTTACAAAATGGAACGTAGAGGAAACAGGTTTTTAAGAGAAATCGTGGAGGAGATGAAGATCTATAGATGGATAGGGGAGTTCCCAGGAGGCTGATGAAGCTTGGCCGTTATATCCCTCACCTGCAGGGCCTGCCTCTGAGGCCCTGGACCTAACTTTGTACTTGCAATTTTGTCTTTGTTTTCTTCAAGAGGCCTGCAAGCTGTGCATGCTTCCCCCTCTGCAGAGTCTGGATCCACCCTGACACGGCTGTCTGTCTGAGCCCCTGCGGAGGATTCCTGGCTTAGAGAGGGCAGAGGCGGACCCCGGGCACCACCTCTCCAGCCCATGGCTCACCTCTCTCCCCCGTCCCCTCTCCCTGTAGCGGGACCCGGGCAGCCTAGTGCATTCTGTGGCCTCACTGGCCCCTCTCCTTCAGCTGGAAACATGCTTCCTCTGAGACATGCTGCATCCCTTCCTTGGGAGCCTTCGCACAGGCCCCTGGCTGGATTACGACCCCAGCCCTGGTGCCCCCCCACCCTTGGCCATCATTCCCCCGCCCTTGCCTAATGCCCATCCTCTATCACTGTAATTACCAAACCAGAAACCCCGTTGACGGGGCCAGTCTCTGCCCTGGTCACTGTTGTGTCCCCAGCACTGGGCAGTGTGCCTACCACTCAGGAGATACTCAACAACTTCTTTCTAAATAGATACCAGAATCAAGGAATGAATGAAAGCAGACCTCCGCCAATCCATGTTGCCCTGCTAGGTGCCTGGTGTAGGTCTCCGGAGCCCGTGGGGGACCTGAGTGGGCAGCATCCTTTCTGCTGGAGGAATCCTCATCCCGGTCCTCCTGGCCCTTCTTTGTCGAGTCTCGTGGCCCGAGCAGGGCTTGGGCTCTGCAGGAGGACCACATCTTTCTCAGATTGTCGCCCCCCCTTACAGAGGGGTCCTTGTCCTACTTGCCCAGCTGACCCCCGTCTCTGCCCATTGGGGGGCGTCCACCTAGGGCTCACTCAGAGGCTGCCAGCCACCCCAGGCTTGGCAGACGGGGACGTCTGTGCCCCTTCCCACTGTCCTCCACCATCCCCGACACCTGGCCACTGAGATCACGTCCCCGCATCACAGCCAAGCCCCACAGCAGGTGGGCCTGCTGTATTCCATGGACTTGCCGTTGTCAGTAACACACTATTAAAAGTTGAAAATACATTTTCCTCCTGCCGATCTTTTTCCTTTTCATTTAGCAAACATTGATTTTTTTCCCCCTCCTGCAGATGGAATAGAAATGAAATCACACACGTCTCTTTGGGGTGATTTAGTTGTCAGAGCCGGAGGCGGTGGGCAGGCATGGGCTTCTCTTGTCACCTCATCCACAGGTCACTTCGTGACCTTGGACAGTCATTTAGCCTTTCTTGTCTGCCAGTCCCTCCCCCGCCCCCACCGGTTAGAAAAGGAGACGCCCAGCGTCCCTGGCCTGGAGAGTAGGAGGCTCTGTTCAACAGCCAGAGGGGCCTCCTGGAGAGGTTCAGAGGAAACCTTCTGTAAAAAAGCCAAGTTCAAGGTTGTGTCAACACCAAACACCATGAAGTGGCAATTATCCAATTAACTTGATTAGTGTAGACAGAACCGCCAATGTCTGTCCGGCATGCCCACTTCCGCCCAATTCCTCAGCTTAGGCAGCTGCAGAAGAAGAGAGAGAATGTTGGAAACAAGAGACTGGGCCTCTCTGCGCCCTGATCTCCCTGACTCTAGTTTGGTGATGATAAAGCCCCCCCCCCCCACAGGGCTGTGGTGAGGACGTGTGGGCTAACCTCAGTGAGAGCTCTGGGAAGACTAGGGGAACCAGTGCTTAAAGGCAGCTCATGTGAGAGGGTGTGGTGGAGACCAACTTGCATCTTGGTGACCTGCCGTTTTTTTTCTTCCATGACTTTAGGTGCTTGAAAAGTGTACACTTCATGGGAACTTCTGTCTATCAGGGTCAGCATGGGCAAGGTGCTCTGTGCCTGGCTTTCTTCATCTGTTTCATAGGGATTCTAATGGCCTTAGCTTCAGAGAGGTGCAAGTACAGGTTGATGGTGATGATGGTATGATGATGGTAAAGAAGAAGATGATGGTGGTGATGGTGATGATGGTGATGAGATGGTGAGGGTGGTGATGGTGGTGATGGTGATGGTGCAGTAAAGAGGATGATGGTGGTGATGATGGTGGTGATGGTGATGGTGGTGGTGATGATTGTGAGGGTGGTGATGGTGGTGATGGTGATGGTGCAGTAAAGAGGATGATGGTGGTGATGATGGTGGTGATGGTGATGGTGGTGGTGATGATTGTGAGGGTGGTGATGGTGGTGATGGTGATGGTGCAGTAAAGAGGATGATGATGGTGATGATGGTGGTGATGATGATAGTGATGATGATGGTGATGGTGATGATGATGGTGATGATGATGGTGATGATGATGGTGAGGGTGGTGATGGCGGTGATGGTGGTGATGGTGATGATGGTAAAAAAGATGACGATGGTGGTGGTCATGAGGATGGTGAAGATGATGCTGGTGGTGACGATTTTGCTGGGATGGAGATGATAAAACACCTTTCTCATGCGCTGACTGTACAGCCCACCAAGGAAACATCCTTACCAGAGAGTCCTTACAAAAGTGATCCCTCCCCCACAGAGAGGTGGAGTCAAATCCTTTTCCCTTGAATCTGGGCTGGCTCTATGGCTTGCTTAACCAATAGAACTCCATGGAAATAATGCCATGTGACTTCCAAGGCTAGGTCAGATGAAGTCTTGCAGCCTCCCTGACCCCCAGACCTCTTAGGACATTCTGGAAGCCCTCAGCTATGCGTAAGTCCAGCTACCCTGAGAACACCCTGCTGCAGAGGCCACGTGGAGGTGATCTGGGTGACAGTCCCAGCTGAGCCCAGCCTTCTAGTCACGCAGTGAGGAAACAAGACTTGAGAGTAAAGCCGTCCAGACCAGCCTGGCTGTCAGCTGAATAACACCAAGTGAACCCACCCAGTGCCACATGGAGCTGGAGGGTTGCCCAGTTGGACCCCAATGGGATTCCTGGCCCACACAATCTTGAGATATAATAAAAGAGATGCTGTGAGCTACTAAATTTGGGGGCAACGTGTAATGCAGCAATAGCCAACCGGAGCTGGATGGCTCTGCTTCTCAGCCACTTCCTGGATGAACATGCACCTACAGGTGGCTGCTTGGTTTGGCATCACAGACCTGAGCCCCCTGCCTGGGCCTTGCCCTGCTATGGGGTCCACTTCAGACAAAGAGCAAGTCAACTTTGCTCCAACTTCTCAGCAAGGGGGAAGGCAGGTGTGTTTTGAAGCTGGTGTTTACAGAGTTGTAAAAAGTCACCGAAGGAAGGCCCTGTGTGCCTGGAAAGAGCCCAGCACAGTGTGAGCCAAGAGCTCCCTGGTGGGGCACCACCAGCGGCCACAAGCATGTTCGCTCAAGGGCAGGGCAGCCCTGGCGGACAAGATTGGCTGGAGGATGCCACCCAGGCAGCTCCCAGTGGTCCCCATGCTGACCATAGCCTGGCATTTTCTCCTGCCAGGCCCTGTGTCTGGGGGATTCACTGGCTGGTTGACTGAGGCTGCCCTGAGGGAAAGGGGAATAGAGAGGGAGGAGGGAGCAGGAGTCGGAGCTGCTGGCAGGTGGGCTGCCTCCTGTCCCCAGGCTGGAGGGGAGGAGGTGCCAGTGCCCCTGTGCACTGACTCCGGTTAGTTGTCAACTTCTATCAGAAAGCTTGATGAAATTTTAATTGGGATTGTGTCAAATCATTGTAGGGAAATTGTCATCTTACCCAATATTCAGCCTTACAATCCATGAACATGGTACATTCTTCTATTTATTTAGATCTTTATTTCTTTTTCCCTCAGCACTATTTTGTGCTTTTCAATATAGAGATCTTGGACAAATGTTGTTAGATTTATTCTTAAGCACTTTATTTTTTGTGTGCAATTGTAAGTGGAATTTTTAAGACTTTATTTTCCAGTTGTTTGTTGCTAACATGTAAGAGTACAATAGGTTTTTTATGTTAACTTTGTATCCTATGACTTTGCTAAATTCCTTTATTGGTTCTCATGGTTGTTTTGTACATTCCTTGGAATTTTCTACATAAATAATCATAGCATCTGCAAATAAGGACAGTTTTACTTCTTTTCTGATATTTGTGTCTTTTATTTCTTTTATCTTGGCTTATAGCAATGTCTAGGATGGCCAGTACAATGTTGAACAGGAGTAGCAAGAGAACATCTTTGTTCCCAGTGTCAGGGAAACACATCAGTTTTTCACTGTTAAGAATGATGTTGACTATAAGCTGGTCTTTGGTAGATTCCCTGGATCAGTTTGAGGAAGTTTCCTACTATACCTAGTTTACTGAGAGTTTCTGTAATGAATGGGTAGTGAATTTTGTCAAATGCTTTTTCTGAATCTTTTGAGATAATCATATTTTCTTTTGAAATAATATGATTTTTCTCCTTTAGCCTGTTAATATGGTGAATCCTATTGTTTTTCAAATGTTAAACCAACATTGCATTTCTGAGATAAGTCTCAGGGATTGAAATATTATCTCAATGAGATATTATCTTACAAGGTATTATCCCTTTTTTAATACTGTTGGATTGGATTTAATTTGTTAATATTTTGGTATTTTATTAAATCTTTGAAAAATATTTTTATTAAATATTTGATATAAGATTTGAATGATTGCTAGAATTCATCAGTGAAACCATCTGGGCCTAGAGTTTTGAGATTATTTCTCATAAATTAAATTTCTTTTTTAATTAATTTTATTTATTTTTTGGCTGTGTTGGGTCTTCATTTCTGTGCGAGGGCTTTCTCTAGTTGTGGCGAGCGGGGGCCACTCTTCATCGCGGTGCGCGGGCCTCTCACTGTCGCGGCCTCTCTTGTTGTGGAGCACAGGCTCCAGACGCGCAGGCTCAGTAGTTGTGGTTCACGGGCCCAGTTGCTCCGTGGCATGTGGGATCTTCCCAGACCAGGGCTCGAACCTGTGTCCCCTGCATTGGCAGGCAGATTCTCAACCACTGCGCCACCAGGGAAGCCCCTAAATTTCTTTAATAGCTATAGTGTTGATCAGATTTTCTATTCCTTCCGTCAATTTTGGTAAGTCGTCTTTTCCAAGAAATATGTCCATTTCATCTACATTGTCATATTTTTTGGTATAAAATTGTATATAGAATTCTCTTATTATCTTATTAATATTTATAGGATCTGTAGTGATAACTCCCTTTCCATTCTGATACTGGTGATTTTTGTGCTCTCTCTTTTTTCTTGATCATTCTAAGTAGAGGTTTGTCAATTTTGTTGATATTTTCAAAGACCCAGTTTTGGCTTTGTCAATTTTCTCTGTGGTTTGTTTCTATTTCGTGAATTTCTGTTATTACCTTTATTATATCCTTCCTTCTACTTACTTTAGATTTAGTTTGCTCTTCTTTTTTTTTTTTAGATTAGCCTAAGGTGAAAACTTAGGTCATTGGTCTTAGATCTTCTTTTCTGATATAATTATTTAAAGCTATAAGTTTCCCTCTAAGAACCGCTTTAGCTGCATCCCATAAATTTTGATACGTGGGGTCATTTTTATATTGCAACTTTATTCCCAATATTTGGAGAGAACAGGCTGGATCCAGGAGTCACACCTATGATTCCATTTCTGGGCATGAGGACAGAAACTGACCTCTGAAGCAGTGAATTCCTTGGCCTGCTGTGGAAAGGGTGGGGGATCACCTGGATTCTCACGAGGGCTCTATTCACCCCACCCAGCTCAGACCTCATCACCCATCTCCTCTCCAAAGCCATGCTGCCAGGCTTCTGCCTGAGGCCATTTGTCCATCTTGCACTCCTCTTGTGTCATTGCCCCAGGCCGAGGTCAAACCGTCTTGTGCCAGCGTCCATTCATCTCTCTGGACCTCGGTTTCTTCATGCATAAAGGCAATGTCTTGGTCCTCATGGTTGCCATTATCCGTCTTTCTATGAACTTAGAAATCTGTCTTGCCTCCTTGTCTAGGCTGTGGGTCATTGCCTGAAGCCTGATAATCGTGACAACAGCACAGCTTACCATGCTTCCATCTCCTCACTGCCACCCCGGCAGAGACTGTGCCCCATTTACAGATGGAAAGGAGGCTCAGACATGCTGGGGTCTTATCCAGGCTCCCAGTCACAGGGCTAATCTCTGGAGGAGCAGGAAATCCAACACAGGTGTCTCTGCTGCCCAGAGCTGCGACCTTCCCTGATGGGCTGGGTGTGCTCTTGGTGCGGAAGTGGTGCCGTGTCCTCTTGTTCCAGCTGGAAGTGCTGGCCAGGGGTGGGGCTGGACCCTCTGCTTCAGCAGGGCCACCTCTTCCTGAAAAGAGCCTAGCAAAGACGGCAGGCCAGTCAGTTGTGGGGTGGGGGTGGGGGGTTGCTCGGAAGTGTGGGTGCACTGCTTACGGGAAAAGAACCGGCTTCCTTCCTCAGCCATGAGGATAATTTGGGGAGTCTCTGGGAGTTTCCTTTTCTTCTTCCCACAGTCAAGTTTGATTTTATTTTCTTAAAGCAAATGTACTGAATGTTTGCTCTGTACGTGCACTATGCCACGCTCTTTGGCCCTGCAACCACCTTAAGGGGGTGGGGTTGGTGCTGGTTCCCATTTTACAGGTGAGGAAACTGAGGCTCAGAGAAGTGACTTGCCCAAGACACACAGCCAGACCCCAGGTCTGCCAGGCCCCACAGGACATGCCACAAGTCCTCCCATCCTGCCCTGGAGTGCCCCGGAGAATTCGGGTGACTGAGACCCAGAGGTCTCTCCTTGTGGGTTCCATGTGGGAGGGGTAAAGCCATCAGGGCCCTGCAGGGCGTCACCCTGGGCCAGTCGAGGGCCGTGCAGCCTTGTTGGAGACACCGACACAGACGCCTGCCCAGGGCTCCTTGGCATCTCCAGACAGAGACCCTGGACCCCCCTGGGGGCAGTTACGGTGTTGTGGGCACCTTTCCTCATGGGACCCAGCAAACCCATTGTCCCTTAGAGGGTCCACTAGAATGAGACGCAAGGCTCAGTTAATTAGCACTCTTTGTAGGCATCATTGGTCCAATCACAGCAGTGATACTTAGTAGGTATCGTGTACCTACTATGGGCCTGACCCACTGCAAGCTGCATCTCTGACACTTCCAAGGGCCTTCCTGGAAGGTCCTGGGGCCCTTGCTTTAGTCGGGGGGAAACAGGGGCAGGGCAGCCAAGGTGCTCACTTGGGCTCCACGGACTCATGAGTTAGCAGAGCAGGGATCCAAACGCAGGCCGCTTGGAAGGCCCAGCTCTCTCTGCACCTCCACCGCATGGGCCCCCAACAATGGCGCAGAGGGCTGCCTAGCTCACAAGAGAGCTGTCTGTCTGTCCAGGCTCCTTGGCCTGCGGATCCCGGTCAGAGAGGCCTGAAATCTGGCTTAGCTCTGAGCTTGACTGTAGAACGCAGCCGCATGGGAAGCAGCTCAGGGCTGGTGGTCTGACGGAGGGAGGAGAGGCAACAGTAATTCGTCTTCAGATGGCTGAAGGGGGCGATGGCAGGAGTGACAGGGCTGAGAAATCCTGTTAGTCCTTTGCTCAGTTCCGTCTGTCAAGTGGCGTCCAGACAAAGCCGCTCCCGGGGGCAGCGGGCATGATGAAGAGCTCAGGGCAGGCGGCAGGGACCTCAGAGAGGCGCTAATCCCTGCTGCTCGCTGGAGGGGGGAGCCAGAGGGAGGGCCAAGCCCCTCTCAGCTCCAGAGCTTGCTGGAAGCGCCTGAGGGTTGGAAGGTCTGGGAGCTGGCCTTGGGCGAGCCCCTCCCTTCTTCTGGGCCACAGAGTCCCATGTGTAAAATTGGGGGGAGGGAAAGAAGGCCTCCCGGGGATCAGAGTGGTCTGGGGGCTTCCCGAGTCCTGCCTGGCACAGCTTCTCTCGCTAGTCCTCTGGAAGGTGGTCAGGGTAGGGCGAGGCCGCAGGCTCTTCTTGGGGCCCAGGGCAGCAGGGGCCCCGCAGCTGAGCTGACCTGGGCTGAGCTGGGGTTGGGCTCGTGCAGGAGTGCCCCCAACCTCCTCCTCCGGCCAGGTCTGACCAGCTTTGCCCTCTCGGAACCAGGCTCCAGCTGCAGACCATCCTGGACCACGTTCTGGGCGGTGCCCCAGGCCAGCCACGATATAAAGCAAGTCACAGCATCTCGAGCTGGTTCCCTCTGCAAAACGGAACCCATCATGGCGTTTGTCTCTGCGTACGAATGAAAGCATCAGGGCAAGCCCTCAATGAACGCAGCACCTAGCTTACTGTCACCTGAGGGTGGGTCCCCTGGGCTCGGACCCTCCCGGGGGTCCCACTCCCCCCTTTCCACAGCACTTTAGCTGGGTGATGGAGGCCCTTCCAAACCTGGGCCACTCCGACCTGCAAGGGCAGAGACACTGCTCCCCACTGAGCATCCTGACCCCCACCCCTGCCCCCCGATAGTTGCCCTCACCCCACCCACCCGGCTGACCTCCCCAGCAGGAGGCTTTGCCTTCTCATGTCCCCTGGCCAGACCCCGGCCCCATGTCCAGGCGCCTCAGAGCGCCACGCCCTGACACCTGGTCAGAGGGCCCCAGAGGCCCTTCTGGCTGTCTCTGATCCCTCATCTCCTTTTTCTCCTTGGCCTTATGTCCTGTCCCCTCTCTGGTCTGTGAGTGTCTGGTCCACCTCGGTGTGTGTCACACCACAGAGTCACCTGGAGATGGAGGGAGGGGGGCCTGGACCATGTGGTGTTCCCTTCCTCATCGCCCCCTCCCCTTTGACCCTCGACCTCTGACTCCCGGGAGGCACCGCAGAGGGACGGTGGCATTTGCGGGGTGCCAGGGTCCAGGGCACCGTCCTGCAGCTCAGAACGTCTTGGATGAAGCCAGCCATTCAGCTGTATTGGCAACAGACAGCCAGGAACAAAAGCCAAGTGGCTTCTGCGTCAGCCTTTAAAACCACTGAAATGATCTCACTTGTCATGCTGTGGTCCAAATATTTTGCCCACTTAGACAAAACCTTCTGTGCTTGTGAAATTAAGTGTATTATTAATCTCACCTGGCCCGGTGACAAGGTGGGCAGATCAGATAAATAGCCTCGTAGCTGAGCGAGCGAGTGAGAGCGTATCCTTATCGGTACAAAGTAGACGCGGGTGTTTCTGGCTCCACGCCGAAGGAGGAGAGGCTGCCCGGAGATGGGGGTGGCAGGATGGTGGGGGCTGGGAGTCCCCCACAACGAGGAGGCTGGGGGGGCAGTCGTGCATGGAGAGGAGACAAGACCACTGGCTTCCAGGGTCCATGAGGCTGTCACAGGGGTCCATAGGGAGGTGGGAGTGGGCTGGGTCTTTGAGCTGAGCCGGGGTTGGCTACAGCACCAAGAGTCAAGTTTCAGATGCATTCAGACAGGCTTTTGTTAACCCTATTTTCTTCCCCCGATTCTAAATGTGATAAAGGCTCATTACAGAGAAACGAAGAAAATTATAAAGGAGGGTGTGCAAAGCTCCTGGCTCCGTTGCTAGAACTCCCCACCAGTAACAAACGGGAGGAGGGGCTCCTTTCCTGAGTTTTGTGGATGCGTTTATAATTGGAATTTTTTTTCCCACTTGGCAGTATATTGTTTTTAGCACACGCATGTATTCTATTGGAGCTGATCCTTTATTACTGTTTTTTTTTTTTTTTTGGCTGAGCTGCGCGGCATGTGGGATCTTAGTTCCCCGATTGAACCCGCACCCCCTGCATTGGAAGCGCGGAGTCTTAACCACTGGACCGCCAGGGAAGTCCCTGATCCCTTATTATTGAACAGACAGACGATCGTCGGTGACCGTCGAGGCTGCTTCTCACCTTCCCCGCTGGGCCTCATCTTCCTCACTGAATCTCCCACTGAGTGTCTGTTTCCTTAGGATGGAGAGCAGCCCCGGCTTAGATTCGGGCGTGGCTCTTGCTCGCTCCCGGTGAGGCTGACGACCGGGTCATCCCCAGGAACAGAGCTCTGGCATCACACACCAGTGGGGTGAGGGGCAGCGGGCTTATGTTGCAGAGGACGAAACTGAGGTTGGGGAGAGGACAGCCAGCAGACAGGCTGAACCGACCAGGGCACCTCCCTGAGTCTGAACCCTAGGAAGTGACACCGGTCAGGCTATCAGGGTGAGAGTGTCCCGGTCAGCTAATGTTTCTCTGAACCTGGTGAGCCCAGAGGGCCAGCGGCTGGACTGCCGTGTGCCAGGAGTTCACGGGGCCAGCCTGGCCGGCCAGCTCCTCGGGACGGCCTGACGCAGGCGAGGGTGGTGCTGTGTGGGGACGGAAGCTTCCCCAGGTGCTCGGCCTCACCCTCCCTGCCCAGGGGTGACAGGCGTGCAGCTGGCAAGGAGAGAGCTCACCTCTGCTGGTGTCCCTGTGCCCTCCCAGCCAGCCCTGCTGGGAGTTCCCTTGGGCCTTCCCAAGCGTATGCTTCTTAAGACCTGAGACCCAGGGACCAAAGCAGCAGAGCACTGCCCCAGGGGAGGAGCCCTTAACCAGTTCAGCTCCAAGGGCCCGAGCCACGGCCATCTCCCCAGCCGTGGGCGCGGTGTGGGCAGACTCAGCTGAAAGGGGCCTGTCCCCACCGAGAGGCACGGTGCCCTGCAATATCAGGGACCTGCATCTAAATGCTAGGACAATCTGGAAATTTCTGGCCACGAGGCTTAAACCGGGTGATGCTGGGACCTGGCCTGGGTGAGCTCGACTGGACTCTGGGTGGAGTGCCCTGGGCGGTGATGGGTGTGAGATGCACCCTGACAGTGACCACGGAGGCTGGGCCCGGCCGGGCTTGATGACCCAGTCACCCAAGCGGTTTCCTCCCTGCTCTCTCAGGCCAGGCCCAGGAGGGGCTTCGTGACTTGATCTCATTTGGTCCGCCCTGGGCGCCACAGGATCAGCCCTGTCATCCCCCCCTTAGTGGGGCTTCCCTCCTGATTCGGGGGTTGGGCTGGCCCCTCAGGGCTAGGGGACTAGTGGGCAGGCTCTGGAGCCCCAGTTGGCCTCGACCAGGGTGTGGCCCTGCCCTGTCTCACCCCTGCCTCCCTCCCTGGGGCCTGGGAGGAAAGGGCCTTGCTGCTGTGCCCACTTGAAGCCACTGGATCCGGGCAGCTGTCCAGGCCATGCGTGGGACCCCTGACCGCCTGGTTTTCGCACCCCCGTCCTGCGTCGCCATCACCCCGGGGAAGGTGGGAGCCCTGATGCTCACATCCCGGGAGGAGATGAGGACAGAGTGACCAGAGATGGGGCAAGGGGAGGGCAGTCCACTGCACACAGGTCCGGGGCTCTAGGGTGAGGCCGGGAGGCCCCCCGGGTTGCCACGACGAAGCAGAAACCCCTGTCCTGCGAAAGTATTGGCGGAGGCGCCTGGCGGGTGCCCACACGTGGCCAGTACTGCCTGGAAGCAGGAGGCGGGGAACGTGGACGGCAGGGGCCCAGGAGGAGCGGGCTTCCCCGAGGGGGTGATGAAGGGCTGCGCCTGCGGCCGGGGAAATGCGCTCACCAGTGACGCTCCGGCCTGGGGCTCACCTTTCCTGCCCGTCCATCCTGCCTGTGAGGGTGACGTCCCCCTTCCTGGGCTGGCTGCAGGCAGGTGGGTCTGGGCTCTCGTCCTGGGCAACCCTCTTTTCCAGGACAGCTCAGAAGCGGCTCCTCTGGGGAGCAGGGACCCTGGTTAGCGGGAGAAACAAAGGCCAATAGCCATCGTCGGCCTGGGGATGGGGCTCCCCCAAAGGGAGCTCTGGGGCCTGGGGCCTGGGGCCGGGCGGGCGGGACCAGGTGGGGTGGGGCGTGGTGTGGGTAATGGTGGAGAGGGTTAAACACCCCCCTGGAGATTTCTCAGCGCTAAGTCTTTGGGTTCTTCCCAAAGCAAACCCTCAAAGCCTTGCTCAGGGTACATGCCCGACCCAGGGGCCGTAGACTCATTGTACTGATGGGTAGACCGAGGCCCTGGGAGGGAAAGGTGGTTTTGCTAAGTGCAGAAGGACTGAGATGTAAACAGGGGTCCTGAGAGCCCACCCCCAGGCTTGCGGAGGAGCCACTGCCGTGATGGTAGGGGCCTGGCCCCTGAAAACAGCACCCTCCGTCCTCCCCTCCCTCCCTCCGTGAATAGTTTGAGCTCCCACGATGATGTGCCGGGTAGGGAAACGGAGAGCCGGTGGTCCCATCCCCAGGTCCCCAGCCTCAGCGAGCTTGCAGCTTGCAGGCCGGTGGGAATGTCAAGGAAACGGACCTCACGGAGGGACAGAGAGGGTGCGGGCTGTCGTGGGGCACAGAGAAGGCCCAGCCAGGCTCGGGGGCGTGTGTCGGGGGCGGTCGGCCGCCTGCCCACAGGGGCCGCTTTGGGGCTGGACCTTCCAGTGGAATGCAGAGTGGCCGGTGTGGACGACGGTCAGAGCTGCAGTTGGCCCGGGATGGGGACGGCCTGTGGGCAGGCTGGGCGCTGGCAGGAGGAGATGACTCGGTGGGGGGCAGGGGGGAGGGGAGGGAGGGCGGGCCTGGCTGGTTTTCTTAGGAGCTTGGACTTTATCCCGAGGGGGATGGGGAGCAGGAAAGGGTTTCTAAGCTGGGAGTGACCTGATGGGGGTGGATGGGGGCGGTGCCAGGGCTCTGCTCTACACTGGGTGGACGGAGGCTGAGGACGGGCCCATCAGGCAGGGGTCTCCGGCCAGTGAGAGGGGGGCCTGGGCCTTCTGGGGCCTCCTCTGCGGGGGTGGCAGCTTCATCGGACCCCGAGCTGCAGCCTGGAGTCAGGCCAGGCCCTCCTGGGACGCTGCTGGCCGAGTGCTGCAGAACAGCGTGTGCCGGGCAGCCTTTGCCCCGCTGGCGGGCGGTCTGGGGGTGGCGGACCCGTGTTTTCAGGGAAGGTTTCTCTCGACGCAAGCCCAAGGAGCGCGGGGCAAACTCCTCCGCTACTTTCCCATTCCTCAACGCACGACTCCTCTTCACGGCTGCTGTCAATATCCGCTCCCATCTCCCTATTGCCGCAGTGGCCGCATACACAATATTTAAACCACATTGGTGGATGACAGAGACGTACGGATATTTTTAATCCCAACAGGCTATTACGGTTCATATCATGTCTGCCAAATAAATATTATGAATCATTTCCCGTTATCTTTCTGGGGGCAAGTTGACTACATCAGTGAGATTGCACACAGCGGCTCTGCCCTGCATATTTATCCACCTCTTATGTACGTGTATGTGTACAGAGAGAGATTTATGTAGCAATTGTCGATAATAAATGCTCCCGGTAAAACACATTATCTTCTTGCGGTGTCTGGAGAGGGGCATGCCATCTTCAGAGCCAGGCCCAGGATGGGATCGGCACCCCAGCCTGGGACTCTTGGCCTGAGCCCTTCTCCTGAGCTCCTGGGATATGTCAACATTGATGTCCCTGTTGATATGTTCTCATTTCATATAAAAAAGGCTCCACGATTAGCTGGCTATTTTCTTCTATTTTATAGAAGAAGAGACTGCGGTTCAGAGGGGGCCATGTGAGAACTGGTGGCTGAGCCGGGTGAGGCTTCCTCCTCCTGGTACCCACCCTAGCACCCAGTTTTCCAAGTCGGCTGCCTGGCCCTTCTCTCTGGACTCGGGTCTTACCATCCACACACCAGTGAGAAGCAGGGAGGTGGGGCAGTTCACTGTGAAGGCAAGAGGCTGAGGTGGGTGGTTGTCCTAAGAGGGTCTGACCATCAACCTCTATTGTGAATCTGTTGCCTTCGGTGCTGGAGCCGCTGCATGACCTGGAGCCAGTCACTGCTCCCCTCTGCCTCAGTATCACCATCTGTGAAATGGGGAAGCAGGAATCTGTCTGCAGGGCTGGGGTGGAGTTGGTGGAGAGGGTGCCTGGCAGTGTGTGGCAGACCTGGCACCAAGAGGTCCCAGGAAACACCAGTGTCTTCCTCTGCTGGCTCGGAACCCTCTGGACCACCTGGCACACTCTAACCCCCGGAGCTGCCTTCCGCTCCTCCTTTCCCCCCTCCCCCGTCATCTGTGACTCCTTCCAAGTGGCCTTGGGGTTTGGAGGGAGCATCTTGTTGGAGGCCTCTGGAAGGATCCCACCAGCTCTTGCCTGGAGCTGCCCTGAAATCCCGGTCTTTCCCCACACAGCAGCCCCTCTCCCCTTAGGCCTGTCTCACATGAACTGGTTTGCCCAAACTGCCTTTCAGCTTCCAGAGGTTTGGAAAGAGGCTCCCACACGATGGAGGTAAGCTGCCTGCCTTCAGTGCATCTCATTGAAACAGAGCCTAACCTTTCTCTGGCCTGCTCTGGTCTGGGTGTATGGGGCCGGCTGTCCTTCAGGGCTGGCAGCTGCCTGTAGATGGGAGCAGACATTTCACAGAAGGCGTCCTCTCCTCCACTGCGTTTCCGCCCCCCCCCCTCCCCCCGCCGCCAATCCCTTCTCTTCTCCATACTAAGCAGGACAGACTAGAGGCTGAGGACGGACACGTAGCTTTCCCGCACTCCCCCACACGATGGAGAGACAGGGCAGGACTCAGGGCAGCTCCATCTGTCTCGCCATGTGAACTCAGGTGAGCCCTTGCCTCTCTGGGCTTCATCCCCACCTCCTAGCTTGAGTCATCTGTCACCAGGGACAGAGACTGTCGCCCCCAAAGGAGCCAGAGACAGTGAGAAAGTGCCCTCCGGGCTGGGGGACTTTGGGACAGGCTGGAGTGCCTAAGCCCCTGTCCTACCCGATGGGGGCCAAAGGCCCCAACCCCCTGCGAGATCCTGCTGGTTGCCAGCTTGGGATCACACGGACTCTCCCTTGGGTGAAGGAACCGGAAGCAGCCGAGGTGCCCCTTGGTGCCCCAGGAACTGCTGGGAGCCGTCCACCCAGACTCCAGCCTTGGGGGCCCCAGCCTGGCAGACACCGGCCTTTAAAAATATTATTCACCAAGTGATTCCAGAGACCGTTTACAAGACTGAGCTGAGACAGGCGCATGGACTAAACCAAAGTACCTTAAAAAGCATCCTTCGGGAGGGAATAAAAAGCTCCAAACAAAAAACAAAACCCTCTCAGATCCCAGGTTGTAAATAGATGGATATTACTATAAAAATATTTTTGGCTGCAGGAGCACATGGCAGGAAGGCTGGGGGTGGTTTTTTCCATGGTTAGCTCGGACCTGGCTACTCCAAATGGGGCAGCCACTGTCCCGGGCGGTGTCCTGTGGGATCATTTGCACCAAGGCGCCCCAGCTCGAGGGGGAGTGAGAAATAGAAATAACAAGCAGCGCACACATTTTTCCATCAAGGAGCCCGGGTGTTTGCCCCCCTCCGCAGCCGGCTCCCCTCCCCACTCCAAGCCAGCCGACTCCTGGAACACCCCTGCCCCCTGCCACTCCCGAACCCCTGCAGATGGGAAGGGGAGGCTGAGAGCAGCTCGGCATCTGTAGGCGCTGAGGATGGATTGGAGCCAGGTCTGCGTGGCTCTGGACCCCAGGCTCCCTTCACTGTCCACGCGGTCTCCTGGAGCCCTGGGTGAGGTTGGGGCTTCGTGACACCTTCGTAGGTCTCTCTTAGGAACAGATGCCCCTCTTGCATCCTCGGCAATCTGGGTATTTGTGCCTTGCCCGGCGTGAGGAACCCATATGGAAACTTGCCTGTGTGTGTCTCCCTGGCTCCAAGTGCCAACAGTTCCAAAGGGAGTCTCGAGTTTTCCAGGGCAAGGGGGAAGGGGCTGGGGGAGGGTGGATGTGTCTTATTTCCCCCCGGGCCGGGGCTGCCAAAGGGCCTAATTCACCGTCTTATAATAATAGCGATAACAGTAGTGGCACTAACTATCACGAAACTCCTCGGGCCCAGACTCTCCCTGCGTTACCTTGTTTAGTCATCTCCATGACTCAGCGGGAGGGGGTGGCCGTGCCCACTTTACAGATAAGGAGACTGAGGCACAGGGAAGGGAGTGACCTGGCCAGGCCACACGGATGGTAAGAGGCAGAGCTGGGATCGGCCCTTGCCTGTTCATCCGGGACCACACCTCCACATGAGTACCCTGGGCACAGGGTCTGGCCCCTTGGTAAGGGCTCAAGAGATGTTTGTTGAATGAACGACTGATCCACGGCAGTGGAAGCACCCCCCACCCGTCCTCATCCAGCAGAGCACGGATGGGCTGTCCACACGGGATGTGACAGGAAGGCAGTGCTGCACCGCAGGTCACTGGGGGGGCAGGGGAGCCCGTGCAGGCTCACACCCTCAGTGGCCCAGAGGTTCCAAGGACAGGCCTTGGGTTCAAACGCTGCCTTCGTCCTCACTGCAGTGTGACCTGTTCCGTCGTGTCACCTCTCCCGGCCTTGCTGTCCTCATCAGTCGGGTGGGCTAGCAGTGCCCCCTGCCCATGGGCTGTTGGAGCTCTCCTCCTTGTGCCCAGTGGGGCCCCCGAGTGGCGAGGGCATCTGGCCTCTTCTTCTCCGGCAGGAGTGGCGAGGTCTGACGTGGGTCAGGAGGACAGGCCGGGAGGATGGGGTTCAGATGGGCCACTGACGCTGTACGTGGCTAGGGCCACGCCAGAGGTGACGGAGACAGGCCTGAGAACTGCGGCTGGCACACGGCACGCACCCCAGACGTGTCAGCACCCGTGTTTGCTCCTTCTCATCCTTTCCCTGGGTGCTTGCCCGCCCCCAGCCCTGGCAGGAGGAAATCAGTTGTAGAAGCGGGTGGCTGTGCTGGGGGAAGGGGGAGTGCGTTTGTTGTGATGACAGTAGATGAGGACCACACTTACACAGGCTGATGCTGGAGGGAGGGGCAGATGGGTCGGCGGCCCAGGAGCCAGCAAAGACGGGGCTTTCTCCGTGAGGGGATGGGGCACGGATCAAGCAGAGGCTGGGGGACAGGACAAGCCTGGGCTGTGGCCTGTGCTGGGGGAGGAAGGGCTCCCCAACCAGCACTTGTCCCACAGCGCCCCGCCTCAGGATGCTCCAAGTGACCCGAGGGCCTCCCTCCTGGAAGGGTCTCAATGGCCTTGGTGGGATCCAGCTCCTGGCTGTCCAGTGGGAGGTGGTCTCGTTGCTCCCCCATTCCACAGAGGGGAAACTAAAGCCCAGAAGGGTGGTGAGGCTGGCTTGAGGTCACACAGGTGACAGTGGTGCACCAGGCAGTAGGACCCCCTCTCTTGTGAAGGGCTGTGGTTGTCCCTGGGCAGCGGTGACGGCCATCCACAGTCATCACCTCCCTATCAGTGCCCCCTGACCCGGGGGCCACCACGTGCAGCCTGTGTGACCTTGGTAAGCCCCTCTGCCTCCACCCCCCACCCCAACGAGCCTGGGTCACCATTGGGAATATGGGTCTAGCAGGGGGCCGTGAGGAGGGCGGCGCAGCGCTGGGCAGCCGGACACAGGGACGGCACGGCAGCGCCTGGCCTGCGCCTGCTCAGGAGGCTCGGCTCCGCGCAGGTAACTCATACCGAAGCCCCAACTCCAGCAGCCCGAGCGGTCGGGACAGGCGTCCTTCCTTTCGCTTTTAAACAAACAAGTCATGAATTTAAAAGCCAGGGCAGAGAACTGTCCAAGGCGTAAAAATAGCCACCGGCCACTAAATCAGCACCCAACTCTGGTCAGCTGGTCCCCAGCCTGGTGCCTTTAAAGAGGGCTCCCAGAAGCCAGGGCCACAGTGCAGCAGAAGCGGGAGCCCCTCCTTCCCGGTGGGCCAGCGGTCGGTCCGTGGGGGCGGGGCCGGGGTGCCCTTCGATCTCTGCGATTGCCCTGAGTGTGAAAGTCGGGGGCGGACTGGGGGCTCCAGAAAATAAAACACTCCCCAGATGACGGAGCCGAGCCTGTGCTCCCGCGTCGGGGCTCACGGCCACTCGGAGCCTCAGTTTCCCCACGTGCCGGCCAGGGTCGGCGCACAGCGCCGCCGGCCGCTTTGTGTGGCCGCCCAGACAATGGCCCGGCCGTGCCGGGCGCTCCAGCCAGGCTCTCCGCCTGCTCCGCCGGGTGGTTTTTTTTGGGGCAGGCCGGGGAGGGAATACTGCTCCCGCCCCGCCCCCCCCCGCCCCTGCGCCCCCGCCCCCTCCCCCGCCGCCCCCGCGCGGCTCCGGGGAACCCCTGGTGGAGGGAAACTTGCAAGTTTGCACCGCGCTCGCTCGCTAGCTCGCAACTCCGCGGCTGGGCGGGCGGCGCGCGGGGGGCGGGGGGCGCGCTCCGGGCTGCGGAGGGGGGGGGGAGCGGAGGGGGCGGTGCGCACCGGGCGGGCGAGGGGACCGGCGGGGGGTGCGCTCCGGGCGGGCGGGGCTGGGCGGGCGCGCAGGCCGGGCGGGCGGCGGCGCTGCGCCGAGTCCGCGCCCGTCGCGGGCCCCCCGTCGCCCCCCCGCCGGCGCCGCAGCGGTCGGAGCGGGGCGCGGGCGCGCGCGGCGGGGGCGCGGGCGCGGGCGCGCGGCGGCGGCGCGCAGCACAAGTAGTTTACATTGTTGGGCGACTTTTGCAACAACTCGCCGCGCCGCGGCCTCCGCGCGCCGCCGCCGCCGCCGCCGCCGCCGGCTCCCGCCGCCCGGGCCCGGCCGGCCGCGCCGGGGGCCGCCGCGCTCGCCCGCCTCCCGCCGCGAGGTCGCCGCAGACATGGACACCAAACATTTCCTGCCGCTCGGTGAGTGATCGCGGGCGGCGGCGGGGGCGGCGGCGGCGGGGCGCGTTCACGGCGCGCGCGGGGGCCCCGGCCAGCCCCGCCCGGCCCCGCGCCCCCCGCCGGCCCGCGCGGAGTTGGGGCGCCGGGCGGGAGCGGGTGGGCCGGGCAACTTTTACCCGGGCCGGCCGGGCGGGGAGGGGGCGAGGGCGGCTGGCGGCCCCCGGCCCGCGCCGGGCCGCCGACTTGGTGGCGGAGCGGGAGTGGGCAGCGGGAGGGCGGCGGGGCCGGAGGGGCGGCCGGTCGGCTGGAAGGGGGGGGCTCCTGGCCCCTCCTGGCAGCGGCCCGCGACCCCCGCCCGGGCGCCCATCTCCAGCGGGGCGGCGCAACTTGTGCGCTCCTAGCCTTCGGCCGCCCTGGCATCGGGACGGCCTCTGCGCCGCCGCCTGGGCTGCCGAGTCCAGCAGGCCGCCGGCCCTGGAACACTCCGGACTCCTCCTCCCCCAGAGCAGCCCGGGCGCGGGTGGGCAGGGTCGCCAAGGGGCCGTAAGACAGGGAACATCAAACCTGGGGAGGCCCCATTCCAGAAATGGGGCCCCTCACTCTGGCGCACCAGAGTGTTCTCCGGGCGTTCTCTGGAGCTGGCCCTGCACTTGGGGTGGACACCCTAGAGGCACGGAGGGCCGGTTTTCCTGTCCTCCCACTGCCATCCCACCCAGTGGCTTCCCTGCCCCGGACTGCTCTCCAGCTCAAGGCCTGGACCCACGGAGGAGGAGGAGGAGGGGGCATGGCTAGGTGCCCCGAGCCATCGTCCTCCCTAGGGTTTGGGAGCCAGTGAGAGGCCGGGAAGGGGGGAGGGGGTGGGGAGACTTTATAAATGAGCCCGGGAAAGATATTAATTTGGTGGTGGGGCCGGCAGCTAGGCTGTCAGGCTGGGTGAAGGATTTGTGCTGAATGGAAATTAAAGCAGCTGATTATGAATGAAACCCGCGGTCTATTGCCCCTCCTGCCTGCCCACCCTCCTGCAGCCCGGGGTGCAGTTTGGCCACCGGGTTGGCGGCCAGAACTCAGCACAGCTGCAGAGACGTTTGGTGAGATGGGGAGGTGGAGGGGAGCCGCGTGGAGCTGGCCCCCCTCCCCGGGATGTGTGGGCGAGGGTCTGAGCCCTCGGCGCCGGCTCATAGAGGGGCATATGGCAGGGTGACTGGGGCAGGGTTCCGAGTTTGTCAAACCTAAGAAGACTCCTTCCCTGCTCTGTACAGCGAAGACCTCCGCAGGCACCAGGCTGAGCACCCTCCTTCCTCCCCAGAGCCCCCAGGGTGGGCGCTCATGCCCATTTTGCAGATGAGAAACCTGGTTGAGAGAGACTGAAGCCACAGGCTACAAAGTGATGGATTTTGGATTTGAACCCCCAGCCCGTGGTGACCGTGTGTGTGGAGCAGGATTGAAAGCTGAGTTGTTTGACTTGCCACTGCCGGGCCTGGCGTGGGCCTGGCGGGGCCCCGTGTAGGCCGACGGCCTCTCCTGTCCCCCGTTAAAGCTTTGCACACGTGTGTGCACATACACACACACAGAGCATCCCTCTGGAACAAGAATGCTCAGCTCTGCCTTTGCTCCCCTCCTGGCCCCCGCGATGAGGCAGGGCCATGGCTGGGTACTTGGAGCGGGACAGGTCCCGGTCCCTGACATCCTGGGAGGGTCCTGGGAGTCAGCACACATAGGGCCCAGGCTGTAGGGTTGCTGTGCTGCAGTCCCCGTCAAGAGGAAAGGTCGCGCCCCAGGAACCTGGGTAGGTGTCGTGTTCCTCCCCCCCCTCCCCCCTTCCCCCCCCGCCGCCCCCCCTGCTGCAAGTAGGCTGGCTGGGGGAGCTCCTCTCCTTGACTCAGCCTGTGGCCTCCCAGGCAGCCCATGCCCCAGGCCTGAGTGGAGAGCTCTGGGCTCTGATTACACTTTATTTTTTTCTAAGCTTGTGACCAGCTCTGAAGTCCAGTGGAGTTGAAGGTCCATTTAAGCGGCTACTTGCCTAAGCCCTTTTGTCAACATGGCCTAATCCCTCGTTGGGGGTGAGTGTCAGGAGGCCCGGCTTGTCCAGGCGCGGCTGGCGACCCAGGGCGGACCTGGAGCTGCTGGGCAGGTGGCGTTGCCCCTTATGGTTGTCCGGTCACTTTCAGGGCCTTGGGCAGAGGGCCTGCTCCTTCCAGCACCCATCGCCTGGGGCTCGGTGGGCTTGGGTACTTGCTGTCACCCGCCCGGGAGTCTCCCAGCGGCTGAGCTTCCCAGTGGTGGCGGGGCGGGGATGAACCCAAGGTACAGATCTGGAGGCCAAGGAACTTGCCCAAGGCAGCCCCTGCTTCCTGCCCCTGCTGCTGCTGCCCAGGGTGGATCAGTGCCCGTGCCCATCGGGGGGAGACCTGCGCTGGCATCAGGCCGGACAGTGGGACTGGAATGCTGAGTCCGCAGTGTCCCAGGGTCTCAGACCCCAGACCCCTGGCTGCTAGTAGCCCATTTGCCCGGGGAAGGGTGGGGGTCAGTAGCAGAGCAGGAGGTCCACTGGTCACCCTCTGGGCAGCTCTTGGAGACCTGGGAGAGCTTGGAGCCCTGGTAAGGGGCATCTGGTAACATCAGAGCCCTCGGGACCCAAAATAGAGCACATTCCGGGGCCTCCCGAAATAACAGGGTCATGTGACTCTCTGGAGGCTGGGCTTGGAGGCTGGGCTTGGAGTCCGGCCTGCGAGGCAGTCCTGTCTTGGCCCGGGCACTGCTGACTGTTGGGGCGTTTGTTTTGGTAAACTCTGGAGGGGGCTCTGTTTGTTGACGGGGGAAGTGTCAGGGTGAGAAAAACAGCCCTCAGATGGGTGTGGCCGTGGCCGTGGCCTTGCTAGCCTGCATCCTTGCCTGGGGTCGGTTGCCTGTCTGATGTGCCTGGGCCCAGCGTGTCGCCCTGACCCACTCTGCCCGCACATGGGTGGGGCGAGCTGGGGACCCCCAGGGGGAGCCACGGAGGGCGGGCGGGCAGCGCTGAGCTGGGGTTTGGCGGAGTTGAGCCGGCAGCCCTGCTCGCCCCGGGGCAGCTGCTGGGGGCCTGATCCCAGCTCCACCGGCTCTTCCAGCTGCGCCTGTCCTTCCGGGCCTGCGGGGAGCTGGGCCTCCTCCAGGAGGCCCTCTGCCTGCCTTCCCCCGGCCCCTGCCCCACCCCCTCTGTGGGCGGGTTTCGGTTGGTGGTCCTTGTCTCCCGTCCTGGGGGCTGGTGGTGGGATTACTGTGTGGTACAGAATGGGGCTGGGTGTGGGTACCACGGGCTCTGGCATCAGGAGAGGGGCCGCTCGGTGAGTCACGGGGGGACAGACTTGGGCTGCACAGGAGGTGGTGTGGGGTCGGGGGGAAGGCCCCAAACGCCTGCCCAGAGCCAGTGGAAGCTGCCTCCGGAGTTTCATTTTCTTGGCTTGCCCGGGCTCTCTCCACAGTTGGTGTATTTGCACGGTAGGCGGTGGTCTCGAGTAAGGCCCGTCCTCTAGGAGAAGAGGGCTCCTGGGCCCGACTCAGCTGCTGTCCGTAGGACAGAGCAGAGGCCACTGAGCTGGCTCAGGACAAGACCTGATCCTCCTTCGCTTTTCCACCCATTCCTAGTTTGCCAGAATTTGTCTTTGGTAGCTGGCTCTGGTGACCAGGGCCTTGAGGTGTCCCATCGACTGGTCTGTTCCTATGGGAACTGACTGCAGGCAGGGTTAGGGATGGGCAGGGGTGCCGGCCCTTGAGAGCCTGGGTGGTTGGTGAGGTTGGTGTCCACTTGGGGATCACCTTCAGTACCTTTGCCCTGACGTGCACCGTGCAGGTCTGTTTCCTGGATGCTGTGGAAGGTGCGGGGAGAGGGCCGGTCCCCTCCCCTGCCCTGCCTGCACTGCTTACGTTTTCCAAGGAGCCGTTCCATCTTCACTCTCCCTTCCTCTCCTCCTCAGGCCCCTTTGTCACTTGCCCCCCCTACCTGCTCTCTCTCGAATGACCCGGCCATTCCCGGGGAGAGGGTGGGGGGGTCCCTGGGAGCTGCACCTTCCTGGGGGACTGTGTCCTCTGGTGGGCTGGTGGTCAGGCCACTGGGGATCGGGTCCTCTGTCCCTGCTGCCTGTGTGTGTGGCCTGCCTGCCGGCCTCTCTGAGCCTTAACTGTCCATCTGTAAAATGGACACGTGTGTCGGCCTTTCTACGGTGCTGGCGGAAAGGCAGCCCATCTTACTTCAGGGGCGTGTCTACCTGACGGCCCTTCTTCAAAGGCAAGGCCTGTGGCCAGAGCCTCCCGGTGTCCCCTGCCTGCATCAGCGTGGGGCCCGGTTCTCGAGTGTTAGACTGAAACAGGACCACAGAGCAGAGGCATGGCTGCTGCTGTCAAGGCTGCAGGACCCACGCTGGAGAGGAGGGCTGCCCCCGGCCCCGTCTCCCACGCTGAGCGAGCACCGACGTGGCCCCTGGTCTGGGCGCCCTCAGCCCTGCTGGGTCCCTGCTCTGTGCACCCTCCCCGAGGCCCGCAGGAGGTGGTGGGGCGAGGGCCTCGCTTGCACGCCCACCGAGCCTGGTGCGGGATGTTCCGAGCAGTCGTGCCCCCGTGCTTCACAGACGGAGAAATTGCACCCTAGAGTTACAAAGCAATCGTCTAGCTCAGCAGCCGAATGAGCCTGATGGAGCAGAAAACAGCTAAATAAAATTGGCCCGGGCCGACGCAGGGGAGAGTGGGGACACACACGCGCATGGCGGCCCCGGTGTGTGCACACTCACGTGGCTGGAGCCGTGCGCTCGCTCTAGGCCCTGCAGCCGGGCCCTGCCTGCGCTGTGCCTGGTGCTGTCTGTCCTGTGTCCCTACGTCTGTGTGTCCTCTCGTCCCTGGGACCCGCGTCCCTGCGTGAGTGAAGCAAGTGAACGAGGCGGCCGCTCAGGGACACATTTCCTTGGTCTCCAGAATCCAGATGGGCCTCCTTGGCCCACGTCTGTCTCACGTCTCTAAATCTCTTCTGACGTGTCCGGGGCACTGTGTCGTCCATCCGAGGACATGATGGCTCCGTTCACTGGGCGCCTGCTGTGTCCCTGGGCCTCGGTTTCTAGGACCTCGTGACAGCCTCGTGGGGCCCACGGAGATGTGAGGTCCGTCGCAGTCTTTGTGCCGCGCCTCTGGACGGTTCTGCCTGCTTTTTCTCAGCACCTTGGTTTCCCAGTCGCGGGGCCTGAGCACCAGCTGGGCCAGGACCAGTCCCTGGGGTGGGGCGCCGCTGTCCCCCGACCTCCTGATCCTCAGGTGGCGTCTTCAGAAGCCACTCTCCTGGCGGGGCCTGGGTCTGTGCCCCGTCCTGGCTCCCTGCGAGCCCTGTTATGCATGTCGGGCCCTCAGGTGAGTGAACGTTTTGTTCTGGGAGACGTGGTGGAGGTTGACGCTTCACTGTCCCCGTCTGTCCCCGTTCTGTCCCCGTTCACCCCTCGAAGGCCCTCTGGGGAGTAGAGACCCCGAACCTCCTCCGGGGTTGTCCCCGGCTGGGGGTGGGGCAGGGTCAATAGACTGGAAAACCACGGGCTGGGTGACAGCTAGAGGAGAAGCCTCAAGACCCCCGTGGCCTGGGGTCCCCGTCCCCGCCCCGCCAGGGCAGAGCTGTCTGGCAGCAAATTCCTGAGGGACCTGGTGGAGGTGCTGGGCGAGGACAGCCACAGCTGGTCCCCAGGGCGGGGCAGGGCCTCGCTTATCTCTGCGTTCCCCGCCGGCAGCGCACACGCATGTACGTGCACGTGACTGCAGGCCTCCACGCGTACACGCGCAACGTGCACACAGGTGCACAGCTGTGGACACACGTGCACGTACGAACACACGTGCACACACGCGCACGGGCCCTCACGCACCCACTCCCACGAGCGCACGCGCGCACAGACACGCGTGCACGGACGCGCACACGCGCCTGGCCTTCCCAGCTGATTCTAATAAAGTCTCAATGAGCTTTTCCTTAGAAGGACTCGGGCCTGCTGGCTGGCTTCAGTCCCCACGGCGCCCGAGGAGCACCTGCCGGGCGCCGGCCGGGTCCTGCTGCCCCGCGGAGCTGGCTGTGAGCGGGAGGGCGGCCGGGCTTCCTGTCGGAGCCGGTTCTGGCGAGGACTCTGAAGCAGAGGCAGGGTTGCGGCGGGTCCGGGGGAGGGGCGCTCCGGGGGGCAGGGTCAGCTGAGACAGGGCCCAGCGGCCCGTGTGGCCAGAGCTGGGAGAGGCGGTGTTGTGTGAGAGCTGGCTGGTTGACACGGTGACCAGGAGGGGCCCCGGGGCCCTGGGGTCGGAATTAGGCCTCCAGCTGTGTGCAGAGGGTGGGCTGGAGGAGAAGGGTCCGAGGTGGGCTTGGAGCCCAACAGGGTAGGTGCCCCTGTGAGTGGGCTCTGGCTGGGTCTCTCAGCACAGCGGCCTGCACTGGGGGCGGGGACCCCAAGTGGCTTCCTGGGGGGAGTCAGGCTGGGCCACTGGGTTGGAGATCTTCACCTCCCTGAGCACGGGGCTGGGAGAGGACGCCCCCCCACCCCCCAACTCCTGCCCGGCCCTGGCTCTTCTCCTCTCCCCTTCTCCCTTCCTGGCCCGTGGGCCCTTGGCCTGTCCTTGGGGACGTGCTCTCCACCCCATGGGCCCCCCATCACATCAACCGAGACGTTCCAGGGCCTGGGGCGCTAGTGGCTTCAGCTAGGGGGCCTGGGATCTCTGGGAAAGGTGATGGAACAGTCTGGAAGTCAAGAGGGCTGAGCCCAGTCCTGGAAGGACGTGTCGGGCCCGGAGCACCGAAGTTGGGGGACGGGCTGTCTGTGCCGGGGCAGGGCGACCGGGCCTCCTGGGGTCAGAGCAAGGACTCGAGGACCAAGGTGGGGACTGTCCTTGGGGCTGGGAAATAGGATGTTGCGGGGCCCTCGTGGGGCTGGAGCCACTGAGGGCCTCGGTGTGAGTTGTTGCCCTGGGGTTCCTCCTCGTGAGATGTTCACGGCTGGCCCTTGGCTCTGAGTTCCTGAGACAGGTGTGGGGAGCACCGTCAGTTGGGGCTGGGGACACAAAGAGGAGCCCTTGGTCTGCTTCCCGGTGACCCAGAGCCTGGCCCCGGCCCCCCTGCGCCTCCACGGGCTCATCTGAGCAACAGTGGTGTTTCGCCGTGCCTCGGTTCCCCTGGCTGTGCCCAGGGTTCGGGGCCGGTGGTGATGGGTCTCAGCAGAGGCCGCGGCCGTCCTGAGTCTGGAGCCTCCTGCGCGGAGGGGAGGAGAGGGAGGGGAGAGCGAGTTGGGCCCGGGCCAGCCGTGTGTAAACCCTGCAGTGGTCATGGATAAACCCCGCGGAGTTCAAAGCCGGCCCCGGTGCGGCCGCTGGGCTGTAATGAGGTTACTGATTCAACTGGCTTCCTGGTGCTGCCGCCCAGAACCGAGGAAGGCTGGGGTGCCCCGGGGAGGGATCTAAGTATCCCGTAATTGACCAATTTAGCTTAAGTGTCCGCACTGGCCCCGGGCAGAGGTCAGGTGGTGACAGCCCAGGTGGCCGGAGTCGCTGCGCTCACAGGCTCTCTGCCCGGCCCTCTGGAGCAGGCGGCGTCGGGCGGCTGGCCCCGAGCCCCTACCTGGAGGTCCCTGTCCCGGTCCCCTCCCTCCCGTCTGCGGGGCCGTGTCCTCCGGAAGCCTGAGTGCTTTTCCTGGCCAGAGCCAGCCAGGCTGTGCGCGGTCTGTCGCCTGTGAGCCGGCTGAGTGGAGTGCGGGGCGGTGGGCTCAGTTCTGGACTGGGTGCCGGGCTACCTGGGTTCAGCTCCGCCGCTTCTCATTCGGACGCGGGGTGACGACGCGGCCTCGTAGGGACACGGGAGGGTCAGCCAAGAGAGCGCTCACGGTGGGCTCCGAGCCGTCCGGGAAAGCGCCCGTGGTTGAGGAGTCGGGTGGAGGTGACCCACGACCGCCGTCAGTGGCAGCTCACCCCCCCGCCGTGGAGGATTCGCCTGGGACCCTGGCGAGGGGCTGGCGGGCCAGCCCGGCCCCCGCTCTCCAGGAGATGCAGGCCTGCTGTCCAGGGAACCCACCATGCTGGCTGTTTGGCCCTCAGAGGCCGGGCCAGGCGTTGGGCGGCATTGGGCCGCGGTGGCAGGGCGGTGGCCTGGGCTGAGTGCCCTCCACGTGGACAGGCCCTGGGGTGGGGCTGTTGGGTCCACATTTTGGGGATGAGGGCTTCAGTCTCGGGGAGCTTGAAGGATGCGCCCAAGGTGCCCTGGCTGTGTACCCCTGTGACCTGGCTTCATCTGGAGCGGCTTTGGGGTGCCCTCAGCAGAGGCTGTCACTGCTGCTCCCAGGAGAGGCCAGTATGGTTGAGCTCTTGGGGTGTCCCCTGAACCCCCTTGTCTTGCCCCACCTGGGCAGGCTGGTGGTCACCCCTCCCCCGCCTCCGGGGGGCAGGAGGGCCCCTCCCCTGCAGGGCTGCAGCCCGGGGTGGGGTGGACGGTCCAGTTGGCTCTCTGAGCAGCTCGCTGCATGCCCGGGCAGGTCCCTTCTCCTCGCGGGCCTCGGTTTCCCTGGGGCCCTCTGGCTGCCAGAGGCCTCTGCTCCTCCCTTCCTCGGCCCTGTTCCCCTGAGCTGGTGGCCTTGCAGTTGGGGTGGCAGAGCTGGGGACCCCCTCCTCAGGAAGTGGCTCTGTGCCCTCCCCGTTGAGGGGACAGCAGCTGAGCTGTGGGAGCTAGGAAGTCGGCTGCGGTGGGGAGTATGGTCAGTCCCGCCGGGTCCAGCTCTGGCTTTCACCTGGGAGTGTTATGGTGAGACGGTTTGGGGGTAAGCAGCGTGTCGGGGGGGGGAGTAACCTTACTGATGGGGGCTGGGCGGAGCGGGGGCAGGGCAGCTGCAGGTGCTGTCATGCCAGCCACCACCCAAGGCCGGGCCGGCCCCTTCTCTCCTTGGGCCCTGACATCCCCAACCTGGAATTCTCCGCGGGCCCCCATTGCCCCGGTGTGGAGCTTGGGCCTCTGCTCAGTGTCACGTGACCCTCAAGCCTCTCCCTCCGCATCAAGCACCGCTCACCCTGCTCTCTGGCTTTCTCGTGTTCAAAGCGTGCTGGTGTGATGAATGAGCGCCAGCTCTGAGCTGGGGGCCGTGTGGCCCTGGGCTGGCAGATTTACCTTTCTGGGTCTCAGTTGCCCCACCTGTAAACTGCCTGGGAAAGTCAGGGAGGCTTCAAAGAGGAGGTGATGTTGTAGTTAGGTTTCACGGGGTAAATAAGAGTTTGTTGGGTGGGCAGTGGGTCGGGGCCCTCCCTGGAGGATTTCAGAAGGACCCGGCTGCGCTGCCAGGCTCCTCTGGCTGGCCCGTTGCTGGCTGGTTACTGGTCTGTGCTGGTGAGGAGGACCCATGTGAGCGGGAGGGGTGTGGCCAGCCGCTCTGAGGACCCATGTGAGCGGGAGGGGTGTGGCCAGCCGCTCTGAGGACCCATGTGAGCGGGAGGGGTGTGGCCAGCCGCTCTGAGGACCCATGTGAGCGGGAGGGGTGTGGCCAGCCGCTCTGAGGACCCATGTGAGCGGGAGGGGTGTGGCCAGCCGCTCTGAGGACCCATGTGAGCGGGAGGGGTGTGGTCAGCCGCTCTGGGAGTGATGAACCTCGGGGGGAGGTAAGACTGGCAGTGGGCCTGGCTGCGACCTGGCCACCCCCAGCCTGGCGGCAGGCAGCCCCTCTGAGCCGTTTTCTGCGGACCCGATGTCCCCTCTGCTTCCCGGGCCCTGGGATGTCCTGGTCTGGAGCATGGCCCACGCTGGCCCACCTTGTGTTCTTACCCCAGCTCGGAGCTCCGGCTCCTGGGGGGGAGTGGCCAGGGTTGGGCCCCTCTCTGGGTGGAGCAGCCGGGGGTCCTTTCCCCACCAGCCTGTGTGTCCCCACATCCCTTGGTCCATCCCCGAAGTGCCCCTGCCCCCACCTCGTGGAGCCTCCTGCAGGAGTGCTGGGCTGTCTGATGGTTCCTCAATTCACCCCCTCCTTGCCTGGATGGAGAAAAATGGCTCTTACTGGGGCCAGAGTCCACAGGAGGTGGCGGAGCTGCCCCCGCCCCGCCCCTGCGCCTGGACTTTCTGCCCAGGATCAAGGTCAGGAGGAGGGCTAGGAGGTGGGGGCCTTGGGCAGTGAGTGCCAGGCTACTCTGAGCTCAGACGGTGGCGAGGCGGGCCACAGCCTGGGGCGGGGTGGGACAGCGCTGGTGGCCACCTTCCTGGGTCCAGCTGCAGGGGTGTGGACAGCAGGGACGAGAGCCGGGGCCTTCCCCCTTCCCTGTTCTGTCTCCCTGGGCAAAGGTCGGGGCGCCAGCCTCTGCCCCCAAGAGGCTGGTCCCTGCAGACTGCTGACGGGGGATGGGTGGCCCGCTCAGAGCCCCTGGCCTGAACCTTCCGGCTCTGCCACATGAACTTTGTGACTTGGAGCACGTTACTTCCTCCCTGTTTATCTCGGTTTCCTCATTTGTGAAATGGAAGGAAGGATGTTGGGCCGAGTCGGAGGTGGGAAGTACAGGGCTGGCATGTCGCTGCTCCACGGCCGGGACCCTTGGCAGACACCGCCAGTCGGGCGCGGCGCTTTCCCCGCGGGGCCTGAGACCGCGGAGCGCCCCTGCCCATCAATGGGCTTGGCTCACAGGTCTAGTTGGCTGCCGAGCGCACAGCACCAGGCGCGGCACCAGCCTCAGAAAGCGTTTGTTGACTGAATTAGTGCTTTCTGCACATGTCTCCCCCACCCCCTCCACTTCAGAAACGTTGTGGGGGGAGCCCACCCCTTGCAGAGTGACTTTGAAAGGCATCATTGTTTGAATCACCCTTCTTCTGGGGGTCCGTCCCAACTTTCAAGGGAGGGAAGTCCTGCTGTGTGTCTACCCTGGTGCTGATTCCTGGGCGTGGAGCAGGGAGAGCCCGGCGCCATCGACAGAGACCCTGCCCTGGAGGATCCCTGGGCCCAGCTGGCAGCTGGAAGCCCTCGGGGAGCCTGAGGCCAGGGTTCCAACCCTGGGTGTCCCCGTCCAGGGCTGAGCCTCCCACCCTCTCTGCTCTGCGTGCTTTAGATGCAGCTGCCACCTGCTGCTGGACGGGACCTGGGTGTCCCTTGGACTCAGTGCCCGGATGCAGCATGGGGGGTCGTCAGACCCAGATGACTGCCTGTGTCGAGACGTGGTTCCTTCCTCTGCTGCTGAGTACGTCTTGTTGAAACTTGGCTGGTGGGGCGAGAGGGTAGAAATCAAAGCCTGGCCGAGAGGTTCAGAGCAAAGCTCCCGCCTGCCAGCCGTCTGTTCATCCCTCTGTCCATCTGACTGGCTGTCTGTCTGCGGACGCCTGGACCTGCTGGTCCCTGGGGAGGCAGCGTTGAGTGAGGCTAAGCCCCCAAGATGGTGAGTGGTGCCTGGGGTCATAGGGACTGGGATGGACTGCCGCCACACTACCACTTGTGTCACCTTGTGCCAGAGTTTTTAAACCTCTCTGGGCCTCAGTTTTCTTATCTGCAAAGTGGGGCTGATAATGTGTGTCAGGGTAGATCACTCGTGGTTGACAAGTGTGGTCATGCCTGCTTTCACTGTTGGGGAGGGGACAGTGTGAGTGTGGCGGTGGGAGGACTACTGGAAGCAGGGCGGGCACAGGAGAAGGGGTTATCAGCTTGCCCTGGTGTTCAGTGGGCTGGGCTGTCTGAATTGGGTTGTGAGGGATGCATAGGAGTTTGCCTGGGAGAAGTCAGTTTCTGCGTCCTCAGATCCGCATGTTAGTGTTGTCCGTCTGAGACCTCCCACTCAGCGTTCCTTGAATCTGCCTGTGTGGCTGGAGCCGAGCCAGTGAGAGGAAAGGGTAGAGATGGAATCAGAGAGTGCGGAGAAGCCTATGGAACCTCTGCCCCCGGGAGGTGGAGCCACTGGAGGGTCCCGGGCCAGGGAGGGTGGCGTCTGGCCTGTGCTTGGTAGGAGGCTGTGCTGCTGTGTGAGAAGGGGGGGGGGGGGCAGAGGGCAGGGCAGGGGAGTGGTAATGAGGCAGAAGTGGTCTGGGGCCTTTGGCCTGAGCACAGGAAGGGTGATGCGCCTTTTACCAAATGAGGAAGACTCTAGAGGAAGGTCTGGGGGGGGCAATCAGGACTTTGGTGTAGGATGCAGCCTGACACCTGGGCCCGGGCAGCTGGGCAGTCTGGAGCACGCGCCTTAGGTTCCCACGGCCTGGCTGGCGGTCCCAGCTTAGTTCCGCAGGTGTAGATGGGGCTTATGGTAGCCTGGGTGCCTGAGAGTATGGGAGATGCTGTGGGCAGAGTGCACAGCACAGCCCGAGATGTCCAAGGCCTCTCTGGGCCTCCCTCCCAGGCTGGAAGGGTGGGCAGGCGTGCGGGCACAGCCGCCGGCCTGGGACAGGCTGCCACTGGGCGTTGGATCCCTGCCGACTTATTCCTGGCTCCCGTGGCTGGCGTGGGATGGGATTTATAAAAAGGAAACGCCGTGGTGCTCAGAGGGCCTCCTCTGCCGGGGTGCGATCTGGCTGCAGGACCGCGGGCACCTCTGGTTCTAGGCTGACCACCCCCCAATCCAGGTGCTGCCCCTCCGACCCCGGCTGGCACCCTCCCCACCCCAAGTCCCAGGGCCACGGGGCAAGGTCGCAGCTCCCGGTGCCCTTGCTGGCTGCAGGTCTCGGGAGAGGCGTGCTCCCCACGTGTGTCTCCGGCTGCAGCAGCCGCCCTGCCCGCACCTCTTTGCTGAGACTTATCTGCTTGTGGACAGTTATTGTGTCTCCGCGTTGGGCAGCGGGGACGCTCTCATGGCCGGCTCCCGGAGGGGGGAGGGGAAGGCTCTCGAGCCCGCGCTGGTCCTGCACGTGGCTGATAAGCTGTGGAGCTCGTTATCGGAGGGACAGCCAGGGCCCCCCACCCCCTCGGCGTCACGTCCGTCCTGCATCGAGGCCAGGCCTTGCGCTCTGCCCGGGCCCCCGGGCGAGGGGAGGGGGCAGGCAGATCATGGCCTTGGGGGAGTGAACGGGCCTCGTAGGGACCTGGGGGTCTCAGGGAATCCCTCCAGGGCTCTGGAGATGGCCTGCCCCGGACCTCCCTCCCCTGCTGACCCTCAGCCCCTCTTGGTGGCTGGCCCTGCGCGCACACACACACGCACACGCACACGCACACACACACGCACCCCCTCCCTGGTTTCTGAAATGACCGTCGTCACTCCCGTCGTATCCCTGGCTGTCTGGACTCCTCGCTCGGTGCTTGGTGGCCACTGGCCCACGCGCCTGTGTTGGGTGGGCTGCTGGCGTCCCTGACCTCGGGCTTGGCCCCCAGGACCTGGAGGCCAGAGGACCCAGGGTCTGCTCTTTTGTCCTGTGCTCTCACCCGTGGGACCCCCAGCTCGGGCTCTCCGGCCAGCTCAGAGGGTCTGTGGGCCGGAGGGGGCTGGGCAGCAAGGCCAGGACTGGGAGTGGCGTGTGCTGCCCCCCGCCCTCAGGGACCCCATCCTCCCCAGACTCTCCTTGGGGACTTGGAACCGGAACCATGTGGGGCGCAGAGCTCGGGCAGGGTCACTCCTGTGGCCGGGTTCTGGAGCCGGGGTGCACGTGTGCGAGCCTGTGTGTGTGAGCGAGGGGGTGTGAGCGTGTGTGTTCCGTGTGTCCACGCAGGCAAGTCCAGGCCAGGGATGGGCCCACGGTCCTCTCGGGCCGGCTCGCTGTTAGTTTGGGCCCCGAGGGCTGGGAGCCCCGCTGCCCGGCCGGCGTGGGCAGCACCCCGGGTGTGTGCAGGGAGCCGTGGGCGGGTCCGAGGCAGGCGACGCTCAGAGAAGCAGCGGGGCCGAGGGGCAAGTGAACCCCTCGGGAATTGGGGTTTTTCCCTGAGGGCCGGAGGATTGGGAGGGCCGAGAGCAGTTGTTCCAGAAAGACCTGGGGCTGTCGTGGGAGGGGGTTTGGGGCCGAGCAGTGCTGGATCAGACCAGCTGTGTCACCCCCAGACCTCCCCAGCCGGTCCCCAAGGGCTCACCCCAGTTCCCAGGCCTGGGCGAGGGGTTAGACGAATGTCAGACCCAGTGGTGGGGGCCGAAGGGGCCACGGGAGTGACAAGGGTCCTCTGAAGAGGGACACAGTGGGTGGGGGCGCTCGCCCGCGGCTCGTGTCCCACTGCCCCGGGCCCGGGCTCGGGCTGCATCACTAACGGCCTGCAGCTCTCCCGTGCCCTTTCGGCGGGCGCCCTCGGCAGACTTGGCCAGTCGATGAGCGTTGATCCAGCAAGTGCCTCCCTGAACGAAGCGGGTGGTGGAGGGTCCTTGCCTGCCAGGGGCGGCGCGGGGCAGGTGGTGGGATGTGTGAGCCGGAGCCTGGCCCTCTGGCTGGGGTGCCTTCTCTTCTGTGGGGTTCTGCACCCTGGGAGAACGAGCCGGTCTTGAAGCCAGGGTCAGTCGTGCACACTTTAGTGAGAATGAGCCTAACGCCAGCCCTGGAAAGGACCAGCAGGAAAGGATGAGAAGGAAGACTTCCTCTAATTGTGTGATAAGGAAATTGAGCTCTGAGCCAGGCCAGTGAGGGCCAGGCCTGGTCCTCACGGTAGTCTGGTGCTCTTATCTCCTGACTGCCCACCTCGGGGCAGAGCGGCGTGCAGATGGGGAGGGTCCCGGAGGGGACCCTGGCAGAGAGAGGTGGTGGGCCGGTGTTGCCGGAGCCTCGGGCAGGGCAGGGTGGGGGTCTGCAGCCCTGGGAGGGGGCCCAGCTCCCTGCCCAGGGTCCCACAGCTGATGAGTGGCAGAGCTGAGATTTGAACGCGGCTCTCGGGATCCCTCTCTGAGGCACTTCCTGCCCAGGGTGCACAGCTGAAGTCCTGGGAGGAGGGGGGATGTGGGGAGAGACATTCCTCGTCCGGGAGGGGCCCAGAGCTGAGCCCGCCCTGCTGGGCCGGGAGATGCCGTGTTTCCTACACAAACAACCGGGGCTGGCTGGAGCAATTTTATTTTTATTTCCTATTTTTACTTCCCCGTTGGCTCTTTTTAGCAACTCTGGGTTAGATGGGCCCACGCCCTCCAGTCTACACCCGGCTTCCTGGCTCGGGCCTGGGGCCTTGGGGAAGCCAAGTGTGTGTGCAAGACCCCGGTTCAGCAGCGTGGCTTGCACACCCTCGGTGGCGGGGAGCTCACTCTCTCCCCGGGTATAGAGTTCTGCAGGGTGGCCCCTTTCCATCCCCTGGGACCAGCCGTGGGGAGTGGGTGGTGGCAGTGGCTGTGCCCTAGCTCATGACTCAGTTTCCTCCCATTCTCCCCTGGTTCTCCGCTGGAAGTTGAGGTTGGGGGTGAAACCTCATGACAGAGGAGAAAGGGTGACCAGTGTGGGTGTATCTGCTGGGTGGGGTGGGCCAGGGACATGAGGGTAAATAAATACTCAGTGTTTCTGCCTCTGACTGGCTGGGCAGGGTGCCCCGAGGGCAGGGCTGGGCTTGGCCTCATTCAGACTGTATCTACTGCGGGCCCAGGCCCGACCCTCTGAGGGACCAGCTGTGCCAAGGGGTCGGCCAAGCCCGCCTCCGGGACGGGTGGGGGGGTGTTGGAGGGGCTGGCCCGCAAGGTCTTCCTGTGATGGGTGCTGCTGGCTGCGGGGGACGTGGAAACCCCAGGTTGGGGGCGTCTCCCCAAGGGCTTACGACCCGGCCTGGGGTGAAGGGACCCTCGCCTGCCTGCGTGGGCACGGCGGGGCCCTATGTTGGCATTTGGCGGTTGGAGGCCCTGACCTTGGGGATCAGGCCCGCCGTGGCTCCCAGGCCTGGGTGGGGCTGGGGTTCAGGTGGAGGGCCGGTGGGCTGCGGTCCACCAGGTGGCCTGGTGCCAGCCTGTGCCCAGCCCACTGCACTCTCCCTTTGCAGGTGAGGCCCGGGTTCAGAGGCCCAGCAGATCCTCGAGGCCACATAGATTGTGGGCGTGGGGCCGCCTGTCCCGTGTATTTTGAGGTGCAGAGAACCAGGGTGCCACTGCCGAGGCCCCGCAGGTGCCGGGGCCCCAGAGCCCGAGCTGGGAACACTGCATCTTGCTGTCTGCCCCAGGCCTTCAGTGGGGAGGGGCTGGGCAAGACGGGCCGAGCCATCGTGGCCAAGGGGCAGGGTTTATCCTGGACCTGCTGCGGGCCTGAGCACTTGGCGAGGGGCTGTGAGGTCAGAATAGAAGGCCCACGTGGTCCTGACATTGGGGAGCTGCTCGCCGGGATGGGGACGCGGGACACAGATGTTTTCCATGCAGACAGGTCCATCTCATCAGCACTCATAGTGTCCATGTCAGAACATGGACCAGTGAGTCTGGGTGAGACCCCAGCGTGCCGCTGGCACCTGAGGACACAGGGCTCTGCGGGTGGGGAAGGGCTGCCAAGGTGAGTGGGGATGGACAAAGGACACAAGCTGGGTGGGAAGGCCGGGGCCTGGCCCCGTCCTCCTCTGCACCCAGAGGTGCCCGCCACTCCACCTGTTGGCAGTAAGGCAGGTGCCAAGCAGCTGGTTGATCCTGGACTCTGTCCTGCTGAGCCCCACTGGTACCTGGGACCCTCTGCCACCCCGTAGGTGCTGGGTGGGCTTCCTAGGCTGGCATGGGCAGCCCCAGCAGTGCCCAGACATACCTGGTAGGTCTGGGATTCTGACTTGAGGGGCCAGTGGAGGGCGCTGAGGGAGGAACCAGCCCGGCCTCTCTTCTGGCCCTTGCTGCCCTGGCTGGCCCAGCCGGACTCGGCCGTGGCTGTTGTCCTGTGCCGAGGTGGCCTCTCCTCCTGGCGTGAGTGCTGTGGCTGGGGTGATCCTGGAGGTGTCTGGCGTGTGTGCACGTGTGGCTGCCAGGATTGTGGGGAATCTCTTGATTAGAGAACAGAAAACCGAATCCCGTGGCCCAGGCCGGGGTGGGGGGGGCACTTCCTCCCTGGAGAGGCCCTAGAGATTATGGGATTTCTACCCGCCCCGCCCTGGGGAGGTGGCGTGGGCAGAGGGCCATCTGGCTGGTGGGGCTGCCTTGTCACTGCTCTGGTGAGGGGTTCCTTCTATGAGCCTGGGAAGCCACGTGTGGGCTGGGTGGCCCTGGCGTGCTGCGGGGGGAGGACTCATGTGCCTGGTTCGGGTCCCCACTCAGCCCTTTGCAGCCGTGTGACCTGGGGCAGCATCTCATTCTCTGAGCCTGGACTTTGTCATCTGTGGAATGGGGTGATGACACTTACTTCTAGGGTGGTCGTGAGGGTGAACTTAAGGAGGGCCGGAACTTTAGTTCTCGCCTGGGAGCAGGGAAGAGCAGAGGCTGGGGGCCCCCCTGACCCTCGGTGTCCTCATCTGCGGGCTGGGGAGAGGAGTTTCTTGCTCTGGTGCTGGGGGGCCTGAGGCTGCCCCTCAGTGCTCTGCGGCACCCAGTGATGGGCTGGGCCATGGGGGGAGAGGCGGGCGTTCTCCCCTGGGAGGAAGTGTTTCCCTGGGAGGGGCGGTTTCAGGGACCGCTGGTTCCAGAACCTTCTGGGGCCCAGGAATCTCCCAGGGCCAGGAAGCGAGAGCCATTGCCAGGTGCAGCCTTGACGCGGACTTGGGGGCTTAAGTCCCTTGTCCAGTCCCCACTGGCTTTCCCTGCTTAGTGTCCTGGGCAGGGGAGTGCGTTCAGGTGGGTGGCTCTCTGGTGGGTGGGCTCGGGGGACCAGCCCCCCAGCCCCAGCGAGCACGGCCCCAAGCCGTGGAATGGTGTGATTCCGGGTTTGCTTCTTCCTTCAAGCAAAGAGGATCTTTCGAAACCGTGGGAAAGAGCGTTTCCTCCCCAAAGCCGGGTGCGGGCGGGGGCTCGGTCAGCAGATGTGACGTCCCCGGCGCCCGCTTTCCCTTCTGCCCTCCTGCCTGCGACACTCACGGGCCCATTGCCGGCCCTCGTGGGCCCACCAGAGTGGGGTGCTCAGGCCTGTCAGCTCTCCCCCCAGACCTGGCAGTCTCCCTCTGGGGCCCCACGGGCGGAGCAGAGCCCCGAGAGGTCCCTGCTGGGCCGCGCCGTCTGCGTTCCCACCTCTGAGCCTTCACGCACGCTGTTCTCTCTGCCTGGCGGGCCCGCCCTGCCCCTGCTCCGATGCTTTGTCCCTGCAGCCTGACTCCAGTGCCACCCCACCTTGAAACAGTCCCCAGGCCTGAGCCCGATGTCCCTGCCTTCTGAGGGTCCCTGCTCCGGGCCCCAGGAGGGGATCTGGCCAAGTGTGGACTAGTACACCCTGTCCTGTCCCCGGCCCCAAGTGGGTCCCTTCCAGTGCTGACAAGTGAGGGTGCTGTGGCTTACGTCCCGGGGACGGGGTGCTGGGGCCGGGAGGGCGCGGGAGCCGGCTCTCTCAGCTCCCGTCTGGCCCGGGGGTAGGGGGAGCTGGGCGCCCGCGTGCTCAGCTGCCTGCCTGCGCTGCTGGAAGGGGTTGTGATTTGGGTCTCCCCCGCCCCCGCCCCGGGCTCCTGACTCAGCAGCTGCAGGGTGGGGGAGACCGGATTTCTCGACAGAAACCCCGACCCGGGGCACCCATGGCCCAGATTTCTTTTGTGAAGGTGGGAAGTCGAGCCCTGGGTTCCTGCCTGGCTTCCCGGCAGGAGACCGGGTTGGGGCTGGAGCCAGCTCGGGGCTCCGGGGCCCACTGCTGCCGTGGCTCCTGGCCTGCCTCCCTGCCCTGCTGGACTGCCCTTTCCCCTGGGCACCACCCTCTGTGGCTCCCGAGTGCCCGCGGGATGAAGTTCTCACTGCCGCCTGGCCCTGCTCTCCTCTGCCCTCCCTGCGTCCCTTTGTCCTCAGGAGCCACGCCTGCTCCCTCCTCCGGGTCCTGCCCACGCCGCCCCTTCACCCTCCAGCTTCCTGCTCTGTCAGGTGTCTGCATATACTAGGCCTCCTCCGGGACGCCCCCCGGGGTTAGGTCCTCTCCACCCCACAGCCACAGTGCCTGCTGTCCCGTCGCCCTGGAGGGAGTGACGGATCTGGGCTTCAAGGCCTCATCAGCGTCAGCGCTGGCCCCATAGTCAGACCGTGGATGTGGAGTTGGGGCGAGCAGGGGAGCGATGACAGCCATGGAGGGTCTGGGCCGTGTGGAGAGTTGGGGTCTCGCATGCATGGGGCCTGTCGCTTAGGCTGCTTGAGCAGGAGGGCTCTCCGCCCCGGTAGAGCATCTGGTGGCTCCTCTTTGCCTGGAAAATGGAAGTGGATGTGCCCCAGGGGGTGAGCGCCCAGTCTTGGCAGGGCCTTGGGCAGGGGCCTCGGTCTCCTTACCTGTCAGGTGGGGGTAACGACTCCCGCTGGGGTCCCAGAGCTGATGTTTGCACAACCTGAGGTTCTGCCCAAGGAATGGGGCTGCTGGGAAGGATGTTGAAAGTTTGGGCCAAATCTGGAGATGGGATTTTCATGTCCCCTGGGCCATCAGCGGTGGGGGCACCTGGTAGGCTCAGGGCCCTTCCAGCCGTGCCCCGGGGCCAGAATGGAGATGGCCAGCCAGGGGGTTTGGCTCCTGGGGTTGAGAAGCTATTGTCCCTGCTTCAGTGGCCTCCAGCAAGCAGGGGCCAGGGCCACTGGCTTGGGTCTGGTGGGGATGCACCTCTGTTGCTCTGATGTTGTGTTCCTCGCCTGGCCCTTCCTGCAGGGTCTTCATTCAGCGTCTGAGAACAGCTCTGGTGTCCCCCCACCCTGCGGTGCCCCCAGCATCTGCCACCACCGGCAGTCGCCTGCTTGACCCCTTAAGGTGTTTGTGAAACATCAGCTAGGAAAGGCTCTCCCCCGCCAGCGGGGAGGGCGAGGCGGGAGAGAACAATTGAAGCTGAAATTAATTGTGCTGTGTGCTTTTCCTCCTGTCCCCTCACTCTGCCCGCTCGCTGTCAATGCATAATGCATGAAGAGGGGAAGTGAAAAGTAATTAGAGACTCGACTCTCGGCCAGGTTCATTCATGACTAAATCTGGGTCAACTCCTGGCACAGATGAGCGCGCCGCGTGGTGGGATGGGGGCAGTGCTGCTGCACCTGCTTGGCGGGCTGTGCTCAGACGCCCCTTCCTACGGGAAGCCCTCCTTGATGCCCCCCTTAGGAGGGCCTCCCCCACACCCACGGCCCCGTGCCTTGTGCGTCTGATGGTGTCTTTCCCCCACCTGCCCTGTAAGGACCGTGTTGCGAGTAGGGGGCGGCGGCTTGTCGGGGTGGGGCACGTGGGGGTGACACCCAGAGTGATGCGATGGCGTCGGGCCACACGGGGTCTCCTTGAGGTGCTTGCTCACTCGTTCTGAAGCGCTTGACCCTGATCACGCTGTGGTCTTTAAGCCCCTCCCACGCTGCCGTGGTCCTCAGGGTGAAGTCCCAGCCCCGGACCTGGCTCTCATCCCTGCTCCCGGGGGACCAGCTGTACCGATCTGCTTCCTGTTGCGAGAATGTTCCCAGCCCTTCCCCTGCTCACAGCCTTTGCACATGCTGTTCCTGCCTTGGAACGCCCTTCCCCGGGTCGCCCTGCAGCCACTGCTGCTCCTTCCGGTCTCGCGTGGTTGTCACCCCCACGGACCCCCGGGCTGCTGTGGCCTTGGCTCCCCCCACTGTCACCCTTGGCCACCCGAGCCTGTTCTTTCCTCCTGAGGCCCTGTGCATCCTGCGAGCGATTAGCTGGCGGGGCTCCTGTCTGTCCCCTGACGGGGGCACGTGCGCTGGGGCTTCGGGGTTCCCAGGGGCTGTGGGACCTGCCCAACTCCTGGTGCCCCCTCCCCAGGTCTTCAGCGCAGGGGGTGAAGGAAGAACGTGGCTGGGGGCAGGGCTGGGCTGCCCAGGGACGAGCCCCCACTGTTGCTGCCCTGCCCCCTGCCGCCTCCCCGCAGGCTTGCGGAGCCTGGGGTGGTGGGAGGTGTCGGGGCCTCCCGCATTGGGATGGTGTCAGGGTGGGGTGATAGCTGGGCCTGCGAGACCCCGTGTCATAGGGGGGAAGACAGGGCCAAGGGGAGGTGCTTTGCGTTACTCAAGGCCACTGGGGGAGGCAGGGAATGTGCTGCCCCTTGGCTGCACTGGCCAGAGCTGGGCCCCGGGAGAGGACCTTGGCTATGGGGGAGGGCCCTGTCCTGGGGGGGAGGGTCCTGTGCTGGGGGGAGGGCCCTGTGCTGGGGGGGGGGGTCCTGTGCTGGGGGGGAGGGCCCTGTGCTGGGGGGAGTGCCCTTGGGGGGAGGGTCCTGTGCTGGGGGGGAGGGTCCTGTGCTGTGGGGGGAGTGCCCTGTGCTGGGGGGGAGGGCCCTGTGCTGGGGGGGAGGGTCCTGTGCTGGGGGGAGTGCCCTTTGCTGGGGGGGAGGGTCCTGTCGGGGAGTGCCTGTGCCGGGGGGAGGGTCCTGTGCTGGGGGGGAGGGTCCTGTGCTGGGGGGGAGGGCCCTGTGCTGTGAAGAGGAGCCCCGGCTGGCTGTGGGGAGGGTCAGGGGCCGGCACTGGGGAGGCGATAGGCAGGTGGAGGTGGGGTGGGAGCCTGGGTGTCACCCTGGGACAGACCGTGTGGGGTGGTTGCATGCAGTGCAGGGCAGAGAAAGAGTTAAAGGCTGAGGGAAGTAATAACGTGTCTAATTTTTCCGTGTGATTTAATAAAAATGTAAATCACTGGGTGGAGGACGCCCCACCCCCCGCCATGGTGTTGGCCGAGATTGACCGTGGGCTCGGGGTGGTCAGCCTGCCTTTGTCCCCAAGCAGAGCCTGGTGCCTCCATCGTCCCAGGGGCAGACAGCGCGCCCTCCGCCCGGATGGAGGGGAGCTGGGGGGCGGGGGGTGGCTGTCGCAGTGTCGGGCCATCCGCTGAGCAGCAGGGCCCTGGGGGAGCCTTCCGTGGCCAGGTTGCTCAGAGCCGGGCTCCCCTCTGACCCCCACACCCCCACGTCCAGAGGAGCACGGGGCCTGCGGTGACGATGGCCGAGTCCTGGGTACATGAGGTGACGCTTGAGGTGAGGCTGTAGGATGAGAAGGGGCAGCCAAGCAGAGACGAGAAAGGAGAGCTTTCCCAGCTGCGGGGGCAGCATGTGCAAAGGCCCTGAGGTGGGAGTGAGCCTGGCCTGGGCAGGTCAGCGCAGAGGCTGGTGTTGGATGGCGGTGAGGTGGGACAGGGGTAGTGCCGGGAGAGGCAGAGCCACGTGGGCTCCAGCGGGGCTCTGGGCCTGTCCCACGGCAGAGGGAAGCCCTGGCCGCTGGTGAGACCGGACCCAGGGGTAGGGGTGGGGTCCTGAGTCCCTGAGGAGGTGGCGGCTGTGGGGATGGGGGAGTGGGTGGGTCTGGGCTGCAGTTGAAGCCACATCCAGCAGGCCAGGGCTGGGAGCTCTGGGAATTGGGGTGCCCGTGAGGTTTGGTGAGAGGTGGTGCTGTTTGTGGGGGACTTGGCAGGGGAGGAGGCCGGAGTCCCGGGTGGTCAGTGAGGCCACCCAGGGCCACGTGGAGATTGGAAGAGCCGGGGACGCTGACGCCCGGTCTTGGGAGAGAGACTTGGGAATCTGGGGCCTGTGGTCAGAGCGTGGAATGTTCTTGGTGCAGCATTTGGTCGGCATGAGCCGGGGCTCGAGGGTGGGAACAGGCGGCAGAGCAGTCAGAGCCGCCTTTGCTGGTGCGGGGAGCGCAGCATCCGTGGAGGGGTGGGGGCTCGGCAGTGAGCTCCCCGTGGGAGTGAGGGCGCTCTCTGAGCTCAGGGCGGTCGTGGGAGGGCCCCGCTGCAGGTCAGGGTCGGTCACGGCTGGGGAGCCACGCGCTGATATCGGGGACTGTTGACCCCGTCTTGTCTGTGGGACACCCCCCTGCCCCCGGTGCTCACCTGTCTTCCTGAGATGGGCCGCTCCTGCACATCCAGCCCCTCGCCCTGTCCTGGGGTCCATCCGCTGTCAGGTGTCCAGTCCCACCAGGACGCCTCCCAGGGATGCTGGATGCTGGGGCGGGGGGCAGCTGGGACCTGGGTGGGGGGCTCACAGCCCCCGAGTGAGAGTAGAATTCTGAGCGTGGTGCCGGAACGCTGGCCCCCCAGCCTCCAGGAGCACCTGCTCCTGGACCTCCGTAGGGCTGCTCCCCGGACACCAGCTCCGCCCAGCATCAGTGGGAGCTGCGGTGGAGCGCCAGCGGGCAGAGAGGCTCCGGGGAGGGGGCAGGCGTGTCGGAGACCCGGTTCTGTCGCAGGCGGTGAAGGGAGTGCCTGTGCTGAGGCGGTGGGTGTTTGGTGTCGCGCTGCCGCCGGGCAGGGACCTGCACTGCCCCTGGACTCGTGGTGGGGATGGGGGTCCCCTGAGCGCTGCCCCGGCCCAGGAGGGCCCGCATGGAGGCTCTCCCGGGAGAGGGGGCTGGCCGGGCCTGGGGCTGCCGCCTGCCCCCACCTGTGATGCCGTGCCTGGACGCCTGCTTGGGCACTGCTGGGCCCCCTTCCCCGGCCTGGGTGGAGGGCTTGGTGGGCTTGGTGAGTGGGGAGTGGGGGGCATCCCTGATGGGGCAGGAGAGAGCAGACAGGGACTGGCCTGTCTGCCCGCGGGGGCTCTGAAGTTGGGGGCTGGTGTCTCGGGGTTGAGGAGCCTGGCCAGGGAGGGGGTGAGGGAAAAGCAGCCCCCTCTGGTGGGCTGTGTGCTGGTGGGCTGGGACCTGACCCGGGGGCCGCGGGTGGCACCCATGCCCACATGAGGTTTGATGTCTCAGGGTCTGTGGGACCGAGTAGGGTGTATCTCTTGGTGTCGGGCTGCTGCAGCTGGGGGTGGTGGCCACAGGGGGTGGGCTGGGGCCCGTGGCCTCTCGGTCCCTGGGGCTCGTTATGTGCAGGGAGCATTAGGGGACGGGGACCAGAGTCTAGGTGAGCGCGGGCAGGCTGGGCTGGCGACATCGGAGGCCCCATGCTGGGCTGTTTGGGGTCTTCGGTCCCCTCTAAGGCTGCCTGTATCTCCGTGTCTGAGAATTTGGCCATATTCGCTTTGAGTGTGTATCTCGGGTGTAAACCCGACGATCGCAGCTCTGCATGTGATCCCCCAGGGCCGAGCTCCTGGGCCGTGCCCACCCAGGACGGCTGCTCAGAGGCGGGCAGTGCAGCTGGCTCAGGGGGTCGGGCAGGGACACAGCTGGCGGCTGGCTGACAGCACACACCAGCGTTCTGCCCGTAACACTGTCCCCCTCCTGCACTGCTGGGCCCCCTTCCCCGGGCCCTGGACTCACGCCTCTGTCCAGGGTACGCGCGGGTCCAGGGTCAGGAAGAGTGGCTGCACCAGATGGCTGGGCGGGTGCATCTGCCCAGTGATCTCAGGAGAGGCTGTGCTGATCGCAGACTTTGATTAAACGACCTGTCCAGGCCGGCTGGGCAGCTGGTCAGTGTCAGGCTCGCACGGCAGGATGCGTGGACGCTGCCCAGTGCTGCGGGGGTGGGGGAGGGAGGGGGGGGAGGGAGGGGAGGGGCCTTCTAGAGCCCTGGTGGGGAGCTGGCACTGCAGGGTGGAGGGCCGAACGCACCACTGGCGTTAGAGACCCCCGGCTCCTCTGAGCCTCAGTTCCCGCATCTGTAGAGGAGGCTGCCCATCCTGGTCTCGCAGCTGGTGGTGCAGAGGCCCACGGGTGGCGGGTCGGTGGCTGGGGGTTCCCCAGGGCTGCCTGTGGAGGGGCCGTGCTCCTCAGAGGCCTGTAGTTTCCGTCCAGGGTCTTCCCCTGCGGAGGGCACAGCGGGCACCCGGCCAACTGCCCAGGATGGATGATGCCAGGCCCACGGATGTGTCCTCTGGCCGTGCTCACCGCGTGGCCTGCGCAGGACATTGAAGGGCCTTGCTCTCGGTGCCCGGCCGGGCATGGCGGCCTCGTTCACCATCCCTTCCACCCAGGGGGCTGCTCATCTGGAATGTTTTCATCCTCTGTTCGGAGGCAGGCGGGAAGGAGGTGGGCCGGCGTCCTCGCCCACCCCGCTGCACGTGGGGACACATTCCAGGGAGCTGAGGGTCCTGGGACCCCTCTCGCCGGCTCCGTGTCCTCATCTGTACTGTGCGCGGTGGCTCTGTGAGGGGGCAGGGGCTGCGCTGCCACCGCCAGAGGCCGAGCGTCACAGGCCTTTCTCACCTGGCCGTTCCCGTGCTCCTCGGTGAGGGTGGGCAGACGCCCTGGGAGGGCGGCCAGGGCCTCTCCGCTCCGCTTTAGTATCCCCGCCTGTAAAACTGTAAAACGGGGTGGGCAGCCGACTTAACCATCACGAGCAGTGTTTGCAGCCTTGAGGTGTAAATGCCTGATCATGAGGAAATGCTGGCGTTAGGTGCTGGGCCTCTGATGTTTCGCTTAGGAAACGGGCAGTGCTGGGGACGGAGCTGGTTCTCCTGCAGCAGGTTGGCCTGGCACTGGAGGTCCAGACATGGCAGGGCTGGGACCAGGAGGCCCGGGGGGACATTGCTGGTGACCTTGGGCCCCTGTGTCCCCCTCCAAGGAGTCACCCCCCCCCGGAAGCCCCCCCCCCCCAGCAGTGGAGTTTGTGATGCACCCAGGGCAGGGCGCAGGGGAGGGAAGAGCCTGTAGCCCAGGCGATGAGAGGGTGCTGGCCGCGGGGCGGGCAGGTGTCCAGCCCCCGCCTTGACCTCATCACCCCAAACTCGGCGTCCTCCCAGCTCGGGGAGCCCCTGGAGAGGGCAGGGATCCTACACCTTGGGAAACGTGATCCCCTCCCTGGCCTGTGAATATTTCATCAGCGGATTAAAAATTGAAGCTGAACCTTCGTCCCCTGCTCCAAGAGGGTGGAGGAGGGGCGCCAGCTCCGTTTCAGGCCCGTGTGAGTATTTTTTTTTGATGATGGAGCCTCGTCGATGAGAAAATGACACTGCTGTTTAAAATGCCGTTCTGCGGGCCTCTTTAATTAAAGCCGAGGTGTAATAGCCAGTCTGGAGCCGTGAATGAATTTTTAAGCATCAGAATGAGAGGTGAACAGCACCCAGTGGGGTTTGTGAGAGTGGGTGCGCGGGGGCCTCGGGGAGGTCTGTGGAGGCCGTGCAGAGGCTGTGGCCCCGGCCTCTTGGGGGCGGGGTGTGTGTGGCTGGCGTGTTGGTGGGGTCATTCTGGTCTGTATGTGGCGGGGTCGGGGGTGGCAGACTCTGGTCTCTGTGTGCCCATGTGCACATGTGCACGTGTGTCAGGACGGGGAGATCCTGGGGGGCTGAGGTCTGGCTTCCTTTTGGTCAGGAGGCCTGATTTGTGGGGAGTTGGAGCCCCGATGGCCTCGCAGGAGGGTGTGATGTGTGAGGGGCTTGTGTGAAGGGCTTGGGTGCAGCCAGGGGACAGTGTTCTGGGCTTGAGGGCCGAGGGATCGAGGGCCTGGTCCCAGGGCTGCGGTGGGCTTTGGGCCTGCCCAGCTGTGTGATGGGTACGTGGCGAGGCAGGGGGCAGGTGAGCCGCCCCCAGGCCTCCCGGGCCGTGGGGCAGCCTGGACGTGGATGGACCCTGCCACTCCTGACGGGCGGGTTGAACACCCCGGCGGGGCTGGGCTGGGGGATCCAGCCAGGCCTGGTGGCCGCTCGCCAGAGCCCTCAGGGGTGCATCAGGGCCCGCGGGTGCGTCTCGGGCACCAGGGAGGGCGCAGGGGTCCCACTCCGGGCCCACAGACGGGCGGCCCAGGGCTTGGCAGCACTGCCCTGCCCCTCCCCACCTCGCCTCTGCCTAGCAGCGGGCAGAGGTGGCCGCGCGCCCAGAGCAGACCGTGCGAGGCTAAGTGTCTGGACCACCCAGCCTCCAGCCACCCTCTGCTGGGCCTCCCTTGTTTTCGTTTGGCGGGGCCGGCGCTGATCCCCGGCTGCCGTCGGGCGCTGGGGGCCGCGTGCCCCGGCCACGTCCTGCAGCTCCCGCCTGACTCAGCGGCAGTTTCCCCTGCGAAACAGAGTCAGGGTGCGGGTGTCATGGGGTTGACCGGGGGCCGAGTGCGGGGCCAGCACGGGGAGTGGCTCCACGTCGGTCCCTGGCATCCCCTGCACGTCGTATGGGGCGCAGAGAGGGGCCTCATCGCCGTCGGGCGCAGTCCTCTGGGAGAGCGAGGTGCCCGCTCCGTTTGCGCGTCCCGGGGGTCGGGGGCAGCTGCGTGGGCTGGAGCGCCTTGGGCACGTCTGCCCCATCTGCTCATCTTCCCTGGCCCAGGGCAGCAGGTCTCAGCATGGTCTCCCCCGTCTTCCTTGTCTCCTGGGGGACGGGGCCGCCACTTCCTAGCGTGGGCACTGGTTGCACCCGGGGAGGCAGAGGGCAGTGGGCACTGGTTGCACCCGGGGAGGCAGAGGGCAGTTTGCGCCCTGGGTTCTCCCCCTGCCGTCGGGCTGGGCCCCGGGCGCGCGGGCTGGGAGGGTGAGTGGACTGGCCAGGGCCCTCCAGTGTCTGCCGAGTTGGGGTACGGATCCCCCTTTGGCGCTGGCAGGAGGGGCTGGGGCTACCGGGGTGGCTGGGAGGGGTGGGCCCACGGCCAGGACTCTGGGGCCCGAGGAGACGAGGGCAGACACTGGCCTGAGCCGGCTCTGCTGGGGAGAGGGCATGTTTATTTTCTCAGCCGGATTTAAAGGCTGCTGGAATTGTGCTCACGAAGGTCCCCAGAAGGTGGAATTTCTGACAGCCCTGGGTGTGGGAGGCCTGGGCCTGGTGGACAGAAGTGGAGGGGGATCTGGCAGCCTGGGCTGCATGTGTGTGCCTGTGTGCAAGTGTGCACGTGTGCACGCGTGTGTTCGTGCTGCCGTGTGTGTGCACGCAGGGGCGTTAGGCTGGTCTCCCTTCACGTGGCCGCCCTGGACATTCCCCTCTTTCAGCAGACCTTCCCTTGTGTTCAAAAGAATTCAGACTGTACTAAGCGATGCCCTGTCAGCTTCTTGGAACCTGTGTGTCCCCAGCGTGTCCAGCTGGGCCTTGCGGTCCTCCTGAAGGTGGTGGCCTGGGTACAGCCCTCCTACTCCAGGCCAGCGGGTCGTCTGCCCTCCCGCCAACCCCTTCCCAGGGCGGGAGGGCTGAGGTGCCCTCTGGGCAGTGATCCCAAGCCTTGGGAAGGGAAGGGGCCATTTCTCCCTGAAGCCTTCCGGTCCCTTTAGAAGGTGGTTTGTTTCCAGGGCTAGGTGTACCCGTTTGGCGAGCCGAGCCATCTGTGACCTGGGATGCCTGACGTCTCCCTGATGATGTTGGAAAGACTCACGGACGGTTCCAAACACATCTCCAAGCCACGCTGAGGGTGCCCTTAGAAAGCTGTGTCTGCAGTTCGGGGCGGTGTTCCACAGGTGCTGCAGGGAATGGGCTTGGGTGAGCAAGAGGTGCTGTCTCGGGGAGCAGAGGTCACCAGGCCCCTGGAGCAGGGACTCAGGTCTGCCCCAGCCCGCAGGCCCCAGCCCGCAGGCCTCTCTGACTGACTGATCGTGGCCGCCAGGGGCTCAGCGGGAGAAGTTCTGGGGCCTCGGAGGGGTGCAGTGATGGCGAGCAGGGAGACCAGGGGCAGGAGAGGTGCGTGCCGCGCCGTTGCCATCCTGGGTCTGCCGGCGCCCGCAGCTAATGGGATTGGGCTCTGTCGCCAGGAGCTGAATGACGAGGCCGTGTCCGTGGTCATCGTAACTCCTCCAGAATTTTCCGCCGCCGCCACCGCGGGTTACTCTGCATTCTCCCTCTTTGAACAGGCTGGTGTGAGAAGGCCTGAGGGATTTGTGAAATTGAGCCGGTCGGAGCTTCTCACCCTGGCTGCCCTAACCCTAACCCTAACCCTCACCCTCTCTGCCTTGCCCTCCTTTGAAAGCAGGGGAGCCTTCAGAACTGCCGGTGTCCAGGCCACGGCCTGGACCAATTAGATCAGCAGCCTTGGGGGCCGGGCCCGGGCACTGGGGCTTTTCAGCGGCCCCTGGGTGACACTGACGTGCGGTCATCATCCGGGCCAGGTGCTCCCCAGTGTCCTTCCTGTAACTCCACGTGTGTGTGTGTGTGTGTGTGTGTGTGTGTGTGTGTGTGTGTGTGTGTGTGTGTGTGTGTGTGTTCCCAGGAGATTTAAATCTTCAGGAGCTCTGTTGTTGCTAGAGGTCTCAGGTCTGGGTCAGACCTGGCCCCGTGTCCCGGGCCCTCCACGCTCCTCAGGTGACGCTTATCTGAGTCCCTGATCTGTGGCTCCCGTCCCGCAGACCTTTGCACGCTGACTTCCCTGCCAGTGCCCGTGGGCCTTCCAGGGCCGGTGATGGGCACGGGCACGTAGGGACTGAGGCCACTAGGAAGTCTCCACTGGTAGTTGGGAAGCCTGCCTCAGTGTCATGGGGTGTTCGGGCCAGAGGGACCCCCCAGAGACTGGCTCCCCTGCTCTCAGGAAGCTGCGTGAGCAGGGTGTCTGTTCCAGGAGCGCCCGGGACCCGTGATTGCAGGAGGGGCGTGCATCCTTTCTTCTGCCCAGGTTGGCCTTTGGGGTTCAGGGTGGGGCTGGGGCTGGGCCACCCCCTCCCTGCAGGCAGGAGCCCTCCCCTGTGCCTGGCTCCCCTCTGCCTCTTTCTGCCCCGGAGTCCATCCTTCCCTGGGGAAGTGCAGGCCCAGGTCCCAGGCTCTGTGCTGTGGGTCCCCAGGGTCAGTGTGAGCAGTGCCTGGTGGGCTGGGCATCTGAGCTCCCCAGCTGGGCCAGGCGGCCAGTCTGACTTGTAGGGGGCAGGGAGCCCTAGCAACTGAAAGGCAGATGATGAAGACCAGCCGGACCCTCATCCGGGGTCAGGAAGATGTCGGGCACCTCCCCCCACCCCGCCCCAGTCTCAGTTTCCTGATCTGCCCTCGGGAGGCTGGGAAGGTGAACAGTGCTCATGGCTCAGCTAGCCTTGGGAATCACTGCTTGTCAGTTTTGGTTAATCTTTGCTTGTTTGGGCTTCACTTCTTGGGTGGGGTGGGAAGGGAGAGGCACAGGCCCAGAGTTCGGGGGCCAGCAGAGCCCGAGAGGAGGGATGGGATGGCGGCTACCTGCAGAGAGGTTTGCAAAGTGTCCTCTGTGCCCAGGGCTGAGTGCTGCAAGGTCTGGGAGGCCCGGACCCTGCCCCCCATGAGGGTGGGGGAAGTACCGGCCTCTGCCCTCGCTCTCTTCTCCAGCCTGAAGGGCGGTGGGTCCTTGCAACACTGCAGAGGCAGGTAGAGACCTGGCCCGTTGTGCAACCTGCAGCTGTGCGGGGAATTCCTCCCAGGGCCCTGGCTCTGCCCTGCCCTGGAGTCTGCATTTTTTGGAAAGCTTTGTGGCTCCCTGGTCCCAGGGGAGCAGAGCCTGTGAGGGTGTCAGCCTGAGGGTATCAGATAAAGGTGTCAGCCTAAGGGTGTCAGATAAGCCCTTGGTGGGGGGGGGTTTGACCACAGCCGGGTTTGGGGGACGAGGTCTGGGATGGCTGCTGGACCTGGATGTGTGTCCCCACGGGGAGCCAGAGCGGGGCCCACCAGAGCTCTCCCAGGCCAGGCCTCCTTTTCCTGGTGACCGGGGATGCATGAACCCTGCTGGCCTTTGCTCCTTCCCTGCCACCCCAGGCGGGCTGGGACGGGCTGGGGGCCTTCTCGGGAGGCCCACCCACCTTCGCCCAGCTTCCCTGCCCCAACCCTGTGGGGCTGGGTAGGCTGGTCCCGAGTGGGCGGCGCAGCGTCAGGCTTTTGGGGGGGCCCCCACTGGGGAGCAGGGGGCCCGTGGGCAAATTACTCAAGCACTCCGAGCCTTGGTTTCTTCATCACTGAAATGGGGAGAATAAAGCGCTGCCTCGCTGGGTCTCTGTAGGGTGGGTGGGAACGGTCTGGCTCACGCTGGGAGGATGGAGCATGTGGCGGCAGGGTCTGGGGTCCCCGGGCCTGGCCTCGGGCTGGGCTCACCATCTGGGCGTGAGAAAAGATCCCTGGCGGGTGGGCGGGCCACGGGGCGCGAGGGTCCCGACGGCGGGCTCCTCTTCAAGCCCGCCCCCCAGCCCTGCTGATGAGGGAGGGGACCCTGTGCACAGAGGAGGCTGGGGGGAGTGGGGCCCTCCCCGCCCCCAAGTGACGGCCCTGCGTGCCGGGCGCACGGGGGTGATCCTGTTCGTGGCTCTTGGACCAGACACCGCTGGGCTTCAGACGGGGAGGGTGGGCTTTCTCATCAGGGTCCTGCTGAGGCGAGGGTCACAGCTCGGCCGGCGGCACGTGTGCCCACACGGCCGGGAAAGGCCTCCCCTCGCCCGGGGCCTGCTCAGCCCCAAACCTGATAGAGGGTGTCTCCCGGGGCCCCCTCACCTGCCTCCTTCCCCACCCAGCAGCCTCAGGGCCCGAGCCGGGCTGGGGAGCAGAAACGAGACACAAAGCAAAGCAAAAATCCGCCCCCAGTCCCCCCAACCTGCAACTCCGCCTGCTTATCTGCGGCCCTGCGGCCTGTTGCCATCTCTCGCTGGGGGCCAGGTTGCGTAATGCGATGGAGCAGATAGTCGCCCGGCGCTGGGTCGTCCGGTGCAGTTGGACGGGTTTGGATCTGGCCCCCAGTGGAGGGCCTGCTCCCCGGGAGGAGAAACCAGCCAGGGTCGGCTGCTGCGGGGCGCGCCTGCACCCTCCTCCCCGCTCCCGGGCCCGTCCTGGGGAAGAGCGGGCTCTGTGGGGCCGGGGAGAGGCCCGCACGGAGCTGGGTCTCGCCTCAGCCCCTGCCCTGCAGCTGCGTGACGTCAGGCCCTTCCCGGCCTCGGTTTCCCCCTGGGCCCCGGGGGTGGGATTGGAGGAGGGTGTCTGTCCACAGGAGTTGTGCCAGGCCCGGGACGGCTGGGTCAAGGGGAGGGCGGGAGCTGCTGAGGCCTTGGTGACCCCACGCCCGCCAGGCCCCCTGAGGCCCAGGGATGCAGTGGTGGACACGGTCCTGAGCGGCGTTTAGGGAGGGAATGCTCTACCCAAGTAGAAGTCGGGTTTCTGTTAGTCAGAACCTCCCAGGACACGGACCTGTTTCAGAAATAAGGAGGGCCACCCTCAGGGCGGAGCCCACGTTCCTAGAAAAGGGGGTGTAAATCGTGGTTTCTCCGTAAGTTGACCAGTTTGGCCCTGGCAGCCTGTGACCTGGCTTACCAGAGGATGAGACCGTGGCGGCAGCTTGTGGCAGCCCCGAGGGCAGCGGGGGGAAGTGACGGCCGAGGAGGAGGCCGGGGGCGGCTGCAGTTATCCACGGTGCCCCGGGAACACGGGCAGGCGGGCGGGAGGACGGGCCGTGTGTGGCCTGGGGATCCTTCGGGACGCGTGGTGGGAGTGAGGTGCGACCCCCGCGTGTGTTTTCGCGGACAGACCCTGGTCGCCTGCCCACCCGAGGGTTGTGTCCTTCAGAGGGGTGTCCTTCAGAGGGGTCCCCGTGGGAGGCCGTGTGTCACTTCTAAGAGGGCTGCTGCTCGCCACCCTGCCCCTGTGCAAGGAAGGAGCCAACAGTAACTGCTTTCCCAGGTCAGAGCCCAGACCTCCAAGCGCTGCCCAGCCCAGGCTGGGTGTCCTCACCTGGTAAGTGTCCTGGCCCGATGAGCTGTGAGCTGGGTAGGAGGCCACTTCCAGGCAGGAGGTAGGCGAGGGCTCAGGGTCTAGTTGGGGCGACGGGCAGGATGTGGGCAGCTGCAGTCCAGGGTGAAAGGGCTTCCGTCAACCTGGGCTGGGGTGGAGCTTGGGGGAAGGCTTCCTGGAAGAGGCAACAACCTGCAGGTCTAGATAAGGGAACGGATGGGGGAACAGCATTTGCAAAGGCCCAGAGGTGAAACGGGAGTTCTGGGTTCTTGCCTGGGCTGGTCCCAGAGGGCCTGTGCCGGGTCTGGACTTGACCCTGTGGGAGCCCTGGACGTGTTGTATGCGGGAGCTAACAAGGTCCAGTTCCAGAGAATTCTCCAGGAATCTGGGTTTCCAGGCTTCTGTTTGGTGCTGTTTCAGTAGAGCAGCGCTGCCCCCCGGCTCTCCCTCCCCTGCCTCTCCCTGCCCTTGTTGTCAGCAGGATGGGGCAGGACCGCTCAGCCCTGCCCGACACAAGCTGCTCTGGGGCAGGCCTGGGCCAGGGCTGGGGTCTCCGCGAGGCGGTGGTGGCAGCCTTGGGAATGCCGGCAGGTCTGAGCCTGGCCTGTGTGTGAAAGCGTGCTGTGCATGAGGGCAGAAGGCCAGGAGCCCCGCAGTTCACAATTCACTGCTGCGGGCTCAGGGAGGGAAGCGGGGTGTGTGTGTCCCAGCATCCCCTAGAGCTTAGAAAAGCGGAAGGAAAGAAGGGGTGCAGGGGAGCCTTGTGGGCCAAGCTGGAATCGCCGCGAGGCTCACACCCCACGTGGGGGGGATTTTCATTAAGCCTTGTGTTACCTCCCCCTTTCCAAGGCAGAGGGGCCCGTTCAGTTCAGGGGGCGTTTGAGCACCTCCTGGTGCAGGAGAAGTTTGGGGTGAGGCCCAGGAGGAAACAGGGTCTGCAGCAGAGAGTGGGGGGCCTTGGTGGGGGCGGGTCTCCCAGGCCATCTGTAGGGACAGGCGAGGAGGGTGAGGTGTTCCTTTTGGGCCAGGGCTGGGGGTCCCCCGCCCCATCTAAATGAAGGTGCCTAAGAACCGGATTTGAAAGCCACCAGTCTCAGTGAACATCTGGGGAAACTGAGGCCCGGCGGTGGTTGCCCGAGGCCACGCAGAGCCTGGGAAGGCTGCAGGGCCCAGGCGGCTTTGATGGGGCTCCCTTGTCGGGGCTGCCCTGGGGCCTCTCGTGTTTTGGAGGGCACCTCTGCTCATTATTCGCCAGTAACCAGCTAATTAGTCATGCAGGGGGTGCCTGGCGCCCCAAGCTGCCCCTCCCCGGGCACTTTTTTCTTCTGGCTTCACTTCCTTTCCTCCTCATCCCTCTTCGCTCTCTGGCGCTCCTGCCCGGCGGCGCGTCGCCAGCTCCCAGCCCCCAATCCGCCCAGCCCCCAGCCCCCAGCCCCCCAGCCCCCCAGCTCCGTGGAAAATGAATTCCATAAATCGTCGTCCTCATTCTCCTCTGGGCTCTGCGCCCTCTCAGGGGACACTGCGTATGCCTTTGTCTGGAGGGTGCCGGGCTGGGGAGGGTGGGACCCCAGGGGAGGAGGCTGGCCCCCCACCCTCTCTCCGTGGGCCTGGGCTTGATTTTTCCCGAAGACTGGTTAAGAAGGACCCATCACTCACTCTGCTGAATAAGTAATAAAAAACCCAGTAATCGTTTGTGGCCTGAATCCCAGGAGAGGGCAGGTACATGTGGCTCTGGGGTCGGAACCAGCCGCGGTGGAGCCCTGGCAGGGGCAGGTGGCAGGCGGCCCCTCCTGTGTCCACCCCCCACCCTCCCCAAACACACAGCCGTGGTTTGGGAGGTCCTGTGACAGCCCTTGGTGCCCCGGGCCACCTCCTGGCCACCCCCCCGCGTGGGCTGCTTCAGGCCATCTGTCTGTCTGGGCAGGGCAGCCCCGGGGACTCTGGTGGGCCTGGCCTGTGAAGGGAAGGGGCTCACGCACTGAGGCTCCTTGTCGCCCCACCAAGGGCAGGCAGAAGGGTCTGGGGCCTCCCGGGGTCCCGGGCTGGAGAGGGGGCGAGGAGCCAGGCAAGGCGGTTGAGCTGGGGTGGGACTGGCGGTGCTGAGTGCCGCGTCCGGTCCTTCAGCCGTGATCCGGGCTGGTTTCGTCACGGCCACTTAACCCCCCAGGAGGCAGAGGTGGCAGGAGCCCCCAGGCTCTTACCTAAAGCCCCTGCTCTCACTGTCTGGCTGGGGGTGGGGGTGGGGGTGGGGGGGTGGTCCCAGGGTCCCCGGGCCCGGGCTGGGAGCCGCGCGCTGCTCTCGGGGGGCCTTGCCCAGGCCGCGGGGTGAGGGGTCGGCGTCTGGCCGCTGCCTGAGCCGGTGACAGGCTGCAGAATCCCGTGCGGTCGGGGCTGGGGCCGAGCTGGCCGGAAGCAGCTGCTCCTTCCCCGCTCCCACCCCCGCCGGTCACGGGATCGCGCTGTGACAGTGAGGCCGGGTGTGCCCTGTGGCCTTGCAGAAGCGCCGGGTTCGAGCTCGCATCCCTGAGCCCGCTTCCTCGTCTGGAGGACAGGCGGTGGGGACGACGTGGGCGCCGCGCCCTGCCCAGCACCCCTCGTCCAGACGCTGCTTTCAAGCCTGTTGAAAGGTCTTTGGCAGCAGAGGGGCCCCCGCTTCGGTCCCAGGGCCTGACTTGTCCGGGGGCAACCCGGGATCCAGGACCACCCAGGGAGGAGTTCTGGCCAGGACCTCCTGGAGGGAGTAGCCCCATCCAAGGCCTGGGGTCCCTGGGAGTGGGGCTGCCCTCGGGCCGGGCCGAGATCTGGGACTTCGCCTGGGGGATGGTGGACGCGGGGGGCCGAGGCGGGGGCAGGCCGGGCGGGCGCTGAACGGGGCTGTCGGGCAGGCTGGGCGAAGGGGTCCTGGGCTGGGACCGGGGCCCATCCCCCGGGGCTGTGAGAGCCCCAGCTGAGCCCCATCTTTGCTCTGGTCTGGGGTCTGGGAGCCGCCTCTGTAGGGGGGGGGTCTGGGAAGCCAGGAGGCCTGGCAGGGTTTGTGAGGTGCCTCCCGCCAGGGCAGCCCCCGCGGTGCCTGGCTCGGCCCCCTGGTCCCTTTGAGGCTGGTGCGGGCAGCGCCTCCTCTCCGGGCTCCGCTCGGGTTTTATCTGATGGGAGCGAGCGGCCTTTCGGGGTCAGACTTGACTTTGCCATACGTCCTGGCATCTGATTCATCAGAGTAATGCGGTGACCATTCTGCTAATTTGTTCATCAACTAATTAACTCCGGAGCTTTCTCTGGGCCCGGCACCTGGTCTCAGAGCCAGAAGGAAACTTGGAGAGCTCACGTCACAGGCGGGGAAACCGAGGCCTCCCTCGCGGCAGGGCGGCTGTCCCCACGCTGGCCCTGACGCCGTCTGGGCGTGCGACCCACTGTGCACAGCGGCCCGTTTCAGGACCTGCCCAGCTGTCACGGCGCGTCGGGCCCCGTCGTCCCTCCTCGCATCACCCCCTGCTACCCCCCCTCCCCGACCCCGTCCCTCTCGCTCTTTCCAGCCCGAGTCCGTCCAGGCGGGGCTGGGACAGCTGTGGCCAGAAGGTGGAGGTGACAGAGGTGCAGGCGACGTGCCCCAGCTCTGGCCCCCTCCCAGCCCTGAGCTCGCCTCTGGCCGGCACTGCCTCTCCTGGACGTTGTCCCACTGCCCGAGGGGGTCAGGAGGGACGTGGCTCCGGAAAGTGGCAGTGCTTGTCCCTGCTGCTCGTGGCAGTCCCCGCTCGTGCCTCAGCGTCCCCATCGCCCCTGGGCTATCGCCCGCCCCGGCCCCGCGTGTTGCTTGCCTGACCTGCCGCCCCGTGGCTCCGGATCGTCTCGTGTATGGGGGCCAGGGGTCTGTGCGGGGCCGGGGCATCTCCCGGACCCCTCGCGCCCGCTGTGGTCCCCGTGGACGCTCCCGCAGCCCCACGTCTCTCCCTCCTGCCACAGGCAGCGTGTTTTGGTGGCTGGTCCAGGGTCTCCCCAAGCCCTGCCCGGCTGAGCTTCCAGAGGGCGGGAGTGGAGCTGGCCGTGTCCCCACTGTGCACCCAGCACCCGGCACAGCGCTTGCGGCCACGGGTGCGCTGAGCGAATAAATGGTGGCATTCGAGGTCGCAGAGCCGCCTCCCAGAGATGGGTTGCCTTCTCTCCCTGGGGCGGGGGGCCCTGGGGCCACGTGAGCAGGAGAGACCGGAGGTCCCCAGGGGTGAGCCTCAGGGTCTGTGTTGAGCCACTCGTCTCTCGTGGCAGCTCCTGGCCGGGGTGGACGCCCTTGATGGTGGCCAAGCCTGGCTGGCAGGGCTCCAAGCGGGAGTTGCGGAGGGGTCTTCTCCTCCGCCAGAAGCCCTGCCTCCCCGCCCCCCGGCCCCGCCTGAGCCTGGCTCCCACACCACGCTTCTCGGGCCCGAGGCGCCCACCGTCCCAGCCATCCCATCCCTCCCCAGCTCCCAGCCCCGGTCTGGGCGAACGCTTGCTGTCCTTAGTCAGAGGAGGACGGAGATGACCGCAGAGCCGGCGCCCCTCCTCCCACCGCCTTCCTTTGACAGGTCCGGGACGGTATGGTCACCCTCCCGGGGCTGCTGGGCGCTCATTTCCTGCAGGGCTCTGTCTGCGGTGGGGAGCCTTCCGGGGGTCTTCGTGTCCTGCGATGGGTGTACTGTCAGTGGTGAGTGGGCAACAGGACCTCCCTGCTCCCTGTCCCTGCACAGCCTGGTGGCAGCAGGGCCGGCCTCAGAGGCGGCGTCCCCTCCCCTGGGCCCAGGAGGCACCGGCCTTGTCTGCCCACCCGCTTCCGTGCCGGAGGGGAGAGGTGGAAGGGGTCCGTTTAGAGGATCAGCTGATGTCACGGCTCGCTGGTTTCCCATCTAAGTGCCCAGCCCGAATGGGCCAGGGGTGGGGCCCTGCTGGCGGGCTCCTCGCCCCTCACCCTGCAGGGGCGCCTGTCTCCGCCGTTTCTGTGACTTGCTGGCAGCGTTTCTAGGCAGGCGCCGACGGCGCACGTGGGCAGAGAGGGTCGTGTGGAGGGGCCGCGGTGAGCACACCTCCAGGATCCCGCGTCCTGGGCCGTGCCAGGTACTAAGTGCACGGTCACGCTCGGCTGGCACGGCAGCAGCCGGCGTCCGCCTGAGCACGGCCCTCGGAGGACGGCCCCACGCTGCCCCTTCCTGACGGTGAAAGCACCGGGTTCTGGGGGGCCGCTGGGCCTCCCCGCGCCGGGGGAAGCGCCCACCTTCCAGCAGGTGCGTGGGAGGGGCAGGGCGCCGGCTTTTGGGCAGACGCAGGTGGCGTGAGTTTTGGGTAAACACAGTCGCGCCCTTTGCGGAAACCTAGGGCGGTAACGTTTTGTCACCTCCACTTGCTTTAGCAGTTTAGGGGGGAAGAGCCTTTTTTAAGAATTTCACAGCCAGAGAAAAGAATGGCAACCCCCCCGAAAGACGGCAGTCTGTGCTATGGGCGTGGTTGCTGGGGCGCACCCCTCCCGGACGGGTCTTCTCCCCGCCCCCCTCCTCCTCCAGCCTGCTTTTCTAGGTTCTTCCACCGACGGGATGTCATGGATCTTTCTCTCTAAATCTTGAGCTGAGCTGAGTTTCCGAGGTTCCCAGTGTCTTGCCCAGACCTTCCAGACCAGGGTGCAGAAGCCGTGAGGTGGGAACCCGTGTGTCCCGGCAGGGCAGGAGGTCCACGAGCTGGGATGTGGGCTCTGGGCCCTGGTTTGCGGCCTTGGCTTTTGAACATTACATGAGGATCTCCAGGTCCTTTCTCCTTTCCGCCCCCTCCCCTCTCAGATGAGGAAACTGAGGCTGGAGAGGGTTGTGCCCGTCCAGGGTCACCCCGTGGGGGGCGGGCAGTCCCGCAGCATCTGGGGGGGCGTGTCTCGTGGTAAAGGCTGTGAGATTTTGGATGGCAGTGTAGCCAGGGTCCGGGTGCTGGAAGGGAGGGGGTGGGCGAGCTGACAGCTCCTGGTGGGGGGGGGGCGGGGGCGCGGCCAGGAGCTGCTGATGATCGTGGCTGGCTGCACATGGGCCTCGGGAAAGCCCCCCACCCTGTGTGCCATCTCTCAGGGTCCTCTCGGGGACCCCTGCTTTAAAGACAAAGAGATGGAGACTCAGGGTCACAGCCACTGGCCTGCTGGTGCCCGGCCGAAACCCCTCTGCCCCACCAGCTGTCTCCCCGGGGGGCAGCGGTGCCTGGGCGGGTGACCAAGGAGGCATCTGGGTCCTGGCCCTGGGCGCGCTTGGAGTGTGGGCCGACGCTGCCCCTGCGAATGGGGTTTGGCAGGTGTGTCTGCCCCTGAGAAACGCAGCTGCACCCGGTTCTGGTGTGAGACTGGGCGTTTTTGGCCTCTTTGTGGGTCTCACGCTGGCCTTGGTGCGGATGGCAGGCCCTGGTGCTGTGTGCGGCCAGGCCCCGTGCTCTTCCTTGCCGGGGCTGCTGGGGGCCCAGTGGCTTGTGCTGTGTGTGGGGACCGGGGCCCAGCTGTCCCTCGGTGGGCCTGGGATGGACCGGTTTTACATCTGACCTTGGTGGCTGCCCTGGTGGGGTGGCTCCGAGGAGCTGGGCGGACTTGGGGAGGGGCGGTTGGCACGCTCCATGGATGGAAGGGAAGGTGCTTTGGGCAGAACTCACCCCTCCATTCACAAGTCCCCCCACCCTGCCGTTCATTCATCCTGCCTGGGTCAGGCCCGACTTGGGGCACGGGTCCCATGCTGGGGGGCTTGGCTGGTGGGGGGAGGCACACACAGACGCTCAGCATTGATGAAGCTGGGCCCTCCGTGTGAGCCCGTGGGTAGCCCAGAGGTGATGGGTCGGGGGTCAGGGGTCAGGCGAGTTACCTCTGGGAGCATGGCTCTCTCTTGGCCTGAGCCTTAAGACTGTACGATTTTGTCTGGCGCCTGCTTCTTGCACCCCTTCCTTTCTGGGGGGTGGGGTTGACACTTGGTCAGCATCTCTCAGGCCAGGCCTTGGGGGCCGTGCTGCGCCCGGTCGCACAGGGAGACTGAGGCTGGGAGACGCCAGGCCCTGGCGGGGAGGCGGCCAGGGAGGGACTGCGGTCCTGGGGGCAATTCTCCGGCGTTGGCGCTGCCTGGGTGGTCCCCTGCGCGTGCCCCTCACGCATGGGGAGGGGGTGAGGGCCTTCCTCTCCTCTGCATGGCTCGCCGCCCCTCCGGGTCGCAGGGCCTTGGCACGGGCTCAGGAATCCACGTGATCTCCGGCCGGCTCCAGCTTCCTCAGCAGGGCGCAGGGCAGGGCTGCTTCTGTGCTCTCCCGGCCCCTCTGGAACTCGCTACCTCTGGTGTCAGTGACAGAGCGCCCGGCGGCGGCGGGCTCCTAGGGCCGAGGGAGCGACCCCCTCCCCGGCACCAGCTGCCCCGGCCCTGAGCACCCTCGGGCAGCGTGAGGCCAGCCTGGGGCCAGCGCAGCAGGGCTTGGCGTGGGAGGGTGGGGATCAAGCGTCCCCCACCAGTGGGCTTGGGCCTCGTCCCAAGCCGGGCCAGCCTGGCCTGGTCTTCTTGCTTCCAGAAGCTGCACCTGGAGATAACAGTGTTGGGGTCTGAAGGGCCGGGAGGCGCCGTCCACGGACACATGGGGAACTGAGGCCCGGAGCGGAGGATCCCTTGCCCGAGGCCATGCAGCGCCCTGGGACCAAGGCCTGCCCCCTGCCTCCATGCCCTTGGAGGGTGGTGGTCTCGGGCCTCTGTGGCAGGGGGCACAGAGCAGTAAAGGAGCTAGCTGCTCATAGACGGGACGTGAACTTTTGCCAAGCTGTCGGGCTGCCAGGGAGGGTGTGGTGGGCTTCTCTCGGCTGGCCTTTGAGGTGTGCCCTGGACTTTGTGTTTGCCTGGAGTGCAGTCTCCCGGGCCTCGACTTGCCCAGCTGTGCAGTGGGCCCGTGGGAGCCCATGCGCCCACTGAGGGGCAGAGACGGCCTTAGCGCCCGCAGTGCTGCCTCGCGGCAACCTGTTTGCACCTCTGGTTCTGGCGTCACCCAGGAACCCGGCTCTGGCAGCCACGCTGGTTCCCGGGCCCTGGCTCAGCCAGCGCTTTTTGCTGATCGTGCAGGAACTGCTAATTAAGCTAAATCGTTCCCAGAGCTCCCTGACATCAGTCCACGGGATCGGCCCTGCCGGAGATCCTCGCTGATAAGACACTCCCTGCCGGCTTGTTGTAATTTGTTATTAAACAGCCCTGCTCGTTCACCCTGTGGAGGTGCCAGTGTGAGCGCTGGGCTCCAGGCCCGGGCTGCCCGAGCTCAGCTGCAGCGGGTGTAGGCCTGGGTCTTCTCCGTCTCCTGGGACTCTTTCCACCGTCTGAGGGGCAGCGGCAGGAGTTTCCTCGGCTTGAGTCCCGGGGTCCGGGGTTGGAGGAGGCCCAGGCCCTCTCAGCCTGGGGAGCGCCAGCCCGTTTCTCACCTGGTTCCCACTCCTTCAGTTACGGAGGCTGCGTTCCCCCCTTGTCACTTGCATAAGATATGGGGGTGGGGGGTGGAGGTGGAGGAGAGGCCTTAAGCTGAGACCTCTCGCTGGGCCCTGTCCCCAGGCGCCCCTGTCCCTGCAGAGGCCTCCTCCCGGTGAAGGAGGACACGCCGGTATGTGGGCCTGTCCAGTCCGGGCTCCCAGTGCCCGCTGCCCCCACCGGCTCAGCAGACGGTCGGTCGGGGGCTGGACAGAGGCGTGACCAGGCTCCCAGGAGGAGGCGAGGCCCCTTCCAGGAAGATGGGAGCAGCTCTCACTCCGGCCATCCCAGGGCTCTGGTGAGTTCGGCCCCGAGGGCCTAGGGCTTCCCTCCCGGGGCCAGACGGCCCCTGCCTCGGGACCTCCCGGTACTTGGATGGCGTAGACGTGCACCCTGCAGGGTGAGGGGCCGGGCAGCGGAAGGTTCGGAGCGCTGGCTGTCTTTCTGAGTGAAATCGGGCTCCGTTCCGTGGGCGGTGCACACGCGTGTGTGTGGGTGTGAGGGACCAGGGCCTCTGGGGTCCTGTCGCCCTGTCCCTGTGAGGTCCCCACACCCCCAGCCCAGCCCAGGGTCTCCTCGCCCCTCGGGTGCTGACCGGGTTTGGGAGTTACGGGCCTGGCTCTGAGGTCCAGCCTGGGGCGGCTGGGTCCCTCTCGGCCAAGTGACCTCGGGAAGTCCTTTTCCCTCTCCGGCCAGGCGGGCACCATCGCACAGCTGCCCTGCCGTCTCCTGCAGCCTTGCGGTTCAGAGGTGGAAAAGGAGGTGCGGGCCGGGGGCGAGGCCCCCTCCTCCCAGCACGAGGCCCATTTAACCTGAGACCTTACACCTCTTGTTTACGCACAGTCACGCACGTACACATGTACGTGCATAGACACGTGTCTCCGCGTGCGGCGAGCACGGTGTTCAAGGCGCTGCGTCCCACCGTGGATAACACGCTTCTCTTCCCTCTCTGGCTTCCAGACCCTGCTGGGTCTGAAGACCCAGCGGGGTGCTGGGCTGGGGCTCCCGGGCACCTGGGGAGGGGATCCTGCTGCCTGACATGCTGGGATGCAGCCAGGTGTGGCCCCTGGTCTCCTGGTGTGGGGGCAGGGAGGGCAGCCACTTGTCTGTCCCCATCGGGGGCGTCTCCGGAGGCTTCAGAGGGCACGTGGGGTGACATCTATCCACGGTGGGCCCTGGGGGAGCCTGAGTTGTGATGACCTCGGGCCTGAGTTTGAACCCTGGCAGACTCCTCTCTCCCCGGCAGGAGACCCCTCTGGCTGGCGGTTCCCGCTGCCGGGAGCGCTGCGCCCCCTCCCTCGTGGCCTGCTCCCCCTGGCCTTGCCCTGCCACTGTGTCCAGACCGGGCGACCCCACCTGGTGCCTCCTAATTACCTTCCTTATTTCTGTGCCGGTTCGCACTCCATCCCATCCCCCTGCGGGTTCTCTGCTGCGTGCCCAGGTCTAGAACAGCATCTGGTGTGCAGAAGGCACCCGGTCCCCACCTGGTGAAGGGTGTACAGTCATTTGAAATTGTGTGTCTCTCTGGGTGCCGCCGGCCGTGTCGAGCCTGTCGGGATTTCAGAGAGACCGTGGTGTGGTGACCCCGTCATCCTTCCTGGTAACCCCTGAGCTGTCGCTGAGAGCCAGCTGGGCATTGTGCTGGCCACTGGCAGGGGGCACCCGGGTAGGAGTGTTGGGCGCGTGGAGGCCCAGGTGTGGCAAGTCTGCAGGTCGGGAAGGGCTGGCTCCGGCAGGACCTGGTGGGCGGTGTGCTCAGTGGAGCTCTGACCACGGCAGGGCCCCTCGTCCTAAGAGAGGGTGCTGCCGAGGGGGGGGGCGCTGCCAGGCTGGGTGGCTGGGTGAGGGGTGCAGTCACTGTGGGAGGTGGCAGTCACTGCAGTGTCCCCTCCACTGACTGGTCCTGGATGTCTCCCGGGGGCTGGGGGCCAGGCCGTGTCAGGCCTGAACGGCAGGCGGCTGTGCCGGGAACCTCAGCGCCCCGGGCTGAAGATGGGGTGGGGGAGGGCGGCTGGCGCTGGGGGCCCTGGGCCGGCTCCGGGGGTCGGCGGCTGGAGGGACCCTGGGCACGCCTGCTCCCTCCCAGGGACGCACGGCAGAGGGCACGTGGAGAGGGATTTACCGCCACGGTTGACCCCGTCCCGACTCAGACTCAGACCCCCACCCCAGCTAAAACCCTCCCCTCCTCCTGGCCCAGTGCGGGCGCCAGGTGTGGCGCCAGAGCGGGGTCCCCGCTGCCCCCGCTCCTCCAGGTGTGGCCTTGGGCGAGTCCCTCGCCCTGACTGGGCCTCAGTTTCTTTCTGTGGGTGGGGCTCAGCGGGACCATTTTGGGGGAGCAGGGGTGCCCTTGTGTGGCAGCTGCCATCCCAGGCCCCTCTTGTTTTTGCTTAAAATTCAGCCAAGGGATGCAGGCCGCGTGCAGGCCCTGGGCTCGGCTGGACCCGTGTGCTGACCGTGAGGTCTGGGCGGGCCGGGCTGAACCTTCCCTGACTCGGCTGTGCCTCCCGGGGCTGGTGAGGGGTGGCCCCGAGGTGCTCTCTCTTTCTAGAACGTGATCTCCCCGAGCTTGGCCCCTGGTGGGTCCGCTGAGCGCTGGGCCAACTCAGGGCCACGGGAGGCTTGGGGCAGAGCAGGCCTGCAGTGGCCTGTGGTGGCCCGGGGCCGCGGGACCGGCCTCTGCACCTTCGAAACGACCCAGCCTGTCTGTGCGCCCCTGAGGACGAGGGCCGCATCTGGGTCGGGCCAGGCAGGCGGACGAGAGGGCCGCGGCCCTCCCCGGGCGCCGCTGTGTGTCGAAACTGGTCGCTGACGCGGCCGCGGTGTTGAAATAAGTGCCTGTGGGTTTCCCAACATCCTGCCAGCTGTCACAGGACCGCGTGTCAGGAGCCTGGGTGCCAGGCCTGGCCGGGGCCTCCCTCTTGGGGTGCCCAGTTCCCCGTTTTCTCCCCGGGGAAATGAGGAGAGACCGCCCCTCCCCTACCACCACCTGGGCGGGGCAGAGGTCGTGACATCAGGGCAGGGTGGCATTACCCTGGGCCCACGTAATCCTTGTGACCTGCCCATTTTACGGAAGTCAGGTGGCTTTGGCGTGGAGGGCAGGATTTGAACCCAGGCCTCGGATTCTGTGCCGATGCTGCCTCCTGGGCAGGAGGGAGGGGAGGGGCGGAGAGAGGAGGAAGCGGGCCAGGATGTCCTGCTGGCCGGGGGGGGACACATACTAGCCTGGTGGCAGAGGGCGGTGGCCAAGGGTCCTGGCTCCTGTGCCCTCCAATGGACAGCCCTGGACTGGGGGTGTGGGCCCTTTACTGAACGGCGCACCTTGGGGAGACGGTGGGAAGTGGGCCTGGGGCTGCCCTGTGCGTGGGCAGCCAGTGACCGTGGTGGCTGCAGATTCATTGATCGTCCACTGTGCTCCAGGCCCTCGACTTCCGGGGCTCATGGAGCCCTGCCTGTAACCTCCTGGGGTGGGTGTTCTTATGCTCAGTGTTTAGAGAGGAAACTGGGGCTCAGAGAGGCCAAGTGACCTGCTGGGGGCACACAGCAGTTGGCAGGGAACTGGTGTCTAGGCTGCCGGCCAGTGAAGGCCACGCTCTCTAGGATTCTGCTGGGTCAGGTTGGGAGGAGGTGGTGTAATGGAAAAGTCCACCCCCAGTGGCAGGTCCTGGCCCTGCCATTCTGAGCTGTGCAACCTCTCTGATCCCTGAGGGACCTCTGCCAGCTTGGGTGTGGAGCGGGTTGAGGGTTGGAATCTGGCTCTCTGGGTTAAGAGGAGGAGAAGAGGGGCTCAGGACCGTCTTCCCAGCACAGCGCTCCTGCAGACCCCAGCCAGGTCCCCTGCGGGGTGGGGCCTGGGGTTCTAGGAACCTGTGGCAGGCCTCACCCTGACTGTGGCGTCTGCCCGGCGCCCGTCAGCAGGGGAGGGGCCCTGGAGACTAGCCTCTTATGGATGAGGAAGTGGACGCTCCGAGAGGGTGAGGGGCTGGGCTTGGGCCACACAGCGAGGCAGCCGCTGAGCCAGGGGCCTGTGGACAGAGGGTGCGTCGGGAGACCCAGGCGCTGGTAAGGTGGAAGTTTCAGTGGTCTGGTGGGGAGGACCACGCAGGTTCCAGCCAGTGACACTTAGCGCCTTCACTGGGGCTGGGAGTGACAGTAACGGGAAGAGCGGTGACCCCCGAGGTGGCTCTCGGTTACTGAGTACCTACTGTGTCCCAGGAACTGTGGTTGATGCCCGCCTGCTGTGCACCAGGCACTGTGCTCAGCTTACACCATTTATGTCCCGAAACAACCCTGTCCGGAGGCTTTATTAGCCCATTTTCCAGATGAGAATGTTGGCACCCAGAGAGGTGACATTGCTTACTGTGGTCCTTGGTCAGGAGGAGGTGGGGCTGGACTTGGCCCCTGGTCTCAGTGCCTCCGGTGCCAGGGGTCCCCTGCGTGAGTCTGCTGCCCTCCCTGGGCCTCTGGCTGGGGTGACTGTCCTCATGGTGGGCATGCATGCAGCTCTGTCCCATCCCCCAGCTGTGCACAGAGAGCCCAGGGCTTGGTTTGCAGGGATGTAGGAGTCTACTGTGGGTTATAGCTGGAGGGAGGCAAGTGGAGTCTCCGACAGGAAGGTAGAGTACCCTTCCTTCTGCTGCATCACTGACTGACTGGGCCCTTTGGGTTCCTGGAAAAGGCCTCTGGCTCTGGACTGGTTGTCCCTGGCAGGGCCCGGCCTTGACTACCTGCCTGTCCCCAGCACAGTGGGGGGCAGTGGGGGAGTAGGCGTCCCACTAGGGAGTGCTCCGTGATATGTGAAGGGAGCCGAAGCCGAGGGCACTGTCCCCTTTCGGAGGACAAGGGTGCTTAGACCCAGCGGGGTTGGGTCAGATGCCCGCGGGCCCCCCCCCACCCCCCAGCTGGGAGTTGTGCAGCCAGGACTCGAACCCGGATCTGTGGGCTGTGGGACACCTGTGTTCACCACCTGTGGGGATGGATGAGAGGCCAGCCTCGTGGTCACTCGTTCACGTCCACTGTCTCCTGGCCGCTTTCTTCTTATGTGACATCTCTTTGTAGAAGAGGAAATAAAGGCTCAGAGGCGTTGTTCAGCCTGCTTGGGGTTGCACAGCTTGTCAGCACCTTAGGGCCTCTTTGGAACTTGGTGCTTGCCACTGTCATTCTGGAGGCAGGAAGGTCTCCTGGGCGCCCAGGCCAACAATGGCCACGAGCGCCACCTCCCGCCCTCCTCCTCGCACCTTAGGGCCTCTTTGGAACTTGGTGCTTGCTCAGCTGGTTCTTAAGGACTGTGGTGAATCCTGCAGCCTGTACTGGCCCTTTCCCACATCTCATCCCCTGTCCATTTGGTCTTTATTCAGTGCCTGCTGTGTGCCAGGCCCTAGGCCAGGCCCCAGGGATGCCTGGTGAACCAGTTGTGGCTCCCACCCTCGGAGCCCCCAGACCTTGGCAGCCTCAGACAAGTGGGCTGGGGACACCCTATGGTGTGGTGAGTGCCCTGTTGAGGGTATGCAGTAGAAGACACCCCTACTCTGGCTGGGAGAATCAGGAGGGCTTCCTGGAGGAGGTGTTGTTTAAACGGGGTTGGAGTGAGCCAAGAGAGGTGTAGGGGGAGTTTCAGGCCCAGGGAACAGCATGTCCAAGCCTAGAGGTGAGAGCTGGTGTGCCTGGAAATGACTCGGTTCCCAAGCCTGGGGGTGGAGAGTGGGCAGGCTCAGATTGGGGAGGGCCAGGGGCTCCGAGGTCTGGCGAGGAGGAGGGCGGGAGGTGGCTCTCATGGCCTTCGTTGGCCTGGGCGCCCAGGAGACCTTCCTGCCTCCAGAATGACAGTGGCATCTGGCCACTCACCTGGCCCAGTCCTGGTCTGGGAGATGGGTGAGCTTCTTGGAGGGAGGCTGAGGGGTCTCCTGGTGGGCCTCGGCCCTTTCTAGAGCTCTGGGGTTGGGATGCTGAGGCAGGTTGGTCCTAGGCTGCTGGCAGAGGCTTCAGGCAGGCCCTGGCCCAGAGTCAACCCCAGTTCATCTCAGGGTTAGCCCGGGGACCACTCGGATGGGTTGGCATTAGAGCTCGGGCCCGAGTGATGCTGGTCAGCCGTCTCATCTTATAGCCGAGAACACAGGTGGGGCGACGAGCAGGTGTGGGGCTGGGCAGGGGACCCCCAGCCCTCCTGGGGCGCCTTTCAGCCCACGTTGGGGGAACCTTTGAAGGGTTCTGGGGCGGGTGGGGTTCTGGAGGAAATCAAATCCACGTTTGGCCTGGAGAGCGCTTTTGGTGGGAGAGTTTGTGCACGTGGCTGATGGGGGAAATGCTGAGACTCTGTAAAGCAATCTTTATCTCCCCCACACCGCCCACCAAAAGAGAAAACAAAACCCAAGCACCCTGCAACGCTGTTACCAAAACCAAAGAAAGTCAAAACCAACCATTGAGTCCCACCCACCCAAGGTTAGCCTGCTGGCTGCCTTTTCTCTCCGCGTGTAGACAGATAACGGCCCATCTTGGTGTTTATTATGCTTTAAATAAAAATGGAATACAGATTTTCAGTGTCTGTAAAGCTGAGGTCTCCGGTGGCAAGCGAGACTCCCCCTTTTCTTTTGGTGGAGGAAAAGGAGGCCTTTGGTGGGGGCTTAGGCCCTCCCATGGCCGGTGGAGGAGAGAACCGCTTCTTGGACACTCTGGACCCAGCACCCAGGGTCCTGTGCCAGCCACAGCCCCCCAACCCTCGAGCACTGCCGACTCCCCTGAGGGCATTGCCAGGTGGGGGATTCAGGGGCTTCTGGGCCCCCGGCAGGGCATGTGTGTGTGCACACACCTTGACCCGCGTGTGTCCTCACGCCCGTCTGCGCTACCCGTCTCGGTGTCTCCATCCCCTGCGGGGTGGAGGATCCCGCCATCGCCCGCTGTCTGTCCCCCTGCTGGCCCGCTCTGCTCACCTCCCTCAGCCCCACACCTTGTGCCCAGGCAGCTTTGGACCCCTGTCTCCCCTGCACTGACCCAGCTGGGTGGCCTTGGGCAGATTGAACTTTGTGTCTCCGAGCTTCACTTCTGCTTCTGTAAAAAGACAGTGATGCTTGTAGAATTTCTGAAAGAGCTGGACGAGCTACACATTCTGAAGTGCTCAGTGTGGGCTCCCGGGCACTGGGCATTCAGGGAACGCTGGCAGTGTCCCTGCCTGGCTGGCGTTTAGCAGTGGGCCTTGGGGCGCCAGACTGCTTGGGGGAGGGACCCGCCTGGCTCCTTGTACCTGAGACTCATTAGGGGTCTAGGCACTGAGGACTCAGCGGGGCCCTGGTGGGCTACGGGATTCGAGGGGGGCAGGGCACTGGGGTTTCTGGGCCCATGGAGGGCTGAAGCGGGTGGGTGCAGGATGCACGCACCTCCCCGAGGCTGGCTGGCTGGGCGGGCAGGCTGGCCTGATCTCTGAGCTGAGCGTGGTCTGTGTGTCCTGGCCTCACTCCCTCTGTCCGTCCCGGGGAGGCCCCCTGCTGCTGTTCCTGACCTGAACCGTGGGGTCCTCGTGGCGGCCCGGAGGACCCTGGGCGAGGGGTAGGCCTAGTGAGGGGCAGGGACCCGGCCAGTTTTGAGTAGCCTCTGGGACCTGGTTGGGGACAGAACCCCAGGCTTGCTGCTTCCCAGCTGTGGGACCAGGGAGCCCCGCCCCTGTTCCCTTGGGCCCCCAGGCAGTGTGGGCACTCAGAGCTCTCCGCTGGCACTGGTGGTCATCTGTCGGGTTGTTTGTTGATAGGCTAGCTGGCTACCCTCCCGGTGTCACTGTGGGCCGTTCCCCAGTGCAGGGGTCACGGCCTGTCCTGGTCACCCCCTGACCAGTGAGCAGGTAGAGAATGGGGGTAGCCCGGGGCCCCTCCCTCCAGGGCCGTCAGGTTGAGGCCCAGAGCGGGGCAGGGTCCCCACTTCGAGCTCCCCGTGGGGCAGGCCCCGTTTGGAGCTTGCCCTGAGCTCTGGGGTACAGTGTGCTCGCGGTGAAATGCACACATCGCCCGCGCTCAGGGGCACCCGGAGCGAGCGCTGGCCCCCGTCAGCCCTGGCTCACCTCTGTCACTTTGCTCCTCTCAGACTTCGCGGGCACGGGCTGTCAGGATCTGCTCTTCACGCAGCCCTGGCCCGGGGGTGCGTCCGTTTCTTTGTTTCATCCCAGGAGGCGGGACTCTGCCTTTGTCAAGTTCACCGTCAAGTTCACCGTGTGTGTGGCCGGTTAACCCGTCCACATGTGTCGCTGGCCTCTGTAGCCCGGGCCCGGGGCTGCCACGGCTGGGGAGCATGTTCAGGGGCAGCGGTGTTCCCAGGGGTGTCTGGGTTACCCTCCGCACAGGTCGGGTGCTTCGCATCCTATCGTTAAACCACACGGAGCCTGACGGCAGATGAAGGCCCTGGGGTTATGTGCCTTGCGGGGGGTGTGGGGTGTCGGCCCCTGTCCCCATGCCCCATCGCCAACCTGTACTGGATTTGGGGGAGTGGGGGGCCCCCGTCCTCCAGAGGTGTATCACGTTCACCCGCGAGTCTGAGTTCTCCCTTTTTCTAGTCCTCTGTGTGTGTGTGTGTTTTCGTAGGTCACGGACCCCTGCTGCCCGGACCAACCTGTGTCCCGGGAACCTGTCCCGTCCCCTCGGGTGGGGGAGGGGGTGTCGGGGAGGTGGCAGGTGCTGAGAAGGTGCGTGTGTGGCAGGGCTGGCCGGGGGCTGGGCGGGGCCGTGGGCGCCCGGCCACCCTGGGGGTCGAAGCCCATGGTCCTCCCCACACCCTGCCCTCCCTGATGGGGGCTGCACGGCGGACGGTGGTGCCCTGGGTGCCGAGCAGGTTTTACACTGACTGCGTTTGGGGATTAGGAGCGGCTCAGCAGGAAGCTGGCAGCCGCCACGCCTTCTGGGCAAGGCAGGGAGGGGCCGAGGGTGCGGGCCCCGGGCAGAGGCGGGGGAGAGGGGGACCGTGGGTGCCAGGCCACCCCGGCCTGCTTCAGGGGCGCATTCTGGGACGGGTGCCGTCGTCATGGGGAGAGAGGCGTGCTCTCCATCAGCTGGGGCCGTGCAGGGGAGCCAGGCCGCCCCGGGCGTAGCTGTGTGATGGTTGTGTGCAGGTCCCTGTGTGGGGGGATCCTAGCCCCCGAACAGTTTCACTCTTGCCCCCCGAGGGGCCACACACTCCTGTCTCTGGAGGGTGGAGCAAGGAGAAGAGGTGGCCCGTTCCTGGTGGCCTGCAGGGAAACGAGCATGCTTCCCTGGTCCCCGTCCCCGTGGAGCTGTCCCCTGGGGGCAGTGGATGCCCGTCCAGACCGTGGCAGTGCCCGGGGGCAGGTGTGAGGTGTAGCTCTCCCTGCCTCCCCGGCTGGCTGAGACGTGGTTCACCAGCGTCGGTCGAGAGCTCGGTTGCGGCCAGAGGTGGGGAGCTCCGACCCCCACGTGCTTGCCCCGCTCCGCTCCGGAGGGCAGCCTGGAGCCGGGTTTGTGGAAGGGAGGCTGGTTCTCCGCACACTGAGGGCTCTGGACCCCAGAGGTGCCGCAGCCTGACCGTGTGTCCATCTGCCTCCAGGATCCCGCGGACGTCCTGCCCGCAGGTGGCCCTCCCGGCCCCTCCCGGCTGCCTTGTGAATCCCCTTGAGCCGAGTGCAGGGGCAGAGCTAGGCCATCCTTGGCTGTGACTTTGTTTTGTTTCCTCGAGTCGGATTGTCTTGCTTCCATCCTGTGCCCGGAAGAGAGGCCGGCTCCTGCCTTGGTGGGGCCCCTCGCCCCTCGCCTTCCCTCCGGCGGGGGGGGCCCTGCTGACGTCCGTCCAGCAGTCAGTCAGCAGACGCAGCCGCTGGCGGTCACTGGCCCGCTGACACAGCTCCAGGGCCGCGTTCCGGCCCTCTCCCGCCTCACTGGCCCTCCTGCCCACCCCCTTGCGCAGCAGGCGCGGACTTGTTTGCTGTTCCCTGTCCTCCCTGCTTGTCCCTGCGGCGCTCTTCCTGGGCCCCTTGCCTTTATCTCCCCTTCGGACCCCGCCGCCGTTCACCCTGCCCCCGGGGGTCTGTCCCCACTTCCCGTGGGCCTCCTGCTTCCTGCTGCTGAGGGAGCGATGTCCATGTCTGGGGACCGAAGGGGGCACAGACTGCCTCAAGGTGGGTGCCCGGCACGGGGCGCTCCTGGGGGCTCCTGGGCCAGGGCCTCCCTTTCTCTCTGGCCGCGGCGGCACGACGGGGGAGCCTGACGAGGGCCCCGCCCCGGGTGGTGGGTGGGCGGTGGCCCTTCTGTGTCGAAGGCCCGCTCCAGCCCTTGCAGCTGCGGTGTGGCCGCCCTCTGAGAGGCGTTTGCCGCGCTCCCCTGACGGCTGGCAGGCCCTCAGCCTCCTGGCCGTCACCCCTTCTCGGCCCCACTTGTTCCCGGGAGGTGACACGACACTCCTGATTGACGACTGAGACCTCGGGCCCGGCCTGAACAGCAGCAGAGCTCTGGCCAAGACCCTCCTTGGGGTGGACTTCCCTGTGTGGCCCCAGCCAGAGCCCGAGACCCAGAGGCCTGTGGCCCGTAGGGTGCCAGGGCCCATTGGCCTACCCGGTCCCTAGGGTGAAGCTCAGCCTCAAAGTGGGAGGGCAGAGTTCCGGGCCTGGGTTTGGGGGTGCTTAGCGCCCTCCCTGGTCGGTGGGCACGCTGATCTCTGGGTTGGTGACTCGAGGAGGGTGTGGGCCCCAGCTCCCAGGCCCTTCCCTGCACCGCTCCCCGGGGCCTGTGGGGTCTTTGGGATCGGGCTCCAGCCCTGCAGGGGCTACAGTTCCTGGGTCACCCCCAGGAGTGTGACCTTCCCGGGCCCCTCCTGGGGGCCCCTTTGTGGCCCAGTGCCTGGCCGGCCCCCTCCCTGGTTCCCAGGCCCATCCTGCCGGCCGCCGGCATCAAGTCTGGACAAGTGTGGCGTGTGTGTTCAGGGCAGCCGCCTGTGGAGGGGCCGGAGGTGGCGTGCCGGCCCTGTGAGTCACACGGAGCCTGGGAGCCGGGGAGGTGCGGGCCCGGCCGTGGGCGGGCGTGACAGGGCACGCTGCCGGCCTGGCCCGGGGGACTGGGGGCCGGGGGCTGCCTGCGCCTCATGGAGGAGCTGGGACAAGGCCCAGATCTGGGGTTGGGGTCTCTGAGACCCGGGGCTGTGCAGCGGTGGGTGGGGCTCCTGCCTGCAGCCCAGGTCAGAGCCTCGCAAGGAGCAGACGCTGCCCAGGTGCCTGCCTTCCAGGAGGGAGAGAACCTGCTGGGGGGTGGGGGGGAGGAGGACGAGGAGGTGGGGAGGCAGCTGGGCACGGAGTCCAGGCCCCTGGGTCGGGTGGGTCGATGTCCCTAGATGTCCAGGGGGCAAGCATGGCAGTGGGCTCAGTTTGAAGGGGCAGATGCCGCTGTCCCAGGGCACCTCCAGGCCAGACCCCAGCCCTCCTGTGCCTGGGCCGTCCAGCTCCTGTCTGCCTGGGGATAACGCTGGCCACTGAGGCCCGCTGAACACCTGCAGACCCCTCCCCCCGGGTCTTGGGGGTTAGAGGCCAGAGTACAGGCCTCTGTGGTGCTTCCGGGCCGCCAGTCCTGGGGTTCGGGGGGCTTAGAGCTGCAGGGGTTCCAGGGTCGCCAGCAGCCCCACCTCCTCCTGAGGGTCAGCACCCCGCTCTCCCCTTGTGGCAGAGACAGCAGAGCCCCAGGGGCAGTGGGAGTGTGGAGGCCCTGCTGTGGGGCGTGGTGCCCATCGCGCAGGGCAGTCAGGCAGAGCCGGGTCGGAGCCCCGCGGAGCCTCTTGTCGGATCTGTGACCCGGGCACTGTGTGCCTTCTGAGCCTCAGGTGCTGCTTCTGCAAAGTGGGAGGGCTCCTGCCCTTGAGGGCCGGTGTGGGCACCGCTGCAGGGAAGGAGCGGCCTGCAGGCTGGGCTGGGGCACTGAGGTCCTGGGGGAGGTGGGGCGGCTGGAGCAGGGCAGAGGTTGCAGAGGCTTTGAAGAGGCAGCATGCCTGGCGGGGGCGGGGGCGGGTGACCAGCCCAGGCTGGGGGCTGGTGTCCAGGTTGACCCGGCCTGTCTGCAGACCTGCCGTCTGGGGCGGTGGGCTCGGACCTGAGCTAGCATCTACAGGGCTGGGGCTCTGTCCAGACCTTCCTGCTCTGTCTAGCAGGTGTGAGGAGGGCTCCCTGGAGGAGGTGTCCCTGACGGGAAGACCCAGAGGGGATGACCGTGCTGCTCTGAGGGCCAGGGCTGGGGCTGAGAGGGGCTGATGGCCACACCAACTGGAGGCGCCCGGGGACGCTGGGCTGGGCGCCGAGACCCTTGTGGGGCAGATTGGCCGTGGTGGCCCCAGGGCCCCTCTGAGAGAGGGAGGTGTGGGGCTGGCCTTGGTGGGAGTGATCGATAGAGACCCCTGGGTGAATTCAGGGTTTTTCCAAGGTAACGGTCAGCAGCAGGGGTGGGGGCCCTGCTCAAGGCATTGAGGGGGGTGGCTTCACGGTGGACTAGCCCCTGACTTCCTGGGCGTCCCTTCGGGCGCCTCCTGGGTATAGGGAAACAGGAAGAATCAAGTGCTCCTGGTGGGGGGCAGGGGGCTGCAGGTGGAGCCAAAAGCAGTCCTGGTGCGCCCGCCAGGGGGCCCTCGTCGCCCCTGCCGGCCTCAGCGGTGGCCCTTGGTCTCTGTGCGGCCCCTCCAGCACCCCCCCGCTCCCCACCCCACCAGGATGTGAGCGAGAGGGAGGGGGCCGCTGGCTGAGCCAGGGGGCAGCGCCGGGGGCTCAGCGTAGCCGCGTGGGCTGGTGCCTCCGCCCACCCCCCGGCCCCTGCTTGCTGTTCTCTCGTGCCGGCCTTGAGGAGGAAGGAAGCTGAGGGTTGGGTGGTGTGTGTGTGTGTGTGTTTGTTTTCGCCTGGGCTCCGGGGCTGCTGGCTAGGGCCCGGGCTCCGGCCTCCAGTGCCTTGACTGCGAGGGTGAGGCCTGGGGAAGGCAGGGGGGCCGCAGCTGGGCCGGGGGGGCTCCTGGGGGCCAGGAGGTAGTCACTGAGGCAGGTCTAGGACAGCTGGAGGGAGAGGAGGCTGCCCCAGAGCCCGTCTGCCAGGGGTGACCCCTGGGCCAACATCTTGGGTGTTGCTGGACTGGCCAGGAGGCCCAGAAGCAGGGTCTGGACCAGGGCCCCTGTGCTTAGAAGGAACAGTAGGTCTCTGGGATGGAGAGGTGCTGGGGGCGAGGGGAGGGACCTTTCAGGCCACATGCCAACCCCCTTGTTACATCTGGGGGGAAGCTGAGGCTGGGAGAGGGGCAGCCCTGTGGCTTGGGGGGCGGGGGGTGTGATCTGTGGTTTTTTTCTACTTTCTGTTGGGTAGACACTCCCGCCATGGCCACCTTGAAGCCACTGACGTGATGTCGCTGAACACTGATCGGGAAGAGGTGTGTGCATGAGCTGGTTCAGCCCCTGCGGGTCAGCCCCCCGGGGTCCCCCCTTTTCTGCCCACCCAGAGGCAGCACATGCTGCTGCTTGGGATTCTGCTTAGCGCCTAGCACGTTCTGGGTGCTCGCTAAATGTCTGAGCGCCTTTGGCTGGGCCTGCCCCGGGCAGGGCCTGGCTGGTGAGACCCCCGGGGGGCAGGAGGCACCTGGCAGTGCGCAGCGCAGACTTGCGGGCCTCGGGGCCCACATGGACGTGGCTCGTGTATGCACACGGAGGCCGGGGTGGCAGGGGTTGGGGCATCTGAACACCCGGTCCTGCGAGGGGACCCCCAGTTGTCACCACACAGGTAGGTCACATGCCCAGATTGCGTCGTCACCCCTGAGGCCACCCAGCTGGTGGGACAGGCCCAGTGCCTGGTCAGCTGGACTCTCTCTGAGGGCGCCGAGGTTGGGTCTTCCTACCAGCGATGAGCCACGTCGTGGCGGCAGAGGAGGTGGCACCGTCCGGGCATGGGGTGGTGTTGGGGGTCCTGAGGCTGAGGGGGCGTGGTGGGCTGGGAGCCAGCTGCTGGCCAGGATGTGCCCTGGGCCCAGCACTGGCGCTGCTGAGGCAGGATTAAGTCTCTGTTGACTGGAGAGGTGGCCCCGCCTGCCACCTGTGGGGCTGAGCACCTTTCCTGCCCTGGTGCGGTAGTGCTCAAGTCATGAGGCTTGTTGGGTGCAAGTGAACTGAGTCAGTGGGGCTGGGGCCCAGGGGACCTCACAGGCACCTCCCCACCCTGATCTGGGAGCACAGGCCCTCGGCTGCCTGGCCAGGCCCTCAGGCAGCTGAGAAGGAGCTGGGGGTCACGGCAGACCACCAGCCACAGCTGAGTGGGCGTGGCTTGCCTCTGTGACTGGGGCTGGGCTGTGATCCTCGCTGCAGGCCGGCCCTCAGCACGCCCCCGTCCATCGGGTGAGCTTAGCCAGGTGTGGTCCCGGGCCCTGAGCCACGCAAGCAGGGAGCCCGGAGCTGTGAAGAGGAGTGAATGAGGAATCCTGGCCGGTACAGAGGAGGGCGGCGGCAGCCTCGGGACTGTCTGGCCAGGGTCTGGCTAAAGTCAGGCTTCTGCAGAGGCTGTGTCATTACCGTGAAAACCACCCATGCACACGGCAGAAACCTGAGCCAAATAACGTGGGAAAGGATGTGCCATCTCCCTCCCTGGAGTTGGGAGTCCTGCACCCGCCACTTTGCAGTGTGACCCCTGGGGGTTTCCTTCTTCATCCTTGAACCCCAAACTTTAGTGGGTTCTAGCGAGAGTGGACCTTTATGGTCAGGGCGGGGTGGGTGGTGGACCCCCTGGAGGGAAGGGACCTGCCCGGGTCCCACAGCAAGCTGGGTCTCAGGTGGAGAGCGCGGTGCGAGCGGATGGGTGCATGATGGTGGGGTGCGCTGGAGACGCCTGGGGGGCAGGGGAGGGGGGCTGCTGCTGGGCCGTCAGCCTGGTCAGCATGGGCGGGAGTCCCTGGCCCTTCGGTAGGAGTCCTGCCGGAGGAGCCAGGCCGCCTGGGCCCCGACCCTGCCCCACGGCCAGTGCCAGGCCTGGAGTGGGCAGCAGCGTTTCCATGTGCCCAAGTGAGGGCCCCGCCTGCCTCCTGTCCAGGGCCGGCCTGGCCGCCAGCTGCCACGGAGCAGGCAGTGTGCGGGCAGCATGTGCGGCTCAGAGCTGCCCGGGCAGCCTCGGCCCCTGCAGCCTGACGTGGACAGTGTTGGTTGGACCTTAGGCCTCCGGGGGGCAGGGACTGAGGACCCCCCACTTGCCTGCCAGAGAGCAGCAGGGCTGAAGGCCATGTGATATAGCCCCCCGCGCCCTCACTTCCACCGCCGGCCCTGGGCTGGGCTGCTGGCTGACGGGCTACAAAAGGCATTCTGTGCCCCGGGAGAATGACCCCGTTGTGTGGCTGGAGGGTGGCCGGGGGCCACGAAGGCTTCCTTCCTTCCGTACTTCCTGCACACCCGCTCTGAGGCCGAGCCCCCACCCGGGGCTCGTCTAGTCCTGCCCAGGCCCTGCTTCCCGGGCTGGGGGGCTCCGAGCGGGAGCGGCTGTCAAGGCCCTGCTGCACCGCCGCCTCTCCCCTGCTCGGCCTGGCGCCCCCGTCTTGGACTCGGCCTGCGCCTTCGCCGCCGCTCCTCCCGCAGGACCCTCGCTGCTGGCGCCTCAGGGCACAGGACGCACCTGTCGGGGAGCAGGGGGGAAGGCGCGGTGGGGGCCTGAGGGTGGGCGGGGGTCTGTGGCCCCCACGAGTGCTGCTTGGGCTTCTTCCAGCCTACCCCCTCGCCCCTGCCGGGCCCGCACACCTGGGTGAACGAGCGTGCCTGGGTGCGCCGGCTGGCAGCAGGTCGGGGAGCCGTCGTGCCCCATCCCCGCGCCTTCACGCCAGCCTGCAGCTGGGGAAGTGGGCTCGGCCAGGTCTCCTGACCTGCCCACAGCCAGGCAGCTGGCAGCGGAGGAGTGGATTTGAACTCCGGTCTGGGCCTTGCCCTCCCCCTCTCCTGGGCCCCTGGCTGGGCGAGGGTCCCATGCGCCGCGCCGTCTGAAGGCTGAGACTGCTCTCAGGTGGAGGAAACGAGGTTGGGGTCCCTGTTCTCTTCTAAGAAGCACTTGGCTTCGGCCAGCGGGAGCCGCCTGTGGTCACAGGTGTCCGGGTGAGGGTGGTGGGCCGGGCGGCCCTGGGAAAGGGGAACTCAGCTGTTCCGGCGGATTCCCAGCTGCCTGGCGGAGACGCCGGCCCTCCCGGGCCTCCTTCCTCGCCGGCTTCTGCTGCTTCCTCGTCCACCGTGCGGCATCGCCACAGGCCGTGGGACCCTGAGCCGGCGGGCCGGGGGCTGATGGGGCCACCCCCGTGGTGGGATCTCCCGCCTGCCCTGGCCGTGAGGCTGCACCTTCTGGCCTCTCTTTCGGGAGGTGGCCTGGCCTGGCAGGCGGGAGACCTCAGGTGGCCGGCAGGTGAGGGCTGGGCTTGGGGGGCGCTGGGGGCGGTACGGCCTGGGAGGTGCCAGTGTCTTGCCTGTAGGGTGTGGTGCTCGTGGTGACCGTGCCGGGGCGGGGGGATGCGGGGGACAGGTGGGGAGAGCCGGGCCGGTGCTGGGTGTCTCCGCAGTGTGCGCCTGTCTAGGGCCAGTCACGGCTGCCCGGCGCACGTGAGGTGCCTGGCTGTGCTCGGCGTATCTGGTTGGTGGTCTGATTCTTGCTCCCGGCCTGAGGCCAGGGCTGCTGGGCTCTGGCCTGCCCTGGGTGTCTGGGCCAACGGGTTTTTGGGTGGGGAAGGGAAAGGGGCTGGCTCTTTTCCTCCCCTTGCCTTGAGGCTTCCTGGAGGGCCTCTTGGGGTCTGGCTCACCCCCTTTTCAGATGAGGAAACTGAGGCTGGGGATGGCGGGGACTTGTCTGGTTGGAGGATGCGGTGGACCTGGCCCATCCTCCTGGGGCTGGTGTGGGAAACGTCTGCTCTGGGAGCCACAGGCACCCTGCGATGCGGCCGCACGGGGCTTGGGCCGCCCGGAGCCGGCCCGGGATGGACAGATGGCCCTGGACCCGGCTCGCCCCTGGGTCTTGGCTCCGGCTCCTGTGGCGAGGGGTTTGTCAGGGAGGAGGCCTGCAGGGAGGCAAGAGCCTGGAATCCCAGCGGGTCCCAGTCTCCCCCTGTTGTGCTGATGGGGGGCCGACGCCTGATTCCCCTCCTGGCCCGGCTCATGGGCCACTTCCCTTCGTTTGGTTACAAGGAGCTCCATTTCTTCATGCTTGCCCCGTGCCGGGGCTCGTGTGGGTCACTCACTGACCTTCACCGACGTCCCTAGGAGGACGTGCTCCTCTGTGCCCAGGTTCTGGGGGAAGCTGAGGCCAGAGACGTGAAGTTACTTTCCCGGGGCCACACGGAGGTTCAGGGGAGGGCCTCCAACAAGACGCGGCAGCCGGGGCGGGAGCCGGGACCACCTCGCTCTTCCAGGCCTTTTAAAGGCCTTTTGTGATTTGTGAATGTTCAGCCCCCCACGTCTCGGGTGCCTCGCCTGCATCTCCCTGGAGGGGGCCGTGACCTGGCCTCCCTCACGCCGTGTGGAAGGTGTGGACGCCCGGCGAGGCTGCACTGGCAGGTCTCCGGGAACCACTTGGTGTTGGAGTTGGGACCCAAAACGAGAGAACACTGCAGCCGCGGGCGCTGGGCTGTCTTGACTGGGGGGGCTGCCTGCCCTACCCCGCCCTTTACAAGCCTTGCCCACGTGCTGCTCGGTCAGGATTTCAGGGACGGGCACCCAGGGTGTGCTTGTGTCCTGGGGCCGGCCCTGAGCGTCTCTGGGCTCGGCGTCCCCCATCCTCCCTGAGTGACCGCGAAGGCTCACTCCAGGTCTGAGTCTCTGAGCCCGAGGTTCCTCACAGGCCCCGTCCTCCTGCAGCAAAGAGCTCTGTGGCACGTGTTTTGGACCGGGGGCTCTGCCTTCCTGTTCTGGAGGCGTCAGTGGGGGTCTGCGTTCACCCCCCTCCGGCAGCTCTTCCTCGAGGGCAAGGCCTGGGCAGCCCCACACACAGGGCCCTGGACAGGCCTCTTCAGCTCTTGGTTTTGGTTTCCTTGTCTGTAAACTGAGTACAGGAAAAAGAATTTTCCAGGTCAGTTCGTCTCTTGACGTGACAGAACATTTAAAATCATCTAAAATTACGTTCATACAGAAAACATCCCGGGCTGTCAGGCCAGGCTCTGTGCTCTTACAGAGAGCGGGGAACGTGTTGACTTTTTTCCAGCGTTCTCAGCTGGAAGCTGCGTATGTGTACAGGGGGTGCATTTTGGTTGTTGCAACCCGTGGGAGTATGACGAGGGGTCATCGTGGGCATTTGGTGGCTGGGCTGGGCGTTCTGAGTGTCCTGCCGGGCATGCTGCCCGTCTCCCTGCAGGGGATTGGGACCATTATTCTGGCCACACACAGGGGATGAGAGCAGGGTATTTTTGGGTTTCTCTGCGTGGAACGTGCACCTACCTGGCTGCTGGATAGTTGGTTGATTTTTTTTTTTGTTCTTTTTTTTTTCCCATTGCCTCCCACCTAGCATCTCTTGCTACCACTCTTCGCTTTTTCCAATTGTTCCTTCTCTGGGAAATCATCCAAAAAGGCATGTTAGCGTAGTGGGTAACATTGAGTCAATCGGCTCTGAGCAAGGACGTCTCCTTGAGCCAAACGCATGAAGTGTTTTGGTTTCTGGAGTTGCTGTTTCGAGTGCATTTGGCTTTCTTAGTGTCTGGGGTCTTCCCGTGCCTGGATCTGCAGCCCTCCTGGGTCTGGGTAGGCGTGGGTGTTGCACTCAAGGCCTCTGACAGAGGGAGGTGGTACTCTACTGTCCTCTCTCTGACGATGCAGGCGACAGCTGATCACTCGCGGGGCCAGGTGCTAAGGGCTCCCCAGATGTCCAGCGGGCGGTATGTTCCCAGGAGGGACGCAGCTCTGTGGACTGCGTGCGGGTGTGGGGAATTGGGGTGGGTTTGGAGCTTTGGAAGGCATGGCTCTGGGTCCCTGCTCCTCCTCGTCAGGTGCTGAGGGGCATACCCCTCCCTCCGGCAGCCGTGACAGCTGGGAGGCTGCTGCCTCCCTGGTGTGTCCCCCTAGGCCTTGGTGTTGCCCCATCCCTCCAAGCTGGGCCTCACCGAGCTCCAGCACCCCTGGGCACGGGTCTGGTCACTGGGGCCCCTCAACATGGCCCTGCCGCTGGGAGCGCGTGTCGGTCACCTGGCTGGTCGCGCGATGGGCGGCCCCCAGCCCCAGCCCCCATCCTGCGTTCAAAACCGCACGTGGTTCATAGTGGCTGGAAGCTGTCGGCAGATATATTCCCAAGGGCAGGAGCCGGCAGCGGAAACATACTTTCCCATGATTCCCTCCCCGCGTTGACCCTGATCTCGGCCACCCCCGGGGGTTGCTTGTGGTTGTTGGTGAGGCCGAGAGGGCCTGGAAGGGGCACTGAGGCGGCGGTGCAAGGGCAGAGGCCCCGGCCCCAGGTGGCCGGAACAAGGTGGGGGGCGGGCTTTGGAGTTTGGGGGCTGTGATGGGGAGCCATGGAAGGTTCTGGTGGTGACTGAGTGGACAGTGGCCATACTGCCAAGTGACCAGTGCAGGGGACGGCCATGGGAAGGGCACGCTGAGCCAGTGGCTGTGTCCTGGCCACAGCCAGATCTGAGCTTGGCCACTTGAGGCTCTCGTCTGTACGAAGGGGCTGGTGGGTCACTCCTGGGGGGCGGTGCTGTGGGGACGGAGGTCATGGTCATCCGGGCCCAGGGGGAGACTTTCCAACTGTCAGTCTGTCCATCCCTCTCCTGCCTGGAGGCCCTGTGGGCTGGGTGGCCGGGCTGGGTGCTGCCACGGGTGCTTGCTGAGGCCCCATCTGGGTTCTCAGGGCAGGGGGTCACGGGCCACGGATGCTGCCTGTTACACGTCCGCCCTCGCGTCTGCGGGGTCAGCTGGCTTGTCCCCTCTGCTGCCGCAGCAGCCCCTGAAAAGCGCCTCTTGTGGGATGAGAAGGTTCTCAGCCTGCTGGCCGCTCCCCCCGCAAGGTGTGTCAGGAATGAGGCCTTAGGTCGGAGATCTGGGGACGTGGTTCAGTGCTTTGTGAGGACGGGGGTGGAGGTTCTAGGGCCTCCTGGGCCTCCGTTTCCTGGTGCAGAGTGGAAGCCACTCTCCTGTCCCTGCACTTGCTGGGGGCCTGGGTGGGGGAGTGAAGGGTAGACCCTGTCACACAGCAGGTCCCCAAGGGGTGGCAGAGTCGGATCTCAGCTTGGGAACCAATCCTGCCAGCCCCGTGGGCGCCCAGCTGAACCCGCACAGTGGGGCCACGGCCCGAGGGGGTTCAGAGGCTGGTCCCCCCGCGCCGCCCCCAGAGGCTGCCCTTTGAGGGAGGGGGCCTCTCCAGAGCAGGGAAGAGCCGGCGGGGCGTTTAGCAGGAGCGGGTGGGATCGGGGCTGCTGTGCTGGTCCAAGTGGGAGGTGCCCCTGCTGCGGCCGAGACGGGGAAGCCCCGCTCCAGCAGGCGGATGTCCCGTTCTCGGTCTGTCTCACGGGTGAGGTCCTGTCTGCTGTCTGCAGAGCCCCTGCCATCTGTGCCTCCGCACACGACGGCACCAGCCTGGCGACCCGGCAGAGTCGGCGCGGTGTGGGTTAGCCTCTGATCGGGGCAGGACGCTGAGGGGCCGGGCTCTCGGCGCGCGGCAGCGGGGGTCTCCGAGAGCCTGCCGTGAGCCGCTCGGGAGCTGGGCTGGCGCTCTGCCCTCCAGGGTCTCCGGCTTGGCCCGGCCCCGCCCGTTGCGCGGCCCTGGGCGACCACACGCTGGAGGTGCCAAGCATCCGTGCCCACATCCGAGAAGTGGCGATGCCCGGAGGGCAGTGGGAGGATTGGGGACGCCCCGGGGGAGGCCAGCCCGCGCCGGGCCCAGAGGAGGCGGGCCCTGATCTCTCCCTGACCGCTCCACAGTACTGGGACAGGTGGGCCGCCTGGCACGGGGCCCCCCGACTCCAGCACAGGTGGCCGGGGTGCCGGCGAACTTGGGCCTGAGTGTCTGCAAACATGTTCCCGACGCCGGCAGGGGCTGCGAGAAAGTTAGAAAAACAGCTGTAGCGGGGGTGGAAAGCACAGGCGTTCCACGACAGAGCCGGGCCGCGGGCCCCTGAGCCAGCCGGAGCGACGCGGCTCAAAATGAAACAAGCATCATTCTTTTCCTGTTGAAGAGAAACTGCCTCAGCCAGCCCACGGGCTCGGGGGCCCCCTCGCCACCCAGGCTGCCGTGGAGCAGGCGGGGTTTCATCAGGAATTCCCCCCCTCTCCGCCCCCCACCCCCCCGCCATCTGGGCCGGCGCCCTGGAGGTGCTGGGGACGGTTCAGGGGGTGCTGCTGGACGGGAGGCTGCGGTGCCCGGGAGCCCCTGCCTGGCCCCGGAGAGGTGAGCATGCTCCCGGCTCCCCGTGCCCATCGACCCCACGGTGGGCGTGCCTGCTGGCACCGGGTCCGGCCTGGAGCTCTGCCGGCCACCCAGGCTGGCTGCGGGGGCTCTGTGTGAGAGTGAAGTGTGTCGGGCGCGTCAGGGTGGAGAGCCGGGTCCTGGTCCCTGCCCGCCGGCTCCGGCTCTGGCTCTGGCTTGGGGCGTGCCCCTCCCTCCCTGAGCCCCTTCCTCCTCTGCAGGTGGGACGGAGCCATCCCCACGTCCCCAGGCTTTTCGGAGCCCCTGTGATCAACGTTGGCTTGGGGCAGCCACACAGGGGCTGCTTGTTAGACCCTAGCTCTGTGTTCTGGAGGCTCTGATTTCACTGCGGGGTCAGGGCGGGGGGCGGGGGGTGGGGGGGGGTGTTCCCAAGCCACGGGGCCGCCAGCAGGCCGTGGGTTTGGGGATCTCCATTTTGCAGAGGCCACGGTGCTAACGGCATCACACGCAGGTTCACTGCAGCTGGCTCCCCAGCTGCTCTGTGGCCCCGTCCCTCTTGTCCCCCCCGCCCCGTTTCTGTGCCTGTGCCTCCCCCCTGGGGATTCCAGCAGGCCTGGGGGTTCGGCTGCTGCCCCCCCCAGCCTCTCCCCCGGGCAGCCCGTGTTAGGCCACTGAGCAGGAGACATGGCCCAGTGGTCTGGCGGTAGATCGGGGTGGTCTGCCTGCCATGCCCAGGGGAGGGGACGGCCCCGCAGGGGTGCAGGCTGGCCTGCCGAGGGCCTCCGGCCACGGGGTTGGAAACCAGCTCTGGGGACTCTCTCTCTGTCCCTTGGCATCTTTCTGGGCGGGTGGCCCTGTGCTGCCTCCACCCGGCAGCCCTCCTATGAGGCGCTCCTTTCTGGAACCAGCTGGAGGGAGTGTTGCTGGATGGGGCTGAGCTGGGCACTGCCTGTCAACCGTGTTCTCCTGACTCCTTCCTTGGTGCCGGCTGGGCCGGCCTTTCTCACCTCTGGGACCCTGGGATGGGTGGGGGGTCCAGTCGGTGAGGCTACGTGAATCCTTGTTGTCTCTGGGGTGGGGAGAGTGGGGGACCCTCTCCGTAAAGTCAGATGCCTTGGAGTTCTCCTAAAAGGACCGGCCTCACGTTTGGGGGCCCCAGGTGGTGGCCCTGTGCCCTGCACCCTGGGGTGGTCACCCTGCTGGATGGATGGAGAAACAGCACCTGAGTGGGAGCCCGGCGCTGGGTTGGGTCTCCGAGTCACGTTGGCACTGCTCAGTCATCGCCAGTCCTGACCCTGAACACCCCCCCAACCCCCGACCTTCCCAAGGCCTCTGGGGACAGGACGGCCAGGGACTGGCTCTGCCTGTGGCCACCTGGCTTCTCCTGAAAAACCGGCTGTGCCCCGAGGTCCAGGAGGCCCTACAGTCACGGGGAAGGGGGCGGGGAAGGGGGGGAGTTGACACTTCCTGAGCCAGCCTGCAGGGCATCTGTGTGGGGTGCAGGATGGAGCCAGGAGGGAGGTGTCCCAGCAGCAGGCCCTGGTCCCCGCTACCCTGAAGCTGTGAGCGGCTTCTTCCTGTCGCACCAGGCGCACGCGGCGTGGCCTGGCGAAGAGGGGCGCAACGCGGCCAGGGAGCTGGGCCAGAGGAGCAGGGTTCCAGAGGAGTCCGGCCCCAACCTCCCGGGGATCCGGCCAGGGTGTTCCCTGCGCCCCCCGAGCCCCTCTCCCCGAGCGTGTTTCTGTAAGCTGCGGAGAGTTAGGTAGTGGACGCGGCTCTGGGACTCAGATCCCTCCTCTGTACCGTGGTGGTTGGAGCTGTGCTCCCCCAAGGTTACGCGTGCAGCTCAGCGCCTAAGGTACCGCCAGGTAGTGCCCCCCTTGGACATCTGTCCGAGTGCCACTGGCCCCGTGGGTGGTGGCAGCGCCCACCGCAGGGATCGGGGGAAAGTGGTGGAGACACGTTGGTTGACTGTCGAGCTGGGCCTGGTGTGAGGGCTGTGGCTGCAGCCCTCTTGGACCGTGAGCTTCTGGAGGGTGGGCGTGGGGGGCAGCTTCCTGCCAAGACCCTGGCCCTAGCGCCCCAGTGCGTTGGCGCCATTACTCGTCAGCTCTCTCCTGGACCTTTCAGGCCCAGGCACTCTGGCTGGCTGGTCACAGGGAGCCCCTCCTGGCCCCCCCTTTCCTCCCGGCTGTGCTCCCCACTTCCCTGACAGCGGCTGGGCTCCAGTCACGGTGCCCCCAGGCTGTACGAGCGTGCTGGGTGAGGGCGGCTGCCGCCACTGCCCGTTCCTCCTCCTGCCCCTCACCAGCCTGGCTGGTTCCGGACAGCCATCAGAACCCCGAAACATCGTCCCTTTGTCACTTGTGGCAAAAGCCATTCAGTGCCACCATCCGCCTCTTAGGGCTTCAGCCTTTTGTCTGTGCAGGGAGCAGGGCAAGGGATCCCTCAGGTGGTGATGGTGATAGTGATGATGATGGTGACGGTGACGATGGTGGTGGAGCCTCTGTCCCCCGGGCCTGCAGCCCCCGGTCACTCTGGGCTCCCGAGCAGCCTTGGGGTTGGTGGAGTCGTGGTGACCGTCCCTCACCCAGCAGTGTCCTGCCTGTTCCTCGGCGTCCACTCTGCCTGCCCCCTCCTCACCCCTTCCCCTCGGGCATCCCCGCCTGTGTCACGGAGGGCTGTGCCAGGAAGCAGTACTTGGGAGAGGCCAGCTGGTGCTCTCCATGTGGCCTGGGGGGGGGGGTGGAGCCCCTGTCGGGTGACCAGTGGGCGTCTGTGAGCAGTGGGGGGCGGGGTGAAGGAGATGCATGTCTTCGTTCACTCTGCCCCCTCCTCCTCCCTCCTCTGGGGTCTGGGCAGGTCTGGGCCACCCTGGGCTGTGGTGTGGAGCTGGGACCTGAGTTCTGGTCCCTGCGGGCTGACGGACTGCTGGGCCTGGGTCCCTTCTGGCCAGCTGGGGGCCTCTCCGTAGGGGCCCCTGAGGCTGCCTGCCCGGTGGGCTTCCTGTGCGACCCTGTTCTGAGGCCCCAGGCTCTTGGGGGAGGGCTGGAGGCAGGCGGGAGTTTCTCCTGATCACGCGTAAGGGCTGAGCTGACCTGTGTCCTCCTCAGCGGGGGCTGAGATTTGGGGCTGGGGGCATTCGTTGGGGAAAGGGCAGGGTGACCCCAGAGGAGCTGAAATTTCAGGCCAGGCCACCTGAGCTGTAAACTGACGCTGGGCCAGAGGCAGTGAGCTGGCCACGCCCCCTGGGGTTGGAGGTGATATAAGTCCACCCTCCGCAGGCACACGGCCTGCGCTGGGACCCTACCCTTCGCGGGCTCGTGGGGTCCACTCCTGTGGGTTGTCACAGCAGCCTCTGCTGTTGGCGTACCCATTTGACAGAAGGGGAACCTGAGTGGTGGGCGTTTCCCCACCAGGGCCGGCACACCCATGTCGGGGGCACGTCTGTCCCCCACCCCCTGCCGCCCCAGTTCCCGAAGGCCCCTCACCCCGTGGAGCCGGTGGACGCCTCCTGCCCCACCCCTCCCCTGCACCAACCACCCCGAGCTTCCCCCAAACCCCGACGCGCCATGGTCCCACCACAGCCCCCACCGGGCTGCCACTTCTCCCTCCCCTGGGCGGCAGGGGAAGCAGTCCTTCCGGAAGGTGGGGTCTGGAGGTGGGCGTCCCAGGAAGCTCCTGAGGGCCCGCCAGCCCCTCCGTGGTGGGGTTTCGGTTTGGGGGTGGGGGGGAGATGCTTGTGCGCGTTCTCAGGGTCGGGTGCTGGCGCCCTCGGGGCTCCCCTCGCCCCTTTGTGCCCCTCGCCCCTCCTGGCCCCCTCTCCCACCTCCGTGCTGTCCTGCACGGCCCCCTCTGAAGTCCCCGCTCTCTCCAGCCCCACGGGACTCCTCCCCGTGCTCCTTCGGTTGGACTGGCTGTCCCTCCCCGCCCTCCGCTGGGCTTCCTGCTTGGCTGGGCCCTCGACCCCAGTCTGTGGCCCGCCCGGACCCTGCCCTGATCGGCCCTGTAGGTTCAGAAGGGCCGCGGAGGAGCCCTGAGCTCCCCTTTCCGGGAGTCGGGGGTTCCCTGGCTCCCGAAGAGGGGCTGGAGGTCCAGGGGCTTGCCCCCGCGCCGGCCGGGCAGCCTCAGTGGGGTTGGTATTTCCTGCCACCTCCCACGCCTTCCCAGGCTGCCTGGCAGAGACCAGAAAGGAGTTGGTGGGGGTTCCCCGGCTTCCTGCTGGGGGTTCCGGGGCTGGGGTGGGCAGGAGTGTCCTGGTGGGCATTCTGGAGGGAGTCCGTGCAGTTCAGGACTGTTGGCGGGGGGGGGGGCGGGGAATGTCCCTTCCCTCTCTCAGAGGGACCTCAGGGTCCACCTGGTTGGCCACTCCTGAGTGGTGGCTGTAGTTTCTGCTTGCATACAGCTACGACGGGGAGCTCACTACCTCGAGGAGCAGCCTGTGCCCTTGTCAGTTACCATGAGAACATTATTTTTTTTTTAATTTTATTTATTTATTTATTTATTATTTATGGCTGTGTTGGGTCTTCGTTTCTGTGTGAGGGCTTTCTCTAGTTGTGGCAAGCGGGGGCCACTCTTCATCGCGGTGCGCGGGCCTCTCACTATCGCAGCCTCTTTTGTTGCGGAGCACAGGCTCCAGACGCGCAGGCTCAGTTGTTGTGGCTCACGGGCCCAGTTGCTCCGCGGCATGTGGGATCCTCCCAGACCAGGGCTCGAACCCGTGTCCCCTGCATTGGCAGGCAGATTCTCAACCACTGCGCCACCAGGGAAGCGCCATTCTTTATTTTAACTTTACTAAATGTAACTTTTCACGCCCATATACTCTGGGGGCCCAGGGGATTACTGCTCTCCTGCTCTGGGCGCTGAGCATTCCAGGGCATTCCATCTCTGCTCCGTGGCTTCCCTATCTGGCCTCCAGGTATTTGCATTTTAGAGTCAGTTTTATGGCCTGAAACGCTTTTTGTGCCAAGGGAGAGATCTGTCCATCACCTCTTCCACGCAAGCCTTCCTGAACTGAATCTGGCAACTCTTTGAAGTCCCTTTGCCTGTGTTGGGGCTGCCGGGATGTCCCCCTGCCTGGACGGCGGCCTGTCTCTTTTTGGAGGTCCCTGTGAGCTCCCGGGCCCTGGCCTCCTTCCCCGGAGTCCTGAGTCTCACGGATTGCTGCTGGTCCCCAGGGGCATGGAGGGTGTAAGCAGTGTGAGGTGCTGGGTTCAGGCCGGGCGAGGCCCGGGTTCTTGGCGGGGGAGAGAGTCGGCAGTTGGGTGTTGCCCCTCCCTCCGAGGCCCCGTGCGCCTCCTTGGGTGGGGAGAGCTGGGTGTCAGCAGCTCCCAGGGTGGGGTCTGGGCCTGAGCCTGGTGTCCTGCAGCCCAGGATCAGATATGCGTGTGGTGACCGCTGGTGACAAGTCCCCTGCGAGTCCAAAGTATGACTTCAAGAATAGTGCCTTATCACAGCTACTCTTTATCAGTGGGTGGGGACAGATAGTGGCCCGGAAAAGGCAGAGCCTGCGTGCACGTGGAGGGCAGGACGGGGCCTCTCTGCGAGCGGAGGGTGGGGGGGGTGGTGTTTAGGCATTTTTCCCTTTTCCTTCTAACGTTCCCTTCCTGGCCAGACTCCAGAAGACTCCAGAAAATACCCCCTGCCCATTGTCACCCAGGCTCCGGGAAAGTGTCTGCTGTGGATGTCCTGTGTCAACAGGAAGGGCCCAGAGTGGGGGCCTGGGGGCAGCGGGGGTCGCTGAGGTGGGTCTTGGCCGGGTGGCCCCTCCCAGGGGCTCATTGTCCCCGGTTTGGAGCAGTTGCTGTACACGTGACCCTGGGGTGCAGAGGATGGGGGCTGGGCCCCTTGCAATGCAACCAGGCCCCAATGCAACCAGGCCCCAATGCAACCAGGCCGCGACCTTTGCATTTGGGAGACGGGCCACACGCAGAGAGGCTGGAGGCTGGTGCCCCTTCCCCTGGCCTCCCCCTTTTTCCCGGAGGCCCCCCACCCCCTTGGACCCGGCTCCTCCTGTCTTGCCCAGTTTCCCTGCATCTCATTGTTGCCCTCCTCACGGTTCCCAGACTTGAGGGGCTGCAGAAGCTTTGGGGTGCAGCCTGGTAGCTGTCAGTCTAAGGAGCCACTTCCCTCCCTCCTTCCTTCCGGCCAAAGCTTTCTCTTGCCTCTCCCACCCCTTCCTGCCAGGGAGCAGCAAACAAACAAATAAGCAAGCAGCTCAGGCCCCGTAGGCCCAGCGTGGACCTGGGGAGCCTCTTCTGCAGCTGTGTGAACGGAAAGCCCGGCTCCCCCCACCCCACAGGGGTGGCCGGCCCGCAGCAGAGGCCCCGACGGGCTCTGGGCCCCCTGGCGCTCCCGGCTGCGCTCTGCCCCTTAAGGAGAGCAGTCCCCGAGAAGTCCCCCACCCCGTCCTCTCCTCCGATTCAGAGCCCCCCAGTCCCCCCAAGATTTCCGGGCAGCAGGTGGAGGTGAGGAAGCTGTGAGAATCCCGGAGTGCTATCTCCCTCTTGGCCCCAGACCCCCATCTCGTTCCCAGAGGCTGGGGAGAGGAGTGGGCTGCTCCCCTAGGGTGGCCAGGCCCTCAGGCTTCTGGACGCACTGCTGGGGTTGGGACCCCCGTCCGATCGCGAGCCCCAGCAGTTGCCCCCTGTGCTCTCTGGTGGAGGTGTCTGCAAAAGGGATGTTGTGATGTCCACCTTGCTTTCCTTGCCCTCCCCGCCTGAAGTCGGAGGCGTGCTTCTCGGGACTGCGGAAAGGGGAGGGGCCAGCGCTAGCCTGCATCCTGCAGAGTGGGCTTGGACAGGGACCAGCTGACTCAGGGTTCCTCATGCAGGGGTGGTCGAGGGCCAGGTGAAATGGGCGTTCCAGCTGTCCCAGGGGCCTGGTAGAAAGAACAGTGGCTGCTCGGCCCACGCGCAGCTGCAGGTTTTGGGGCGTGTGCCTGGGTAACTTTTGCACCTTCCCTGTGCCCGTTTCCTTGTCTGTCACAGGTGGGTGGACAGGGTCGCAAGCATTCAGTGAGGTCAAGGATGTGCAGCCAGACCTTGGGGGTGCAGGGAGCTGAATGACTCATAGGGCTGGTTTGCAGTACCCATCTCTGCCAATAGGTGCCGCCATCTGGTTCTGGAATTTTAAGCTCTTACTTTCAAGTTCAGTGAAATGGTTTATTCCCAGTTCTGTGAATGGCGACGGTTTCAGACGGATCAGATGAGGCCCTTTTGCTGGTGCAGTGGCAGGCAGGCCCCCACTCCCTGGCTGGGAATTCCAGACCCCCTTCCCGTGCCCCTCCTCCCTCAGAGGGCAAGCAAGGGGGCTACAGGATGGAAATGGGTAAGTGCTCCCAGAGAAGGGGGTCCCCAGGGTTGGCAGAGCCTCCCATGTTCCTGCGGGGACCACCCCACCCCACGGGCTGGCCACCGCCCAGCACCTCCATGGACAAGTTCACAAGGCCCTGGAGGAAGCTCGGCTCTGGCCGGAGTCGGGTCTACCCGGCCCTGACTGTTGGTAGTGGTGTCCTGCAGCCTGTCCCCGAGACTCAGTTTGCACCGGTGACCAAAGTGGGTGAGAGGACTCGGGGGCGATGCACAAACAAGGCTTCTTCCTGCTCCAAGCCTGGCGCTCAGGGAACGCTCAGGGCACGGCCGCTCCGAGGTTCAGGCAAGCGAAGTCCTCCTGCGGCTATTGGGTGGTGCGAGCAGGGCATGTCCCCCGACCTGGGGGTACGTGGACGGGGGCCGCCCGATCACACCCGTGGCCCGCTCGACCCCTCAGAAGCATGTGTGATCACTGCAGGCCTGGTGGGAAGGGCCCGAGAGACCATTTTGCAGATGGGGAGGCTGAGGCCCACCGAGTGGGCATGGTTTGCTCAGGACACCCTGCCAGAGGCCGGACTAGACTAGCTGTGGCCTGCAGCTCTGACTCATGCTGCCTTGTTTGGGCCTCGCTGAGTTCCCCATGGTCTGCTCAGGCCCTAGGGCAGTGGATTCACCCCCTGAGAGCCTCCTTCCTGGGGAAGCTTCTTGTTGAGCCCTCAGGGTAGGGAGGGGAGACCCAATTAGTGCCTGGTGGGGCTTTGAAATCCCTGGCATGAAAGGCTGGTGTGTGGGAGGTCCCGGCCTCTCACCGTGGCAGCCTCTGTGGGTTGCCCGTCTGCAGGCTTGGTGCACACCTGGGCCCCCTCCACCAGGCCTGCCTGGAAGCTCCCCTGCCCCGGGCCGCACGCCACCAGGCCTGGGCACACAGGAAGCTGTACTCTTTGGGGCCCCATGAGGTAGAAGGGCCTGGGGGCCTGTTGTCTTGGCCACCGCTGCTGGGGTACCTGAGCAGGCCCAGGCTGTGTGCTGGGCCCGCCCTGCTGTGGGCAGCTGTAAGAACACAGGGCCTCAATTCCCCATCTGTAAAATGGGTTAATAGGACCGCCGTGTACCTCCTGACTCCGTGCGTTCACCTACGCTGAGGACGTGCACTGTTCCTGCTACCTAGTGGGTATTCCGGAAACGTCAGCCTTCGTTATTTTTATTATCCCCAGACTTTCACCTTGACCCCCTGAGTAGATGGGCAGAGGGGCTGGCAACTCCTGGCCGCCAGGCATTCCAGGTGGACAGGCCTGGGGTGCTGAGGGTTCCAGGGGCAGCCATCTGGCCTCCCTGCCCAGATAGGCAGCTGAGAGCAGCTGTCAGCCTGCTTTTCCTGCATCTGCCTTGGGCCCGGCCTGAACCTTAAAGTTGGCCCAGGTGGGGCTGGTGCCTTGGAGGGGAGCTCTGGGCATGCCTGGCCTGGCCTCGTGTTGCTGGGGAGCCGTACGATTGCAGTGGGGGTCCCTTGCCATTCCACGGCCTGGTGTGGCCGCTGTGGCCTGAGGGGTAGCGGGCCGGTCGGTGTGGATTCCTGACTGGCCTCCTGTGGCTTCTTGTCTTACAGACTTCTCCACCCAGGTGAACTCCTCTTCCCTCAACTCCCCCACGGGGCGCGGCTCCATGGCCGCCCCCTCGCTGCACCCCTCCCTGGGGCCCGGCATCGGCTCCTCGCTCAGCTCCCCGGCACAGCTGCACTCGCCCATCAGCACCCTGAGCTCCCCCATCAACGGCATGGGCCCGCCCTTCTCGGTCATCAGCTCCCCCATGGGCCCCCACTCCATGTCCGTGCCCACCACACCCACCCTGGGCTTCGGCACCGGCAGCCCCCAGGTAAGTGCGGGGGCGGGGCCTGGACCAGAGGGGCGGGGCCTGGCTTTACCTGCATAGTCCTGTGGACCCTGGGAGGCAGGGGCTGTCACTTCTACCTTTCATCTCTGGAAACAGTGTCCGAGAGGCGGCCTTCGCCTGGGTTTGAGCTCAGGTCTGGCCGACTCCTGCGCCCGTGGCCCTCGGGGGTCAGCAACCAAGCTTCCTCGCCGGCCCTCTGTCCCAGCGAGGCCCCCTCCAGTGCGGGGGGGACCTGCCCCTAGGGACTCGGAGCTCTGTAGGGTGGGGACTCCTAGGTCCTCAGGCTGAAGCCGCCTCCCTGGAGCCCCTTCGTCCCCTGGCCTGCCCTTCTTGTGCCCAGGCCCGGACCCTTCCCCACACGGAGTGTCTCAGTGCTCCGTGCCCGGACCCCCAGGCTCGGGCAGACGCTGCCTCCTCGGGGGTGCCAGGCCTGAGTCCCACCGTGGCTTCAGCTTATCTGCCGGGCTTGGTGGTCTCTGTGGTCGTGTTTGCCCAGTTGCTCCTCTGAACAGCCTGGCTTTCGGGGTTGTGTCCAGATCAGGAAGCTGCTGGCACCTGGCGGGCCTGACTCGGCCACTTCTTGCCGTGGGGACCCCCGAGGCCTGGCCCGCCCTCCCCTGGGTGCTTCTTGTCTGAACCCCTGCGGAGCTGTCCTGAGTGCCCAGGAGCCCTGCTTCTCCTCTCCTCTCCTGGCTCTGGTGGTTTCCTGGTGGATTTCTCGCTGGATGCCTGGGAGACCTGCTGAATCCCGGGGGTCCTCCCTCTTTCTGGGGCTCAAACTGTCCTTTCGGACATTGGTGGGGCCCCCTTTGCTCTGAGCGTCGTTCAAGTCTGGGTCCAGCTGTCATCCCCGTAGAGGGAGGCCCCCGTAGAGCAGGGCCGCGTGGGGGAAGCTCTGGGAGCTGTTTCCCCGGGGTCGCAGGATGGCGGCCAGAGAGGGACTCGGGCGCAGGCTCCGCGGCCCAGAGCCGCACAGCTAGTTGTGTCAGCGTGTCCTGTGGGCTCCCTGCTGCCCATGGAGCCCCGCCGCCGGCAGGACAGCCCTCCCCCGCTCCATCGGCTGGGCCTCTCCAGAGCTGGTCTTGGTGGAGCATCTTGCTGGCTCTTCCAGGGCCACCTCATCAGCCCCTTTGTGCCTGGAGGACAGGTGCAGAGGAGCTCGGGCCTCGGGTGGGCCCTCATGTCACCTGGCCTTCCAGAAGCAGGCAGAAGGCCGGAGGTGTTGGCGCGGGGGTCTTGGCTGCCTTCCTGGGCCTGGCCGCGCTCTTGTGAGCACGCAGCCGCCACACCCTGACGACGCTGCTCAGCGGGAGGGCACAGGAGGGCTGGGCCTGCGCCCTGTCCCCTGGGAACCAGGACAGAGGCGGCACCTGCCAGCTCCCAGGGCCCCGTGAGGCTCCTTGCTGGCCCCCGGGCCCGGTGCCTGCCCTGCACGCCCCGCGGGCACGCGTACGGCAGGAGCCTGGGTGGGGAGTCTGGAGCGAGGGCTGTGCAGGGGCAGGGCCCGAGGGTGGCAGTGATGCGCCCCCAACCTTGGGGGAGCCTGGTGCCCCTTGGCACTGGTAGCCTGTCCGGGGGCAAGGGTGGGCGGTGCTGGGGAGTGGCGGTTTGGGGCCACGTCCATCCTGTTTTCTGTTGTTCTCTGCACACAGCCAGGTTCCTGGCACACGGTGGGTGCTTGTTGAATGCAGGTTGCTTGTGAACGAGGGAGCGCAGGTCCCTTGAGGCTGGTGAGGGGATGAGGGCAGGAGTGGGGCTTAGGAGGGAGTGAGGGTGGGGAGCAAACCCCGTGTGTCCCAGACGTTCACGGCTGCCCTTCTGGTCAGCTGTCCGCCTGTTCCTCCGTAGGTCGGTCAGGCCGCAGTTCGTTTAGCCGTGGTCTGAGCCCCGTGCTCGGCCTCTGGCCACCGTTCCCGGGGAGGCCTCAGTCCCCCCGACCCCTGCCTCCACCCCTGCCCCGGGCTCTGAGTTCAGCTTCTAGGCTTCAGCAGTTTGCCTTGGAAACTTGGGGTTCCCCAGATTCATGGAAGTGTGGGTGGAGTTCGAGGGGGACATGCCCCCACCCCCTGCCTCAAAACCACAACCGCGAAGTCATAGGCCCGGAACCAGTGAGGCTTTCTGACTTCTGCTGTTGTCAGGGAGGGCCTCCTCCTCGACCCCGCCCTGCAGGGAAATGGAAACGGTGGGGGTGGGGGGGTGGGTCTGGGCAGGACCAGGCCGGACCTCAGGTACTGTTGCCGAGCTGCCCCGCCTCTCCCCTGGTTCGGGGGCTCCATCGGCCCAGGGCCCAGGGCGCATTCCCCACCACATCCCGGAGCCCGTCCGCAGGGCCTGGCACGTGTGGGCACCTCAGTCTCCTGGCCTCACCAGCTGGCGAGCCTTCCTGGAGCAGGACCTGCGTGGTCCCTGCCTGTCCTCGCTGTGGGCACCACGGCTGGGAGGCCTCTGTGATGGGGCGTCCGGCAGGCCACGTGTGCTGCATAGGGTTTGCCCCCTGCCTTGATGGGCAGACGGAGGTAAGCGGGGCCAAGGGCCTGCCAGCCTGTTCTGACCGTGGGTGATGGGCCTTACCGGCGTGGGCCGGGAAGGAAGGGCAGTGAGGGGCGGGGAGGAGACCTGGGGGCCCTGGTGGAGCCGGGCGGTTACTGCAGTAAGTCCCGTGGGCTCCGCGGGAACTGAAATACGTGCCAAGGATATGAAAGGGGAAATGGGACGGGGCCCCCATCCTGGGCACGCCACGGAGCCTTCGGCCTCCAGAAGGGGCTGTTGGTGCCCCGGGTCTCCTAGGACGCGGGACGGAGTGCAGGAGGGGAGCCATCCCCCATAGGTGGGGGGCCTTTGAGCCCACGGTGGGTGGGTGGGTGTGTGTGCCTGGCAGAACAAGGCGCTCCGCGCTCTGTCCTGGGAGCTGTGAACCAGTCCAAGGCCCGCCAGCCTGGGGCTAGGGAGGGAGAAGAGCGACCCCTGTCCCCCCTCAGCCTTGCCATGGCGGCCGTGCCAGGACCCACCAGTTGAGGCAGAGAAGGGAAGTGGTGGCCCCAGGCCTGGGGTGAGGATGGGGCTACAACCAGCCTACATCTTCACACACGTGCAGGGTCTCCTAGGGCTCCCCCAGAGCCTCTGGGCTGACTGCTGTGCCCACGGGAAGGAAGCCTGAGCCCGGGAGGGCAGGGATGCCCTCAGCGTGTGGCCTGGGAGCCAGCTTGGCCATGACACTGACCGTGGCTGACGGCTCCATCCATCCTGCCTGCAGCTGCTTCCCTGGTGCTGCGGCCTGCCTGTTTCCTTAGGGCAGGCGCCAGTCCCGAGGGCCTGCACGTGGGGGCCTGGGAGAGAGGACAGGTGGCCCCTACCCACCCGGCATGGTTTGGGCAACCACGAAAAGAGGAAACGCCCGAGTTCCTCTCCTCGGTGCCGCCTAGCGGATCCAGAGCTGCGTGGAGTCGCGGCCGGGCTCCCACAGCCCGAGAGGCCTCGTGCCCGCCTCCAGCCTGCGCCTGGTGCCCCCACGCGCTCAGTGGCCCCTCGAGACCTGCCCTCGGCCCCTGCTGCTGACCCTCCACTCGCGGCCGCACGGATTTCCTGCCCTTTTCCCAACAGTCCTTTGGTTTCCCCACCTCCAGACGTCTGCTCCGGGGGTTGGGGGGGGCCCTCGGCCCCCTCTGCCTGGGACGCCGCCTTCCATTGTCCGCGGCCCAGCTGGCCTGGCGGTGGCCCCCGGAAGCCCGAGTGCTAATGCAGAGGCTGCTGCGCCCCAGGCTGGCTTCATGAGCTCTGCTGTTGGCGCTGCCCGTGAATCGCTCCGTTATCCTAATGGCAGCCCTGGAATGGAGGCACTCACGTTTTCTCCAGTTTTTACGCGAGGAGCGTCAGGCCCAGAGCGATTAGATAATTTCCCTACAGTCACACAGGGAATAGAGGAGGCAGAATCCCGCGATAAGCTGTGGCCGTTCCCCCTACTACCGTGGGCGAGCTCTGCGGGCTGGGCGGGGCGTGTTCCTCGAGGCCTCGGGCGCCTGGCTGGATGCTCAGTGGATGGTCTGGTGGATGGGATCGCCGAGCGGCTCTGGGCCGGCCCGTCCCCTGGGGCCCTGGTTGTCCCTTCTGCAGTGTGCAGGGAGCCCCTTAGCGCTTGTGGCTCCCAGGGGCCTGAGCTCACACCTGCTCGGCCACTTAGCACCCGTGGGCTCTTTGCTGGTCCCCTGACCTCCCTGAGCCTCCGTGTCCACTCTGGAAAGGGGAGGGCAGCTCTCCCTGCTCACTAGGGGCTTTCCACGTGGCAAATCCCGTGCACAGTGGCCCTTAGCAAACAGTCGGTGCCCCTGCTTAGTTGAGGCTCATCTGGGAGCTGCTCCTGAAGCCTGCAGATCCTGTGGGGGTGGTCGGAGGTGTGGGGTGCGCGTTCTTGGGTGCAGTGGGGTCCTCTGGACGCCCTCTCGCCCCACCTCCTGCATCTTGACAGCCCCAGGTGGCCGGGGCTGGCCTCCCGGCCTCCTTGCAGCCCCCCCCCCCCCGAGTCCCTTGGGGATAAGTGACCTGACAGAACCACAGCCCACCTGAGCAGAAGAATCCAGACCTGTCCAGGGCTGGAAGAGTCCCTGCAGGCGCTGGGGCTGGTGTGAAACAGCCTTTGGGATGGTTTGTGCTTTGAGCACCCAGCTCTTCCCGTCCCATGAGAAAGGGGGCTGGGAGTAGGGGCCTGGGGGCCACGGGGAAGGAAGGGGGTGAGTGAGGTTCCCTTGTGCAGGAGGGGCCCAGCCTGGGGCTACCAGGGGGCAGCGTGGCAGCTGCTGTCCCTCCAGAGACATCGTAGGACCCGACTTCCGCCTTTGTCAGGGGTTTGCAGAAGTCGGGGTGCTGGGGGGCCGCCCAGCTGGCGTCCTGGCGCCTGTGGGGACCGGCTGGTGCGCAGGATGCGGCAGGAAGCACCTCGGGGCCCTTGGCGCTGATGGGAGAGCTGGGGTGGGCTCAGCGGAACCAAAACTGCTGTGTCACTGCAGCCGCGGCAGCTGTTGCCAGGGTGACTGGTGAGTTTCCCACGCTTCTTCCTGGAGCAGCGTCAGGATGGCGGGAGGGATGGAGGGGGGGGTGTGTGTGTGTAAGGGGTGCTGTCTCCTCCCTCTCTCCTCGGGTCACACGATCCAAGACCCCTACCCTGCCCGCCGAGGCCAGGGCAGTGGGGCCTGCCGGTGGACCCTGGCTCTCCTCCCTCCTTGCTGGGACCAGGCTTCAGTGCCCGTCTATGGGTTGGGAGTCCCCGAAGCGCGGGCCTCACCAGAGGGTCCCAGCGCTCTCGCTGTCCTGTCGGGCGAGGGCCCAGGAATGGCAGCCAGTTCTTATTTAGGTGGGCGAGGGGCAGAGGGTGTGAGCAGGGGCCTTGCGGGTCCTCCTTCGAGCCTGGGGTCCTGCGGGAGGGTCGGGCCCTGAGGGCAGGAAGGCCTCCTCCGGCCTGGCTGAGTAAGTGGTGCCAGGCATCCTGCCGGCGCTCAGCGGGGCTGGGCCCTGCCGCTCCACGTGGCTTGGGGTGGACAAGGCCCCTCTCTGAGCCTCAGTTTCTCTCTCTGTGAAGGGGGTGTGTGGCAGCACCTTCCTGGCCCAGCAGCAGGTGCCTAGCAGCAGCCTGCCAGGGCTGACCCCGGCTCCCCCCCTCCCCCAGCTCAACTCGCCCATGAACCCCGTCAGCAGCAGCGAGGACATCAAGCCCCCGCTGGGCCTCAACGGTGTCCTCAAAGTCCCGGCCCACCCCTCAGGGAACATGGCGTCCTTCACCAAGCACATCTGTGCTATCTGCGGGGACCGCTCCTCAGGTAAGCCACGGAGGGCGCAGTGGGACGGCAGGGCTCCCGGCCAGCAAGGGGCTGCCCGGAGCTCCGAGCCGCTCACCCGGGACCTTCTAGCGTTTCCACGTCCGGGAGATGGTAAGCGGCAGGGTGGCCTTGAGGCTTCCAGAGACGAGGCAGCTGTAGTGGTGACGATGGCATGGGGGCAGCAGGGCTCTGCCCCTCTCTGGGCCGTGCCCTGGGTGAAGGGCTCCTCGCATCCCACTCCTGAGCCCGGCAGCCCCGGGGGCAGGACGGCCGACCTCCTCGGGCCGCCAGCTCAGACGCGGAGACGGCGAGGACCCCGGGGTCCAGGTCTTCGGCGGGGCCGGGACGCAGCCCTGCCGTGCTCGCAGGCTGGCTCCCGTACCCCAGCGGGACGAGCCCCTCCTGCCAGTTGGCCGCAGGATGCTCACGGCCGCCCCGCCTGCAGGCAAGCACTACGGGGTGTACAGCTGCGAGGGCTGCAAGGGCTTCTTCAAGCGGACGGTGCGCAAGGACCTGACCTACACCTGCCGGGACAACAAGGACTGCCTGATTGACAAGCGGCAGCGGAACCGGTGCCAGTACTGCCGCTACCAGAAGTGCCTGGCCATGGGCATGAAGCGCGAAGGTAGGTGGTGCTGGCCCTCTCCCTTCTCGGAGCGCAGGGTGTGGCTCTGGACTTGGCAGTTTCGCGGAGCTCCTTTGCATACCTCTGATGACGGGGTGCTCACTCCCTCCAGAGGCGGCTGCTGCTCTGTTGGCAGCGCATCCCCGGGGGCCGTGAGCTCACGTACCGGATCTTTCCCGAGTACCCGCTGTGTGCTAGGCTCTGGGATTACGGAAGAGACACTCTCGGTCCTTCCTGCTGGCGGCTCCCAGCCCCGTTGGGGACAGACATTGATCAGAGCCTCTTCAAGGGCGTAGTGGGCCCGGCCGGGTGCCTGGGCTCCGGGAGAGGCAGAGGCAGAAGCACGGCGAGAGCCAAGGCTGGAGGTGGGAGATGCGGGCGCTGAATGAACGAGCCCGGGAAAGCGTGCATGCGGGTCCTGGAGCCTTGCTCCCCCTGCTCGGTAGGGGACGGTCGAGGAGACCCGGGGCGGGGGCAGCACTGATTCAGGGGTGGGGGCAGGGAGCTCTAGAGACCATCAGGACGTTCCCAAGCCTGCTGGACGCCGGCTCGTCCTGGGCTGTGCTTCCTCCTACGGACCTGGCCGGGGTGCCGTGCGGCCCCAGGTCCTCCCAGGAGAGGGACTCGGGCTGCAGGTCTCTCAGCCTTGGGTTGTGACAACATTTATTAGGGGCGGGTGGGGGCGTGTAGCACGGAAGGCCGCTCCCCTGAGGTCGCTGAAATTGTCAAGCCGTCCAGCCAGACCTGGGCCCGAGCCCAGGGTGGCTCCTCGTAGCCCCTTGACGTCCGTGGGCCTCGGTTTCCCCAGCGCAGGTTTGCTGGCTCCTGCGTTCTGGGTGACTTCTCTCAGTTTTGGTCTGCGTCCCTGCTTGAGTGTCCCGTGCCTGAGGCCTCGTGGCTTTAGGAGGTGCTGTGTGGGGTCCCTTCTCCGCTGCGGCTGTTCCCATGGTCCACGCGTGGCTTGTGTTTGTCCACCTCCTTCCCACCGGCTCCTGTCGGGGTCTCGGGCTGGCGTCTCACCACCGAGGACCGTCCTCTCGTGGGGACTGCAGTTTTCATCTCCTTTCATTTATTTATCTCTTCAGCCCCACTTGTTCTTGCTGAGAAACCGAAACCTCAGCTGGGCCGTGTGGTCCTGCAGGATTTGCTCCTTGAGGTCGTGAGGCCGCCTGTGCAGTGCAGTGATGTGATGGGGGCTCGGTGGTAGCCGCTGGTGAGGGGCGGGGTGCCTCCTGGGCTTCAGCGTGAGCGAGGGGCCGGCCTGGGCTCCGGGCCCTCCTGAGCAGGGCACGTGTTCCACAGAGACCTTGGCCCACCCTTCTTTGTCTGGGTGGAGAAGCTGAGGCCCAAAGGGTCCAGGGCTTGTCCGAGATCACACGTTGGGCTGGAACCTGGGCCTCTGGCTTCCAGTGCAGATCTTATTCCTTTAGGGCAGCAAGAGGGCAGAGGAAGCAGGTGCCTGGCTTGGGGGGAGGCCTGTGTCCCAGCCCTGGTTCCTCTGGCCACCCTTTGTAGTCAGGGTGGGCTTCCTGGAGGTGGTGAGTGCAGCGTGGTTCCTGAAGGATGGAAACTTGGGCAGGGGGCAAGCGTGTGGTGGGCAGCAGATCAGTCCGCATCCAGATGTGGAGCCTGGCCAGAGGGCCAGGTGCCAGTGTGCTGAGGGGAGGTGGGGCCCTGACATGCAGCTCACGGCTCGGGGCTCCCTTGTGGGCACCACAGTACAGAGTGAGATCACTCGCTTGCTGAGCTTACCATCCCCGGTGCCTGATACCACGCCAGGCGCTGGGCACATAGCAGCGAGCCGTGGGCATCCATCCATTGAAAGTGACCGTCAGACAGCCAGGCTGGGCCCCCCAGGTGTGATCAGTGCTGCCTTGGGGGAAGCCCAGGGGACTGTGGGAGCCCAGAGTAGGTCCCTGGCCCGGCCATGGACATAAGGCAAGGCTTGGGGGGGCAGATGTCCAGCTGACACCAGAAGAGTGGAAGGGTGTTTGGCAGACCCAGCGCATGCCGAGGCCGAGAAACTCAGTGGATGTGGCGCCCTGTGGGGCCCCAGAGAGTGACCGTCCACGGGTCCCCAGGCCACTTTCCCGTAAATGCTGACCCCCTCCTAAGGCCCCCTCAGCCTGTCCACCTATGAGCCTTGGGCAGACTCCAGCTGCCTGTTCCCCCAAGACCTGGGGGAGAGTGGGTGACACCCCTCTCCTGTCGCAGTGGAGCTGCAGGCTCGGGGCTGGGGAGGCAGCGGGTCTGACCCCTGTGCTCGCCGGGGGCTGTTAGGAGCGCCCGCTGTGTGCGGAGCCTCTTTGGGGACCCTGTCCTTGTCGCACACACTCTCAGCCGTGGTGCTGTGACGCCGTTCCCACACCTCCCGGGTAGAGAAACGGGGTGCAGGGGGGAGGGGCGCTCGCGGAGGTCTCAGGGCCGCCCTGGCGGGGCTGGGCTGCTCCCGTTTGCCTGGGCCGGAGCCGCGCCGCCCGTCTCTCCGTCTGGTGCATAAATCTGGAGCGCTGGGCGCGATCCCGAGGCAGTGCGGCCCTTGAGACCTGATTTATGGGCCATTAGATAAATACCTGATGCCATCAGAACCCCACCCCCTTGCCTCCTGCTGGATTTATAAGTCACAAGCAGGCAGTCAAGACCCTCCTACACCGCCCTCTCGTGCTCCCAACACAACGTAAAACTCTCCTCACCGCCATGCAGCCCGCGAGCCCTAGGGCCACGGGAGGAGGCTCTGTCCTGGCATGGGTGGCAGCGCCCGTCGTGCTTCCCATCGCCTGCGGGGCCCGGCCCACTGCCTCGCTCTCGGGAGGAGTGACCGGTGGCCCCGGCGCAGCCTCGGTGCCGGCCCTGCAGGGGGCTCGGTCCTGAGGCAGCCTCCTTCCTCTCTGCTGTCCTGGGGCGACCCCTGCCAGGAGGGCTCCCTGGCAGTGGCAGGGCTGGTGGCAGCATGAGTTGGGGCAGTGTGGGGCCCAGGGGGACGGGGCCCCGGAGTGCCACCCCAGCCTTGGCCGGGAGCATGCAGGATGTGGCTTGTCCGCCCCCAGGGCCGGCCTGAGCCCTCCTAGGTGCCAGGCCCACACGGGTGGCCATGCCGACTGGCCTCGGTGCCACACGACCCCTGGGAGAGGCTTGTGATCACACCCCTGGTACAGGTGGGGCACAGGCTTGGGGCTGGCCCCTGGACTGGCCGACCGCAGGGAGGGCCGGTGGGCACCCCGCCCCGTGCTGGTAACGAGGGACGCGGCAGGCCCACGGCGTCTCGTGTTGGGCAACGGCAGGGGCGTGCGCACACACGCAGCCCCCGGGGGCTCGTTCCGCAGCATTCCGGGGTTGATGGGGCCCAGGTGGGAGGTGCCCCGCGGGCCAGCCCTCCCCAGGCTGAGCCTGGGCCTGTCGGCTGAGCGTGCAGCTGCAGGGCTCGGGGGCCTGCCCATGCTCCCGTCTGAGGGGGGAGACCTGACAGCAGCAGGCTGGAGGGTCACCCCGCTGCCCCGCCTCTGCTTCCTTCTTCGTCTCTGAGGAAGGCCTCTCCCCGTTTCCTTCCTGCGCCCCGTCCCCTGCCTCCGAGGGACTGGGGTGTGGAAACGACAGCGCCTGACGCGTGTGCGCAGGCGGGCATGGCCCCGCATCCGGCTGCGGAGAGGGCCCCGCTGGTGCCCGCACCTCCCTGTCTACGTGGGGCGCGTGGCCTTGCCTCTCCGAGCCTCAATTTCCTCGCGGTGCATGGGAGTGTCGGCAGGCTCCCTGAAGGGCCTGTTGGGGGGAACGTGGCGGGTGCCAGCCCCGTGCCTGGTGGGTGGTGGGGTCAGAGAGTGGGGGCCGCAGCATGTGCATGTGTATGAACCCGTGTGCGTGCCCATGTGTGCGTGTGCGTGCCCGTGTATGTTGCACGTGATCATTCTTATGTGCAGGCCGCTTGTCCTGAGTTGAGCCTCCTAAGGGAAGGAGGGACGTGTCCTCCGAGCTCGAGGGACATAACTTGCCCTGTGACCTCTGGCAGGGACATGCCCCTCCAGCCTTGAGAGGAGGCAGCTGGGCCAGAAATCCTTGGAGAAATCCCGTCCTGCCTGCCCCGGGGGGCCATACAGGGGATGGAGGAAGGGCCCAGCCGCTGGCGGTGCCGAAGCAAAGGAGGTGGCAGGCCTGTGGTCCCCCCCCCCACCCCCGCCCAGACACCCCTCCCACCTCTTGGCTTCCTGCCCGGCCCCAGGAGCCGGGAGGGCGGCGGTGGGCGCTGTGCAGGTTGTGGGGAGGGAGTCCCACCCTGGCTGTGGGCTGCTGTTCCCCTGGACGTCCGGCACCAGCTGTCTCCTGACGCCTGGGACCCCGCTTATGTTGGGCGTTGAGTGCCTCTCCCAGGCGCATGCTTGGCTGCTGGAGGAGGGTCGGCCCCGGGGGCTTTTCCTGGGGATCCCCGGCGCGGGGGCCCAGCCTCCTCTGCCCTCCCGGCAGCGTCCCCTCTGCCCGTGGCTCGGGGCTGGGAGGGTAACGAGGCCCTGTCTTGGCCGACGCCTCCCACCCGAGGCTTCCCGGCGCCAGCGGACGTAAGTCAAACACAGCTACGTCTAAGAGGTGGTTGAACGGGCAGAGCATGAATCCCCGGGCTCCCCCCGCCCCCCCCCGCGCTTAAATAAAACAATAGTATTTGTAACGATGTTGCTCAGAGCGCGGGGCCCTTCACGGCTTCAGAGTGCTTCGCAGAGCGCTCGCTAATTAATTCTGGATGTCCCCACGCAGGAGGCAAGTGCTGAGGGACCCCCACCTGCCACCCCGTCCCGTCTGGAAGGAGAGGAGAGCCCCTTAACGGGGCCGCGTCATGGGGGCCGTGCGCGGGGACGAAGCCGCGAGCGTCCCGAGGGCGCCTCCTGCGGATCCAGCCTGGAGGCCGGTGCTGTCCTTGTCACTCCGTGGCTGGGGGAGCTGGGGCACTGAGAGGCCAGGGACTCACCCGGGGCCACACAGCAGTTGGGGCCGAGCAGCGTCTGATTGCAGAGCCTGTAGCTTTAAGCTGCCTGTTCTCCTGAGAGCTCAGCCGCACGCACCCCTTTGGTGCTCCGGGCCTCAGTTTCCCCACCTGCTAAAACGTGCCTCTCAGCTGTGTCCCAGCTCTGAGGATTTAGGGTTCTGTTCAGAGGACAGACCCTGGGGACCCCCACCCTCAGGGTCTCAGGGACACTGGCCTGCCAGGGTTCTGGGTCCCCAACACTCCGGATGCTGGTCCAGATCAGCCTGTGGGGCTGCCGCCCACCGGGTCCACTCTTCTGGTCTGTGACCCCATCCCCTGTAGCAGGCGGTGACATGAGGAGGTGCCCTGCTCCCCCCAGCATCCGCTGTGTTGGAAGAGGCCAGAGCCAGGCCGGCCAGCTTGAGCTCCCCACCCAGCCCCACCAGCTGTCAGACTTTCCAGAAGCACCAGGCTTGCAAAAACTCTGACTCCAGGCCTCCCGCCTGGCTCCGGGGCCCAGCTGGTGGATCTGAAGCGTGGGCCAGCCCCCTGTCCCGAGTCTCGCCAGATGGATGGAAAGTCTCTCACTCGAGTCAGCGTTTGGGTCTTGGAGAGCGGAGCCCCTGGCAGGGACCATCCGTAAATAGCCATTTGTGGATGCGGGAAGGATGCAGGGCCGGCCCTCAGGGAGCCCCGTGGCCCGGAGAGGGTCTGAACGGTCGTTGGCGGGGCCGACGTGTCGGAGAGGGGTCCACGTGGACTGTTGCAGAGCTGTGGGCGGTGTTCCAGGAATCGCATGGGCCCGGGGGACCCCCAGGGAGCAACAGAGGGGAGCCCTCACACCCCCAGGCTTGGAGGACGGAGTGGAGGTGGGCTGGCAGAGCCCCTAGAGCTGTGGCCTGAGGAGGAAGTGGCCGCTGAGAACCGTGGCCGGGCAGGGCGGGCACCAGAGCCACGGACCCCCTCCTCCCTCCTGCTGGTCCCCTGCGTTTGCAAGACCCACCCGAGACCAAGGGTGAGAGGGCCCGGGTGAGGCAGCCCCGAGCTCGGGCCCCGGAGCTGAGCAGGGCGGGTGGGTCTGGAGGTAGGCGGGGGGCAGTCCTGTGACAGCAGCGTCTGCGGGAACAGGGCACTGTGTTTTGCCCGGTCCAGACTTCCTGCAGGGGAGGGTAAGCCCCGACTGAGGCCCAGAGGGGTGATGGCACGTGGGAAGGCCTCCGGAAGGCCTGTCCCAGCAGTCAGACCAGGAAAGAGAAGGGAGCGCTGAGAGCAAGGGTCCCCCAGGAGCGTGAGGGTGTGGGTGCCAGGCTGGGCTGAGGCTCACTGGGGAGGGGGGCTTGCAGGTGGCTTTGGGGACAGAACTCTGGGATGGGTCAGAAATAGGGAGAGGGGAATCCAGGTGGGATTGGGCTGGATGGATGAGGGGCACCAGCCTCTGGCCATCCCGGTGGGCATCCCTGGGAGGGCCTGAGGCCCCCTCGCCGAGTCCCCATCTGCAGGGCAGGATGGAGGCTGGGCAGTGGGCCAGGAGTCAGCCGGCCTGAGCCAGCTCCTAGGCTGGAGCTGACCCAGGGCCGCCGGCTCGGCCTCCTGCCTGTGTCACGTCTTCTATCTGAACGTCCTACCCTGAGGTCCCCTAGGAGTCGGGGGAGTGGGCCGTTGACCAGAGCCTCTCGGTGCTGTGGTCCAGAGTGTGGCGGACGCAGCACGCTGGTCCCTGGGGACGCAGGCAGAGTGGCTGCCACGTGGCCCGGGCCCAAGCAGGGTGCGCAGGGGCTTGTCCCCTCCCTCCGGCAGGGCCTGGCCTGTGAGTGGCAGGGTCGGCAGAGACCGTGAGGGCCTTCACACTTGTGCAGGTGTGGCTCTGGGCCGTGGGATCCATCCCGGCAGGAGCGGTCTGGGAGCCAGGCTGCGTGGTGGCTCGTGGCCACCTCCTGTTCCACCCCCCGAGGACCAGTGCGGTGCCCGTCCAGTTCTCAGGGCCCTGGGATTCCGGCCGGGGAGGAGCTGCCCGTGCCGCTGGGCACTGTGGGGGGCCCGGGCCTGGCCCTCAGGGCCCCCCCAGGTCAGGATGATCTCCCATCTCTTACTAGGAACCTTGTGGACCGGGGTGCGCCCCAAGAGGCGGGCCCAGCTCCACCCGGCCCTGGGCTCCATGCTGGGGGCTGCGTGCAGGCCCTTCCCCTCGGTGGGGATGGGAGTGTGTGACAAAGAGGTTTCACTGCAGCCCTCGGGAAGTCGCCTCGCACAACAAGCTCATGCTTTGCCTTGGGGTCTCCAGGGGCCCCAGGAAGCCTTGTGTGGGGTGGGGGCTGAGGAGCTGGCCCTGAGGAGGCCGTGGGCGCCCTGGGAGTGTCGGGGGACGTCTGGACATCTGCTCTGGCTCAGCAGAGCAGGACCAAGGGAGGGCGGCCGGCGGCGGTGGTGGGCCCCGTCCTGGTGCTGCGGCCCTCGCTTAGTGGCATCTGGCGCGTCCCTGGGGAGGCACAGGCCCAATACGCCCAGGGGCTCCCCCGTGCTGGTGCTGTGTGGGCAGCCTCTCCCACCCTGCCCAGGTCTCCTTTTTCCGGGCCCAGGGCCCTTGGTGTCCCCAGCAGAGGAAGGGGGGTGTGAGGGTCAGCAGAGGGCGCTGCAGAAGCCCCCGGGAGCCTTCTTGGGTCTTTGCGGGGCTCTGGGGGGGGTCCATAGCCTGGCTCTGGTTCAGTGTCGCCTTGGGCCTGCTGGGTGACCTCAGGGAGGTCTCGGCCCCTCTTGGGAAAGGGCGGCTTGAGCTGCATGGGCTGTGAAGTCGAGGGTCTGTGAACGCCCAGCCGTGGGGTGCCTGGTCCCCTCGGCCTTCCTCCCACGTGGGTCTCCGCGGGGACGTGTTGGAATGAACCGTTCCCTCTCTGCCTCCTCCCATCAGCTTCTCTCCCTGGGTTCCCAGAAACTAGGCTGCCCCCCGACTGCAGCATCTGCTCAGTCTCTACCCTCGTGCTGGACCCCCGCACCCGCCCGGCCGGCCCGGGCTGTCCCGTCTCAAGCCTGGGTTTGACCCAGTTTGTGCTCTCCCCCAGCCCCTCTCCTCCCCGCAGCAGAAAGGGACCATCAGAGATCTGCCTCTCACCCCATCCTTTTCCTGGGCACATTGGACCCTGTTCTCGGCCACGCCCCCCACAGTCGCACCCCTTGTTCTGCTCTCCAGCTGACACGAGAGGCCCTTTCATCAGTAACATCTCTGCTCTGGTTCTAGGCCTTGACACATGCTACCCCTCCTGCCTGAATTGCTCTCCCTGTTTTTCCTGTTCCTTCAATTTCATTGTCACTTTATCCGGGAAGCCTTCCTGGCTTTGCCTCAGTCCATAGCCCATCAAAGCCCTTCTCACTCCACGCTGGGATCCCTGTTGAACCGTCAGCTTCCTGAGAGCTGGGCCCCATCTGCCCTGGCCCTGGGCGGGTCCTGGTGTGACCCATAGGCGAATGAATGAACGAGAGGCGGCGTGTTCTGTTCTCAGAGCGCACAGCCTCCGGGAGGCCAGGCTTGGGGCAGAGGAGGGGGCCGCAGTCTGGCCGGCTCTGAGCAGCGTCCTTCTCCCCGGCCCCGGCCAGCTTGTGGGCGCGCCGCTCGGGCCCTGGCGGCGGAGGGGCTGCCGCGGGGGCTGCGGGCTGACAAGCAGCCTCCCCGTGCCTCAGCTGTGCAGGAGGAGCGGCAGCGGGGCAAAGACCGGGCTGAGAACGAGGTGGAGTCCACGAGCAGCGCCAACGAAGACATGCCAGTGGAGAAGATCCTGGAGGCCGAGCTGGCCGTCGAACCCAAGACCGAGACGTACGTGGAGGCAAATGTGGGGCCGAACCCCAGCTCGGTGAGTGCACACCCGCCCTGCTCTGGGGACCGCGGCCCCGGGCGGGCTCATGGGAGGGAGACCCCCTCTGTAATGTCCCCAGTCGGGTGGGTGAGTTTTTGGTTATTTGGCTCAAAGCCCAGGACTTCATGGTAACCTTCAAGCTTCGTGTTGTCTCTGGCCCGTCGTCCAGCCGGGTTTCAGGGGTTCTGTGTCTGCCCCAGGTTTGCGGGCAGCGTTAGGTCCAGACTTCATCTGTGTCTCCCGTGTGCGGTCAGGGTGGGAGCACAGCCCTGTGGCCTGCCCTGAGGTCACCCTGGCCTTGCTCCCTCCATTCTGTCCCTGGCTCACAGTGGCCCAGATGGCACCGGACACACCTGTCCAGCTCCCTACCCCAACCCCAGGGCCTTTGCATGTGCCGCTCCCTCTGTTCCTCCTCAGGCTTCAGTCTCAGAGAGGTGTCACTTCCTCGCGGAGCCCCTTTCCCTCTTGACTCCCCTGGTGCCCCTGTTCTGTGGGCTCAGAGCCCCTGACGTTACTCTTCACGGCCCCTAGCACATGGGGGCCACACCGCAGCGTGTGTGGTGGGTTAATTCTCCATCCTTGCCATCAGGCTGTTCCACAGGACCCTGCCCTGCCCGTAGGTGCTCTCATGTGGCCCCCACCCCCATCTCCCGAGTGTGAGGGTCCCGTCTCATCTGTGGGGGGTCGCAGGCCGCCCTGCTGCCCCGCCCTCTGTGATGCCCCAGGACCACGGCCCCTCTGAGACACCCACTTGGGCTGCGTGCCAGGGAAGGCGGGCCCTCCCCTGGGCGTGCCGCCTCTCGTTGTAGAATGACTCCCCTCAGCTGTGATCCTCAGCAGTCCGTCTGGTCTGTGGTCCGGCCTGACCCTACGCCCCCTCTCCAGTCCCAGTGCGGGGTGGGGGTGCTGCGAGGGCTTCACGACTGAGTCGAAACCCTGAAAGAAAAGTCAGGGGATCAACCAAGGCCTGCCAGCTTTTGATTTTGTCAAGTAAGGACGTTATTTGGAAGAAAACAAATCTGCCACCTTCTCTCTCCACGAATTCAGAGCAGGCGGAGGCGGGTCTAGGGGACAGGCGGGCGGGCCGGCCGGGCAGAGGGTCTGCCCTCGTGCTGCAGCCTGCGCTGGGTTGGCCTGGGTCCCGCTCTGGGGACGGCTCGTTAGGCCCCTTCCCTCGACGCCAGCGACACCTCTCTGCCCTGGGGCAGCCTCGGGCCTCTGCCTGGGCATCCCGCCGTCACCTCCTAGGACAGGAAAAGGTCTCTCCCTCTTAGGCACAGACTGGAACTCCAGAAACTGCCGTTGAATGAGGCCTATTTTGTCTCTGAGTGGGAATCCAGTCTCGGAGAAGTTAAGTAATTGCTGGAGACCACCCTGCGGGACGGAGCAGGGCAGAGCTGGAGCCCCCTCCCCCAGGGGAGCCCCCCAGGCCTAGTCCTGCACCTACTGTGCAGGCAAACTTTGCCCCCAGCTCTAGGCGTGACTTCGTGCTCACCTACAAGGCCCCGGCCTGCCCGGGGAGTGGCTCAGGGTGACAGCCTGTGCCCCGGGCCTGCTTTGGGCCCCTTGAGGGCTCGGAGGGGGCCGTTGGCCAGTGGCCAGGGAGAAAGCCCGACCCCTGGGGCTCTCCTCGGGTCTTCCCCACGCCCCCTGCTTCCCCCTGCGTGGCTCCCCCATGCTCCCCACCATCGGGCTTGTGCTCTCACCTCGAGGGGCTGCCCTGCGGCATGGAAGGGCGAGGGGCACGGTCCCCGGGGAGTGGAGCCTGGCCGCGGTGGCTCTGGCGAGAACCTGGCCCTGGCCTCTGGCACGCTAGCTGCTGGGTGTTTCGCTCGTGTGAGCCGGGACCCCTTGTGGGCCAGGCTCTGCCCGTGGCTGCCGCTGTCCATCAGACGGGATGGGGTGGGCGCTGCCCGCAGGGTGTCCTGGGCACATGGTGTCCGGGGCCCAGCGAGTGCGTGGACTTCCGGTTGACGCTCCTGGGAGGTTTGCTGGGGAGCAGGTGGAGGAGGGGACGCCGCGTAGGCTGGGGGCTGGCCCCCCGCGGGTGACAACGGGGGCGTCCAGGGGCTGCTGCCTGTCTACCCCTTCCCCCTGAGGTCCGCAGACCAACTGGCCACGCTCCCCGGCTGCCGTCTCTCCCCGAGGTCCCAGGTCCCCTTTCTGCACGCCTGGCTCTGTCCACCCTGGTGGCCTCGGTGCCAGTTTGTCACCGGGCCTCCCACGAGAGCCCTCAGCAGACCCTTCACGGGGCCGGGTTGTTTAGGCTGCGTCACTGGAGGGCGGATGGTTTCTGTCAGGGGCAGCTCTTCCGAGGGGGCCTCCCCCGTGGGGCTGCCTGGCCGTCATGGTTTCTGGAATGAGGGGTTTCCACATCCCGTGCACGGGCCTCGGTCCCCGCCCCCTGGGCCCAGAGGGTTCTCCACCCCAGCCCCACGGGCTGGAGCCGGGAGCAGCAGGGTGCCGCTGAGGCCGCCCAGGTTTCCTCGTCTCTGAGAATGACCGGGGCGTCCCCTTCTGGCTAGAACTTTCTGGAAGGGCCTCTGATGTACCCCGTCTCTCTGTGTGCCACCTCCGAGTCTGGTAGGAAGAAGCAACACCGGAGGGGCTGGCACCCACCCGCGAGTCTGGTCTGTGACACGGGGTCACCCGGCCCCAGCCCCCAGGGCTGCGGTGGGGACTGAGTAGGTCGTAGCACGGTGACCTTCCTGTGGCTGCTAGGACAAGGGACCACAAACCAAGTGCCTGAGACAGCACAGATTTTAGTATCTTACGCTTCTTGAGGTCAGAAGTCTGAGCTCAGTGTCCCTGGGCCAAGTCAGGGCATCGCCTGGCCCGTCCCTGCTCTGGAGTTGCCCGCGTTCCTCGGCTCCCGGCCCTTCCTCCGGCTTCGGGGCCGGCATCCCTCCTCCATCTCGGCCTCCGTCCTCACTCCTTCTCTCCGCTCTGACCTCCTCCCCCCTCCAGTAGGGACCCTTGTGACGGCATTGGGCCCCCCCACTTCTTCCAGGGTAACCTCCCATCTCAAAACCCTTAACTCGGCCACGTCTGCAGAGTTCCCTTTGTCGGGTAGGGTGGCACGTTAGCAGGTTCTGGGGTATAGGACGTGGGTGTCACCGGGGGCGTTGTTCAGCCGCCACCGCCGGGTAAGGCGTGCGGCGGGGCCTGGTCTGGGGCCGCGTTCTCTGCTCGGTGCTCACCGTGGTGCCCCTTCCTCCAGCCCAACGACCCTGTCACCAACATCTGCCAAGCGGCCGACAAGCAGCTCTTCACCCTGGTGGAGTGGGCCAAGCGGATCCCTCACTTCTCCGAGCTGCCCCTGGACGACCAGGTCATCCTGCTGCGGGCAGGTGAGTGGCCGGGCCTGGCGGGGGCTGGGCAGGCGCGGACAGGAGAGGGGCGGGGGCTTTGGAGCCCCGCGGGTGGGACGCGGCCTTCCTCCTGCTGTGTGAGGACGCAGGGGAAGGGGCACGGGCCGGGGCTGCTGCTCCGGGACTGCCCACCCCAGCCTGGGTTTTCCTCCCCTCCCTCATGAGGAGGGATTCAGTGTGGGGTCTCTCCTAGTGGCCCTCAGAGGGGTGAAGGGCCATCTAGGGGACCTGTGGAGAGGGAGGGGTGAGCACGTCCAGCAAGGTGTGTTCTGCCTTCTCCCCCCACCGAGGCCGCGGCCCCTTTCCCAGGCTGGGCTTGCGATGCGCGAAGCTGGTGCAAAAAAAAGCTCGCTCGGTGCTCAGCACACACCCCACGGCTGAACAGGTTGTGAGGGAGATCCTGGGACCCGGGGGCGGGGGTGGGGGGATGGGAGCGGCAGCTTTGGGGTCCCGACGAGGCAGCTGCCCGCCTTCCAGGCTGTTCTCTCATCTGGAAAGTGGGCACGACGGCCGTGCCGCGTGGAAGCCGGTTTCTGCTGGGACACTGGGGTCCTTGGCGCAAAGCTCGTGCCAGAGACACAGTAGGGACGGGCCAGCTGGGAGGTGCTGGGCGGGAGCCCCACCCCACGGGGTCCATACGTGCGCGCTGGGCCCCGCGGTGTGCACCTGCTGACCTGCGTGTTCCGGGCCTGTGCTGGGAGCCGCAGGAGCATCGGGCCAGCCCAGCGCCTGCCAGGCCCACTCTTGGGGCAGGAGGGCAGGTGGCAGCCGGGTCAGAGGTAGGAAGGGGCTGGGCGGGCCTCAGTGGGGGACGGGAGGGAGAGACGCAGAGTGGTCGCAGAGTGGCAGGGTAGGGCAGGCGCTGGGGGGCTGGTCCTGCCCCTCGCAGAGCTCTGGTCCTCGGCCCTGGTGTTTGGCCAGCGGGGTGTCCCTCCCTGCTGAACCTGGGGGCGGGGAGAGCCCGTGCCTAGAGGAGTTTTCCCTCTGGGGCACAAAACCCAACACCCAGAGCCGTCAGACCCGCAGGGTTGGGAAAGTCTGGGACCAGGGGTTGGAGGGGATTCTGATTCACTGACCAGGCAGCCCCTTCCTCTCCCTGGGCCTCAGTTTTCCTCTGTGTAAAGTGGGGCCAATGCTTGCTTTGTAGGGTTGAATCAGGATTAAATGGGATGATCCTTGTGATGCTGTCAGCTACCAGCCCAGAGCCTTCAGGGCGCTCGGGAGTGGAGGCTGTGACGGTCACTAGTGATGGTCTTGTGGGATGATTCACGCTGTTCAGTTTATAGGGTCATCGAAACACTTGCTCACAGAATCGTTTCCATCCCTTTCTGTAGCCCTTGCACCTACTCTGTGTGCGCCAGGGCCTCATGTAGAGAGAGTGGCGAGTCGGCCTTTGGCTCTAAACACACCTTGTTTCAGCTCAGTAATTTACTGTTTTGTGGCATCCACAAAATGTCAGTCTCTGGGAGTTGGCCGTGGGGGCCAGACTGGCGGCAGCTGCTCCGGGGCCGCCTGGAGAGGGTCCTGGGAGCTCCCTTGTGCTCCGTGGCACAAGTGTCTGGCACTTGCAGAGAGAGACTTCCCTGGCACCCTAGTTTGGGAGCCTGGGTTAAACTACGCCCCAGGACATGCTCTGTGCGGGACTTCTCACGGCCTTTATTGCACGCACTGTAGAGGCATTTCCCAAACGTCAGTGCTTGGGAACTTCCCTTCTGTGGAATGGTCATGGGCTCGGGGTTTCATGGAGCCCACTTTGGGAACCGTGGCTTGGGAGGGTGAGCGCTGCCTCTGGGGGGCCCAGCGAGGGTCGGGGGCAGGGCGGCCCGGGGGTCTGGAGACAGCAGTGACCGTGTGCTCTCCCCGCCGCAGGCTGGAACGAGCTGCTCATCGCCTCCTTCTCCCACCGCTCCATAGCCGTGAAGGACGGCATCCTCCTGGCCACCGGGCTGCACGTCCACCGCAATAGCGCCCACAGCGCGGGGGTGGGCGCCATCTTTGACAGGTGGGGGCCCAGCCCACGGCCGTGACCTGCTTGGCCTTTGTCCTGTTCACGAAGGTTATACTTGCGGAGATGCAGAGAAGTGCAAGGACTAAGATTAAAATCCCTCCGGGGATACCCGACAGCCGCAGCTGACGTTTTTGGTTTGCTTTTCTCCAAATATGTTTTAAAGTCCTGCCTATGGGAAGGAAAGCTGCCCTATTTTTAACGCAAAGGTAGACTGTGCCGTAGATACCGTTCCGTGGTGCTGTCCTGTCGGACGCGGCCGAGACTCTTCCGAGCCGAGACCAAAGCATCGCAGCCCCTGTGAGCCCGCGCTCACCCTGTCCCTGGGTGCCCGGCTGCATCTCAGCGCTGCTTCTGGCGTGTCCCCCGTGGAGACACCGCTCTCTGCCCCTCTGCCCCTTCTCGGCACGCAGCCAGGGGGCCAGTGCTGGGCGGTGGGCGGGGGCTCCATTCAAGTGCCTCCAGAATCATGGCCCACCTGTGCTGCACCAGGCGGGGCGGACGGGAGCTGCTCAGTCCTGTCTCTGGGCCTTGCCTAAGAGCCCAGAGGACCTGGGGACCTGGGTGTCAGCTCAGCCAGCCGGAGTGGGAAGGGCTGGGGAGGGGCATCCCACGGTCCCTCGGGTGGGGGGCGCGGCACAGGAGTGGTGAGTGGGAAGGAGCCAGAGGCAGGGGTTGGGGGGTGGGGATGGTGGGGGGAGGGGTCCCAGGCGAGCCCCCGAGAGCAGGAGCCTTGAAGTCAGAGGGGAGCAACAGAAGCACCTACTGTAGCCCCCCGGGGATAAATGTGGGAGTCGTGCTGCCCCGTGGGACAGCTCAGGTAGAAAAGAGGGGCACCACGTACTGTGGGCAAGCACTGGTTTAGACATTGTAGGGATGTGTCTTTGCCACAGGACGTTTCAGGGCCTTTAACAAAAAGCTCACGTACAGAAGTTCCACCAAAAGGGGCTGCGGAGTGCGGGGTTTATTGCCCGCAGACGGCTTCTTTGGAGAGCACGTCCCTCTGGGGGGATGTTTAGAAGTGCAGCCCCACTCTCGCACCCAGCTGACAGTTCTGTGGTCCCAGCTGCTAGAGAGGTGACGGTGATGGGAATGTAATAAGTGGCTGGTGACGGGAAGTGGAACGGAGCCTGCTCCGGCTGCAAGGAAGGAGCCAGGAAGCCAGGAGCTGGGGAAATGCCTTCCCGTGGGCGGACTCGAGAGAGCGGCAGGAATGCGTCGCTCAGGCCTCGGCCTCAGGCCGCCGTGTCTGGTCTGCAGCCCCGTGGGGGTGTGTGGCAGTGGGCTTTGCCCCGGACGTGCGGGGCCCTGGCTCGCCCCGGCTGTCACGAGGTTCCTCTTTAGTCTCTGGCCCCCCAGGATAAAATCCCATTCGCAGACCTTCTTGAGCAAGAGGCGTGGAGCCCCCGGGGCAGGATGGGACAGGCTGGGTGTGGGGACTGTCCCGCCCTGTCTGGGCAGCTCCCTCCCCTGGTCTCCTGACTCTTCTCAGCTGCCCTCCAGGCCCACATCGGGCTTCCCGAGTCCTTTGGGTTTTTCTGGCAGGCCCTGTGAGGGGCAGGGTCTGACTTGGACGTCGGCATTTGCCTGCTTCCCCCGCAGGGTGCTGACGGAGCTGGTGTCCAAGATGCGGGACATGCAGATGGACAAGACGGAGCTGGGCTGCCTGCGCGCCATCGTCCTCTTCAACCCCGGTACTGCCTTCCCACCGCTTCACCTGCTGTCAGGCCCGGGCGTCAGCCCACCGGGGGGACTAAAGGCCCCGGGCTCTCACCCCCGCCCCACCGCTCACTGGCGCTGCAATGTCAGCGACCTGCCCCTTCCCCGAGCCTCGGTGTCTCTCTTACGCTGGGGGCACAGCCATGCCACCTTCTTCCCAAGGCCCTTGTGAAGGTCGGACGAGGCTTGTGCAGCCGAGCTCATCCTCTGTGGTTTGGTGAGGCCTCTGGCCGGGCCTTTGGGCGCTGTGTCCGAAGCGAGGCCCCACTCGCACCGGCATCCTGGGCTCCAGAGGAGACGGCCTCTTCGCGCGCTTCTGCTGCCGAAGTTCTGGAGCCCGGATGTTTTGGGGGTGGACGGGGACACCGGGGGCAGGTTTGGGGCTGCTGAGGGCTTCTAGGGGGAGGTGCAGGGAGCTGACCAGGCGGTGGGAGGATGGGACGGCCCTAGGGGTCACGGGCCCTGACTCCTGGCCCTCCATCAGCTCCAGTGCTGAGGGCCGGGCTGGGGTGGAGATGGAGTCCGCTCATGGGGACAGCCCGTTGCCACGGACGTGTGTTCCCCAGGTTTGTGCTCGAGCCCGTGACCCTGCCAGCATGGGAGGCTGAGCCACGTGTCTCGGCCCTGCCTGGCGGGATCCCCGTTGAAGTCGTGCATGGCTTGGCTCCTGGCGCTGGTTCACCTGTTGGGGCCCAGGCGTGGGGTTGCTGGGGACAGAAGGGAGATGTCTAGAGCTGGCAGAGCCCCAGGGCCTGGGGGAGCCCAGTTGCAGAGGAGCCTGGCATGTTCCCAAGGTGCCCAGGACCCCAGGCCACCATGGCATTCACGCTGGGCCACAGTGCTCCTACTGGGACATCAGACAGCTAGGGCAGGGCCGGTGTGGGACCCCCTGGTCTGGGACTCAGAGGCCAACAGACAGCAGTCCTGTTCCACGGCTGAGCCCGCAGGGGCTGCGTCAGCTTCAGACCAGCAGCAGGGAGGCTCTAGCCTCTGCCCCCTGAGCCACTAGGACGGACCATGCCTGGCTGGGGCCAGCCTCAGGGCTGTGTGAGCCCAAATCCAGATGCCCAGTGATGGCTGCTGTCCGGGGGCAGTGGGGAGAGAGAGAGAGAGGCTCGTCCAATGTCAGCTTGCTGGGTAACCTCAGGAGATGAGGAAGCACAGGGGGCTTATTAGCAGAGCTTTGCCCGGCCGGGGGGCTCTCAGTGCCTCAGAGAGGCCTGTGACAGCTCACCAAGATGAGCCGGGGCGGCCCGTGCTCCTCAGCCTTACCCCTGGGCCCTGGGGGTTTTGGGGACCCTGGTCCCGGGTATCTCCGTCCACAGGCAGAGCCTTCCAGACTGGGCTCCTGCCGCCAGGGTCCCAGGGCTCAGGATGGCTTCAGGGCCCCCATAGCGTGGGTCTGGCTGTTTCAGGTAGAAGAGGGTTTAGAGCCTTCATCTGGCTCGAAGGGGCTGAGACCCGATGCAGCAGAGGCCTCTGGAGTCAACCCAGTTGCCATGGTAACCAGGAGCCGCCCGGGGGGCAGGCCCATCCCACTTTACAGATGGGGCCACTGAATGGCAGGAGGTCAGGGGACTGGCCCAAGGTCAAGTGGCCAGCAAGCAGCAGGGCCAGGGCTCGAGCGCAGGGCAGCCTCGTCTGAGTGGGGGCTCTGGGTCCCTGGGGCAGCTTCCCCGGGCAGGGCTCTTACCTGCGGCCCCTGCTCCCTCACAGACTCCAAGGGGCTCTCAAACCCGGCCGAGGTGGAGGCGCTTCGCGAGAAGGTCTACGCGTCCCTGGAGGCGTACTGCAAACACAAGTACCCCGAGCAGCCAGGAAGGTGAGCCTCGGCCCAGCCTCTGCCTGGACGGACCTCGGGGTCTCTTTGCAGACCCCCTGCCCGGGGCAGGACCCCCTCACCAGCCCTTCAGACACTCTTGTGAATTAGAAGGCGACACCCTGCCTTCATCCAGGGCAGTGGGGGATTGAGGTGCCCTCCCGGCCTCAGCGGGCACGCTCTCACGCTTTCTTGTAGCCCCGCCAAAAAGATGGGCCCAGCGCCGGCACACAGTAGGTGCTTGTCGCTGTAAAGCACGTAAACAAAGTCAGTGCTTTCCTCCGCCTGCCAAAGGGAACCGCTAGAGGCAGGGGCCTGGCGTGCTCAGCCCTAGCAGGGAAGGACGCCAGCACATAGTAGGTGGTTTATAAGCATATGCAGAGTAGATGGCCGTGGTCTGCAGACCTGCCCGTCTCTCCTGGCCGACTGTGGGCCCCGGAAGGGCTGGAATTGTCTCCTTTCTGGGTCCACAGTGCCGGGCGCGCCGTGGGTGTCCAGGAGGGGAGGGAAGCATCAGTGGCTTCATGGCATTCCAAATCTGTTGTCCTGATTCTACCCCCTCCCTCTCCCGCTGGCCACCCCGCCAACTGGCACACACGGGCCACACAGGGTTAACTGTCTTGCTCAGCCTCATCTGGTTTGGTTTAGAGTGAAACTTCCCGGAGGAGGAGGAGGATGAGAGGAGGGGTGGCAGGCCCGCCTGTTTTTCCTGGCTTCCCGCCCTAGCCCATCTCGCCAGCTCAGCAGAAAACAGCTCGTTCTCTGGCCCTGTTCCAGCCTCTAAGCTGCGTTTCTGCCTTTAAAACGCGGGTAGTGTTGCAGCCAAGCACGGGGCTTTTCCCCCTGAAATACAGACACTGTTAATAATTAATGAGGCTCTGGGGCCCCTGGAGGGTCATGTGGAGAGACCAGGCAGCAGTGGGATGGGGACAGTGTGGGGGGCAGATGTGGATGTCCCTGGAGGGGCATGTGGCCCCGTCCCCCCCCGCCCCCCCCCCACTGCAACTGTCCTTGGCAGCGGGGCCACTAAGCCTGGCGTCCCTTTTCCAAGAGGCTCCCAAAGTCTTCCCCTGTTCCTCCCCCACCCAGCGTCCTCCCCAGAAACTCCCCAGGGGGTGGGCAAGGCCCGAGGAGCCTCCTTCCCTCCCACCCGCCCTGTCTGGGCATCAGGTGCCTCTGGCCGAGCTCTTCCTGGGGAAGGTGGGCGCTGGCGTGGGGCCCCCTGGAGGCTGGTCCTTGCTGAGAAGGGCTTGTTGGCGCTCAGACCTGCTCCCAGCTCAGGAGCAGCTTTACCTTTAGCGCCCCTGCAGCCAGAGGCATTGCTGGTACTCAGATCTCTTCTCGTAGCCCTTCTTCCTGCTTAAAATCCTGCTGTGGCTCCCTCTTGCACTGGAGAAAGCCCACGTGTTGTAACTTCCCCACGAAGCCCTGTTCAGCCTGCCCCAGCCTGGCCACTGTCTCGTCACTGGACCTTCATCCTGGATCTCCACCCTGGGGGTCTCCGTTTGGGGTCTTCTGCCTCCGGGCCCTGACCTGCTCTGTGTGCTCGGCCTGAGAGACCCCCCTCCCCGTCCAAGGCCCAGCTCAGGCAGGTCTCCTGCCGTGGCGGCCTCGGGGATGGGGCAGTGAGCCTGGTCCCTTCCCCAGGGGGCCGCCGGGCGCCAGGACGGAGGGTGGGAGGGCCCGCCCCCGCCCCCGCCCGCCCCTCACGCGGCTCCTGTCCCGCAGGTTTGCCAAGCTGCTGCTTCGTCTGCCGGCCCTGCGCTCCATCGGCCTCAAGTGCCTGGAACACCTCTTCTTCTTCAAACTCATCGGGGACACGCCCATCGACACCTTCCTCATGGAGATGCTGGAAGCCCCGCACCAAATGACTTAGGCCTGTGGCCCGTCCTTCGCACCCGCTGGTCCGGCCGCCCCGCCCGGCTGCCAGCTGCTCTTCTCAGCCGAGCCTGTCCCGCCCCTCCTCTGCCTGGCTGTTTGGACTTGGGGGCGCGGCCTGTCACTGCTAAGCCTGAGATGTGCTGCCACCCTCGTTATTTTCAGTACTACTCGACTGGACCGGGCAGTGGCCATGCTGGGGTGGCAGCCGGAGTGGCAGGAACTGGTGTGAGCGCCGGGGGAGCCCGGGCGGCTCACGGGGTCTCAGGCCCCCGCCCCCGGAGCTACAGCGGTCAGAGGGTGGCTTTGTTCCGTCACTGTTTTGTTGTCGCTGGGTTTGGAAATACCCCGTGCGAGGTCCTCTGTTTGCAGGGATCCCTCTGCTGCCTGTGTGTGCTGGCAACCTGCCAGCCTGGCCTCACCCACAATCGGGAGGAGGGGACAGGTGCGGGGGGGTTGGCATTTCATTGCAAAAGACCCCACGTGCCCCCTGGGAGGACGGGAGGGGCTCTGGGGCAAGCAGCCTTGTCTCCCCTCAGAATGAAGGGTGAGCAACCCGTTTCCAAAGATGACTTTCAACTTTGTCCCCGAGCCAGTCAGAACAGAAGCTGACCTCTGTGCAGGGTTTGGGGGCCACCTCAAGGCTGCAGGGGCTGGAGTCACCTGCCCACCCCACCCCACCCCACCCCTCCCCTCCTCATTTCTCTCTTTGCATTGTCCTGGTTTCAGCTTCTTCTCCCACATGGTCCTGTCCAGCCCTGGGTAACCAACACCCCCCCCCCCCCCCACAAATCTTCCAGTCTGTGCAGAGGGCCAAGGCTGACCCCACTCCCCAGTCCTGGAGGGCTAGCCTGGTCTCTGGCCCTCCTGGAAGCACTGGGGGGGCCATGCCGACCTGGGCTCTGCTGACCTCTCAAGGGCGGAGGTCACCACCAAGGAGGCCCACAGGGACGGGAGGAGAGGAGAGTCACTTTCCCCAGAGGGTCCTCGGGCAGCTGTGCACGTTGAAGGAGGGACTTGTGGGCACATGGCTCGGGGGGGCAGATGGCCCATCTGGAGCGCTCTGGGTAGAGAGGCCCCTTTGCTGGCTGTTCTGTCCAGAGGACTCTTGGGGTCAGGAGCCGTTGAGTGCCAGCACCCTTGGGCCGGGGCTGGGTGCCCCTCGGGGGCAGCCAGCCCGGCTGTTGTCTTGGCCGGCTGATGGAGCCCTTTGTGGGAGCTCCATCAACACCTGCTCTGGTTGAGGGCACCCCACCCAGCCCTGCACCGGCCCCTGAACCTTTCACCCAGCCCAGGCAGGCAGGCCCTCTGCCCCTGGGGCAGGGGCGGGGGTGGGGTCTCTCAGGTTGAACTGGCCTCTTTTGCACTGTAATGCCCTCCCTTTGGTCCGAGTACTTTCCATTTTCACGCCTCGTACTCCCTGAACCCAGCATTTGTCAGTCGTGGGGGCCTGAGCCGGGCCGGGGGGGCCGGGGGTAGGCGTTAGGGAGGAGTCCTGTCTTCTCAGCCCATCAGGGGCATGCTCTGCGATGCCTGTCTTCTTCCCGCTGCTCCCCACCAGAGAGGCCCCAGAGCGGGGGTGGGCGTGGGGGCTGTGGATGGCCTCCCCCCAAGTCTGTTCCCCCAGGTGCTGCAAGGGTGCCCCTGGGGCTGGAAGGGGAGAGGCCGGCCTCCAGGCCTCTAGGGAGGAGGGAGTCCATTCTTTGCCCTCCAGAGTCTGGCCCGAGCTCAGTGTGAGGCACCTGGGCAGAGGGTGTGGAAGCTTCCACAAACACGTCCTTTCTCTGGCACCCCACCCCGCCCTTAACTTGGTGGCCCAGGCGAGGCGTCCCCTGCCACACAGGCACCCCCAGCCCCGTCCACCATCTGAGGCAGAGACGGGGCGAGCCCACGCCTACCGAGTTGTCCCTCTTCCCAGACTCTCCCTGAAAGTCTTGGCAGCCTTTGGGGGCGTGCTTGTGTCAGGCAGAGGGACGCCGGCACCCTCAGGGGCCTCCCTCTGGGACCCCCTCCCCCTGGGAACATAGACCGCCCCCCGGCCCACCACCCTGGTGCCTTCTGCAGCCAGATGCGCCCTGTCCGCACCCAGCCCCCTCCCGCTCCCCTGGACCCCTCGGGAACGTGGTGGCTCCAGTGGGGAGAACCCAGGATGGGCGCTTTGCTGGGGGGTCGGCCTCGTGGGCTGGCTGCTCGTAAGGCACTGAGGTCCCCAGGCCACCCCCTCCCAAAGCCAGAAATCCCCTGGCCCCTCGCCGCTCAGCCTTCCGTGGCCCCGCCGGCACGGCAGCATCTTGGGCTCTTGGGGCTGCCCTTTCGTCTTCTCCTCGGTCCGCTGTCATCGATGTTGTCATGCAGTGCTGTTTGTTTGAAAGATGATGGTGGGGAAACGGCACATTACTCAGTAGAGAGGTAGGATTTTTATTTAACCAGACCTTCAGTAGTATTACCAATCTGGTTCAACTAAGGTGATTTTTTGTAATTATTATTATTATTATTATTATTTTGGTGGGACAATCTTTAATTTTCTAAAGATAGCACTAACATCAGCTCAGTAGCCATTCCGGTGCCCGTCCCCGCCTGCTGGGCGCTTCCGGCACGTCCCCTCCCTGCTTGGACATCAGATGGGGCTCCCGAGGCCGAGGAGTGAAGACGACCGCGCCCCGGGTTTGGACGGTGTTGGCAGAGCCAGACTCCGGCTCGTCCTCCGTCAGGCGTCTCCTTGGAAGCTGGCCTGCCCGGGGAGGTCCGCCCAGATGGCTCCCGGGTCAGCCCCTGGCCCTCTCGTCCCCTGGGGGGGAAGATGGCGCCACACTCTCGGTGTTCCGGAAGGATTCGGGCTGGCAGGCCGGTGGCCAGTGCTGGAGACCATGCCGAGCTTCCTCCTCCGTGGGGGCCCCTGGGGGGGCCCGGCCGGAACGTGCAGCTAGTGGGTAATCAGCTGATGTTGTCCCCATCACGGAATTCGGTCCCTGCCCACGCAGGTGTGTGGTGTACAATGTACATGCTGTACAGAGACCCTGTGTGCACAGACCTGCTCGCCATCCACACACGTGTACCAGTTCCCAGCATTCTCTGTTTATTTTTAATCAAGACTTTCCTCCCCCCACCCCACCCCCCGTTTTCCTACAGATTTGCTTCATGTAAGCAAGTACGTAAGGACCCCTCCTTTGGTGAAATCCGGGTTCGAATGAATTATCTCGTGGCAAGGAGATGCATCTATTTTAAGATGCTTTGGTGCAAACAGGTTTAGCCGTTCCCAGTCCTTAGAATGCCTTAGCCGGGATGCGTAGCTCACACTTAGAGAGGATGACACACACATACAGAGAAAAGAGATGTCTAAAGCATCGGGAAAGGTAGAAAAAAATCTATTTTTGTACAAATGTAATTTTATCCCTCATGTATACTTGGAGGATGTGGCGGGGAGGGGGGACTTGTTTTGTTTCTGCTTCTAGAGATTGAGGTGAAAGCTTTCTGAGTCAACGTTGGGACGCAAGGCGGAGCGGAGGAGGGAGCTCTCGGGACGGGGCACGGGCTTCAGACGAAACCGCGGCACGTAGATGTTTTCTTTCTGGGGCAGGAAGGTGGGCCTGGAACTTTCAAGGGTTTTCTTCCCCTTTCGAGTAATTTTTAAGCCTTGCTCTGTTCTGTCCCTGTTGCCAGCTGGCCTTCCCGAGACTCTGACTGTGAAATTACTTCCCCACGTGATTGTTCTCGAAAACTTCGTGGCCGCAGGTGCCGGGGATTCATGAACAATGGTGTTAGAATTGTGGAAAAGAGAAACTCAAAGCCAAACGTGAGAGGAGAAACAAACAAAACATGAGTGTTTAAAAATACATCCCCATTCAGTTTGCCTTTGTGCTGGTGGGGTTTTCCTGTCGGTCTGGAAGTCACCCACGCCGGGGGCTTCCGGCCGCCCTGGAGCGGGAGGGCCTGCCGGCCTCGCCCTGACCTGGGCTGGGTCCACACCAGGCGCCCCAACTGCACCCCGGACGGCGGTGGTGGCCTGTCCAGGGTGGTGAGACTGCGCCCTGGGCCCCCTCCGGATCACAGAGCTCCCGGGAGCCTGCCTCTGGGTCTGGGCCCCGTCCAGAGGCCTCCCGAGAGGGCTGCCCTCAGCGTCCGAGGGGCCAGGTGTGGGGTGAGCACAGCCCCGGCGTCCACACTGGCTTGAACGGGCGGGAGGTTCACACACAGCCACAGAATGAGTGATGTCATCGAACTGCCCCATTCGTGAGCAGGTAGCGACACCCCTTGTCCTCCCACTCGTCCCCATGCTGTCTGGGGGCTGGGCTGGGCCCGGCCGCAGTTTGGCGATGGTCCCCTAATCCTCTTGTGTACCTTCAGCCGGCAGGCACCCTCCAGGGAGCCCCGGGGTGTCCTGGAGCTGGGAGCCTTGAGGGCCAGAGTCCCGCCCGGTGGCGCCGGACACATGGTACCGAGGGCAAAGGTGGCTCCCGGCAGGAGGGCGTGAATCTCACCACGAGGCCTGTGGCCCGAGAGGCAGGGGCTCCCCTGGTAACCCCCCTAGATGTGCTCGTGCACATACAGTATACACGGGGACACGTGCATTCACACACGTACAAACGCTCGTACACACGTGCACACACACCACCTCACAGAAACTCAGCGGCTCCTGTCCCTACCAGGGCTGCAGGCCGTGCCAGCGGGACGCTGGAAGCACAGGGCACTGAGGCCTTGCCGCCGAGACCCGCTGCCAGGTCTGCTGCTGCTTGGGAGGGCCTCCCCAGAGTCAGGGCGTGGCCTTGCCCACCAGAGCCCAGCCTGGACCTCCTGGAAGGGGCGGGCACAGGGAGACAGCCTCCCACGGCCTCCGGGCCTTGCTGGGACCGGCCCACTCTGGTTTCCTGTCATAAAAGCTCAAATAATACCAGCCGTGGGGGCCTCCTCTTGGTCTGAAAAGTGGGTCAGCCCTGGGGGTCCTGGGGAGTTGGAGGGTTGCCACCCACTGAGGGCCCCTTGCCCTGCCTTCCACATGCCCAGGCCCGCTGGCTACCCTGGCCCAGCTCTGGGCACGGCCTCCACGGATGGATCCTGCAGGGGTGTCTTGGGCAGGGTGCGAGGGCACAGGTGTAAGCGGGCCCTGAGGAGGGATGGCTCCAATGGCTGCAGGGCGAGGAGGGGCCACTGGGATCTCGGAAAGACCAGGGAGAGGAGGGTTCCGCGCGGGTTCCCAGGCCGAGCAGGGCAGTGACCGAGATGACCTATCCAAGCCCAGCATCCCCCAAACGTTGTCCAGGACAGAGGCTCCAGGGAGCACACCTGGGGTGACGTTACCCCTGAGGAGAAGCAGCAAAGGAGCCAGTAGGCAGAGAGGGCCGAGAGGTGGGTGAGTCCGGGTGGGCAGGGCTCCGACACCCGACTTCTTGTGGTGAGCTGTGCCCCTGGCGAGCCTCCAGTCAAGCGGAGACCCAGGCTGCCTACGGGCATTGCTTGGCAACCTGGCTTCTGGCCTCTCTGCTGCCTCCAGTTGCCATGGTGACTCCTGCCCAGGGCGGTCCCCCTGGACCAGAGATGCTGGGCCTGATAAGTTTATCACCAGCAGGATCAGGTGGTGACAGGATGTGTCAGCAGGGCTTGGGGGTTGTAACCTGAGAGGTGAGGTTTGGGTGGGGGGTTTTGGGACGGAACCGTGCTGAGCACCCCTGGATAACAGGTTCTGGGCTGGGTGCCGGAGCCCAGTGACAGGAAAGGGCTGGCCCTGCCGTCAGCAAGCAGGCAGTGTGATTGGAGAAAGGGCATGTGTGGGAAATGGGGGGCATCCTGGGAAGATGGGGTGAGCCCCCCAGTGAGGCCCCGATGGCCAGCAGGGGACGCAGAGGACAGAAGAAGAGTAGGTGTCCTCGCTGGGCCTGAGGGCTGCCGTACCCAGAGTGACGAGAACCCTGCAGAGGTGGTCAGGGGAGTTGAGACCTCAGGCAGGAAGTGACCGGAATGTGGAGGGTTAGGGAGAGGGGCCTTGTCACGATTTCAGTCCTCAGCCCCTGCTACCCACGCAGTCCCATCTGCCCCCAGACGCGGGGGCTCCCCTGCAGTGGCGAGTCCTCCCCAGCCAGGACAAGGAGAGGCTGCTGCCCTAGTACGTGCCAGTGTGCCTGGGTCCACGAAGGGGACGGCCAGCCGGCTGCCTGTGGACTTCGCATCTGCCCTGTCCCTAGGGGAGGCGTCCCGGCTGCCGGTGACCTCGAGGACTCAGTGTCAGAGTGCACTGGCCATTTCATCCCCCCGACCCCGCCCAGCCGCAGAAGCCTTCTACATGGATGCCCGGAGAACCCACAGGAGGCTGGGAGGCGGCTGCAGCCCCGGGGCGGCCTCCCTGGTGCAGACAGAGCCCCTGGGAGGAGTTCTGAGTCCTGACGGGGCCCAGCCCAGCCCTCCACCCCTGTTATGAGGGACCCCTGTAGAAGGGTGCGCTGGGTGCCTCAGAACAGAAGCTTCGGGGCCAAGCTGCCCCAGGTGCGAGGCGGCACTGCCCCCTGCTGGAAGTGCCGGGGCAAAGCCCACCCTGGTCCCTCCGGTCCCTTGTCCCTCCCATCCCTGCAGCCCGCGCTGCAGTGGGTCCCGATGCCCTACACATAGAATCACCAGGAGCCTCACGGAATCCTGACGCCCAGGCCGCCTCCCCCAAGCTGATTAAATCAGAAGGTTGGGGTGGGAGAAGGGAGGGCGGCACGGGTGCTTAGTATGGATGCCCGGGGTGGGCTGGGCAGCAGGGGCCTACTGTGCGCTCAGCCTGGGCCGGGAGGTGGGGCGGGTCCTGCCGTCTCTGGGCCTCAGTTTCCGCGTCCGCACCACGAGGACAGACGTCTCCACCTCCCAGAGCCGTTGTGATGAGGTGTGCAAGACCTTGGTCATCCAGAAAATGCTCCGAAGTCGCCACTTCCTGTTTCACTTCTGTGCGAAGGGATTGTTGCACAGAGGCGCAGACCTGGCAGGGGCTGGAGCCCTCGGAGCTGTGGCCTGGGGCCACGTCTGGAGGAGGCCAGGGCTGTGGGCCCGGTTCCAGGCCGGGGGACCAGGAAGGTCAGCACCATCGTGTCCTTGAAGGTGAAAATCCAAGAGCAGGTCAGAGCTGCCCGGGTGGGCGGCCAAGCCCTGGGCATTTGGGAATCCCGGGGAGGGGACTTCATGCAGTCATTCACGGATGACACTCATCAGGCCCAAGCCCCACCCTGAGGAGCTTTCTACCCCACTAGGGCCCCTGGGTCTGAATCCAGGAGCGCCTGGACATCCCTATCCTGCCCCCCGCTGGACGACCTGGCCCAGCTGTCCCCGAGCCTGACCCCCAGGCCCTCCCTGCCTGGACACCTGGGGCCCTGTGCTAACCTGGCAGGACTGCCGCAGACACTACGACCCAAAGCCTGTGCAGCTAGGCGCTCAGCACCCAGCAGGGCTGGAAAAGGCTGCTTCCGCCTGTGGGGCTGTGGTTGGTTCCCGTCTTTACAAGGCAGAGGTCAGTCAGGGGCATCTAGTGAGTCCAGGCCCACAGCCCAGAGGGGCCCAGGATCAACGCGCTTGACAGAGGCTTTCCTGGCCGCCCTGCCCCCCGGGGGCTGGTCCCGATGTAGCTTTGAGAAGCCTGCTCTGGCTGGGGAGGGACAGGTCTCTGGGTAGCCACCAAAGTCGGGCCTCCGTCCTCCTGCCCTTCTCACACCAGCAGCTGCCAGTGCCCAGCCGGGGCCATCCGGGGAGGCATGAGACTCAGAAGGCCAGGCCCGGGGTCCAACCCCGGCTGGAGACGGGTGGACAAAACATTTCCCTCCTGGGCCTCAGTCTCCCTTCTATGGATGGGTGAGAACGGTAGTGAGCACGTGCTGTGAAGGCTCAGAGCAGAGTAATGCTCTTACAAAAGATGAGTAGCCCCATTGCTCAGGTAAGAAACTGAGGCCAGGAGAGGAGGTGACTGCCCGGGTTCAGCTTGAGCAGTGGAACCCCGGCCCCCGGCTTCTAGGCGGCGCTCCTGCCAGGAGAGGAGCAATTGTGAGCCCGCCCTGCCGCCTGCTCGGAGCCCAGGCTGCCCAGTGGAGCAGGTGGGGCCCCAGGTGCTGGGGTGGAGCAGCCCGGCAGAGATGCCTGTGGACCTCCCTTTCCGTCTGCTGCCGAGACCTCAGGGAGGTGGGGTAGGGGCTGGGCGGTGGGCCCAAACTCTTTAGGTGCCCAAGGCCATTTGAGAGCTCAGAAAGGGGAGAGGCTGACCACGGCAGGGGCGTCAGGGAAGGCTCCCCCCAGCACTTCACCTCCTCTCCAGAGGGCTGGGGAGGGCTGCTTTGGAAGGCAGTTTGGCAGTTTCTTACAAAGCTTGACATCATCCAGTGACTGCAGCCCTGTGTTTACACAACTGATTTGAAAACATATGTCTACCCCCAAACTGGCACACAACCGTTTACAGCAGCTTTATTCATCATTGCCGAAAACTGGAAGCGACCAAGATGTCCTTCAGTAGGTGAATGGACAAGCAGATTGAGGTCCATCCAGACAGAGGGAACACTCTTAACAATAAAAAAGAAATGAGCTGTCAAGCCACGAAAAGACAGGGAGGAATTATAAATCCGTATTGCTAAGTGAAAAAGCCTAAGAAAGAGAAAAGGCTATATACTACATGATTCCATTTATGCAACGTTCTGTAAAAGGCGTCACAATAGAGATGGTAAACAGATCAGTGGTTGCCGGGGGTTCCAGTGGGGAGCGAGTAGGTGAGATGCAGGATTTTTAGGGCAGTGAAACCATTCTGTACGAGACTACTGGTGGGTACATGGCACTGCAAACTTGTCCAAACCCACAGGATTTTACTGAACAAACAGGGAGCCTTATTGTATGCAAATAAAGAAAATTACTTAGGAGCTTGGGAGAATCCCAGGACGGCGTGCAGACGGCGGCAGAACAACCTTCCTGAATCAACCTCACTGAAAGGGTGGAGGGAACAGCCGCTGAGCTAGCGGCTTTGGAGACGAGTGGGGTTTGTAAAATTAGAGGTGAAATGCACTGTGTGAGGCCGCGCTTAAGTTGATAAAGCTGTTTCCGGGGCTGCGGGCTGACAGCTCTGATATCTGATGTTGCTGTACGTCTACACTGGAACTGAACCGTGCCGTGGGGTGGGTGTGGGGGGGGCCTGGCGTGTGGCTGCTGGAGTGGGAGGGACAGACCAGCAGGGGAGGTGCTTGAATGATCCGCGTGGCAGTGGCTCAGAGCTGGAGATGCGGTACGCACCCAGGTTTGGCTTCCTACAGACGGCTGCATGGAGAATACCTATAATTATGTGTAAACACAACCCAGCGTAGGATACACACAGTTTCCTTGCTCCATCAGCAGAGAGACTGGAAGTGACAAATAGCTCCCAGCAGCCCCAAGCACCCCAGCGCCCAGATCTTGGTTTCTAACACCGTTCTCCAATGCAAGGACCAGGGCTTCTGCGGGAGATGGCTGATTCTAGGGCTGGGGCAGGAAATGGCCGGGATAAGCCTGGAGCATCTTGTCGTGCTAGAAAGTAAAAGTAAAAAAAAAACCGCAGGAACCACAGAAGCACGACCATGGGGTCATCAGGGGGACACAGGATGTGACTGGCACAGTTCCCAATGGCTGAAGCTGTAACAACCGGAGCTGGGACAGAATAAATAAAGTTGGATTGGATGATGGCCCAAAGGATAACATGAATATCCGCGAGCCTGTACTCATATAAATACATGATCGAATAAATAGACAAATGGTGGACAAGAGACAAATCTCCCTGCAGAAGAATTCCAAAGGATTTATGTGGATGATTGCCCTCCAGGGGGTGGAGCCCGACCCACCATCCTTGAGCGTGGGCTGTGCCCAGTGACCTCCTTATAAAGAGGACTCTACAGGGAGGGAGAAAAAGAGGAACTTCATGGAGGTGGGGATGGGGCGGACCCTGGCAAACACGACCTCAGCCAGTGATCAAGGTCAACACCAGCAGTGATGAGCCCTGGTCATGGCCTGCACCCCTGGTATGATGGCGTGAGGCGGGCACCTCCCCTCTGGGGTCTTCCTCCCAAACCCACCACCAAGTCCAACCACAAGAAAAATACCAGACAAACCCAGGCTGAAAACATTCTACAAAATCCCTGAGCAATCTCCTCAAAATTGTCAAGGTCATCAAAAATACGGAAAGTCTGAGAAACCATGCCAGCCCAGAGGAGCCCTAGGAGATGTGACAACTAAATGCTGGGAGGGGTCCTGGGACAGAGGAGGACATTGGGGAAAAAAACAAAGAAAATTAAAGTAAACTATGGACACAAACACAGGCAAACCTCGTGTTATTGCGCTTCACTTTATTGCACTTTGCAGATATTGTGTTTTTTACAAACTGAAGGTCTGTGGCGACCCTGAGTCAAGCAAGTCTGTTGGTGCCTTTTTTCCAACAACATTTGCTCATTTTGTGTCTCTGTGTCACATCTGGGGAATTTTCACCATATTTCAAACTTTTTCATTAATGTTATATCCATTATGGTGATCTGTGACCTTCAGGGTTACTATCGTAATTGCTTGGGGAGCCATGAACTGCACCCATATAAGACGGTGAACTGAATTGATCAATGGGTGTGTTCTGGCTGGCCCACCGACCGGCTGTTCCCCGTCTCTCTCTCCCCCTCCTAGGGCCTTCCTTTGCCCTGAGACACAACAGTATTGAAATTAGGCCAATTAATAACCCTACCATGACCTCCAAGCGTTCAAGTGAAAGGAAGAGTTGCACGTCTCTCACTTTAAATCAAAAGCTAGAAACGACAAAGCTTGGTGAGGAGGGCATGTCAAGAGCTGAGATAGGCCTAAAGCTGGGCCTCTTGTACTAAACAGTTTGCCAAGGTGTGAAGACAAAGGAAAGTCCTTGAAGGAAATTAAAAGTGTTGCTCCAGTGAAGACACGAATGATAGGAAAGCAAAACAGCCTTATTGCTGGTATGGAGGAAGTTCGAGTGGCCTGGATAGAAGATCAGACCAGCCCAACATTCCCTTAAGCCAAAGCCTCATCCAGAGCAAGGTCCTAACTCTCTTCAATTCTATGAAGGCTGAGAGAGGCGAGGAAGCTGCAGAAGAAAATTTTGAAGCTGACAGACGTTGGCTGAAGAGGTTTAAGGAAAGAAGCTGTCTCGTAACGTCAAAGTGCCAGGTGAAGCAGTAAGTGCTGACGGAGAAGCTACAGCAAGTTATCCAGAAGATCTAGCTGAGATCATTCATGAAGGTGGCTACACTACGCAACAGATTTTCAATGTAGACGAAACAGCCTTCTATTGGAAGAAGACACCATCCAGGACTTTCATAGCCAGAGAGGAGAAGTCAATGCCTGGCTTCAAAGGACAGGCTGACTCTCTCGTTAGGGGCTAATGCAGCTGGTGACTTTAAGTTGAAGTCAGTGCTCATTTACCATTCCCGGAGTCCAAGGGCGCATAAGAATAATGCTAAATCTCCTCTGCCTGTGCTCTGTAAATGGAACAACAAGGCCTGATGACAGCACATCTGTGTACAACATGGTTTACTGAATATTTCAAGCCCACTGTTGAGACCTACTGCTCAGAAAAAAAGATTCCTTTCAAAATATTCCTGCTCATTGACGATGCACCTGGTCAGCTAAGAGCTCTGATGGAGATGGGCAGTGAGATCAGTGATGTTTCCAGGCCTGCTAACACGACATCCATTCTGCAGCCCACGGATCAAGGAGGAATTTCTCAAGTCTTATTATTGAAGAAATACATTTTGTAAGGCCACCGCTGCCATAAATACTGATTCCTCTGATGGATCTGGGCAAAGTTAATTGAAAATATTCTGGAAAGGATTCACCCTTCTAGATATGGTTAAGAACATTCGTGGTGCATGGGAAGAGGTCATAATATCAACATTAACAAGAGTTTGGAAGAAGTCGATTCCAGCCTTCATGGATGACTTTGAGGGGTTCAAGACCTTAGTGGAGGAAGTCACTGCAGATGTGGTGGAAACAGCAGGAGAACTATAATGAGAAGTGGAGCCTGAAGATGTGACTGAATTGCTGCAACCTCATGATAAAACTGTAACAGAGGCGGAGTTGCTTCTTACGGATGAGCAAAAGAAGTGATTTCTTTTGTGAGTGTGTGTGTTGTAAGAAGATTTTATTTACAGAAGGAGACAGTGGGCTTTAGTTTGCTGACCTTTGCCCTAAACTCATGCTTTACATATTAGCATCTACCAACTTCAATCTCATGTTTTTTGCCTTTTTAAAATTTTAATTTTATTTGAGTAAAGTTGATTTACAATGTTGTGTTAGTTTCAGGTGTATAGCAAATGATTCAGTTGTACATATATATATATATATTCATTCTTTTTTAGATTCTTTTCTCTTACAGGTTATCACAGAATACTGAGTAGAGTTCCCTGTGCTGTACAGCAGGTCCTTGTTGGTTATCTGTCTTATATATAGTGGTGTGTGTATGGTCATCCCAAGCTCCTGATTTATACACGCCCCCCACCCCCATGTTTCTCCTTTGGTAACCATAAATTTGTTTTCGATATCTGTAAGTCTGTTTCTGCTTTGTAATTAAGTTAATTTGTGTCTTTTTAAAAAATTATGTTCCATATATGAGTGGTATAATTGTCTGACTTACTTCACTTAGTATGATAATCTCTATGTCCATCCATGTTGCTGCAAATGGCATTATCTCATTCCTTCTTATGGCTGAGTAATATTCCACTGTATATATGTACCACATCTTCTTTATCTATGCCTCTGTCGATGGACATTTAGGTTGCTTTCCTGTCCTGGCTATTGTGAATAGTGCTTCAATGAACATTGAGGTGCATGTATCTTTTCGGATTATGGTTTTCTCCAGATATATGCCGAGGAGTGGGATTGCTGGACCATATGGTAGTTCTATTTTTAGTTTTTTGGGGGACCTCCATACTGTTCTCCATAGTGGCTGCGCCAATTTACATTCCCACCAACAGTGCAAGAGGGTTCCTTTCTCTTCACACCCTCTCCAGCATTTACTGTTTGTGGATTTTTTGATGATGGCCATTCTGACCAGTGTGAGGTGATACCTCATTGTAGTTTTGATTTGCATTTCTCTGATAATTAGTGATGTTGAGCATCTTTTCATGGGCTTTTTGGCCATCAAAAGTGATTTCTTGAGATAGAATCTACTCCTGGTGAAGATTCAGTGAAGATTGTGGAAATGACAACGAAGGATTGAGGATATTACATACACTTAGTTGATGAAGCAGCAGCAGGGTTTCAAAACACTGACTCCAATTTTGGAAGAAGTTCTACTGTGGGTAAAATGCTAGCAAACAACATCGCACGCTACAGAGAAATCGTTAACGAAAGGAAGAGTCAATTAATGCAGCGGACTTCATGGTGGTCTTATTTTAAGACATTGTCGAAGTCACCCCAACCTTCAGCTGCCACCACCCTGATCAATCAGCAGCCGTCAGCATCCAGGCCACCAGCTCTCCATCAGCAAAAAGATTACAGCTTACCAGTGGCTCAGATGGTGGTTAACATATTATAGCAATAAAATATTTTAAATTAAGGTTTGTACATTTTTTTTAGACCTAATGCTATTGTACACTTAATAGACTACAGTACAGTGTAAACATAACTTTTATATGCCCTGGGAAGCCAAAACAGTCCTGTGACTTGCTTTCTTGCGATATTCACTTATTGCAGTGGTCTGGAACCGAACCCGCAATATCTCTGAGCTGTTGCCTTTAGTAACGTATTGATACTGGTTCATTAGTTATGGCAAATGTACTATATGAATGTAAGATGTTAGTTAGCATTAGGGAAAGCTGGGCGAGGGGTCTATGGGAACTCCCTGTACTATCTTTGCAACAATCCAGTAAATCTAATACGATTCTAAAATTAAAAAAGTTTATTTAGAAAATTAAAGCAGCATATATACATAAAAAATGTCACAATCCATGGCCTGAATACTGACTTACGGAAACCAGTGTGTTTACTGAAGACCTCTTGTGAGACAGCCCAGCTGTTGTGAATAAGGGCGTTGCTTTTCCAGAGAGATTCCATATCCAGCCTGTGTGTAATATCCCATATTCAGGAGAGAGGGGGGGCGGTGGAGAGAGAGATGGAGGGAGAGAGCATGATGGGGGGTTGCTGGCGTCTGGTGATGGGAGGGGGCTGAAGAGCTGACCTGCTAGGCTGACGGGCTCTCCGTCACCTCTCTCCCTCCCCCCTCCCTCCTACCCCTCTAAGGTCACTAACTAGGGTCTCTGTTGTATGTGCCTGAGCCCCTTCCCCAGTAATGAAAGCTCTCTGGGAATGGGCATGACCCCAGTTACAGAACCACATGGACAAGTTTTCATGCAGTAGCTCAGCTTTTGTGTTTCAGTCTGAAAGGCCCCAAACTCAGCCTATAGGGGAGCAGCCCAGGTGCCTTGGGCGAGGGAGGGTTGGGCTGCTGGGTGGAAACCGGTCCCATCTCACAGCCGGTGCCCACCCGGCAGGCCCATGGTCTGGCTTCCAGGCCCAGTGCGTGTGAACGCACCAGGGATGGCAGGGGGGCAGGAGGCTCAGCTTGACACTCAGGCCATACCATAGGTTACCCCCTGGGGCTCAAACTCCAGCCCTCCAGTAGATCACCCCCCGCTCATGTTCTAGGTCAGCAGGACCTGGGCTGGAGAGGTCCCAGGACCAGGGGGTCTAGGGGGTGGGAGTGCTTTCCCGATAGGGAGGCAAGGTTTTCTGATTTGTCTGGGGTTGGATGAGGTGGGCGTGGGAGGGGAGATTAGAGCATCCTTACGGAACAGGAAGTGGGCTCTTCAGAGCCTCCGTGGCAGGGTCTCAGGGCCCTGCTGGTGGTGGCAGCCCCGGAACCCGGTCCTGGGCCTCAGCCACCCCGCCCCTGGGTTCTGGAGTCACGCGCATCAGCTCCCCAGCTCTGGAGCAGAATGTCACGGGGCAGGAGGTGGGTGTAGAGGTGGGGCTCCCCTGGGCCTCAGGAGGCTGCCCAGGGGGTAGAGGACCAAGATATCGGGGTTGCTGGAGGGCCCTGAGGTCTCAGAGGGCCCTGGTGGGACAAGTTGAAGGAAAGAATCCAGGAATTTGCCAGTGAGTACAAATCCAGTGAACTTTGGGTGCAACAGATAAGTGAGATTTTAATTAAAAAAATAAGAAATATACCAAAAAAAACACCCCCCAAAACCCACAAAGCAAACAAATGAGTTAGGAGCAAATAGAAGGTGGATTGAGGGTCTGTTCTGAGCCATTCATCTCCAGGGCCAGCTGCCTGCCCTTTCCAGTCAAAAGCAGGGGCTGCCTGGGGCACTGTGTTGAGAAGGATTCAGATGCCTGATGGGTTGGTTCTGCCACAGCTTTAAGAGAGTGGAGGCTGTACACTTACCAGCCTGATAGAACTGCCTCTGTGTAGCTGTGTCCATGGGTGAGCTGGAATGTGTGAGAGGGCAGCTGGCTTAAAGGTCTGGAGCTAGCTGACTTCACTTACTCATCCCTCTGACTTTGGTGGTTTCTTTCTGTTGGTCCCGCCAGGACCTCTTAGGGCTCTAGAAATCCCACCAGTTCCTGGACACCCTCTCCTACCCCTCCAGCCGCCCCACTCACAGAGGCTGTGGCCCTTCTGTTCCACGAGTTACAACAGCTTGTAAAGCTGGGTTGCAATTCTCTGGGTCGACAGTGGGGGGCGCTCTCTAATTATTCCAAGCGGAAAGTTCCTCTATTCTGCAACTTTAGGGTTTACCAAACCAGCATAACTTACTGATTGAGCAAGTTCAATAAAGCCTGCCTTTGTGCACAGAACTCTGTGGATTATAACTTCGAATTAAGTCAGATTCAAGGAAAGAGGCATTTTGTGGTCTCTCTATTACCTGCCAACAGCTTTCCTTGACTTGTGGGACAGCAGGTGAGGGTGACTCCAATAAAAATAACTTCCTTGGAATACAGGATGGTTGTGAAACTCATCACAAAGGGAGGTATTCGGCCTCCCCCACTAGAGAAACCCATGCCTACCTGGGTATCTTTAATGTACCTAGAATGAGGAGAAAACATCACCAGGTGCCTCCACCTGGCATGATGGCAGAGATGGGGCTGGGCTGTCAGCTCCCCCTTCCACCACCAGAGGACAGCATTGCCCCGCTGAGTGCACCCCACCACCAAGCCTGGTGGCTGGTGCTGATTGGCTAAGCCCTGACGTCTCCCTGGCAACCGCCTCCAGCCCGCCCTCTCCCAGTGCCCATCCAGCAGCGTGCTGCTACGTGATGGACAGGTGCTGTCCCTCCGCACTCTGTCCCCCATGCCTGGGGCCGCGGAGCTGCCCAAATGGACTGTGCCAGACAGTGGTAGTAGCCAGGGGCCCCATACCAGCATCTCTGATTTCATCTTGGCTGAGGGGCCCTCCTTTTCCCCAAATGCTTTTCTTTCCCACATCCTGTTCTGGAAACACAGAGCAGAAAAAAAAAAAAAGAGAGCGAACTTTCACAACCAGGTGCAAAGGCAGCGATCATCTCACACCCCAGGGTGGAGAGTGGGCCGGGGAGGGTGCAGTGGCTGCCTGCCGCGGGGAGGGGGATGCAGAATGCCGGAGATCTCCGGTGGAAGAGTGGAGGGGCCTGGGACATCCGCCCCCAGCTGGTCCCAGAGGAGGTCCAGTGGGAGCTCCCTCTGTGGCCAGACCTTGTCAAGTGAGAAGAGATTATGAATTTTGACCACCTTGGACCCCAGAGTTACACCCCCAGCTTTTCCCCGGAGCCTGTAGAAAGCCTCAGGCGGGCACCTTCCCAGTTCAGAGTGAGAACCAAGGAGAAGGGAGGCTAGGGATGAGCCAGGAGCCCAGGCAGGGCGTCGAGCGCCCGCATCTGGGTACCAGGGCCGTTGGCCCCAGCTAAGCACTCTGAGGAATCAAGCGGTGGGGCAGGTGGGGAGCCCGAGGAGGTGGCTGGGGAGACGACCTAGACGGCGTGGTCGGGCCGGGCCTCGGTGAGGAGCCAGCCCGCAGAGACCCAGGGAAGGACATCGCTTCCTTGTCCAGCTCGGCCTGGTAGACTCTTAGCCTGAGCAGAGGGCCGGCACAGCCCGCTGTGAGCCTGCAGGTGCAGCCAAGGGCGTGCTTGCGGACCTCTGACTCTGCACACTCACTGGGGCTCCCTGTCTTCCCCTTGGGGTGCACCCCCCATCTTCTCCCCAGCGTGCCCCGAGACCCCAGCACAGGGCCAGGCGCACACTGCCTGGGGCATGGGTTGGGTGTAGACTCCAGAGGAGGGAGCTATGGTTTAAACTTCACACGTCGTCTGTGTTTTAACAGGATGGTCATGGGTCACGCTGGGGTGAGTCCAAGGCTCCAGGGCAAAGGCAATGGCATGTGGCCCCGAGCACCCAGTCATTTGTTCACTCATTCAGCAAACACTGCCTGGAAACCTGCACGGGCCAGGCCCTGGGCTGGCTCAGGGGAGAGCAGAGTCTGTCCCATAGAATGTAACGTGTGTGGCTGAAAATATTCTAGTAGCCACATTAAGAACCACATGAATTTTAACAATATATTTTATTTAACCCAATGTGTCAACCTATTATTATTTCAACATGTGGGCACTCTAAACGTTATTAATGAGCTCTTTTACACTCATTTTTGGGTACCAAGTCTGAGATTTGGTACCTATTTTACACTTACAGCACATCATCCCCACTTGTACAAGCCACACTTCAAGCTCTCAAAAGCCACATGTGGCCAGTGGCTGGCATATTGGAGAGTGAAAATCTAGAACATTCTCTTGGGGGTGCATGTAGGGAGCCAATGTGGGCTGATCTGGGCCAGGAGGAGGCCACGCCCAAGGTGCTGTGGGAATTCAGAGGAGGGAGCAGCCAAGGGGGGAGGGGGCTGGAAGGCTTCCCAGAGGAGGTGGCATTTGAGCTGGGCACTGAAAGGAAAATAGGAGTTCTTTGGGTACGAAGTAGGGAAAAGAAAATCTTCTAATTTCATTCCTTGTTGCCTAGGTAGGGTCTGAAGAAATCAAGGACTTTCAATGACCTCCCACCAGGTTCTCCTAAAGGAACTGCTGGTTTAAATCCTCTTCTTTCTGCCCCTGGGCCAGTGCTGATATTTTGCCATCTTTTAGTTCCAAACACCAAGGTCTAGAGGTTTAGCTACTAACAGGCGGGCCATAGATCTTAGCTGTATTGGCCAGGCCATTGGACAGTATTACCTGGTCCTACTGCTGTTTTATGAGGCCACTGTGTGTGCCTGTGCCTTCCAGAACCTTCACTTAGGTGTTACAGGAAGGAGGTGCAGGTGGGGGTTCCCAAAACTTGTCTGTAACCAGGTATGATCTCCTGGCTACCGCTTGGGTAGTCTTCCTTAGGTCTAACGGAAATGTCTCTTGCTGCTGTTGGGGTCCCAGGCAAGGCTGCTTTGCAGGGCTGCTCAGATGCCGCCCATACCCATGGCTATTCCCAGGGACCAGCCTGGAAAGCTGCCGTGTTCATAAAAACCTTTAGATGTGAATCTTCCAAAATGTTTCTACAAAGAATCAAAAGATTAAACCTGCATCAGGGGCATCTCTGGAGAGGTGACCAGTGTGGGGCGGCTGAGGGCTGTGACAGCTGTGTCGCCAGAGGCACATCCCTTCTGCTTTCTGGGGTGTCAGCTTTCCTTTCTGTAGAAAGAGGGGGTTTATCTGGAATCGACACTCTGTGGTTCCGGGTGATGGGGGTGGGCAGCAGGAAGACCTCCCTTTCCCCAAACCTCCCTCCTCTGTTGTCTGGAATCCAAGCTTCGGGGTTTCATTCTGGGGGTCTAAGCATCACCCTCTGCCCTTACAGACGCTTGCTGCACATTCTGAGACTGAAGTGGTCCCGGTCGTTCTTCTCGGGGGTCCTGGGAGGGTTTATCAGGGACCGCTGTGAAGGGTGCTCGTGTCACTGGAGTTGAGGGAAGAACCCTTGGGTGATGGAGAGGAAGCTGGTCCAGCAGCCAGTCCCAGCCCGTTGCAGGGTCGCCGAGACATGGGCCCAGCTCGCTCTGCTGAGGGGCCGGCTGCGTGTGAGACTGGGTTTGGACTTGGGCTCCGGAACAGTCTGGCTCTGTGCCCCCATCCAGCCTCCGTTCCGTCACCTGTAAGATGGAGGTGACGGCGGCGCCATCCTTGCCCCTGCACCTGCCATGTGTCTGGCAGGGGCTGTAATTTTGCCAGATGCTTTTCCTCCTCGCCTCCCCAGCTTGGGCTCATCTGGGCAGACTGCCTCCCAATATGGTGCATGGTGGGTCACGGTCACTGTGCAATAAAAGGTTAACTCAGCAGACCTGGGCTGCCCACACCCTGCACATTCAAGAAAGGTCCGTCTCTGGCCCGGCTCCCGGCAGGGACCTCTGTGCCCTTGGGATGTCCTGCTGATAAGAGCATCTCTGTCTACCTGGGGCACCCCAGGCCAGGCCAGAGAGTCTGTGAAATGATGGGGTTTATGGGGGGCCTAGGGGCCCACGGTACCAGCTTGACCTCTGCAAGGGCTGGAGGCTAAGTTCACCCACGTGGGCAGTCAGCCGTGCCTACATGACCCCCCCCCCCAACGAGAACCTGGGCGCCAAAGCTCAGGGGGGCTTCCCTGGCTCGCAAACCTCACCCATGACATCACACGTCCACCAGGAGGGGCTGGTGCCTGGTATCTCCTGGACCTGCTGCACGCGGACCTTCCCTTGGCTGGTTTTTATCTGTCCTTTCACCGTAATAAACGTTAACCGGGAGCTTAGCGGCTTGGCTGGGTTCTGTGAGTCCTTCCAGGGCATCGCGGGAGCTGAGGGTGGTCGGAGCCCCTGGGCGGCAGTGTCAGTCTCCCTGTTGACTGGCCCTGAGGCCGGTGGGGCGGCGTCCGTCCCGTTTCTGTCACGACCCCCAGCAGGCAGGCTTGTGTCCAACAGGCCCTGTAGGACATCCTCAGACCCTGGGACATTTTGCTGAGGGCTCCCCTGTCCAGGTTCCCAGCTCTGCCCACCGGGCATGCACCTGGCATCCTACAGTCCTGGGGAGAGCCAAACTCTTTCAGGTTGGGAGACCCTCCCTGAGGGGGGGGGTCCTGCTGACCGAGGTGGCAGCATGGCCTCCCCCCCGTCCACCCCACCCCATTCTGAGCCTGGAGGCACATAGGACAGAGGGGACGCTGCCTGGTAAGACTTTGGACTCTGCGTCTGTGTGCAGACTCTGAGTCGTCTCGGAAGGGGGAGCGCTGGGGGCTGGGTGGGGTTGCGGGACTTCCAAAAGCAGCATCTGGATCTTTCTCCCCCGGCTCAGGGGCTGCCTCTGTGCTGCCCTCACTAAGGCTCGGGTGGCATCCAGGAGAGCGGGGTGGCCTGGCCCTACCTCACAGCCCCTCCAGGGGTCCTCATGTACCAGCTCTCCCAGAGGTGCCTCGGGCCCCAGCGGTGGGTCTAGCCAGGCCGCTGCTCCAAGGGCATCCCCGCCCGACACACCTTCCCCATCTTTGCCTCCTTCCAGGAGGGATGCTGGGTCTCCTTCCAGGCTCCGAAGCCCCTCCTCCCATGCGCCCTGTGGACCAGCCTCCAGGTGAGCTGGTCTAGGTGAGGTGGTCCCAGATGCCAGCCCTGGACAGAGGCTGCTTGTCATTAAGGCGCCCAGCCGCTGTGAAGACGTGGCTCTCCCACGGCCACGTGTATGAGCCACTGAGCTGGGATCACACCCGGGTCAGCCTGAGCCCAGAGCCTGGTCTTGACGCGCTGCCCCGCTCTTTCCCGGGCCACGGGCTGCGCTCGGCCCACGGCTGGGCCAGGGCCCCGCATCCGGGGATGGGGGCTGCCCCCAGCGCCCTGTGGCCCTGCGGCCACGTCCTGCGGGTGTCCGGACCTGTGGCCTGGCTGGAGCCTGTTGCCTCCTGCCGGCCTGAAGCTGTGGCTGCCGCCCCCGCCCTGCCACGTCGCCACTTCCACCCGAGCCGGCAGGAAGCCGCGCGCTTGCTCTTTTTTTGTAATTTTTGGAGGGTTGCTATTGCAGGAAACACCTGGACGTGGTCCAAGGAACATAATAAAAAAGAGAGAGGGCGAGAGGGAGTGGGGGAAGAGGCAGGGGCTGGGGAGGTTTGGAAAAACCATCTGATTTCACTTTGCAAAGACAACTGCAATTATGTCTCTGAGGGTTTCGAAGTCACTTCAGATTCAAACCATGCCGGGTGACGTCAGTGGGAAAATATGAAGCTCGCCGCTGGTTCTGGGACACACACAACATGAAATAGGTCCCAGGCCGGCTCCTGGCCCTCAAGCCAGGCCAGCTGATGGCCCATGGGGTCTTTTGCACAAGGAGATAGGCAGAAGTGGGGGAGACGGGGTCCCCTGCTTTGGGTGTCCTGGGCTGTCTGGTCTCAGCCCCACAGCCTGGGAGGGAGAAGGGGTGTCCACTGGGCTCCTCCCGAAAAGTTCACTGTCTCTCGACCCTGCCAAGAGCCTGCTGGCCCCGGACGGAAATGTCACGGCGTTGCCGGGCCTGCTCTGCTTCCCCTCCAGCCTCGTCGTTGGGAGGGTCCCCTCGGGGCTGCGGGGGTGACTCAGCCCTCAGGGCTCCCCCTTTGAGTGCCCCCCGGCTCCCGCACTGTCCAAAGTCAGCCCTGTAGCCTGGGGCCAGTTGTCCGGGACCACCGCGGTGTCCCCAGCCCCTGGCTACCATATGGGCCCTGGAGTGGGAGGGAGGATGGCAGCCCACCTCTGTCGCCCCCTGTCCTCAGGACCCTGCTTGTCCCAGCACCTCCGGACGGGGTCTCCAGAGGGCGGGTCCCTGAGCCAGGAGTCCTGGAACACGGCAGAAGCTGATGTGGTCCTCACTGCACAAGGATACTAAGTCCCCTTCTCCGGGGACTCTCCCCACCCCGCCAGAGCCCAGGCCTCTGGGCCACGGTCGCCACAGCCTCAGACCCCTCCCAGCCCTAGTGGCAGGGGGCCACCCAGGCAGAAAGGGCCTCACCTGCCACTTATAAAGCCCTGTCGGGCACAAGCCCTGGCATCTCTGAGGGGTCACTCCAGGGAGGTCCGCACAGGTGGCCTGGCTTAGCTGTCATCTCCACGTTCTGACTCAGAAATGTTTCTTGAAATAAAACCTAGCAGAGAAGCCCAGTGACAGAGCGAGGATGGGTGAGCGTCTGCCTGGAGGGATTCAGATTCCAGTCGACCAGCGTTTGCTGGCAGCTGACTGGTGCCAGGCCTGAAAACAAGGGCCCAGGGCCTGAGGCCAGGCTCCAGGGTCACCCCTGAGCAGCCCCACTGTGGGCTCTGAGGAGCCCACTCGAAACCAGCCCACTTTTCAGGTGGGAGGTAGACGTCCTGGAGGACAGGGGGCTCTCATCGGGGCCCGTGCTGGGGCGAGGCAGAGGGCCAGGGGCCTGCTAGGGGCAACGGCGCCTGCCGGTGGGGCTTAGCCTGGAGGCGGCCCTCGCTGTGACCCAGCCCTGATGGATGGGAGGGGGACAGAGCCTGGCTCAGGATGGGGTGGGGGGCCAGGGTCGAGGCTGTCTGTCTGGGAAGCGATTCAGCAGTGGCTGCAGCAGAGCCTTGACTCATGGGCTGGGGCCTCCCGGCCTCTGGGGGTCTGAAGACATTTTTTCCATGGAAAGTAGCCGCTGGCTCTCTGCTTAGCAGGGAGCTCTCTGTCTCCCTCCCACCGCCTGCTGGGGCCTTGGCAGTGGGCTGCACTCTCCTTGGGCTGATTCTCTTTGCTGGACTTTCCATGGGCCTGGGGTGGGGCGGGAGCACCAGGCAGGGGTCCTTCAGGCGGTTCTGGACGCCGGTCAGCCTCCAGCAAGCACTGCCCCCTGAGACCTCAGTTTGCTGTCTGCCTGGGGTGGGATGAGACAATGAATGTCAAGGTCTGGCTGTAGGGGGACAGACCTGATTCCTTCGTTAACTCTTTGGGGGAAGATGGGGGGTGGGTAGGGAGGTACAGGAGGTGGACCGTCCTCTTGGTGGGGGGCAGTGGAAGTGGCGGGTGCTTGAGTGTTTGCTGATGCCGCTGATTTTAGGAGCGGCTACCGCGAAACCTCCCCACTGGGTGCTGGTGGTGGGGCACCTCCCTGCCTGTGTGTTTACCTGGGGCTGGTCCTCCGCTGGGGGACCCTGGCCATGAATGGTTAGTCAGAAACCCTCCTTGGAGCCCCTTGAAGGCCTCATTGCCCCACGGGAAACGCAGGCACCCCAGGAACCCAAGAACACTCGCTGACCGAGGGGCTTGCACGTGGGGCAATGGGTCTGCAGTGATGCTTGAGGCTCCGTGCCACCTGGTCTGCGGCTGCGCTCAGGACCTCAGCTCCTATCTCCTCTCTGTAGCTCGGCTGGGGGGGGCAGGTCCATCCTGGACAGCAGGCCTCCAGCCTGCGTGGGGGGCCTGCTGGCTGGAAGCAGATGCAGCCTAGGAAAGACCCCAAGTGGCTTATCCCCAAGCGATCTTGGCAACATAGCCCTGGGGCTTCCACAGAGAACACTCTGAGACCATCTGCAATCCTACCCCCTCCTCCAGGAAGCCCTCCTGAACCACCCCTGTCCACCTGAGCTTCCTCCTTCTTTGGAATCTGCTGCATTCGGCACATGGACCGCACAGTCTGATCTTCACATCTTCTACATTTTTGTGAATGGAAGGCTTGTCTCTCCGAAGAGCCAGGGGCAGGGCTAGGCTTAAGGCGTGGCGGTTGGAAGGCCCCCCCATAAGCACTGGTTGTGTTGACCAATGAGAAAGCGGGGCCAGGTGTGTGGACCCTGAGAGGGCCCCTGGCTTTGTAGACAGACTGGCCTGGCTGTGATTCCCGGCTACGCCACCCACAGCCTTCAGGGCCTTGAACGGGCTGCCCATGGGTCTGAACCTCAGTTTCCCCTTCTGTGACATGGGGTATTAGCAGCACTGGCCTCCCTGGGTTACTGGAAGGCTTTAAGGGGGATGATGGTTGCAAGCCCCCAGCCCAGTGCCTGGTGCCTGGAGAGGCCGGGAGCCCCCAGAGCTGGGGGCTGGCTTCAGAATGCCCAGGCCATGTGCCTCCTTCCTCAGGCCCTGTCAAGCGCTCAGGCCTCAGCATCTTCCAGGAGGCCCCCCTCCGTGCCTGCCCTGTCCCAGTTCTTCATTTGTGCTCTGGGAACTCCAGGCCGCTCACACTGGTGGGTTTCTTTTTTCGGGGGTGGGGGGTTGCAGCTGTGCTTTGAGACTATACAAAGATCCCGTTTCTTCTTAAACCTTTGCCCGTTGTGGCTTCCACCGGCTGCAGTCACCACTGCATACTGGTCGCCGACTGTGGGCTTGGGGCCGGGTCTGTCTCCTTACAGAGGCCCTGGGCAGCTCCCAGGGCGAGTGGCCTTGCTTGTCCCAGGCGACTGGACGGGAGGACGAGGGACCTGGGCCTGGACGCTGTGGGGGGAGCCCAGCCACGTCCGCATCAGCTCATCTGATGCACATGCATCAGATGTTGGGCATCTTTTCATGTGCCTGTTGGCCATCTGTATGTCTTCTTTGGAGAAATGTCTATTTAGGTCTTCTGCCCATTTTTCAATTGGGTTTTTGTTGTTGTTGTTGTTATTGAATTGTAGGAGCTGTTTGTATATTTTGGAAATGAAGCTCTCAGACCTCAGGCAATGACGAACCCTCCCTGAGCCTCAGCTTCCCCATTTGTATGATGGGACTGATGCCCAGCAGGTAGGGTCATTCTAAGAGTCCGTGAGTCGCTGAGCGCCAATGTTCCGCTCAGGGCTCGGGCCGTGAGATACCCAGGGAGTGGGGGCCGGTGGCGGTGGCACTTGTCTGGGCTGTGAGGCCCTCTGGCCGGGGCACCCTGCCTGGCTGCTCTCTCTGAAGTCCAGAGGGAATCCTGTCGGGTCCTTCAGATTCCCCTGGAGCAAGCTCTCGCTTTGCAGTTTGGGGAAACTGAGGCCTGGAGAGGTTGCTGTGTCAGGGGCGGCTGACTTGTCACCTTCTGAGTAGTGGCCCTCAGGGACTGGGAGGGAGCAGGGTCCCGGCAGGGAGCGGATGCCCCAGGCCGCAGCGGGGGTGGCGCAGGGCCAGGCTGGGAACAGGGGTGGGTGCTGTCACCTCCATGGAGCCACAGGTGGGGAGGGGCCCAGAGCCCTGCGGGGAGCCTCATGGGAATCCTCAGAGGGGACGCTGCAGCCCCGTGCCCCGGCCACGGGGAGCAGGACTAGGTTACTCCCCTGCCCTGCCCCCGACCCGCCGGCTGAGCCAGCAGGAGGCTGGAGGGCAAGAGAGGATACGGGTGGGCCCCGGAGCTCAGAGCGGGGTGGAGCAAGGGGCACTCAGGTCACTGAAGTTAGGAAGATAGGACCCTCCAAAATGACAAATGTCTGTTTCTGAGAATTTATTTCCGGAGGTTTAAGCAGTGCTTGACTCAACAGTGAGCCCCCAACCCCTACCCACCACCCTACCCCTGCTGCCATGAGTCCAAAGTCAAGAAGCCCCTTCACATCGGGGCCAGGCTCCCTCCCCAGACACTGAGGCTCCCCGGTGCCCCCGGTACAGAGTCCCGGCACCTCTGCCTCGAACCCCAAACCAGGCTTCCACATCCTCTCCCAGAAGTCTGCCTGCAGGCTGCTGGGGGCTCCTGGCAACGGGGCCATTGCTGCACCTGTGGGCGGGGTCTGGTCGGTCTGTGAAGTCCCTTCGTCCCCTCTGGGCCCAGAGCAGGGCTTCTGTGCCCAGAACCACGGGCGTCTGGACTGGCTTGTGTCTCTGTGGTGGGCGTCCTGTCCAGTGCAGGACATCAGGGCACCTGGCCTCTACCGCTTGATGCCAGGAGTCACCCCTACCCTGGCTGTGACGAACACGAGTGTCTCCAGCCATTGCCAAATGTCCCCCGGGGGGCGAAAATGCCCCTGGTCGAGAACCCCAGGCCTAGAGAAATAAGCCCCCTCCTGAGTCAGGCGGGATTCGGACCAGCTCGGGTGTGGCCTCCTCCAGGAAGCCAGCCCTGGTTCTCCGCAGCGCTCTCCCCAGTTGGGCATTTCTGCTCATCTTGGGGTGAGTTGCTCTGCATCCATCCGGGGGAGCGTGGCGCTGCTATAACCCTCCCCTCCCTCCGAGCCCTGGGGCCCTCACAGCTGGAGGCCCCGCCCTTGCGGTCCTGGCCTGCGGCGCCCGGACCAGGCGGGCTCCTGCTGCACGGCGGTCAGCCGGCGAGGGGGCCTTTACGTGACAGCTGCCCGCCCTCCGCGGTGCTGGGATGCGGGGAAGCCTGGGCCCAGCGCTCGGGCCTCCCCCTCTCCTCCCTCAGCCGGAACTAGCTCCTGCCGGGGCTGCTCTGATGCTTCTCGGAGGCCGAGGACAGGGGATGGCAGGCTGTTCACGTCACCTGTCAAAGGCTCCCCTGAGCCCCGCACTGCCGTGTGCCCCGGGGACCAAACGGGAGAAAACGCCGAGTGACAGGCGCCCGGCGGTGCGCCTAGGGGTTGGGTCCTGGGAGAAGATCTCCCACCTCCTTCTTGAGAGCCAGGAGGGCCGCGGAGGGTTGGTGTAACAGACCGCCCTGAAACTCGTTGGCTTAAGGCGACAATAGCCATTGATCCTCCTTCACCGTTTCTGTGGGTCAGGAGCTGAGAAGCAGCTCAGGGGTGGTTCTAGCTGCAGCTAGACGGTGGCTGGCGCTGCGTCCTCCGCAGGCTTGACCAGGGCCGGAGGCACTGCTCCCGGGGTGGCCGCCGCGTGGTGGGCTGGCTTGTCCCCCTGCACGACCCCGGCGGGGGCAGGGAGCTGCTGGAGTGTCCTCACAACATGGTGGCCGGGTTCCCAGCACATGTGATCGGGGCCCAGGGGAAGCCACCGCCTTGAAGTCATACACTGTCACTCGCACGCTGTCCTCCTGGTCACCTGGCCCTCAGGTGGCCCGCTCGGCTCAGCTGGGTCCCAGCAGTGGCCTTTCTCCAAGATGGCCTTCGTGGCACCAACCTGTGGCCCATTTTCTCACACGCCTGGCTCTTCTCCTCATTGGGACCCAGCGTCTGATACGCAGGATGGTTCTGTCAGTGTCTGAGTTGAGCTGGGCCCCAGGTCTCCCGGCTTGCCTTCTGCCCAGGCCTACATGGGCCCTGGCAGGCCTGCGGGGTCTGTTTTGTGTCTTGGGGGGAGTATTGCAGCCTGGTGGTGTCCAGCGAGAGGGACATGCATTCCAACTCTGGCTGCCTGACCTCAGGTATGTCCCTGGGCTCCCTGGCCTCGGTTTCCTTGTCTGTCAAATGGGGATAAAAGAGGAACCGCCTCCACTGGCATAAAGGTTTCAGCACAGCACCCGGCCAAGAGCCAAGCCAGTGTGACGGGACTGTCCCAACAGCAAGCTGCCCCAAGCCAGGCTGTGCACCGTGTCTGTCTGCTCGGCCTCTGCCTTGGGAGGGCTGTGCTGGGCCGCGCGGGCCTAGCGGGGAGGCTAGAGGCAGATGAGGCCACTCACTTCCCGGCTGCAGGCTGCGGTCAGTGGCTACGGCCCGGGGAAAGCTGGGGAAGAGACGGGCCCGCCGTCATGATGCACGGTACAGCACGGCTTGGCTGGAGGAGAATCAGCACCTGGATATGGGGAAGGGGGGAGCGAGGGTGGCGCCTCTGAAGCGGGGCAGCGCCGGGCACAGCGAGAGGGCCCAGCGAGCTCTGCACACCTGAGGCCACGTGCTTTAGGAAACACACAGCTCTGGCGCTTCCAGTGTGTCTTCTGTATCTTTACTGCAGCTGAACTCCTGCTACTTCTTTTCATGGAGAAGTCAGTCACAGCCCCCATGCTGCATCTGTCTGCCTGAAGACAGGCTGTAGGGTGAGGGCGTTGATTTTGCTGGAGTAACAACTGGGCAATGAAAACCCCAGCCAGCAAAGCACCCAGCCAGGCAGGAGGTTGGAACAGCCAATGAAACGGGGAGATGCTGGTGGCTGAGGCAGGGAGGCCTCTGGTCGTCCCGGCCATCTGGCGTCCGTCCACAGGCCTGTGGCCCCGGACCCTCCCCAAGCTCCAGAAGTTTCCATGTTTGTGCAGGTCACTGGCCTGGAGACTGTCCCAAACTTCTCCATAACATCAGCTGCCATTGCCTGTTACTCAATGGTCTTTTTCATTTAAAAAAAAAAAAGAAGAATAAAAAAGTTTTAAAAGGAGGGCAGAAGATTCACGCTCAAGGCCCGCTTGGCGTCCACTTCCGAAGGCGCAGGTGTGAGGAGCTCTCTGCCCGGGAAGGTCCAGGCTCCCACGGGAAGCGGGTCTGGGGAGAGCTGCCTCTGTGCTGCCCGTCCCCCTCCGCCCCACGGCCACCTCCCCGCGAGGCCACCTCCACTGCCCTCTGCAGCAGCAGCAGTGCCCGGGTCACCCCTCTCCTGCCAGAGGTGACTTAGTCATCTGTCCTCACCCCAACCTGACTATCTCCCCCGTGAGGAAAACCCAGAGTCCCAACTTGAAGGCTGCTTGCTCTGAAGCTGCGGGTCAGGCTGGACCACCCCTCCCCTGACCCCCGCCCAACCCTCCCGGAGCTCCCTCCGGGGGCACCTCTGCGCTCTCCTCACCTGGCTTCCTCTTCCCCTCCTTCAGCGCACGGCTGAGGCCCCAGAGACACCAGGCTGGGCTCAGGGCCCTCCTCTGCACCCCCGTCCCCCGTCCCCAGGAACTCAGTGCAGCCATCCACTTCCGCCCTCGGACAGGGGCCTCCGCAAGGCTCCTCCCATCGAGCCTCCCTCCTTCCGTGTCCCCAGGCTTGGCCAGTGTAGGTGCCAGTGGACGTCCAAGCAGAAGCTTTGTCCGGAGCTCAGATGCATGCCTATCGTGATGGTGGGAGTGGGGGTGGGGCAGAGGGCGCCGCCCTGGACCTGTGAGCTGGCAGCCCAGGGGGCCAGGAGGAAATGAAGAAGACCTGTTTCCTCTACAGTTCGCCTTGGTCTTGGCCCAGCCAATTCGGGGCCTAGGTGGCCAGTTAGCTCTAGGCTAGCGGCCTTAGCCCCCAGAGATCCCACTGTAGACAGAGCTCCTGTTCTGCACTGGATATCTGAATCCTTGTAGCGGGTACATGCGGTGAGGTTGGGGATGGATCGTGATGCCCTATGCCCCTTGGGGAGAGGCGGGGCATCCCAGCAGGTGAGTTGTGTGCCCCAAGACATGGTGGTGATAAATGGAATATTTATAAATGGAATATTTCCTGCCATATCAATAAACAAAGGAGGTCACAGTCACCAGTGATTGCAGCCCTCCAACGTGAGCAGGTGAGGCCTGACGAAACTCGGGGCTGAAAAGAATCCCTGCCATCTAGCAGCCATCAGACTGCAGCCACTCCCTGCGGTGAGCGCTGAGGAAACTCAGGATGTGAAAACACAGGCTCCAGATAGCTAAGGTGCACATCAATCAAGGAATGATTTCAGTGAGCCCAGACTCTTGCATCTTCCCATATATAGAGAAGTGCTAACTTCCTTAACTTGAGATGTCTGGTTTTCTTTAATTAACAATAATCCTTTGACAATTCCCCACTACCTGCCCTTTGTTGCAAAGCTCCTGTATATCCCGGCCCCTCCCCTGGCCTCCTGGGAGCAGTTTCTCAGAGCCATCTGAAACGCTGTCTCCCAGGCTGCAGTACTCATTTTGCCCCCAGTAAAACTTAACTCGCAACTCTCACGTTGTGCATTTTTTTAAGTCAACAGTGGGGTTCCCAGCTACATCCCATGCTGGTGAAAACCTGACACCCACTGGGGCCAACCTGTGTGGAGGGCATCCGTGTGGAGGGCCCCCCCCAGGGGCCATCTTGGGGCTTCCTGGGCAGGCAGGCCTCTTGGGGTAGGGCCGGAAGGTCTGAGCCACTGCCGCTCTGGAGCCCCAGTGTCCTGCTTCTGTTCGGCTCACTTGGCTGACCTCTGCATGCCTGGCCCTGACCCATGTCCCTGGCTTCATTGTCACTGGGCCTGATGGCCTCAGCTCACGTGCTAATTCTAGGTCTGGAGCTGCAGTTGAAGTCACCCGGGCCCTGCAGGATGGCTGAACTGGGGGCCAGGAAGTGGAGGTGAGCTCTGGGTGCCCTACAGCCCTTGATCTTCCTCTCTCGTCTCCAGAGAAGGGCCCTACCTGCGTGTAGGGACGTGACAGGGAGCCCAGGTGTGACCTGGGGGGCGGGGAATGGATGAAAGTGTCGAAGCCCTGGTACAAGCAGCCTAGAGTTACACTATGATGACCAGACACTCCAGGCTCGGGGACCTCCGGGGATGCACCCAGGCGGCTCTCCCGGGCATCTGCCTACACGGTGGCTCGGCTACCCCGGAGCGCCCCGGGGATGTCCCCATCTCCGCCCCTAGCAGCCTTGCCCCCAGTGGAGGAGAGGCCACCCTAGCTGGCAAGGAGCCTTCAGAAGGAAAGTGACCAAGGAAGCCTGAACCTTTGGGAGTCCCGTGTCTTCAGTGGATGCCCATTTGCCAGATGGAGGGTCTGGGGAGAGCAGTGCAGGGCTCCCAGTAGGCCTTGGTGGCCTAGAAACTATTTTGAATAAGGCATTTGGGTCCCCCAAATCTCTGATTTGCCTGAAAGCAGAGACGCCCAAAAGAACTCCAAAGAATCCAATTGTCAAAAATCCCCTCTTGGAGCCACCAGTAAAGACTGTTTCCACGAGGACGCCCCTGCCCTTCTCCTAGGGGCCCAGGAATCCTTCCAGAGAGTCACGTGTTTTCCTGCCAGTACCCTTCTCCCCATCCCCTTCCCCTAAAATGTACCCGTAAGGCGGCATATAAGCCTCACGTTCTAATTCCCCGAGTCAAATTTTTCTGTGAACTCCCAAGTACGTATGCAAAGGAATAAAAATCTGTCTTTTCTCTCCTATAATCTCTCTCTTGCCTCCAAAACTGAACATAAGAGGACAGGGGAAAAGTTTCACCTCCCTAACGGGAGATGTTTCCAGAACCTCTCACACGTTGAGGGGAGCCGGGATGAGGAGGGGCGGTAGGCCCGGGGTGGGGGTCAGCCGACCTCCTTCCTACTGTGCACCACGTGGTCTGGGTCCATGCCTCTGCCTGGCCAGCCTGGTGAACTCCTATTCACCTGTCCAAGCCCTTCACAGGCACTCCCTCCTTTGCCTGAGTGTCCGTTTTTGTTGCCCTCCACGAATCAGGTCCTGCACCAGGTAGTTTAGGTAACATGATGTCCTTACTGTTTAGAACCAGGTACAGACAGGGGAGGTGAGGCTTAGAGGGCCCACAGGGCTGACACTTGTGCTGGGCTGACACTTGTGCTGCGCTGACCAGGCCGGCCCCTCCCCTGGGACACCCCACGACCCAGCTGTTAGGGCCCACACACTGCCCCCACCTTAACCATTTGCTCCGAGGTCCGGGCAAGCTCCTCTGCCTCTCTGGACCCCAGTTTCTCCCCTGCACCATGAGGCATTTTTACCTGGGCCCCTTCTGGCCCAGAAAGTCTGCACAGAGTAGGAAACCGTCCACACGGATGCAGCGTTGCTATTGTATTTAGCAACTGCAGAAACAAACTCACCATGTGTTGTATTTTGGCCCTAAAAAGAGGCCATTTGAAGAGGGTAGGCTGGCCTTTCTGGCCCCGTGTGTCCGGCAGCTGGGAGCTGGGGCTGGCTGGGAGAGGAGGCCAGAGGAGCCTGGGGTCAGGCTTGTTTTATGTCAGGATGTCTCGGGCTGCGGAGGAGCCTCCGTGTTGCCAAAACAATGTTTAAAACATCTCGGAAAACGTGCAGCTGCTTCTTTTCCATGGAACTTGTGCCCAGCGCTCCCAGCTCCTCCGTGAGGGTGGGCACTGGGCGACGGGGGAGTGGGGGCCGCCGGCTCCAGAAAGAGAGAGAGAGAGAGAGAGAGAGAGAGAGAGAGAGACTGCGGCCCTGGTGGGCTCCATCCTCGCCTGTGCCTGGCCTACAGCAGGCCCTGCCCCCGCCCTGCCCTCTCCTTCCCGCCCTTTCCCTGCACTCCCCCTTACCTCCCTCTCTTCCTGCTTCCCCCCTACTCCCTCTCTCCCTTCCTCTCTCCCCCCACCAGCCTCCCGGACTCCCTCACCACCCACCCCAGAGTGTCAGAGCTCAGCCTCTGTTTCCTTCCCCCCCCAGACCACCCTGGGACCTGGGCATAAACCCATTTCACAGATGAGCCTCCAAGGCCGGGGTAGGGGCACAGCTGAGTCTGACCCACCCAGTGTGAAAGCTGGGAGCTGGGCCAGCTGCAGAATTTGTGGGCCCCAGTGCAAAACGAAACCGCAGGGGTCCTCATTCGAGGAAGATTAAAAATCTCAAGAAGGCAACCCACAGATCACGGCATCCTGAGCACGGCCTGTCTGGGCCTTCGCCCCACCCCACTTGCACTCATGCCCGAGGCTGCGGGTGTGACTGGCCCCAGGTCCTGGTCACAGGCCCTCCTGCCCCACTGACCCTGATGGGCCCTGAAGTTGCGGACACTAGGGGGCAGAGGAAGCCTACCCAAGCAGGGGCCTGGCCACGGGCAGCCCAGGGGACCTGAGGGGTGCCCTGGGCTGGGGCGGTGGCTCCTTCCTCAGGTAGTACCCTGGGCCTCGGGGTTGCAGGAACCGTCTAGAGACTCGGTGTTGGGCCTTGAGGCTCTTGCAGATGGAGGGTTTGGCCAGGCCTTACTTTGGAGCCGCGGGCCTGGGGCAGGTCACCCCAGTTCCCAGCAGGCAAAGTGGGAGTCACGGCACCGACCACAGGGGCTTTTCTGAGGACCCTTCCCTTCACATGTGGTCATTCGCACACCACGTGCCGGGCCCTGTCCTCCCATGTCCTAGCTCCAGACAGAGTCCGTTCACTAGTGGGGTGTTGGGCTGTCACGTCTGTGAGGGGCACTTGGTGTCCTCTGGGGACCCTCAGTTCCACCCTGCCAGGATTCCCAGCTGGAATCAGAGCCCTAGGACCTGGCCCTGCCCCACTGTCAGCTTTTCCCAGGAAAAGGCTGGGTGGTCTGAGCTGGGGGCTTCTCTGGCCTTCGGGGTACAAACTGCATCTGATCGTGGCTCCGGCCCCTGCGGCGGGCAGGACCCCGAGGTGCAGGGAGAGCCGGGGAGGAGGCTGCGGGCTGCCCTCCACGAGGTCCCAGCCCAGGCTTCTGTCCCGTCTTCCCCATGTGGGGCATCTCTGGGGGAGTGAGGGAAGCACTCGGCTTTCCTCCCCAACTTTTCCTCCTGTCCGGGCCGCGCCTCACATCTGCTCGGGAAGCCTGCCCTGACACCCGCATTGGGTGTCCGTTTGGGAGGCCGAGGGGTGCTGGGACTGGGCTGGCTTTGGGGAAGAAGCTCTGTGAGCCTCTGACTTGGGCCGACTTGCTTTCGTCTTGGAAACTCGGGAGGTGGCGGGGCTCCGGCTAAGCGCCGGGGCTGCGCTCGGCCAAGCACTGGGGCTCAGCTTCGCCGTCCTGACCTGGGCTGAGCCTGGCGGCTGGAGCACCCAGCAGCTGCATGGCTGGGGAGGGGGTAATGTGACCCCCCTGGGCATCTGTGACAGGGGGTGGCCGTCCCCCCTGCTTGGGTTGCTGTGAGATCACATGCATTCGGTGCCTGGGTCCCCGAGCACAGCGCGGTCCCCGGTCAGTGCAGCCCTATGGCTCCTGCCTTTCTTTTGGAAGATCTGCAAGGAGGCGGGTGGCTTGCGTGGGGAGGGGGAGCAGGAAGGGGGCCTTGCGGGCCCTGCGTACCCCACCAGCAGCCGCCCACACTGCCCTCGGGATGAGGCCAAGCCCTGCCGATGCCCCTCCCGTGGACCTGTCTCCTCCCCCAAACACTCTGCTTCTGTAGCTTCCCCTGGGGGAGCATTTGCAGACCCCTCGGGGTGGGAGGATGTGCTGGGCAAACGCCCAGAACCTTCCAGAGCCACCTCCTGGGTGTTCCGTCATCACGGGCTTCCCCAGCAGTGCCTCACGTCTGAGGTCTGCAAGCAGCAGAGCGGCAGGGGCTGGAGCAGGGCGCCTGGGGCCAGGCCGTCCCCTGCCTGCTCCGTGCCGACGCTTTCCGTCAGCGCTGCCTTGGCCGGTGCCGGCCTCCTGGTCCTCACAGTGGGACCCCGGGGGGGGGGAGGATTTAGCCTGGCCTGGAGATAGTGCCCAACATCCGCCTTGGAGACACTTCACGCACAGACACTCCAGGCACACAGTTGGCACTCAGTGTGTGTTTAGGGAGAGGATGGCCTGTACAACCGTAGGAGACACTCGCTTTCCTCCCCAGGCATCAGCTGTCTGCGCCATCAAGACAAGGGGAGGGCCAGAGGCAGCCCCATCCCGGCTCTGGGATGCCACCGGGGCCTGGTCTGGCCTCCCTCTCGCTCCCTTCCACTGTGGCCTCCTGGGAGCCCCTCCTGCCTCAGGGCCCTTCCACTGTGGCCTCCTGGGAGCCCCTCCTGCCTCAGGGCCCTTGCACTGTGGCCTCCTGGGAGCCCCTCCTGCCTCAGGGCCCTTCCACTGTGGCCTCCTGGGAGCTCCTCCTGCCTCAGGGCCCTTCCATTGTGGCCTCCTGGGAGCCCCTCCTGCCTCAGGGCCCTTGCACTGTGGCCTCCTGGGAGCCCCTCCTGCCTCAGGGCCTTTGCGTCTGCTGCGCCCTCCGCCTGGAGCACTTTCCCAGAACTCCAGGTTCTCTCCGCCGCCGCCGTGTCCTCACTCGGGTGTCGCTTCTGAGGTTTCCCCCCACCCAACCCTGCTCTCCATCTCCTCCCTGCATCTTCCTTCCTCAGGTGGGGTCGGCATCCCGTATGCTTGTTTATCTGTTCTCTTCGGGGGACCCAGAGGAGAGACATAGGCTTTGTTCTGGGCTGTGTCCGTGGTGCCAGGGCAGACCTCGCACACAGAGGCGTGGCTTTGGCCCCGAGGGAAAGCCTGGCCCTGGGAGCTGGGCGAGCCCGCTGCTGCTGGTGGGAGAGGCCTGCGTGTCCCCCACCCTGACCGGCTCCTGGGGCCCTGGGCTCGGGGGAGAGGCACGGGCCAGTTCTGCAGGGCAGAGGAGGGCAGAGTTGGAGAAGGGCATGAAGGGGAGGGGCGTGAAGGGCCAGCAGAGAGGAGGGGGTGCCGCTGGTCCCAGTAGGGTCCCCCCCACCCCCTGGGGAGCCTGCTTGGGTGAGGCTGCCGGCCGGGGCGGGCGCTCAGGAACTGCCACGTGGACGCGGCCTGCACTCTTCCTTTTCTGCACCCATGTTCAGGAAATGAACTTCTCCCTCCTCCTTTTCTGGGTGGCTTCCCGGGGAGGGTGGGGCTGTGAGGGGAGGCGGGCCCTGGCCCAGGAGATGCTCCTGATCCCCTCTCCCCACCAGGCATCCCCACCCCCAAAACAAGCCACACCCCAACTCCGCCCGCCCCGGAGCCCTGAAGCCCAGGGTGGGTGTGGGTTGGCTGGGATGCAGCCAGAGTCAGCGGTCCCTCCAGCCCTGACACATTATCAGAGTGGGGATCCCTGGAAGCTTCCAGAGCCCCTGGAGGATCTCAGCACAAGTCCGTGAACACACACGGGACCCCCACCTGCACCGCCGGCTGGCTGTGGCTCTCTGGTGGGCCTCGCTTTGCCCCTCTGTGTGCCGGGCTGAGAGCTGCAGGGATGGCCAGGTGGGTGTGGACCCGACGTGCGGCTTTGGTGGTGCGCAGGCTGGTCCCAGCTTGGCCACGTCCCAGCTCTGCAGCCTTGAGCGAGTGGCTTTTGCTGCCTGAGCCTCAGTTTCCCTGCCTCTGTAACGGTGTAAATGCTCAGTCGGTGGGAAGAGTTGTGGCCACCAAGGCGACTGCTCGTGCCCCCGGAGCTGGTGGGGCAGCCTCGAGGGACCAAGTGAGGCCAGAGCCCTGGGAGGGAGGGGGGTGTGGGAGCGGGCACACAGGAATGCCTGCCCACCGCCTCCCGCCGCCTCCCAGGCCGGCTTCTCCTGTGCCAACCCCGAGACGAGCTCGCTCCCCAGCCCTGCCATCAACAAGTCTAGGACTGTGGCCTGGACGCCACCATTGCTCCTCCACCGCGACTGACTCAGCCTGTGGGGAGCCCGGAGGGAGGGGGCTGGGGAGGGCGGCCGAGCGGATGCCTGGGCCCGGGCCTGGAGCAGCCAAACCGCCCCACTCTGGGCGAAAGTCCAGCCGTGCCCTGGAGCCAGGGTCCGGGGCAGGGGCGCGCTGACGAAATCAGACTTAGACACAAGCTCACGTCCCCTCCGCCCCCTCCTCCCTCTGGCGGGAGTCACTCACCCCGCCTTGTAAATGTGCTCTTGTGTACACTTTGGAAGGGGAAAGAATGTTAAGTCTTTGTGAAGTTTTATTTGGGAATACAGAAACCAGGTGGACAAAATTAGTTGCACCTAGGTTTTATAACTCTTGTGACATCTACTAAGAATGCTTCAAGTGCAGTTTTTGATACTCCTTTCAAGGGAAGTGGGAAAACACGTCTGAATTCAGTACTTGAGGAAAATTCAAGTCCCTTGGGATGCAGTTCTAAGCCAGCTTTTGTTTCTCTCTTAAAAGGTCAGAAGTCCCGGGGCTCTGGGGTGGGGCGGGCGGGCGGGGGGTGGGGGGAGCGTGGAGGGCATCCGGGTGGTTCTGGCTGGGATACTGTTGCCCAGGGGCGTGCGGCTGAGCAGAGCAGGTGGTGAGCCTGCTGTCAGTTCTCAGCTCGCACCCCCAAACCCAGCGGGCCCCTCTGCACCCCAGCTTGCAGATGGCGGGCTTTCCTCCTCCATCTCGCTGTGTGGGGCCCCGGACCGCCGAGGAGGAAGCCGAGGGGCTGGCTGCGCTACAGCGGGATGGTTCTAGGACACATGACCCTGCCCTCGGAGGGTCCTGGCTTCCACTCTGCCGGGGCCACGGTGCACCAGGCGGTGCCGTTCGCAAGGTGCGTGATTCTCCGCTGAGGACAGCCTGCTCCAGCCTGGGGGCCTCTCTGTTTCTCCCGCTGAGGCGGGTCTGTTTTCCCGGCCAGGGGACAAGCCCCGTGTGTCCGTAGTCTCTCCCAACGCATCCTCCTCCCCGGACGACTCTAGGACCCGGTCTTTGCTCCGGCGCCCTCAGACCGAATCCCACGTCTGCTCCCCGTCTCTCCACTGCTGGGGTGCCGCCCCCTCGTCCCTAATCAGGCTATGACTTAACCCTAGTCATGGGCCCTGCGTGCAGGGGAGGAGGGGTGATGTTACCCACCAGGGTCCTTGGCCTCCTTAATCAATAGAAATTGACAAGAGGCCAGATAAGAAGTTCAGGCGAGGCTGTACTGGGGCCCCTGCTGCAGCGGGGGTGGGGGGAGCGAGCGAGAATAAACAACAGGTTCCCTTGCTCGCTTCCTCCCTGAGGGAGGGGCGAGCTGGTTCCTTATATGGGGTGAGGGTAGGGTGCCCACCCCTTGGTGGTGTCGCGTGCAGGGGGCATGCGCAGTTCCCTGCTTTTGCTCCCGGCTTCTCAGAAGTGGAAGTTGGGTTGTTTTGGTCTCTTTGTATCTTTGGTCCAGAATTTGCCCCACCTGCGCATGCACGCAGTTATTTTTAGTCCCTTATGGTTTCTTTGTATTTCGCCGCTGGAGGAGACGTGTGTCCAGGTGCAAGCACTGCAGCAAAAGGTCCCGGGTCCCGGGTCCCGGGTCCCAGGTCCCAGGTCCCAGCCTGCCTCAGCCACACTTACTGTCTCACAGGGGAGGCCCCCCACTGTGTGGGCAGGGGTGGGGTGTAGCTTGCAGGGCTGGGTGGGCTCCAGCTGTGGCTCAGAAGGCTTGGAGGACCTGGGGACGGGCATCTTCAGATATTTCATCCCATGTGTTGTGGTTCCAGCTTCCCCCAACCAGGCCCCTGACCTTGGCCCGGCTGGCCTGCCTGGTTGGACGTTTGGCTGTCTGTGGGGTCCAGCCACTCTGACCATCCTGGCCCTCGGACTTGTGCTGGGTGTTCTCAGCCGTCCCCTCCCCTCAGGGCCCCTGGCTTTCACACCTGGGCTGTAACTGCCTGGCCCCGCCCCCAGGGGTCCCTTGTCTTTCTCTGGGACATTGGTGGGCTTCGCAATGACCGTCCAGTCCTTAGTCCTCACAGGTACCATCTGGTCCCCTCCAGCAGCAAGGCAGTCCCAGGTCCTCCTGTTCAAAGTTTCGACACCTGGGCCGCCAACCCTGCAGGGGGTCTGAGCCTCGCGGGCCAGCGGGGATGGAATCCATGAGCGTTTCGCTCCCCACCCCCCTGGAAGGGGGGCTGCCTTCTCAGGCCACTCGGGAACCACTGTCTCAGGCTGGGTGTTCCGGAAGCAGATGCTGTGCCGGAGTTCGGGGGCCGGATGTGTGTGAGGGGTCCACACTGCGCAGGGCAGGGGGAGGCGGGACTGGGCCGAGAAAGTGGCTGCAGGGGCTTCAGGCCTGTAAGGCGTCGCCTATCCCCGAGGGCGCCCCAGAGCAACTGCCCCCCACAGAGCATCCAGCGTTAGGCTGCGGTGGCTGGACCTCTAGAGTGACCTCTCGCTCACTCTGAATGTGGGGTGCAGGGAGGGGCGAGACCTCGAGGGGGGTGACAGCTAGAGGCTGAGCGCTGACCGCTCCCTGGGGCTGGGCGGTGGGACCCCGATGGAGAAGCTGTGCCAACCCCAGGTCCTACAGGGACATCAGGGCTCAGTCATGCTTGAAAGGACTGCTGCCTTCCCCGATTTTACAGCAGTGCCAGGCGAGGGCTGGCGCAGCCCGGGGGTGGGGGTCGGCCGTGGAGGTGGGGGAGGTCGGCCTCCAGCACCCTGGACGCCTCTGGTCTTTACTGTCTGTCTTCCTGGTGGGCTGGCGGTTCTGTGCGGGCAGGGGTGGGGTCTGCGGTTTGCCGCTGTAGCCGTTCTGGGCATGGCTCAGCTGTGTCTATTTTGAGCACCAACTGTGTGCCAGGCTCTGATGATTTCCCAGAGGAGTACCGAATGGGTGTGGCCACCCTCGTGTGTCTCCTGCTGGGTCCCCCACCTTGTCAGGACCTGGGGCTTTGATTCCGGGGTGGTGAGTCTGAGCAGGGAGCCTCATGCAGCTGGCGGGACCTCGATGGCCTTTTAAACATTTGAAGGGAGGAAAAGCTTCTTGTTTTAGTTTGCTCATGGGTTGGCAGAGAAGTGACCTTTCAGGCAATTTCTGAAGCGGCAGTAAACTGTGATTGAGGCAGGAACTGGGTCAGGACGTGTCAGCGAATGGGTGAGGCCAGCGGTCCTGTCCCAGCACCGGCTCCCTCGGGGCTCCTCTGTCTGCTGGACTCGGTGGGTCTCCTCACCAACCTCTGACTCACCTTGGGGACAGATTCACTGGTTGGACTCAGAAGGGCGAGTGGCCACGTGGTGTCTGGGCCGGAGGCACCGCCATTCACGCATCCGTTCCAAGGAGAACCATCCCTGGCTCAGAGAGGCCTGTCACACTTGGTATAACCCCGTCGCCCCAAACCTATTTTACTGTGGAATCTTCTTTTCTCAAAACACCTGTTACTCTTGCATGCACACTGGTGTTTGATGGAAAATGTTTGGGGAAGGTTTTGGGCGGGTCTTTTTATTGTCAAAGGAAATAAGAGGAAGTCCAGGGTAGATTCCCTTGTCCATGGTTGAGGGAGAGACATCTAAGCTTCTCTTTGCAGATGGCCATGGGGGTCTCTTATGGACTGAATGTGCCACCCCCTTCATCTAACCCCCAGTGGGAATATATTTGGACATGGGGCCTTTATGGAGGTAATTAAGGTTAAATGACATCATACGGGTGGGGCCCTGATCCTATATAATTAGTGTCCTTATAAGGAGAGATGAGTCTCTCTGTATCTCTTTCTCTCCCTGCCATGTGAGGACAGTGGGAAGGTGGCCATCTAAAAGCCAGGAAGAGAGCTCTCACCAGAGACTGAATTGGTTGGAACTTTGATCTTGGACTCTCAGCCTCTAGAACTGTGAGAAATGCTTTGCTGTCCAAGCCCCCAGTCTATGGCATTTTGTTATGGCCGCCTGAGCAGACTAAGAAAGGGTCTGAATGTCCAAATGCTTAGCAATGCTAATGCAGCATGAATGGTGGCTTTGGTTAAGCAAATACAACAATGACACCCTTGGGTGGTAGCCAGAGAGAACTGAGCTTGGGGATCCTCTGGTGAGCTGGAGACCTTGGGAAAGAAAGGGGCGACAGGATCCCACCGGAGCCGAGGTAGGTTCCCAAGTCACAATTGGCTTAGAAACCTCGAGCATGAGTTTGTGTTTTGGGGTCTGACCTTCTTTCTGGTTAATGGGTCTTGGGAGCCATAGTGCTCTTCAATATTTGAGTAGTACTTTGTGCATTTTAGCATGATCATTGAAGTTAGAGATACTATTTTATTTAAAACGCTCAGCAGAGTAAATCCTCTGTCCAGTATGGCTGCCACTTTGAGCATCTCATGCTCACCACCAACGTAGCAGTGTGAAATAACACACTTTTGCCATCTCGCAGTTTCTGGGGCAGGAGGCTGGGTTGCATCTGGAGGCTCAGCCGGGGAAGAGTCCAAGCTCCTGTGGCTGTTGGGAGGATCCAGGTGCTTGTGGGGTGTCACATGAGCGCCTCCGTTTCTTGCTGGCCGTGACCTGGGAGCTGCCCTCAGTTCCTCACTGGCTGTTGGGGGGGCTGCCCTCAGGCCACCCTCAGTCACATGGGGCCCTCTCACACAGCAGCTCCTTCATCAAAGCCAGTAGGGGAGACAGTCTCCCAGAAAGATGAGCGTTATGGAATTCTGTAAAGTACTCGTAAAGGGGACATTCCATAACAGTTGCTATAGTCTAGTGATTACAGACAGGTCACAGGTCAGCCCCCACTCAAGGGGAAGGGGTCACACCAGGAGGCTTGGATCATGAAGCCACTTTAGAATCCATCCGGCAGAGTCTGTTCTTTGGCCCCCAGTGAGATTCAGGTCCCTCCCGCCTGTAAAATACAGTTACCCTTCCAAGGGTCCCAAGAGTCTCACCCCATTACCTCATCTGCTCAAAGTGCAGAGGCTACACAGTTGGGTGTTTGGTGAGGGACTGTCCCCAGACGTCTGACCCCCCATTTTTTTTTTTTTTTTGGCCATTCCATGCTGCGCGGCGTGCAGGATCTTAGTTCCCTGACCAGGGATCGACCCTGAGCCCCCTGCAGTGAAAGCGTGGAGTCCTAACCACTGGACCGCCTGGGAAGTCCCCTGACCCCCCATATCTGCCCGAGGTGCATGAGAAGGAGAGCGGGAAGAGATGCTACAGAGGGCGGGGTACCAGCAGGTGGCCTCCGGTGGGAACAACAGCCAGGCCCGCGGGGGTGTGGGGTGGGGTGGGCACTGCAGCAAGGGGAGGTGCCCACTCAGTACAGGTGCCTGGGTTTCTGCACAGAATTTCATCCTCGGGATTATGCGGGGTGGAGATGCGCATCCTGAAATTTAAATCGAGTTTGTTTTGCATACCAACGAGTGATGTGCAGCCCTTGGCTCTCCCTGCATCCCTCCGCAGGGCCCTTGTGAGACTGTGCTGGTGCTGGCTTGGCCTGGTCCTGGGCTCGAGGGGAAAGCAGGTCGCACCCTCCAATGCAGAGCATGACGAGGACCTAGTCGGCCCCGGACCCTGAGGGCCTGACCTTGGGTTCACCAGGACAGAGGCCAGGGACATACACTTCCTCTCAGAGCCGGGCCTGGTCAGTGGAGGGACAATAGGAAATGTCCCACTTCTGACTTGCCCAGGGCCCGTATCTGTCAAATGGGAAGAGCGATCCGGCTTTGTGCGCCTCACTTGGATGGTAATGAGCGTCAGGTGGGAGGCTGGCATCTTAAGGCGCTATGAGGTGGGGGACATGCACCCACAGGTAGGATTATTGCACAGGGTTGTTCAGGGGTCTGGGCGCTGTGCACCTTGCGGGGGGAGGTGGGCAGTGGGATAGCCCCTCCAGACACATTTGGCCTCATCTGTTGAAGCTCAGCCTGCCGTACGCTGTGACTCAAGGCTCTTCCCCTTGGGAAATGCACACATGGGCCCCAAGAGATGTGTACAAACATATTTCGACAGCCCAAAGCGAGAGGCAACCCAACTGTCCCTCCACAGGAAAATGGGTAAGTAAATTGTGGTGTGTGTAGGCAAACAACATTCAGCAATGAAAATAAAGGATCTTTAGCTATGTAAATGCACGATGAATGTCAAATGTAACGTGCAGAGGAGACCGAACACCAGGAAGAGGCAGGCAGCACCGTGCCACTGACGTGAAGCTGGGAAACAGGCAGGCGGCACTGAGCTCTGGGATCTCGGGTGAACAAAGAGGTGGGGAAATGAAAGGAAATGGGGGACCGGGGGCCAAAAGAGGGTGGTTCTGGGGAGATGGGGCGCATGGGACTGGGGTGCAGAGTGGTCTCAAGACGATAGGTAAAGTTTCCTTTCTTAATCTGGGTGGTGGGCATGGGAATGCCGATTTCATTTTTATTGTCTTTAAAATAAAATATCCCCACGTTATAACCTTTTCTATATCTGGTACCTAGGATAATACATACAGAACGGCTTCCCAGGTGTCATAATGTCCTTTTCACGCATTACCCTCACTTAATCCTCACCATCCATCCGTAACCACCCTTGTTGTTGCCCCCATGAAAGATGGTCCATCGGGCTGCTGCTGGGGACCAGGTTCCGGGTCAGTGATGACATTTCCCAACACCCCTGTTGCACCTGGGTGGAGCCATGTGGCCAAGGCCCAGCCAGGGGAATGTGGGCGCCATCTTGATCCCTGGTCCATAAACCCTCCACACAACCCCCCACGCGGTCCCTTCCTACGCTAGCTGGATGTTGATGTGGACACAGATGTCCATGGTGACTTTGGGAAACCACACGTGGAAGAGTCTCTGGCAGAGCCTCTGTGAGCCTGGGTCCCTGCACAGCTCCCTGGCTTGGAAGACCAGGCCACCCGCCTGCATGATCATTGGCTGTTACACAAGAAGAAGCAAACTTTTATTTTCTTGAGCCACTGAGATTTGGGCCTTATATATGACAGCAGGGGTCAGCAGACTATAGTCTGGGAGCCACATTTGTTGCCTGCTTTCATGTGGGCCTGAGCTAAGAATGGTTTTCCATGTAAGGCTGGGGTGACTTCAGCTGTGCCGAAGCTGGGTTGGCCACCCGTCTCCATACACCTCCTTGGTTCTGAGATGAACTTTTCAGTTCATGGTTCATGGTCCTGTGGGCTGGAGAGCTTATCCAAGGATAATAACCATGGGCTCATGAAATCATAGGATTCTTGGGGCTGGACGGGACCACAGAGGGCCCTCTGCTCCATCTCCTTGTTGGACAGAGGGAGAGACTGGCCCACAGCGGGCAGGGCGGGCCAATCTCAAATGACCTCGTGTCGGGAGGTCTAGAAGCTGAGACCTGGCATCCTCTGGAGGCCTGGTCACCTTATGCTCTCTCCGCTCTGTGCCTGAGGCACTGGTCACTGCTCTGGGTCCCTGTACCAGGGGGTTAGCTAGAGAGCGGGAGCCCCTCCAGATCTGGGTTTGAGCCCAGGTCATGGGCCCCCCCATCTGCTTTGCTGGGGCTCTGCGGCAGATGGTGTGGAACAGAAGCCCAGATCAAAGGAAGCCGTGTCCGCTGACCCTCTGTTCTTTTCCTGGGTGTGTCCCTTCCTCTGTGAGGAGGATGGTGGGCAGGGCTGGACGCAGACATCCCTGGACGCTCCAGCAACAGCCTCTCCACCGGGAACACGCTCTGTGGCCATGAGCACAGCAAGCCCCCTTCCCATCTGCTGTTGGAGACCCTGACGGGATTCCCCTCGCTTTGTCGACACAGTGCTGCCTCCTCCAGCCTCCTGGAGTCTGTCTCACTCTCTTCCCCGGCGAAGACTGCGAATGACGAGTGAACGCCTTTTCTGATATTGACACATGGACAAACTTGACCTCTGGGAAAGCGACCCAGCTTCCAGCTCTCCATCTGGTGGCCAGGGCTGTCTATCCCCCACACGTCTGACACAGGAGCTTCCCACTTTGTTTTCCTCTTTTCGTCGGACGGGGGAGGCCTGCTCTGCTCGCCCGGACTCCTCGTTCCTTCATCGATCTGCGGGCACTGCCGGTGGTGGGGCTGCCTCGGCAGCTGCACCACAAAACCACGGCGCCCACTCAGTAGATCAGGCTGCTCCTGCCTGGCTCTCCTCTGAGCGTTCCTCGGAAACCCAGGCTCCACCCGGGCTCCCGGAAGCCTGTACGGAGAGAGCACGGCTACGTGTGTGCCTTCGACCACCTGGACCCGGAAGTGCTTGGGGCACTTCCCCTTCCCTTCCATTGGTGAGAACTAATCACGTGGTTCCACTCAGCCGCAAGGGAGGCTGGGAAACTGGCGGGGCACCGGCCCCCAGCATAACTACACCTCGGAAAGGGAGTCAGATCCTGGCGGGTCAGCTGGTCATTTCTGCCACTGGCTCAGGCCTCCCCATCTTGGCCTGGTAACGCTTCCTTTAACCGTCGACAATCTCAGCCATTTTGTGTTGATTTTATGGTCAGATGATCAGATTTGAGGGCCATCTACCATCTGCCTTCAGATCTTCTGTGCCATCTCTTGTATTCTAGTGCTAGATGAGGGGACAGCGGGAAACTCGGCCATGTACTGGGTTGAACTTTTGGCTAGACTTTGTGGGTGAGCAGACTCTCCCGTCTCCTCCACCAGCTGCCTCTCCTGCACTTCGATCTGTGTTACCGCTGGGATCACGGAAGCAGAAGTATTTTGATGGAGGCATCTTTCTAGCTGAAGCAGGAGGAGATACTCTAAGACAGTGGCAGATTCTTAGCACCTCTGCCACAGCCCCACGGGCCATTGTTAGTTGGCCACTGAGCCCCGAAGAAGCCTCAGAATCCTTCTTAACATGGAGCCCCAGGGGAAAATAAATGAAGGCCAATAAAATGAGAAAAGCAAAGACTGCTTATTCAGGGCTTGCTATAGCAAGGGAGTCAGGTATCACGACTTTCATTTTGGCAGAGACTCAGAGGCAGGCAGGGGAGTGGGTAAGTGGTGTTTTTTAAAAAATTTATTTATTTTACTTATTTATTTTTGGCTGCGCTGGGTCTTCGTTGCTGCACATGGGCTTTCTCTAGTTGCGGTGCGCGGGCTTCTCATTGCGGTGGCTTCTCTTGCTGCGGAGCCCAGGCTCTAGGTGCGCGGGCTTCAGTAGTTGTGGCTTGCGGGCTCTAGAGCGCAGGCTCAGTAGTTGTGGCGCATGGGCTTAGTTGCTCCGCGGCATGTGGGATCTTCCCGGACCAGGGCTCTAACCCGTGTCCCCTACACTGGCAGGCGGAATCTTAACCACTGTGCCACCAGAGAAGTCCCGGAGTGGGTAAGTTTTATAGTGGAAAAGAGGGAACGGATATGCCCTGATTGGAGGCTGCTGGTCTGGGGAAGATGTAGGAGGGCTAATCAGAAGCAGGCATCCCATGTGATTGGTTAGGGTGCAGAGAGTGGATGCTGGAATCAGTTCCTTACTACTGATAACTGGTTTTCCAGAATCTCGGCTGTAGCAGTGAGGAAGGGTCTACTCCTTGCAGACAGATACTGATGCCTGATACCGCCTGGAAGGAAGCTTCCTCTCCCTCCGGATTTCGGGAGACCATGAAAGTTGCAAATGGCTGAGCCTACACATTAGCATGAAAACTTTGGGGAGGACGCCCTGAAGTCAAGCACGACGTGGGTATGTCCGACATCTAGAAGAGGCAGGCAGTGGGACCTGAGGGTAAATGTCCAGCTCCTTCTTGCCAAAGAGCTTTGGGCTTCACCCACTGATGCTGTGAGGGCAGGCTTTTGCTCTGGTCCTGTTCCCTCTTTTCTGCATAGGTGGTCCTGAAAGAGCAGTTCTGGGGTCAGTGGGCTGCGTTCAAATCCTGACTTCACCGTGTGGGATCCTGGGCAATCTAAGGACCCTTCAGAACCTCCCGGTTGTAAAATTGGGGTGATGGTGGTGCCTGCCATGTTGGGCTGTTGGGCGGAATCCACGAGATAAAGGGGGAAGAACACTTTGCCTGGGACCTTCCCCGAGTGATCGCTCGGCGAAGATACCCAAGGATCATGTTACTGTGTTTCTGTCTGTGCCATGTTGCCCCCAACCTGGCCTGTGTGCACCTAGGGGGCTGGAGCTCTTCATCTTCGTCTTCACTGGAGGAACCCTTCCAGCAGAGCGTTTGTGTGTCGCTGCTTCCTCCAATCAACTCTCCAGAAAGAGCTGTCTATCCCCGGAGGGCTCTGTTTGCCATGTGTGGCTCCACGATTCTTCCCATCTTGCTTCCTCATTTGCATGCTTCTTATCCTGAGTCCGTGTTCTCTCCCTAGATGAAGAATGGGCTTCATTATAATCTGAGCCCCAGACAGGATCCTTTTGTGGCGAGAAATATGGCCCCCAGGACAGTGATCATTACTGAGCCCGGATCCTGGGATACAGTAGGTACATAACAAAGTCATTCGCAAACATCAGGTGCCTAATATGTGCCAGGCACGGTGTAAATGTTTGAAGAAGAGTGGTTTTTCCCCTATTTATGGACGAAGCTCTGGGGTTGGTGACCTGCCATGGGCCACGGAGGGGCCGAGAGCCACGATTTGAAGGGCGGACCAGCTCCAGGGATGCCTACTTAAGTGCTCCGGTGCCCTGACCTCCTTGGTGGCAACAATTTCCCTGCTCTCCCCGCCACACCCACTTGCCTCCCAGCCCCTCCAGCTACAGCAAGTGTGGGGTAAATACTTGTCGTGGTGGAGTTGGAACGTGGACCACTGCTGACTTGTGTAAAATTCTGTATGCGCCCTCGGAGCTGAGGAAATGGGTGTCAGGGAAGGTTTTGGAGAAGGTGGCACATGGCTTTTCTCAAGGACTGGTCGTGGTGCCCCTGTCAGGCCATGTCAGCCCACCAGAAGGGCTGTGTCTAGCCCTCCAGCTGGGGCCTGTGCAGCAAGCGAGCCCAGATCTGCCTCCGAAGGACTTCAACACCAGCATTAAGAAACAGTCCCTAAGTTTCAGAAGAGCTGGCTCAGCCCCGCCCAGCATCTGCTAGAGATTAAGAATCAGTGAATTCGCTCCCCGCCCCACCCCTGCCCTCGAGCCTTACGGGTTTGCTGTGTTCTCTAAACGGACAGTTAAGATTAAAGTGAGTTCCAGGATTTTGTGCAATCCTTGAAGATAAGAAGTCCAGCTGGGGTTTGGAGCAGAATTCTTTGTGCTGCCCAAGCATTCCTGAGAGTCCAGAGTCACAGGGAGGCCGAGCTTCCCACGTGTACGGCTTGCCGTCACCAGCTGGGGGGGCTGGCGGGGGGCTGGGGCCCAGATCAGATGGCATTTCATTCACGCCTTCATTCAGAGACTTGCTGAGTTCCTGCTCTGGGCTGGTACCTTGCCCAGTGCCGAGAATACAATGATGAGAAAGAAAGAAAAACCAAAAAACCCCCAGCCTGTTCCTGCTCCAGAGAAGCTAGCCCTGTAGAGGAGAGGAGAGATTTAGCCAAGTAGCCGAGAACTGAGTGTAATTACCTGGGCGGGAGGTGCTGAGAGGGCAGGTGCCGGAACCACGGAAGAAGCAACGGGACCAGAGCTCATCTCGGGGGCCGGGGAGGAGGGGGGGCTTCCTGGAGGAAGCGGTTTTTGAGTCAGATTTTGACGAATGAGTAGGAACTAGTGAGGGGGAGGGACAGCCTGTGCTCCGTGGCTGGAGGGAGTGGGGCTGGTCCAGGGCTCTAAGGAGGTGAGGCTGGAGCAAAGGCACAGGGGACAGCGGGGAGGCAGTAGGACAGGTTGGTGAGAATGGATGGCCAGCTGGGCTGGAGCAAGGTCCTGGAATGAACCCCGTAGTCTCGGAGAGATCCCGGCGTTTGGGAAGGACAGGGGAGCATGGAACATCACCATTTACTGACCGATGAGGCAGTATTTCAATATTTTGTACCCCGTCCCAGTGGTCCCATGTCCCAGAGGCACTGCAGCCCTGGAGCAATGGGAGGATTTTCATGGGATTAGAGTGTGCGGTGCGGATGTCATCGGGTGGCATCTGGCTAAGCCCCCCTGACCGCAGGGTGAGGACAGGCTGTCAAGGACGTGAAGGGGATGTACCACCAGGTACCAGGGTCCCACTGTCCTCTGGGCGAGAGAGGGTGCTGGACTCCTGGCCAGGCTGGGCGGGGTGGACGTGGGGTGGACCTGGAGTGGAGGAGTGGGGCCCGTGCTTAGTGCTGGGCTCTGGGTCCGTCTGGGTAGGTCCAATTTGAAGCCTCTTTTCCTGGCGCAGGTGGCAAATTCGGCAGTGTCTTCGTCCCTTCGTCATGTGGTCGATTCTGGGGAATGACTTTGTACTTTTCCTTCTCTTCAGACACAACTGCCATCTTCCTGCCCAGGAGGGCCTCAGAGCCTTAGTTTGTCGTAGACTGGCTTCCCACCAAGTCAGACCCCAAGGCGAAGATTTGGATGCAAGGAATTTACATTGGCGGGGATGCTGGGAGTCCCTCCGAGACGGGGGCACCGGCGGGACTGTGCCTGACTGAGCGGCCCTCCGAGTCGTCCCGATGAGGGTGGTGACGGTGCTGGGGTGCTTACTGGCTGTTCTCATCCCGTATTCTTCGAGGGTCATTCTGGGGTTTCGATCCTCTGCATTCGTGGACAGAGCAACCCCACATCAGAGAAACATGAGGAGCAGGGGTCACTAGGGGAGGGGGCTGTGTGCCAGCGGCCTTGGGGCAGGTTGAGGGCACGTGCGCAGGGCATCGGTCCGCCCCTTGCGTTGTTCAGATTGCTCGAGGCTCTCTGTAAGCCCATCCTGTCCTGTCTTAAGACGCTTCAATGTGGTGGCTCTTAGCGTCCCCCCACGCCCACCCCCAAAAAACACCTCCCTTCAGGAGAGCTGGTGGGATGAGCTATAACACTGTCACTCCAGTGCCTTCCACTGCATCGGCGAGACGCACCGCCCGGCACCCGCACCCTGTACCCGCCCTTCTCCTGGCCTGGGTTGCTTGCTGTGAAATAACTGCAGCCTTCCAGACCCGGGGTGGCTGCTATGATTGTCCACTGACTGTCATCCCCAGGGCGGCTGCTATGATTGTCCACTGACTGTCATCCCCAGGGCGGCAGCCCCAAGAGGGGGCCCAGGACGACGCCTCCCTGCCCCCATTACACAGAGAGGGGGCAGAGAGGTAGGTTGGAGAGACTCCTTACTTTGCTTCAGGCTCAGCTGCCGAGAGGAACCCAGAACCAGGCGGCAATTGTCACGTTAGGTTCACAGGGACCCTTGTGAACTTCCCTGAAGGAAGGGTTTCATCCCTGGGGACTGGGACCTCTCATCCTACAGAGTGTGAAGCTGTGGGGTTGGGAAGCACAGATTCCCTGGTGGGCACGGGAAGCCGTAGCGAGAAGGCTCACTCCGCCCTCCACACCTTGGTTCGGGGACACGTGTCTTCTAATTACTGGGGTCAGAGCAGTCACCGTACAGTGGCCATCGGTTCAAAATGCATATTGTACCTTGAAGGACGATGGTTCAAAATATATACTGAATGTTTCTCTTTTCTCTTTCACTTAATATACTTCTATCAAGATGAAATTCACTAACGTAATTTTCCGCTTTAAAGTGAACAATTCAGCGGCATTTAGCGTGTTGACAATGTTGGGTGACCATCACCTCTATCTAGCTCTCAAACATTTTTATCGCCCCACAAGAACACCCCACACCCATGAAATAATCTCTCCCATTCCTCTTCCTCCCATCTCCTGGCAACTACTGATCTGCTTTCTGTCTCTACAGATTTGCGTATTCTGGATGTTTTATATGCATGGGATCAAACGATGTGCGGGTCTTCCACGCCTGGTTTCTTTCACTGAGTAATGTTTTCACGGTTCATCCACGTTGCAGCATGGACCAGTACTACATCCCTTTTTGTGACTGAATAATATTCCACTGCATGGATAGACTGCATTTGTTTATCCATTCTTCTGTTGCCGGACATTTGGGCTGTTTCTAGCTTTTGGCTATTAGACACTGTATCTTGAAGGACAGTGTCCTAGCTCCACAGAGGTCATTGTCAAGCCGAGGCAGTAGCTAAACCGTTAAGGAGCCTTTTTATATTCTAGCAGGCTGGAGGTCCTGGGTGACAAGGTATGAGACAGGACCAGTGGGTCCCGGGGTCATGGTCCCATTGTCCCTCTACCTTCACCATGATGGGGATCTGCTGGCCTGAGGCACATCCTGCTGGACCCTGTGTTGTTGAGCGAGATGCCCTGTGAAGTCTTGGTGAATGCTGTTGGCAGAGGCTGTGTGGACAGGGAAAGAGAACCCACGCCTGGAACATTGACCAATGCAGGAAGGCAAATTGCCTCCAGGGCAGAAAGTCTGATGGTTCTGATATACTTGCCGTGACATAGGGATGCTGTCTGGTTGCGTGGAGGAATGGCGCCCTATGCGGGGCGCAGCGGTGGTCTGGCGGCTGACAGTTGCACACGCAGCAGTACAGAAGCTAGAGCAACCCCGGTGAGAGGGGCCTGAGGTCGGTGGGCCGGTGCAGAGCCCCCAGCCTCACTGGCACGCAGCTCTGTTCCCGCACTCGTTGTTCAAACGCTGGGTGAGGAGGAGAGAGGCTGGCTGACCCTCTCCAGGCGAGCATCCTGCCCTCTTGGCTGTGCTCACGCCAGTGCCCCCTCCGAGACCATCACCTGCAGGGAAGCCCACCCACCTCTCCCCAAGACCTCCAATCCTGCTCCTTTCAAGCCGCTTGCCCCTGCCCCAGAGGCATGGTATACGCTAATCTGCCGCTTCTCCTGCCACACAAAGTTGATGACAAGTGTCCTGCTTGAAGCTCTGTCTTTCAGGGCCACCCCCAAGTGAGGGGGGCCGGAGCATGGTGGGTACTGTGGTCTTGACGGGCGTGAGTCACTAGGCAGCCAGTGGGTGGGGGGAGATGGAAATTACCCGTTAGGAAACCATGCATGGCGTGTGCCGAAGGCAGGCCGAGTGGCCCTGCCACGGAGTAGAGGCAGAATAAGCTTAACCCCTCCTGTGGTTTTGTCATTTATTGAATGGTGCAAATCCGCAGCTATTTTTTTTTATTTTTATTGCTCTTGGTAATGCTTTTAAAATTTTGCAATAAACCCATTCAGTGGCAACCAGCAGAAACATGAAAATCGCACTTCACAAAACGATTGAATTTTGATTCCTTTTTCTCGAGAAAGTGGAACATTTAACTTGTATGAAATAGGTGTGGACACTGATCTCCAACATGGGGCAGTGGCGACAACGCTGAGTGGGCGGGAACCAGAGGGCACGGCTGTGGGTGTGGTGCCAGCTGGTCACCAGTGGGCGGTCCCCCGAAGACTGGGGCAACGGCACAGGTGCAGATGCAGGTCAGGGACACATGACTCTGAAGCCTGTCATTTTCTTCAGAGGGAACGTCTGTCCTTTGAAATTGATTTTGCTTGTTTTTTTATTCCAAGTCTTGTTGTACATGCATCCTCAGAAGAACTTTACGAGCCATTGAGTGATGCCTGTTCAGATTAACGACATCAGTTGTTTCAAGCAATAAATCAGTTAAATTAATTCCAAAAATGTTTTGCTTTTTTTTTTTTTTTTAATCCAGTGGATGGAATATAGGTAAAGCATCTGGAAGTTCATTCGAACAAATGTGAAATAGCTGATGTCCTGTCAATCCTGGTGTAAATTCAGTAACAAAACAAACCCTTCAACATTGAAATTTTGTTCATCTTGAAGGTGTTTACAAGAAGATGAACTTGGGAGGATCACAGCACTGTGATAAAAAATACAATATATATATGTATATTTTTTAAAATAAATTTATTTATTTATTTATTTATTTATTTATTTATTTATTGGCTGTGTTGGGTCTTCGTTTCTGTGCGAGGGCTTTCTCCAGTTGCGGCAAGCGGGGGCTACTCTTCATTGCGGTGCGCGGGCCTCTCACTATCGCGGCCTCTCTTGTTGTGGAGCACAGGCTCCAGACGCGCAGGCTCAGTAGTTGTGGCTCACGGGCCCAGTTGCTCCGTGGCATGTGGGATCTTCCCAGACCAGGGCTCGAACCCGTGTTCCCCGCATTGGCAGGCGGATTCTCAACCACTGCACCACCAGGGAAGCCCCCCACAAAATACAATATTTTGACTAAATTAAGAAATCCATTATTATTGGGAACTGCTTGTGGTTTGTACGAAATTCCTAATTGCATTTAAGCTAGCTTGATGTGTGGCCAATAGATATAGAAGGTGGAGTCATCAAAATGGACTTCCCTGGCGGTCCAGTGGTTAAGACTCCGCGTTTCCACTGCAGGGGGCACGGGTTCAATCCCTGGTCGGGGAACTAAGGTACTACATGCCGCGTGGTGCAGCCAAAAAATAAAAATTAAAATTAAGCTGAACTACAAAATTTGTTTCAAAGGTGATGTGTAACTAAAGAAAAAACCCTTCAGCGTAGCAGCTTGTACTTTCTCTGTTTGCTGCCTGTCTTCTGAGTTCAGAAATGGTTGGGCCATGGAAGAATTACCTGGGATGGTATTGAACGTTTTGGAAAAGGAGTCTTTTGCATTTGATTGAAATTCGCTTGGAGAGCTTTAATCAAATAGTTTGACAAAGAGTCAAAGCACGTGAGCTTTTGAATCTTTTAAGAATTGTAATGATTGAAAGCAAAGTTTGCAGAGTTGAGGCCACCGATGCTCATCCCTATGAAAGCAAAGGAGGAAACAGACAAATTTAACTCGAGGGCTCAGACAGTGCATAAGATCTAATTTCAAGTCGTATAATTGTGCTTCGGAAAATCGTACTTGTGGGAAGAGTGTTTTGAGGGTGCTTTTAGGTTTAATTGGATACGTTTATATCCTGAAGCTAAATGGAACAAAATTGAGAGAGCTGTTCGAGAGAATCATGTGGAGAGACCACCCATTTGAATTTTGCCTGAGAAATATACTTGCCGAAGAAAGGCTATCTGAATAGGGAGGCACCTGAAAGAATATTGGGGTTGAAATATGTACACATTTAAGTAAAACAAAAACAACAAACAAAGACTCCAAACAAATAAACCTAAGATTGTGAATATCCTCCATTCAGCAGAAATTGCTTTGAACTTATCAGGTATCTCAGCATTTATCAAGAATATATTTTCTCAAATAGAAATACTATGGTCTACAGAGAAAGGGCTAGCAAAGGCCTCAAGGAATTCAAAGTAATTCACATAAATTTGAATGATCTGACAGCAATTTCATGAAAAACATAAAAAATGAGACCAAATTGGAATAAACACCAGCAATGACAGTTAAAGGTCCACGCGGCCAAGATGGGTAATGGACCAAGGATTATAAATACAGACACACATCTTATTTCACTTTAAAGTACTCAGATATATTTTCCTACTTTTAGAAAGCATTTTATTTTTGGACATAGTTTTGGAATCGAACTATTTTACGAGCCTCCATTACAATACAACCAACTTGCAGGTGAAAGCGCATTGCCAGCCTGGGTAACTTTGGTTATGGTTAGCACCCGTCCGCGGCTGTGTCTGTATTTATAATCCCTGGTACGGTGCCAGGCACTCAGCTCAGTATCTCAGTCATGTGGAACTCTAAAATTGGTGTTTATTTTAATGTGGTCTCAAAACAATTTTTTTTTTAATGAAATTTCTGGCAAATCATTCAAGTTTATGGGAATCAATCTGACTTTCTTGAGGTCCTCACTAGCTCTTTCTCGGTCGACCATCGTATTTTTATTTGAGGAATATCCTCTCTATGGAGTCTGGGATGTCCCGCGGTGGGGATGAACCCCGCGTCACCCTAGCTGGGCTGAGCGAGAGAGATGGTGTCGGCCACGCCACCCTTGGCACCGTCTGGGGAGCAATGCCCCTCAGGCACCAGCTCCGGACCGTGGCCCCAGGGGCACAGGCCCCTTCAGGTCAGGCCGGCTCCTCAGTGTGTCCCTGCAGCCGGGACCCAGTGGCCTCCAGACATCTCTTTTCCTCTGCACCCAGACCCCGGGGGGAAGGCAGGGGATCAGCCTTAGGTTGTGGGGAACAGACGGCTGTCTGCTCCGGGCCAGCTGCGTGACCTGCTCTGAGCTTCTGGTGACAGACGAGCTTGCTGGCTTCAGGGCAGAGGATTCCGTGGAGGGGCCTCAAGATGGGAGGGGGATGCAGGGACAGGCCGGCCCAGGCCTGAGGACCACCTTCCACTGTCTCGGATGGGGGTGCCGGTGCACGGTACTCCTAGGCGCGGGGCCGGTGGGCCGGACCCCTGCGAGGATGGACCAGGAGGGTGGTCAGCGGGTGTGGCCATGGGGCCCGGACCCAGCCTGGCTCTTTCCTGCTTTCAGACCCCGGAGCTCACCCAGACTCCCGCGGCTGCTGCAGAGGGCGGGGCCTGAGCTGGGGAGACCGCCTCGGGGCGGGGTGCCCCTCAGGAGGCGCAGTGCTGCCTGGTGGAAGGCGGGAGGTGGGGACGTGGCGTCTGCAGCCCTCGCCGCCGGCCTGGCCTGTGGGAGGCCTGGCGGGGTGACTCATGGGCGCTCAGAGCTGAGCGGAATGGGGCCCAGCTGTTCGCAGAGCCGCGCGGACGTCCCTGTGTTATTGCAAACTGAGCGGGGGTAGGGGTGTGGGCGGGTCCCGCCTGCTGACCTCCCTGGGAAAGGCTGTTGCAAACCGCAGGCTGCCGGGTGGGCGCGCCCCCCCCCCACGCCGGGTCCAGCCTGCACCGCCTGGCACTGAGGACTTTCCGGGGACCCGAGCCCTTGTGTGCTGGAGCAGGGAGGGTCCTGGGCACACAGCACAGCTGGTCCCCCTGGTCGGGTCTGGGTAGCTGGACAACGTTGGCTGTCTCTCCTGATACGATGGCCTGGGATGGGGAAACCGAGGCACCCAGAAATCAAGTAACAGGCCCAAGGCCCCGAGGTCACCAGGCTTGGAACCCAGAGTTTCCTGGGAATAAATCACTGCTGTCTGTTCTGAGAGCTGCGGTCCAGCCCAGGTGGCAAGTGCTTGGCAGTGACCCAGTGCCCCCTCCAGACATGCAAATTAGGGTGTTTCTCCCACCTAGCAGGAGGCAGCCTCCGGAATCTTCTGCTCCCAGCGCCTGGCAGATATCCCCACCTGATGAGAACTGATGGGCCATGCGGCATTTGGGCCAGATGGTGGTGTTCAGACGCTCCAGTCCTCTGGGGCTGCAGGAACCCGACGCCCCACAGCGAGCAGCGGATTCCCAGCATGGATGCCGGATTCTGGACACCCCTTTCCACAGCCGAGCTCCCGCTCAGGAGGCCCTCCCTGCAGACCAGACCCCCCCCACCCCCATCCTCTCGGTCCCTCTCTCCCTCCCTGCGAAGTCCCTGGAGACTCCAGGCTCGGCGCCACCTCCCTCCAATCTCTCACCCCACGGGCTTCTCCTCTGTGTCTGTGTCTCTCCTCTTCTCATAAGGACAGCGGTCCTTGGGTTTAGGCCCACCCTAACCCAGGAGGATCTTTTCTCCATCCTTAACTAATTACATCTGCACAGACCCTGTTTCCCAATGAGTCACATCCTGAGGTTCTGGGTGGACGCGGATTTGGGAGGGGCACTATTCAATCGACTTTCTTATGAAGAGGCAGAGTTAATCAGAGAACGCAGGAAGCGCAGGCCTCCTCGGCTTCCTGGTTACCGGCCCCTGATTGACAGGTATGTTAACACTACCTGGCTGGATCGGCATAACACAAAAGGCTTCATTATTTGCATACATTCAGGGCTCATTTAGACTCACCCACTTTTTTTCACCCAACTCTCTATGCCCTCCTTCTCTTCTTACAAACATTCCTTCCATCTGGAATCACATAAGGATATGCCTGGAATTCTCCCTTTAGGATTTCCTGCAGAGACAGTCCGTTGCTGGTGAACTCTCTCTGTTTTTTCTATCATCCTGAAAATGTCTTTATTTTGCCCTCATTCTTGGAAAGCATTTTCGCTGGGTATTTTCTTTCAGCTCATTGAAGATGGCCTTTCACGGGCTTCTGGTTTTCATTCCTGTGTTGGACACAAGTCAGCCGTTAATGTTACTCTTTAGAAAGTAATCTGTCTCCTTCTTTGGCTGTTTTTCAAATGCATTTGACCTTTGAACACCACGGGGCTTAGGGACTCCGAACCCCGGCTCCCACCTGCTGTCAAAAATTTGCATATAACTTTTGACTCCCCACAAAGCTTGACTATTAATAGCTTACTGTTGACCGGAAGTCTTACTGATAACATAAACAGTTGATTATACATATTTTGTATGTTATATGTATTGTACATGGTATTTTTAAAATTAAGTAAGCTAGAGAAAAGAAAATGTTATTAAGAATCTTGTAAGGAAAAGAAAATACATTTAGAGTATTTATCCATGCTATAAGTATTTATCCATACTATAAGTTTACATCATCTGTTTACAGGATGAATCGTCTGCCAGTAGCTATATCACTATTGTCTTATATGATACAAAACACAGTACATGTTATATGTATTACTAGCATTGGACATCAAAAATGAAAAGATAACGTGAAAAAAATCATTTATATACAGGTATAACGATTCATGCATTCATAACGAAGACGCAGCAGTACGATTGCTTTATGGTCACCTGGTGTCATCAATACAATTGCCTCACAGTAGCCTAACCTAGCACTAATGAATGAATCATTATAAAATGTTTATGACATACAGTATTACTGTCATATTCATAATACAGTATTGGAAACATTGTTACATTAAAAAAAACACCTCTGATGATAAGCTGGTACTGTTTCCGTAGTATCTTCAATAAGGAGAGAGAGAGAGAGAGGCATACAGTAAGGTAATGTAATTCTTTGGACGCAAAGTTATAAAACAGTAAGAAAACGAACACGTTATTAATTTTATATTAAATATCATTCACCTTATGCCTATGTAAGGATAGAATAGTATCTACATAGATTTTATGCATTCATGACGTGCGTCTTTTTCTTAATTTTTTCGTTATTTCTAGCTATGTGGTTTGTCTGCGAGTTTTTTCATATTGTCTCGAATCTCCAAAAAATTTTCCAATATACTTATTGGAAAAAAATCTATGTTGAAGTGGATCTGCTCAGTTCAAACCTGTGTGGTTCAAGGGCCAACTGTATTTCTCTTTCTCTCTGTAGTTTTGCTAAGATGAGTCTAGGTGTAGATTCCCTTTTATTAATCCTACTTGGGGTTCATCGGGCTTTTCTGGGGGATATTTTGTGTGTGTGAGTTCCACCAGTTCTATAAAATTCTCAGACGTCCCCTCTTCAAGTATTGCTCTGAGCTTCTGTTTTTTCTCACCTCTGGAGCGTGGTTAGACCAAGTCATTCTTTTCTCCATGTCACCAAACCTCACACCTTTCCCATCCTCTTGCCTCTCTGTGCTGCAACCTCTGTAACATCTCTGATCTGTTCTTTGGTTCAGTACTGTTCCTTCAGTTGAATTGGATATACTATGAAAATCAAAATCCAATAAATAATTTTAATTAATGTATTTTTTATTCCCAGGTTTCTACTTGTTTTTACCCTATCGGTTCAGGTTGAATAGTTTCCTGTAGATTTTTCCATCTGGCTCTGATTTCTTTAGGCTTGATAGAGACATAGTTGTTTTATACTCTATCTGATTTTTCCAGTATCTGAGCTCTGTGGGTCTGTTTCCTCTCCTGTTCCTCACTCTTTGGGTTATGTGCCCTTCTGCGCTTGTACTGAGACCTGCTTGCTGTCGTTAGTAAATAATTTGTGGAACTCCTTTGAGGTCGAGGATAAGTGGGGAAAGTCCACATTTAGTCCTTCTGGGTCCTGGGCCACCACAGAGCCAGGGTCACTTTGAGGTAAATTCATTGAAAAGGCTCCTTTGAGTCACTGGGTGATGTGGGTCTGTACCGTGGTCCCAATTTCCAGTGACAGCCCCACTTCCATGTCCAGCCCCACGCTCTGTCCTGAGGTGGCTCCCCTGTGGTCCCTGGGGTGGGCCTTTAGCGGGTCTGTTGCTGGTTCACTTGTGTCCTGAGAGGGGGGCTCTTCATGCTCCGGGCTCTATGAGTTGTGCCTCCTGGGGGCCGCCCTGGGTGTGCGGGCCTGGGCTGGGGTATCTGTGTCTTGCATGAGGCTATTGAAACCCAAGGTCCATTTGGTTTTTCCACAAGTTCTCAATTAAGGGCATGTTGAGCTGCACTCACGTCTGTGGGCCTTGTCCCCCTTAGACTGTGGCCTCCTTATTCCTTACTATCTTGTTACCTCATTGCTTTAAAAAAATTTTTTTAAGCACTTTTGTTCCTCAGTGAGAGATTGGCCTGATTAACCTAATCTGTCCTTTTACCAGAAGTGTAAGTGAAGGAAACCTCCCACATCCCTGCATCTTCTCATCCATCCATCCATCCATCCATCCATCCATCCATCCATCCATCCATCATCCATCCATCCATCCATCCATCCATGGACACTTAGGTTGTTTCCATGTCTTGGCCATTGTAAATAATGCTGCAATAAACCTGGGGGTGCAGATATCTTTTGAAGACAGAGATTTAATTTCCTTTGGATAAATGCCCAGAAGTGGAGTTGCTGGATCATATTGTAGTTCTATTTTTAATTTTTTGAGGAACCGCCGTGCTAAGTTCCATAGTGGCTGCACTAATTTACGTTGCTACCAACAAAGGGTTCCCTTTTCTCAAAGTCCTTGCCAACGTTTGTTATCTCTTATCTCTTTGGTAATAGTCATTCTAACAGGTGTGAGATGATATCTCATTATGGTTTTGATTTGCATTCCTCTGATGATTAGTGATGTTGAGTATCTTTTCATGTACCCGTTGGTCATTTGTATATGTCTTCTTTGGAAAATTATCTATTCAGTTACTCTGCCAATTTTTAAATCAAATTATTATTAGTTTTTGTTACTTAGTAGCATGCATTCTTAATATAATTTAGCTATTAGTCCTTTATCAGATATATGATTTGCAAATATTTGCTCCTATTCTGTAGGTTGCCTTTTCATTTTGTTGATGTTTTCCTTTGTTGTGCAGAAGATTTTAGTTTGATGTAGTTCTGCTTGTTTATTGTTACTTTTTGTTGCCTTTGCTTTTAGTGTCAAATCCAAAATCATTGCCAAGCTTATTGTCCTGAATCAACTTCTTCCAAAGTTCTGCTAATGTTGATATTTTGACCTCTTCCCATGATTCATGAATGTTCTTAATGGTATCTAGAATGGTGAACACTTTCTAGAAAGCTTTCAATTTACTTGGCCCAGCTGCATCAAAGGAATCACTGTCTATGGCAGCTGTAGCCTTATAAAATGTATTTCTTAAATAATAAGACTTGAGAGTCGAAATTCCTCCTTGATCCGTGGGCTGCAGAATGGATGTCGTGTTAGCAGGCCTGGAAACATCACTGATCTCACTGCCCATCTCCATCAGAGCTCTTGGGTGACCAGGTGCATTGTCAATGAGCAGGAATATTTTGAAAGGAATCTTTTTTACTGAGCAGTAGGTCTCAACAGTGGGCTTGAAATATTCAGTGAACCACGTAGTAAACAGATGTGCTGTCATCAGGCCTTGTTGTTCCATTTACAGAGCACAGGCAGAGGAGATTTAGCATAATTCTTATGCGCCATTGGACTCCGGGAATGGTAAATGAGCACTGACTTCAACTTAAAGTCACCAGCTGCATTAGCCCCTAACGAGAGAGTCAGCCTGTCCTTTGAAGCCAGGCATTGACTTCTCCTCTCTGGCTATGAAAGTCCTGGATGGTGTCTTCTTCCAATAGAAGGCGGTTTCGTCTACATTGAAAATCTGTTGCATAGTGTAGCCACCTTCATGAATGATCTTAGCTAGATCTTCTGGATAACTTGCTGTAGCTTCTCCATCAGCACTTACTGCTTCACCTGGCACTTCGACGTTACGAGACGGCTTCTTTCCTTAAACCTCTTCAACCAACATCTGTCAGCTTCAAAATTTTCTTCTGCAGCTTCTCGACTCTTTCAGCCTTCATAGAATTGAAGAGAGTTAGGACCTTGCTCTGGATGAGGCTTTGGCTTAAGGGAACATTGGGCTGGTCTGATCTTCTATCCAGGCCACTCGAACTTCCTCCATACCAGCAATAAGGCTGTTTTGCTTTCCTATCATTCGTGTCTTCACTGGAGCAGCACTTTTAATTTCCTTCAAGGACTTTCCTTTGCCTTCACACCTTGGCAAACTGTTTGGTACAAGAGGCCCAGCTTTAGGCCTATCTCAGCTCTTGACATGCCCTCCTCACCAAGCTTTCTCATTTCTAGCTTTTGATTTAAAGTGAGAGCCGTGCAACTCTTCCTTTCACTTGAATGCTTGGAGGTCATGGTAGGGTTATTAATTGGCCTAATTTCAATACTGTTGTGTCTCAGGGCAAAGGAAGGCCCTAGGAGGGGGAGAGAGACGGGGAACAGCGCATCGGTGGGCCAGCCAGAACACACCCATTGATCAATTCAGTTCACCGTCTTATATGGTTGCAGTTCATGGCTCCCCAAACAATTATGATAGTAACCTCGAAGGTCACAGATCACCATAATGGATATAACATTAGTGAAAAAGTTTGAAATATTGGGAAAATTCCCCGAATGTGACACAGAGACACAAAATGAGCAAACGCTGTTGGAAAAATGGTACCAATAGACTTGCTCAACACAAACCTTTAATTTGTAAAAAAACACAGTATCTGCAAAGTGCAGTAAAGTGAGGTCTGTCTGTATTGAAAGGACTAGCCTTTCTCTATTGTATAGTTTTGGCTCCTTTGTTGTAAGTGAATAGACCATATATATGTGGGTTTATTTTGGGGCCTTCTATTCTGTTCCCTTGGTTTGTGTGTCTGTTTTTATGCCTGTACCATACTGTTTTGATTACTATAGCTTTGTAACATAATTTGAAAGCAGGAATTGTGATGCCTCCAGCTTTGTTCTTCTTTCTCAAGATTGCTTTGGTCATTTGGTTTCATACAAACTAGGATTGTTGGTTCTTTTTCTTTTTTTTTGGCTGTGCCACATGGCTTGTGGGATGTTCCCTGACCAGGGATTGAACCCAGGCCACATTAGTGAAAGCCTGGAATCCTAACCACTAGGTCACCAGGGAACTTTCCTGGTGTTTTTTGTTTTTTTTTGTTTTTAATGACTGTTGTTTTATTTTATTTATTTATTTTTAAAAATGCACCGTTTCATTTTATTTTTATTTATTGTTTTTTAGGCTGTGCCGCATGGCACGTGGGGTCTTAGATCCTTGACCAGGAATCAGACTTGCACCCCCCGTAGTAGAAGCGCAGAGTCTTAACCACTGGACCACCAGCGAAGTCCCTGTTGGTTCTATTTCTATGCAAAATGCCATTGGAATTGTACTGAATCTGCAGATTGCTTTGCATAGTATAGACATTTTAACAACATGAATTCTTCCAATTTATGAGCATGGAATATCTTTCCATTTATTTGTATCTTCTTCAATGTCAAGGAAAATTATTTAAAGCTTGAAAATAAGAAAAAAAAAAAAGCTATCCTTTCTAAGTCATCCTGGGGCATTATTTAAGGCCACACAAGGAATTTTCTTATCTGGAGAATGTGCCTGTGGACTTTGCTGTTTACTATTAATTAAGAGTTTGGACTTTGTGAAGTTATGTTAACTTGCAGATTTGCATCTGGCATAAGGTGACCCCCAAGGGTTACAGTTCTCTTGCCGGAGGGACCCTGACCTGTGTCACCTTTAACTCACCTGCCCTGCTCCTCAAACTGTTGCAGCCTCTTTTTGGTTCCTGTATTAATGAGCTAAAGAATTGTTGATGCATATTCATTTTATATTTGTGTGACGGTCTTGCTTTCAGTTTTCTGAAAGTTATACTCTGACAGCCTCAAAGAAGAGTGAGCAACCTGCAGCTGTGTCCTGTGCAGAGATCACATGCTGGTGTTGGGTCTCGGGCCAGACCAGACCCCTCGACCTCTGTGGCCCCCCTGCACTCAGCTCCCCCGTCACATGGGGCCCATTATACCATTGGTCTAAGGTTCTCCTAAGGACCAAATGAGACCCCATTAAGCTCTGAAGTAACAACTATAATAATGATACTAGGAGTAAGCCTCAGTCTCCATCATCTCCACCGATAACAGGGAAGGCCCCATTTAAAACCTGGGGCGGGGATCAAACAGACATCCTCGACCCTCTGCCTGCTGGATCCTTATATGTGGGTGGTCCTCAGAGCTGAGCTCCCAGGTCAGCGGCCCCAGGCCTCTGGCTTATCAAGAACTGGCTCCCTCATTGTTTAAACAGCTTTATGAGACATAATTCACACGCCGCATGATTCTCCCACTTAAGGGGTCCATGGCGTGAGTGTGGTCACAGATGTGTGCAGCCATTACTACTCTCAATTTTAGGACACTTTCATCACCTGGAAGAGAATCCCACGCTTTTTAGCCGTGACCCCCCTACCCCAAGCCTCCACCCACTCATCTGCTTTCTGTCTTTATGGATTCGCTTCTTCTGGACATTCCATGTGGATGCAATCATCTGATCTATGGTCTTTGGTGGCTGCTGGGAGCTGGGGGAGACTGCAAAGCCCCACCGAGGAGGAATGGCGGTGACCCTGCCAGGGCGGGGGGAGGGGGGAGGGGAACCTCGGACCCCCAGCCACGGCTCCGGGACAGCTGGTGGCCCTCCATTCATCCCGCTGGCATTTCCTGAACACCAACCATGTGCTTGGCGCCGTGTCGGGGGTTGGGAGACGCCCGTGAACAAGGTACAGGTGGTGCCCACCCTCCCTCGAGGCCCAGCCCAGCGGGGAGCGGTGACCACTCAGGGGGGCGAGGGATGTGTAAGGGCAGCTGTCCTGGCACCTCTGGTCACCTTGGGCCCACCCAGTGGAGGGCCGCTCGCGAGGTGCCTCTGAGGCGGGTCCAAGCCTGGACGAGGCGCCATCTGTTTTTACTTTGCCGCCGCCTGGGCCAGAGTGATGTCATCGGACCTCGCGGCCTGGCGGGTGCTGGCGGCCGGCCACCGTGACAGCTCGACTGGGAACCCCAGCTGAAGAGGAAGGCTGTGGCCGTCCAGGCCCCAGTGGGGACCGAGGCCTGGTCCAGGAACCCTGGCCTGAGCCGACGGGCAGGGGTGGGGTCTCCCTTCTGCTGGGATGAGGGCCTAGGTTGCTGCGTTCCCACTCCCACAGTCCCTCACTGCCCTCCTGTTGCTAAAGGGCCGGCGGCAGGCCAGCTTGGCCGGGCTCTTTGAGCTGAGGCCCAGGCCCAGCCCTGTGGGGAGGCTGTCCCCCCTCCTTGAGAGTTTATCCCCTCCTGCTGCCCAGGACTGCAGGGCAGGGCAGGGCCACTGGGGCTGCTGGGCCAAGATTATGGGCTGCTAAGGGGCTCAGGCTGGGCCACACCGAGTCCTGCACGGATGGGGCGAGAGTCCCGAGGTGTCGAGTGGCCTGAGATCTCCAGCTCTGGCCCTGACCCTGGGGTTATGAGCTGACAGCGACCGCCCCACCCCGTGCCAGCCCAGGAAAGCAGGTCGTCACCTTTAACCCTCCAGGCATCCCTGTCCCCACTTTACAGATGAGGAAACTGAGGCCCAGAGGCCTTATGCAGAGTGGAGACTGAAACTCACGTCCGGCTGACCCCAAAGCCATGCTCTTGGCTCTGCCCACGTGCTGTTACTGGCTCAGGGTAGGGAGACCTGGACAGCGGGGTCCTGAGCCCTTTTCCGTCTGCACTGTGTGGCCTTGGGGACAAGCAGCCTCTGAGCTGCAATCTCCTCTCCTTACAAAGTGGGGGGGGGGTGGTGGTGCTGGTGACACTTTCCTAGCGGCTTGTTGGGAGGGTTTGGTGAGATGACAGATGTCCTGGGGCCCACATTTGAAGAGCTGGGGGAGGACATGGTGGGAGGGCCGAGCCCCCGCAGGTCACAGTGTCTCTGGATGATCACCAGGTCTGGGAGAGGTGGCTGGGGGATGTGGACATGGCCCGGCTTGCGGGGGATGCAAAGCTGGGTCAGGAGTGTAGACGGAGCCCACCTCCCGGGCCCGCTGGGCCTGCCCAGAGCCTCCCCCTGGGGGATCCTGCCCCCCCTCACCTGCTACACACCCCTGGTTGATAACACGTTAACAGACGCTACTGCTCAGGTAAGTGGCCTCTCCGTGGCGCCGGCATGCACCCTCGAGGGGCCTTCTGGGAGAGTGCGTTAACACGGCGTGACTGTAGCCGAGGCCGCCTCTGGCGGGGTGCGGTCCTCTGGGTGCCACGTTTGGGCTGACTTTCCTGCCCGCTCCTCAGGTTTGGAGAACCTGTAGCCAGGCACGCGGCATCCCCGCACATCCCACGCCCACCTGGCCTCTGCCTGCTCTTACTATTGACCTATGTTTTTATTCCCTGAAAGAGACTGCCATTTGCATTTGCGCTACCCCTTCTAGGAGGCCTTTTCTCTGTGTGTCCCAGTGTGGTGGTCGTGCTGGACCTCTCTAATCTTGTTCTTCAGTTACTATTATCCCCTAAGCCAGCCTGCAGGCCATTTATTTTATTTTATTTTTTTTTAGAAATTCACGTTCTTTTTATTTATTTATTTATTTATTTATGGCTGTGTTGGGTCTTCGTTTCTCTGTGAGGGCTTTCTCTAATTGTGGCAAGTGGGGACCACTCTTCATCGCGGTGCGCGGACCTCTCACCATCGCGGCCTCTCTTGTTGCGGAGCACAGGCTCCAGACGCGCAGGCTCAGTAGTTGTGGCTCACGGGCCCAGTTGCTCCGTGGCATGTGGGATCTTCCCAGACCAGGGCTCGAACCCGTGTCCCCTGCATTGGCAGGCAGATTCTCAACCACTGCGCCACCAGGGAAGCCCAGTGCAGACCATTTAAATGTCTGTGGGCTGTTGCCCCGGAGAGACAGTTCCCAGACTAACCACGCCCCTCCTCTCCTCGATACTTTGAATTCTTCATTATCCTAAATGATACGGCTGAGAACATCTTTGTACATAGCGCTCCTCACCCACCCATTCCAAAAAAATGATTTTCCCTTGGACGGACTGAAAGGCTCTGAGCCGCTAAGTGCCCTTCTGTGTGTCCCCAGGGGACTCGGGGGACACGGAGCTGGGTCCATCACCCCCTTGCTTCCGCTGCTGGGCTTCTGACCCAGACTCCCGTGGGCCGTGGGTGCTGAGCTGCCCCCGCCCTGGCCTGTGAGCCAGCCCCCCTGCCCTCTGACTCGTCCGGCTTTGTTCAAAGTGTCTTTTTGGTGCTTGGACTATTAAAAGAGAAAGAATTCTGCCTTCTTTCCCCCCTGGAAGGCTAAAATGTCCCCCCGTGTTTCTTGCCTTCTCGATTTAGGTAAATGTCAGCCCGGGTTCACTGTCAGCATTTCTCGCCCCCCCCCACCAGCCCCCCACCTTGGATCCCAAGACCCGGGCTTCAGCCGGAATCCTGCTCTTCTTCCCGGGTGAGAAGCACAACTTCTCAGCCTCAGCAAGTGCGAGAACGCCCTCGGAGGGGCGGGTGCGCCTGAGCTGGTGGTGCCCTTTCCTGTCCTGGGCCCTGTGGGTGCAAACCCATGGCAGGCCGGTTGTTTCCACGAACCTTCAGGCCGGGCTCTTGCGGCTCTGGGCCGGACCCTGCACGTGGATCCTCTCTTGGACCCATTTCTCAGATTCCTGCTCAAGTCCTGCTTCCCACACCCCCTCCGGCCCCCCTGGAGCTCCAGCCCTGGGCTGTTGCTTTGACATATGGTTCTCACCCCATCAGACCCAACAGCCCTTTTCTAACAAATACTTTCACTAGTTCCTTTATGATCCAGAAATGAAATGCATAGATGACACAGCTACTCTCACACATAATTCTTCTGTGAATGAAAAATGTTGCCTGCCACATCAGTAAACAGAGGTTGTTGCAGTCATCGAACTATCACAAGTGGGAGAGATGAATGTCTGTTGTTTCCAGCCCCCCGTTTGTGGTCAATTGTTACAGCAGCCCCAGGACATCTACACGCCAAGTCAATCAACTCGTGGTGGAAAGGAGCTGCTTTAAACGCCTTCCCAGGTGCTGTTCTCCATGGGCCTCTGTCGTGGGTGCTCTCAGCAAGCCCTTTACACAGAGCAGCAAACAGGCTCAGAGATGCTGGGTGACCTGTCCAGGGCACACAGCCAGGAAGAGGGTGCTGGGTTCCAACCCACGTCTGTCTGACCCTGGGCGATGCGCTCAGCCTGTTTTGTCTGTGGATTCCATCAGGGGTGCAGGGGTGGGTGACGTGGGTCCCCTCCGCTCCCTCCCTACATTGAGGGGGTCCCTCCTGGCGCCTTCACTGGCTTGTGCCTTGGCCCCGCCTCTCCCCAGGATCTTGTTGGGGAGGGGGCTCTGTCCTCTCACTGTGCCAATGAGGTCACCGCTCCTGGCGCTAAGTAACCAAGACACAAACCTGAACCGTGGCTCCCGCTGTGGGCTGGGCAGCGTGGGCCTGCGTGGGCTAGGGGTCTCCAGGGCCTGGACCCAGCGAGAGGGCCGGGCGGTGGCTCTGGGCCCTGGGTTGGCCTGTCCTCCTAGTGTTTGTGTGACGGCCGCAGGGCTGGCCCTGATCGCTGGGGACGCGTCTCAGCAGGTCTGAGGGTTTGCCGAGTTTCCTGAGCTCTGCTGCTTGCAGTCGGTCTGAGGGCCTGGCAGGAACTGCTTCTCGGGTCAAGCTCCGAAACTCTCCACACCCATGCAATTCCCAAGAAAAACAGTGCTAACCTGTTAAATAAGTGTGAGCATGTCTACCGGAGTTTGGTTTTGGCCCAAATGTTGTTTATTCCCCCAGAAACCCCCGTTATTCACATTTTGCCCATTTATTTTTGGGTATGCAGGCAGATGCCCGCTCTGCCTCCCGGGGAGCGGGGCTGCGTCTCCTCCGAGCTGACCGCCTGCGCCCCCCTTGCCCGGCCCGAGGCCCGCGGGGCCCCCGAGGTGGGCGGGCGGGGAGGAGCTGTAGGCTGCCTTCCCGGCCTGCAGACTGGCTTTCCTCCACGCCTTTCAGGCCAGGGTGGGCGTCCGCCCTCTTCTCCCTGCCTCCTTCTTCTCCTTCCCACCCCCCATTTTTTACTATTATGAGAGTTTTCAAATGTTCAACATTCCAAACAAAAAGGAAAAAAAAACCCCAACAGGCCCACGCTGGCCCATGCGGCCACCACCTGGCCTCAGTGATGCCCTGACGGTCTTCTCCCGGCTCCCTCCTCATGGGCGGGAGGTGGGTGTGTGCGTGCAGGGCCTCTCAAGCACCCTTCTCCCTGCTGATGGGGTAACAGCTCCCACCGGGCTCTCCTTCCCAGTCTCCCCCTCCCTGGCCAGACGTTTGGAACCAGTCCTTTTACATAATGTGCTCAGCTACCCAGGCTGCCCGTGCTTCTGTCCAGACCCTGATGGATGGATAGACGCCGGAGGCGTCTACTCCTCCTCCCCCTCCCTCTTTTTCTCTTCTCATTTGAAAGAAAGTTGCAGACATCCCATGCTTCACCTCCAAACCCTTTGGCTTGCCTCCGCTAAAAAGAAGGCCACGCTCCATCATCAGCATGATACCGTCCTGGCCCTGGAGAACCTTGCAGTCTCCTCACTCTGTCTATCTTTCAGTCTATATTTCATTTCTTCAGTTGTGCAGAGAGGCACCTTATGGCTTTCTGGGTTTTGGGATTTAGAATGTAATTCGCATCTCCCGTTTGGCTCCGCCTCTGATCTATTTCACGGACGAACTCGTCCCGCCCCCTTCATGTTTTCCCAGGACACTGACTCATGGACGTTTTGGAGAGCAAGCCGGTCGCCTTGTGGACTGTCGTAGTCTGTCTTAGTCTGGATGTCCTCGGGTGTCATTTTCCTTGGTTCCCCTGTCCCCTGTGCTTCAGCTGCAAAGGCTGGATGAGGTGAAAGTGAACGATTCTGATAAGATCACTTCCTGTCCAACCTGGCATCACATCACGGGCCTTTTGGAAGCTGGCAGATTGCTTCAGCGGACACTTGCCAGGTTCCCTCTGCTGTGCCAGGAACATCCAGGACCCGGATCCTCCCTTCCTTGCCGCAGGGCGGGGCCCGGGTGCTGCTGAGGTGTATGTGACCGCCCCGTCTTGGCTCTGCTGGAGACCCCACACAGCCGTCAGGGCCGCTGGCGCCGCTCTGTGCTGTGTGCCTTGCTGCCTTCCCTGATTCTCCCGAGCTGTCCAGCTGCTTCCGGCCCGTCGGACCTTCAGCAGAGGGAGGCAGGACCAGGTCTGAGGGTGGTGGCCTGGGGTCTGCTGCCCTGCCTCACGCTTCCCGCAGCCTTCTGGACACTTCTGACTGGACAGCGTGCAGCTGGGATGACCGAGTCACAGGGAATGGTGAGGGGCCCAGGAGCTTTCTCCATCTCCAGGGCCTCAGCTGTGCCCTCTCCTCCCCCTCTCCTTCTTCCTCCAGGGAACCAGCCTGGGTTCAGACGTGCTGCAGGAGAAGGCAGAGTTGGGGCCTCTCGTCCAAGACTTCTCACTGCCAAGCTGCAGAGATCCACAGCCCGAGATACACTGACCAGCTGGCAGCTCTGAGCCGTGTTCGAATCCCAGCCTTGAGATGCAGCCAGAGCTGCTCAGATGTTTCCACTCAGTGTTTGGCAAAGATGTCCTGACAGGGAACAAGAGCGAAGAAGGTCAGCGGCCTGGGGGTCGAGGGCAGGGAGAAGGGCTGCTGCCCTTTGGGAGTTTGCTGTTGGGCCTCCACCGGTCTCCTCCTCCGAGGGTGCGGCCACGACAGGAGGGCAGGGGGCGCGGGGTGGCAGCGGCTCTCCGACCTCCCCGGGATGCCGGCTCTAGCCGTCGCTTCTGGCGTTGGTCAGTTTGTGTTACACAGAGCCATCAACAGAGCCAAGGGGGACAAAACTTTTGTGTGTAACCCAAGGAAACAGAGACTCCACAGCCTGGGCAGCTCCCGGCTGTCGGCCGCCAGTGAGGGGTCCCGGAGCCCAGGAGCTGGGAGCCGGTGGTGTCGTGGAAAGAGGTCGTTGGCTGCCAAAACTCAGAAAGAGCTGGACGACTAGACCAATGCTAACGCAGAATCCCCCAGCTCACCTTCATCCACCGTGCGTTCTCAGGAGCGTTACGAGTTTAAAAGAGCCCAAACTTCATCCATGCAATTCAGGTATTTTCTTAATGGAAATCTTGCCTCATTCCATGAGGATTTTAGGCAGCTCCCGGGAGATGCGTAGAGCAAAGTATACAGTGTGGAAGCAGGAAGAAAACTCAGGGCCGAATGTCTGGAACCAGAGGGGGTGATGGTTGCACAACAGCGTGAATTTTGTAAATGCCCTTGAAGTTTCTACTTTAAAGTGGTTACAGTGGTAAATTTTATGTTATGTGTTTTCTACTACAGTAAAAAACAATGTTAAAAGAAAACAAAAGTCCGGGCCAGGGAAGACTGTCATTGGAATGGGGTGGAATGGAAGAGGGCTTTTCACCAAAAGCCCTTCCCAGCTGATGAAACGGAGGTGGGGTTTTCTCTCCACACTTCCATCGGCAGCCAAAAGGCAAAGAAAACCACATTCGTATCCTTCTGAAAATAGAAGCTGAGCCCCTACGGTGTCAAGCCTGCGTGGGGGACACGGTGTTGGTAATGATGAGACCAAAATATCCCTGCCCTTGGGGATCCCGCGGCGGTAGGAAGCCCTTTATACAGCTGCCCCTCGTGGTGAGGACAGCAGCGTGATCTCCACAGGGTGGCGGGGGGAATCTGTTTTCGGGCCGTGGACTCTCCAAGAAATCTCCCCCAGCCTCCTGCGGGGAGCAGGGAGCTTTTGGATCATCTAAGGCCCAGCACTGGGCACCCCGAGGGAGACAAGGAAATAATCTGATAATCTGTGGACTTTGAATCAAGAAACTCAAATGAAAGAAATGTTGGGCTTATGACACAACAGGACATGCACTGAAAGTGATAGGCCTGGAAGAGGGCAAGACGCCCAGAGAAGGGGGAATCAAGTGGCTGCAGACGTTCCAGAAACTTCCTGGAGGAGAGAACGCTGAGGCAGACGCTCGGGGCCAAGGGAGGTCTGTGTGTGCAGGGGGAACCATTTTGCCACCTTCCCCCACCCCGTTCCTAGGCAACTGCGCATTTGCATCCTGAGGATCTTCTCGCCTGGCAGGAGAATTGGGGGGTGCCTCCCCGTGGGGCTGCTCCGGTGTCCTCGCAGGGGCAGGTAGCGTGGTGGCCGCTTCCCCAGAGAGCTGGGGAGGCTGCAATGACCTTTGTGACCCAGTCTTGGAAGCCACACAAGCCAGCTTCAGGGCGGGAGGGGACCACCGTCCTGGGGGCAGGAGGAAGGGAAGTAGAAGACGGAAGAGGGGCTGTGATCAAAGCGCTCACAGCTGAGAAGGGGCTACAGTTGATGACAGGCATGCGTCCTCAGATTCGGGAAGCTGGGTGATGAGAGGTAAGCCACCCCAGGCACACGATAGCACACTGGGGCTATGAACTAAGAGAAGGTCCTATGTCATCAGACAGATAGAAAAGACTGATTCCCCATCAAAGGACAACCATAATGACAACAAACTCTCAAAGAACAGCAACAGGAAGGCATCTCCAAAGTGCTCCCCAAACAACACTCCCCTTCCATCCATCATGTACCCGTGAAATGCCATTTAAAAACTGGTGGATAAAGACAATGTCAGACAAACAAGATCTGAGTTAGAGTATCCCCACAGACCCTCAGGAAAAAGACTCAGAAAAAATATGATTCAGGAGGAAAGAGAATGATCCAAAGGGAGAAGGAGATGCCAGAAGGAATGGTTTGCAAAGGTTTTGTTTAGAGTTTCTCACATGTTTACCAAACACAGAGGGAGGCTGTGCTTGGAGGTCAGGGAGGGAGGGGCGGGGGGGCTTGGGCACAGCCTGCATCCCCTGCAGGCAAAGTGGCCACCACTGTCCCAAGGGCACTCCTACACGCCTGCACACGCACACATGCATTCAGCCAGACTGGTGCTGCTGTTGGAAGAAATGGTAAAAAGAAGAGACCCAGCCCAACACCAGCCTTGTCCACTGTGACTGTAGAAAACAAATCTCATTTGAGGGATGAAAAAGATAGAACTCAAATACCAGCCAAGAATAACAAGAAAGATGGGAGCGGTTGATAGGAGTGAAAGTATTTTAGATTCCTCTCCTTGTTTCAGAGAAAGGTAGAGAAATCAATTTTCAGCTTAGATAGGCACGTCAAACCTATAAGGATAACTGCTAAAAACAAATAGAGTGGAAAAAGCAGCAGAGGGGAAAAACAGAACTGAAGAGAACGTCAGTCCATTGAAAGGCAGGAGAGGGTTGGGCAGGGAGCCTGGATGGGTCAGGTTGGATAGCAAGCACAAGGAAGACAGAGTGATTTCAAATACACCCGTCATCACACTAAACATAGCAGGACAAAACTTACCAGTTAAAAGATGCTGACAGATTGGTGAAATATATCAAACCTAGGCTGTGCTGTTTACATAAGAAATTCCTCACAAGGGAAGAAAACAAAGGCAGGGCCACCAAGGACCCGGATCCTTGGCAAGTGAAGTCTTGGGTCACCCCACCAGCAGAGGTCATGCAGAGGTCAAGGGGCAATGGAGCCCTAGGTGGAAGAAAGCCCCACATTGTTCCTGTCTCCCCTGCCCCTTTCAATTTGCCCTGCATGAAAAGCACTGGTGCAGCTGGCTGTACATTTCAGGGGGTAGTGTCAGCAATCATACTGACACTGCCCACGATGATGTGGCAGCTCCTGGGACACGGTCCATCCTCTGTGCTGGGGACGTGAGCTTTTCAACCAGAGGGAGGACAGGACTGGGTGAGTGTTGCGGGGCAGGGGAGTGGAATGCGTCTGATGTTTTTTTAAAAAACAGCTTTATTGGGATATAATTCACATACCAAAAAGCTCACCCATTTTAATGCACGATTTAGTGGCATTAATTACATTGACAATGTTGTACAACCATCACCACTATTTATTTTCAAAACACTTTCATCACCCCAACAGAAACTCTGTCACTGCTAAGTAACAACCTCCCATCTCCCCCAGCCCCTGGTAACCTCCAATCTACTTTCTGTCTCTATGAATTTGCCTCTTCTCAATATTTCATGTACAATATTTGTCCTTTTGTGTCTGGCTTCTTTCCTTAGCATCATGTTTTCAAGGTTCATCCATGTGGTAGCATGAATCAGTGCTTCATTCCTTTTTAAGGCTAAATAATATTCCACTGTATAGATGAACCACGTATTGTTTATCCTTCCTCTGCTGGTGGGTGCATGCATCTGCACCTTTAGCTGTTGTGGGAAGTGCTGCTGTGAGCCTATGTGTACTTGGACTTGGGTTCCCGTTTCCAGTTCCTTTGGGTCTGTACCCAGGAGTGGAATCACTCGGTCATCTGGAAACTCTACATTTAGCTTTATGTTTTCCATGGTGGTTGCACCATTTTACAGTTGTTGGTGTTTTGCTTGCCCCTCCATACCCACGGTCCGCCTTTCTCCCCTCTGCTCTCTGTCCTGAGGGTGGTCCTGGGTAGACCACATCAAAGGCACCTTGCTCCTCTGGCTTCCAGTTGGGCTCAGCCGCTGGGTGGGGGTGGGAAGAAAGGAGGGAGGGGAGTAGGCAGGCTGTGTGACCCGCCCCCCTCCCCGAGGTTGTCTCTGCTGGCCGTGCGTCTCCTCCCAGGCTGATTTCTCCACGTGGGGTCTGGAAACTACCTCCCCTCCTCCCTGGGGGCTGGGATGACAGCCCCCAGTCACCGTGCTGTCCCTAGGGCACCCCTTCTCCTGCACCACTGCAATCGTCCCTTTGGGAATAAACCCTCCTCGAATGATTTTGACCTGAGAGAGCACCTGCCTCCTGTTGGGGCCCTGACTCAGGCGAGTAGGAAATCAGACCCTCTGCAGGTTCCGACTGGCGTGGCCCCCACTCTCTCATCCACTGATCCAGCCCCATGCCAAGCCCAGCGCCCAGCACACGGCGAAGCTCAGTAGATTTTTTTTTTTTTTTTTGATAAATAAAGGAATGATTTCAGGATTCAAATCAGGTCCCTGTATTCTAAGCACAACCAAGACTCAGAGCCCCTGGCCTGGGTCCTGACTACAGAAAGACTGGCTTTCCCTTTAGGGGCCTTCCATCTACAGGATGATCCAAACAGGGCATTCCCAGAAGAGGTGGAATTTCCTCCGGCAGAAGACCTCGAAGGCCCTGCAGTGGACGTTCTGCCCACCTTGGGCTTACCTGGGCGGGGGACCAATCCTCTCTAAGTTCAGCCTCTTCATCCGTGAGATGGGGAAATTGCTAGCCTCACTGTGATGACTCTGCAGAGAAGGCTTGCAGAGAGGGGCTCGCCTTGCCTGGCGCATACAGGGAGGCCTGGGGCAGCCTCTGTGATGACATCGTACCTCACACCTGATGCTACGTCCTTAGGGCACTGAGTGCCCCTCCTGAAATGCTGGTGGTCTGACGGCGTTGACGTGTCTGCTCAGCATGGCCTGCCACTTGTCTTGTAACCAGGGCAGAGGCACAGATGCCGAGACCAGCGGGTTCCAAACCACCAGGCGGTTCCCACCCTGCCTGCCCCAGGGCACACAGAAGGAGGCTTAGCTTCCACTGAGAGAGGCAGGAAGGGTTTCTTGGGGGGTTGTGGGGTTGCTGGGGGGGGGATGGAGAAGAGGATACTTCCTTCTCACGGGGTGCCTGGTGAAGGGGCGCCAGGGAGCCCCCTGCAGCCTGACTTGTGTTCTGTGGCTTGTGGCTGGTGGACCAGCTGTGTTTGGAGCCCAGCCCTGCCCGGCTGTGTTCCTAGTAAGCAGCATCGAGTACAGATGCTCGGGAAGCCTTTGCTGAGTAAATAAACACCGGACATATGAGTCCAGAGAAACCCTACAAAACAGGAAAGAGGGCAAAGAACGTTTATAAAAGTCCGCTAAGAATGCCAATGCGTGGAAACAGCTCCAAACCCATCGACAGGGATCTGGACAAATGAATTGTGGTGGATCCGTGTGGCAGAATGTTACTCAGCAGTACAAGGATGGATAACGCTTCCATGAATCAGCGGGGATGATTATAAAACATAAGTGAGGGAGAAAGGCAAGTGGGAGACAGATGGATAATCAATGCTCGTTCCGTAAATGCCGCACCTGCTGCTGCTGTAAGATGACCACAGATTTGGTGGCTTAACGCAGTACACACGTATGATCTTACAGTCTTGGGGGTCACAAGTCCAAAAGCCGTCTCACTGGACTGAAGTCCAGGTCTCAGCAGGGCTGGGTCCTTCCGGAGGCTCCAGGGGAGCACTGGCCGCCCAGCCTGTCCCAGCTCTGGAGTTGCCCGCGTTCCTCGGCTCCCGGCCCTTCCTCCGGCTTCGGGGCCGGCAGCATCTTCCCTCCTCGACCTTGGCCTCCGTCATCACATCTTCTCTCCGCTCTGACCTCCTGCCTCCCTCCTGTAGGGACCCTTGTGACACCACAGGACCCAGCCCCATCATCCAAGGTAAGCTCCATCTCCAGATCCTTCACTTAATCATCTGCATAGTCCTCTCCGATAACCGAGTCCCAGGTTCGGGGAATTAGAGCATCTTTGGGGGACATCGTTCTCCCCATCACACAGGTGAATGATCAACCTGGCATTCAAGAGAAAGGTGGTCTCAGGGATCCCCTGGTGGTCCAGTGGTTAGGACTCCGTGCTTTCACTGCTGAGGGCCTGGGTTCAGTCCCTGGTCGAGGAACTAAGATCCTGCAAGCTGCGCAGCGTGGCCAAAAAAAAAGAAGAGAGAGATGATATCTGGGGGCGGGTGGGATGGGATGCAGGCGGTGCACAGAGGGGCTGTTTTATTATTATTATTATTATTATAAAAACGGGAGAAGCAGCATCTGTGCCCCCCCATGTCCCCCCAACTCTCCCCCTCAGCGTCCTCCAGACAGCTCAGCCCCCAGGGCTGCACCTCTGTGCCCAGGGATGCTTGGCCATCATGACGGGAGGGGGGGTGATGGTGTATAAATACCCCAGCTCCCTACCCTTGGGGATGTTACTTCTGGACCATTTTCCCAGCATGCCCCTGCAGGACTGCACCCCCAGTCCCCTGCTGTGAGAACTGACTTCACACATTCTTGTGTGTTTTTTTGCAGAGAGGTTAACAGTCCAGTGGACTTTGGTACATTCAAATGTTGTCCGATGGTAACCTCTATCTACTTGGGATACATTTCCCTCAGCCGAATAACATCCTGTACCCATCACTCCCCCTCATCCCCTGTATGTCTGGCTTCTCCCCTCAGCACCATGTCTTCGGGGCTCGAGTATAGCTTGTCAGCGCTTCACCTCTTTGCACGGCTGACTGACACTCCGTTGTGTGGGTGCCCACGCGTGGTTCATCCATCCAGCACGGCACCGCTGCTGTGACAATGCTGTGTGCCCGGGCCAGTCCTCATGTGTCCACCTGGAGGGGGTGCTCTTAACTGGTGACTCCCCTTTCCTGTGGCCCACGCCCCGCCCCCAGCGTTCTCTCCATCCTCCAAATGAACAACCTGCCCTCCAATCCCTGTCTCTGGCTCTGTTTCTGGAGAAACTAAAATTGCACAGAAACTTCATGAACGTTGACATTCGTGGTGTCTGAGCCATCTCCTCTAAGCCAGTGCTGTCCCGCGTGGCAGCCAGTCATGGCCGTGAATTGAGATCAAATTAGATTCCACCTGAAGGTTCCCAGGCAGGCAGGTCACGTTTCCAGTGCCCCAGGCCCCGTGTGTCTGTCCAGTGGCTGCTGAACTGCACGGGCAGAGGTAGGACATCCTCCCATCACAGAAAGGACTACTGGACGGGGCTGCTCTGTACTTTCCGATGTGTTTGAAATATTTTACACTTAAATGTGTAAATTTTTGACACTTAAAAATATGCCCTCAAAAGTCCCCAAACAAACAACAAAAGCAAGCTGTGGTTGGGGCCCAAGGGGAGCAGGTGAGGTGGAGGCAGAGCCGGCTGGAAGTTGCTGGTGGCACTGGCCTGGGGTGAGCTGCCTCAGGGAAGCTGGGACTCAGCCTCTCAGCCTGGAACAGGGCCCCTGGCGAGCTGGGCGGGTCTGGGGACATGGATGGGGCGTCCTGGGGTTGGGGGCGCTGCTTTAGCACCCTGATTATTGGAGCAGGGACCCCATCTGAGGTCCAAAGACAGGACCTGCAGGCCAGGACGTTGCTGGGCTGTTGGTGAAGCTCCACAGGTGTTCGTGCAGTGATGTGCCCCCGCAGGGCTGCCCGGGGCAGGCAGAGTGGGCACCTCCACGCTGGGAGTGCCCATGCCCTCTCCCTCCACCCTGGAGGTCACTGGTACTGGGGAGTAGGGCCGCCTTACTGCTCCTTCCTGGAGTGTTCGGTTCAAGGCCGCTCCTGCCCACCAGCTGGGCCCCCGGCTCTCTGATTCCTCGGTTCCTTGGAATCTGGGAGATGAGGCCCCCTGGCCTCCCACAGTGCCGGGCACCCTCCTCCTCCTAGATCTGGCCTCCTTTCTTTATTATTATTATTATTTTAATTAATTAATTAATTTATGGCTGTGTTGGGTCTTCGTTTCTGTGCGAGGGCTTTCTCTAGTTGCGGCAAGCGGGGGCCACTCTTCATCGCGGTGCGCGGGCCTCTCACTGTCGCGGCCTCTCTTGTTGCGGAGCACAGGCTCCAGACGCGCAGGCTCAGTAATTGTGGCTCACGGGCCTAGTTGCTCCACGAGGCATGTGGGATCTTCCCAGACCAGGGCTCGAACCTGTGTCCCCTGCATTGGCAGGCAGATTCTCAACCACTGCGCCACCAGGGAAGCCCTGGCCTCCTTTCTTATGCATCTTCTTAATTCAACCAGCACTTCTGGAGAACTCGCCGTGTCCCTTGACTGCTTTTAAACATTCGGCAAATTTTAGCTCCTTGAGGATGCGGTGGTCCCGTGAGACGGGTGCCCTTACGAATTTCACTTCCCAGACGAGGAACCTGAGGCAGGCAGGATGCATGAACTGTCCCCCGTCACACAGTCAGGGTGGCCGCGTCTGGCGCAGAGTCCCTGCGCGAGGGCAGCAGGAGCTGTCCTCCTGTAACACTTCAAACTGCTTGGGAGTGAGAGACAGGGCCCTGCTCGGCCATCCCCGGCCCCCCCTGTGCTTCGGCTGGATGGAAGCAACATCTCGAAGCAGACGAAGGAGCTGGCAGCCCTCAACCTGTCGGCAGGGAGGCCGCAGGGACCGGCAACCCTGCCTGGGGCGATGCCCGGCCGCCCTCTCCACTCACGGGGGCCCGGGCTGGGCAGTTCCTCCGTGTCCGGGATCCCAGCACTCCCAGCGCATGAGTTCATCCCGCCCACACCCTGGCCTCACTCCGAAAATGACCCCTGTGTCCTATTGTGTATGAGAGATTTCATGGGATCCTGAAGAAAATAAAACACTCTGAAGACTTGGAACTGGGCAGACCGTGTGTCCATCCTGACGCGGCGTTTCTGCTGCACGTTTTGTCTTCCTTCCCGGGCTTCCTGGACCACAGTGGTCCCCTCCCTGGAATGGATGTTCTGGGACTGCTCGAAGAACATTCCAGAGGTGTGACGTGATGTCCACCCATTGGAGGGGCCTCACTGTCCTTTGTGGGGTCTCAACACCACCCTCCTTTGAGCTGCTGCAAGTTCAAGTTTCTTGGGGGGATCCTCCCCCCAGGAAAGTACATGGGGCACTTTCTCATGGGCTTGGCCCCTTCCCCTCGGAGCCAGAACATTGGGCATGGACTGGAGACGATTAAACAAATGTGGGAATAAATATAAACAAGGGTGCCAGGGACCACGGAGGCCAGCTCTGCACTGGGTCCTCCTTCCCCACGTCTCCCAAGACCCATCGTGTGGAAATTAAAACTCCATCTTCCAGGAAATTAATGAAAACCGCATTTACGAGCAGCTGTTCTCGGGTGTGAACTCTGTTGAGAGGCCAGTGGGTCCAGGGGTGAACTGCAGAGGCCCCGTCCATCCTCCGTTTGTAAAGGGCCCCTGGGAACGCAGGGCTGGGGGCAGACCCGTGAGGCCCCACGCTCAGGGCAGCTGCAGTCAAGCGGTGACTTGATTTGCTCTCGTGGGGAGACACCCAACAGGTTGATCTTCTTTTAATACATTCTTTTAACCCTGTGCTGGTACAAGCACAGGGTTTGCTCTGGGCCTCAGCACGCATCCCTGATGTGCCAGCAGCCCCTGGCGTACCCAGCAGCTGTTACTTTAGTTAGCAATCCAAGCATGTTTTTGTAAGCTGAAGGGGTGGACTAAATTTCTAAGACGCCATATTTCTGGCCACTTCTATTGCAATAGCTTGAGCAGTGCGCTAAGCACTCTGTAAGCATCGCTTGATTCCACGCTTGCAACAAACTGTGAAGAAGGTTCCATCCTCACCTCCAGTTTACAGAGGGGAAAGCAAGGATCAGAGAGGGGAAGTAACTTTCCCAAGGTCACTCAGCTAGGAAGTGGCTCCCCAAGTCTACAGTGGGAACCCCTGTTCTCCACCCAGTGGAGGGGTCTTAGAGAGCTGTGTGCCAACACTGAGCCAGGCGGGGTTGAAACAAAAACTCCGAAGTGGACTCCCTGCTTCCTTACCCCGGAGATGTCATCTACCAGCCCCCAGGCAGGCCCCTGATGGAGGGGCCAGGGGAGCAATTCCCTTGGTTTATCATGGTCCAGAGGAAGGCGGAGTGTTTTGCCAAAAGCTTGCCCTCTGGCTGCACAAAGAACTCATCTTCTGGACTACAGACTCCTGTGCTGGATTGAAGAGCAAAAGGTATTTTCCACGTTAAAGTCATCTGCATGGGAGCCTCACAGATGGAAATAAAATATTTACCATTTGGAACGAAATTCCAACTGGAGCAAGAAGCAAAGGAGGCGGGGGCAGTGGAGGACGTCTCAGATACAAACAGCTGCTGCCGAGTTGTGGCTGTAGGAGAAGGGACTGGGCCTTGAGGCTGGGCCCGGGGCTGCTCTGTCTCCCTCCGGCCGTACTGGGCTTTACGGGCCTTCACCTAGGGGCACGTCTGCCTGCTGCCCAGGCCCAGGCCCCCTCCCCTGCGCCACAAGCCTTGGGCCTGCTGACGCTCTGTCCTCAGATGCTGCCCAAGCCTGCCACGGTGTTCCCTCCCCCGCCCCTGCCCATCTGCTCCCCTTTAACCTGCCTCCTCTCTGTCCCCCCATGGCCTCACTGTGACCAGCTGTGCTCTCTCCCCCGTGGACCCCACCAGCCCATGGAGATGTCCAGAGAGGCCCTGGGGGCCCAGAAGGTCCAGGTGAAAGGATCTCTGAGAACTCTCATCCAGGCCACCCCTCATTCGGGGAAACTGAGGACCGAGCGGGAAGGGAGCTTGCCCAGACGGCTCCTGGAGCGAATGACTACGTCCAGGCCCCTCCACCTCTCACTGTCCTTGACTTTGGTTTTCCTGAAGGAACGTCAGTTGTAACGCACAAGGTGATCGCGGCTGAACTGGAGACGATGATGGAGAATTATTTCCTTATCAACGGAGCGGAGATTCCACTGCTCGTCATTCCCAGCTGGGCAGTCCAGCCCCCCTTCCCCGCTGGCCCCTTTCCCGGGCCGGGCGAGTCATGCGTGGTGCGAAGGGTGACCAGTTGTCTGGAGAACGAGCCCTGTGCTCCCCGCTATTGGGCCAGGCCACTCCCTCTAGGGCCCCTAAAGCAGCCCCTAGGGGCCTCCCCTTACAGCTGGTGAGGACCCTGGGATGGTCTGGGGGTGGTGGAAGGACCCAAGAATGTGCCATGGGAGACATTTGTTAATACCTTATTCTTAGTTCCCCGGGGACTGAGGCCACCCCCGCCCCAGGCCCTGCCCTCAGAGTGACCTCTACACTGGCCTGCAGTGCCCCAGGGACCCACACCTCATCTGCAGGACAAGCCCCCTGTAGATTCTCTGGTTCAACTAGAGGGAAAAAATCCCCCCTGAACCTCTGCCAAGGGTGTGGGGAGCGCGTCTGGAGCGGCTCCAGAGCCGGAACCCGGAGGAGGGGGATCCTCCCAGCCTTGATGACTGGCTTCAGATGACTTCCTGGAAGTGGCCGAGTGTGGCTCGCAGCCCCGTGGCCTCGTCGGGGAGCAATGTTCCGTGCGGGGGAGAAGCGCTGCCTGGCCAGGCTGGCTGGGCCCCAGCAGGCAGGAGGGGCTGCCGCTTTGCTTGGGAGGGAAAAGCCCTCGTCCAGCATCTATGGAGCCCGCGGGTGCTCTGGACCCCTTTCCAGGACCCTGGCACCTTCCTGTGGCCTCCAGGGTGGTGATGGTCTGCTCAGGACACAGCGGAGTCACCAGATCTTCCTGTTTTATAGGACTGCTCAGCCAGTCAGGTCCACCCTACAATTTGCTGTTCGACTGCTTGGGTAAGCAGAATCAGCCTCACGCGTTTTGCAAGGATGATACAAACCACTTCAAGAAATAAACCGTTAGCCGGAGCCCCTCATGCCCACCATGGTAAGAACAGCACTGGCTGCCGGGGAGCGGCTTCCGCCACGTGCCAGGTTCCGTGCCAGGCCTCACCTGCTGTGTGACCTTGGGCAGTGACCCAACCTCTCTGTGCCTCGGTTTCCTTGACTGCATCACGAGGATGATGAGGGTGTCTAGGTCACGGGGAAGCGTCTAGAGCAGCTCCCACGGCTAGTGCCTCAGTGCTGGGGCAACACTTCCGTTGTTTGCAGTGTTCTTGCCTTTACAAGCAATGGGGCTGTAAACACTCTCTTGTGTGTATCTTGGCCTACTTCCTTAAAAGTAAGTAAAGTCATGCAGCGGAATTCCTAACTGAGAGGCTGAATGTGCGTGTTGAGTGTCGATTGGGGCGAGCAGAGTGCCCCGCCGACAAGAACACGAATTGGCGTCGCACCGGGGCCTCGGGCCGCCTCGAACCCTCGCCAATGCCAGGTATTGAAAACGTCCACATTTCTGCCAATATAATAGCTCAGAAATAACTTGAGTTGGGTTTCGCATCTTTTCATATAATTGGAGGCTTTGTGATTTGCATAAGCTCTTGGTTTATTGAGGAATTGAGCCTTGGTCTGTCCTGTAGCAGGTTTTTTGCCTAGATTATCTTTGAATTTGGATATGTATGTGAGATACTTACATAGATATGTCTATGTGTACATACACATGCGTATGTAATAGCATCTGTAGCATCTGTATGTTATACGGACATACATATGCACATATATGTGTACATGTGTATGCTTTGCAGAACCTTCCAATTTTATGTATTCAAATCAGTCAATATTCTCTGATATAACTTCTTTTGGGTACTGTCTAGAATGTTTTTTCCCACTCCAAGACTGTATTATAGATCCATGTGTGATTTTGCCCCTACTTTTTATGGTCTTATTTTTCATGTTTAAAACTCCGTCCTTCTGGAATTTGTTTTGGTGCAAGGAGAGAGTAGGACTTGAGTTCTTCCTTAAGCTTTTTTCCTCCAAATGACTAGTCATTTGCGGGCCCATAATTTACAGGACATTCCATCTTCTCCCTCCAATTTATCATCTTCTAAGAGCCCACATGTCTTTCTGGGGTTATTTCTGGATTTGCTCCGTTCCACCGATGGGCTGACATCTCCAGCACCAAGCTGTTTTAAATGTGGTGGCTTTAATGTCGGGGAGGGCTGCTTTGGTGACTTCAGTACTGAAGCAGAAATTTCTAGTCTGTCCTCATGAATTCATTATTTTATTTGAACTGAAAAATTATTTCTTAAATTCCCTGCAACACCACCGTGGAGAATACTACTGGTATTTTACTGAGGATTCAGTTCCATGAATAGATAATTTCAGGAAGAAATGACAGTCTTATATTTAATATGCCTCCTATCCACGAAGAGTTTCCTCTTCCATTTTTGTCTTATTTCATAGAACTTAGGTTCAATGTTTTCCTCTTATAGATCCTGTGCATTTTTGTTATTTTGGAATGTTTTAGTGTTTTGTAAATAGGTTCTGTTCTGCCTTTACGTGTTCTTGCTGGTTTTGTTTCTTTATAGGAAAGCGGCTGATATTGTCCACTGATTTTGTGACCAGGCCCTGGGCAGGGTGGATGCCAAGCCCGTGTATCTCTTGGGTACCGTCTCTGCAGAGGACGGGGCTTGGGTGGGGCGTCTAGGCTCCAGATGAAGGGAGGGTGTTTGAAGTTGGGAGAACAGCTTATCTTTTGCATCCTAGACCAGCTCTCTGCCTCCTCTCATTAAAAAATGTAGAAACTCGGGACAGGGAAAGGAAAGGATTACCCCGCACTGGACCATCTGTGGGAGGCGCTTGTAATTAGCACAGCCTTTAATAACTGAGGTTCCTTCGCCAGCTCACTGGAGGCAGCCTGAAAACACCAGCGGTGAGTCACGCATGGGTGCCATTGATGGAGGGTGGGCCGGGAGAGCCAACGTTCCTCCCACCCAGAGCTCCCGCCGGGGTAGGTTTCCCCTTCAAATAACAAACTAATTTTCTTTTCTTTTTAAGAAAGGCCTCGATGTGGTTACACAGCAATGGGAACAAGAGCGTACCTGGTGACACAGATGAATCTCACTTAAGGCGTCATTAGAGGCAGTGGGGGCCACTCTGGGCACAGGTGAAGGGACAGAGGTGGGAGGGGCTCACGGGCTCTCAGGGAGAAGGTGGGCTCCACGACGGCCACCACCTGGCTGTCGACACCTGGGCACATACTCCGTGATCGTTCATTGAGCCACGCTTTGTTGATTTCTGCACTTTTCCGCCATGCGCATCCCATTAAAAAAAGTTTCAAAAAAGTTCCAGGGTGCATTTTAGTAAAATTCATTGTTCTGAGCAGTAAAGTCTAAACCGGGGAACATCTGGATTTCCAGGTCACAGGAAATTACAGGCCTCGTTTGGAATACCAACGACACGGCCGCCACATGCATCAAAGACGGAATGGGGAGTGAAAACATTTCTCCCAAGGCGGGCCCAACAGCAGGGCTGATTCTCTTCCTCGAAAAGAACCCATAGATTATTTTTAGCATCTGAAACTCATCTTTCCCTCCTAAATTTGAACTTCATGTCGCAAGGACGTGAGCGTGTGTGCCTTCTCCAGAGAACGAAGACTCAGCTGAAGTCACAGAGCAGCGTTTGTGGCCTCAGCCAGTGAGAAGCCAAACTCCCTTGTGCTTCAACGGGCTGAATTTTCATTCTGAAGAACCAGTGCCGTGGTGGTTTGGCCCGATTACAGACTCCAGACCCGCGGCTGGCACAGTCCACTGCCCCTTATGTCTTCAGGAGGTTTTCAGGTGGGAAGCATCTGCGGTTTGACACATGGGGACCCTCCTCTGGGCAGTGAATCCGAGGCCGGGCAGTCTACATCTTCTCGGGTTGCAGGGAGACCGATGGAACCCCATCCATCGTATTCCCCAAGGACCAGGAAGAGGTTTGGTTGACTGGGAAAAGTGCAACGTGAGCTCCTTCTGGTGGGTTCTGCATTCTTTCCTAGTGAAGTATTGTGCATGGAAAACCAGAATATATGGTCAGCATTCTTCCTATAAACAGAGCAATTGTACATTGTGGAGGAATTACTTAGCGATGACTGGGGGGAGGTTGCCATGGTTACCCTTCCCCCGCCACGTGGTCCCAGCTGCTGCCTACGTGGAACTGGGCAGTTCAGTACCCGACTGGCATGTGGCTGCAGAGGCGCCGCTGTCTTGCTTCTCCGTTTCCGACAGGACCTCGCGAGAGCGGGGCTGTCGTTATGTGCCAGCACGTTTTTAAGTTTCCTCGGCGTCTGTCACAGAAAGTCCCTGTGGGAGCCCAGGAGGTGAAACGGACTGAGGCTGGATGCTCTCGCCGTTGTCTGGGGGAGCAGTACCCCCAACCCCGCGGGCAGCCTCTGAGGCCCAGTGGACCCCTTGGGGCTCCAGAAAACACTGTTTGAAAACTACCAGACTCTGCAGCATCTGCTTCTCACCCTCTAAATGCCCAGAGGATCTGCTTCTCACCCTCTCAATGCCACACTTTAGAAAGTTCATCTCCAGTCTGTATAGATCCAGGCAGGCCTGAGTTTCTTTCCCGCATGAGGCTGCCTGGTGTGTACATGGATTTCTTTTCTCACTGGTTTTCAGTAGAATCTCAGATGTTTTCCTAGGGGAATCTAAGCCTGGCTCCCGCCCGTGTTGCAAATCCCAGTCAACAAGTCCACGTGCACACGGAGCGGCAGTGCTTTTTTCCACGGCTAGTTTACGTGCAGCAAATTCTTCCAACACCCCCTTGAAAGGCAGTCAATGGACAGTTAATCCCTATGACTTTCTTGTACAGCTAATTAAAAGCACACTCGCCTCGGGACAAGGCTCTCGGTGCTGTCCTGCCCCCGTTTGCTGGAGGGAGGTCTGGGGGACCGTCAGGGACAGCTGCTTACCAAGCTCCCGTGCCGCGCCCCCCCCCCCCCGCCCCACCCATGCAGGGTGCAGCTTCGGGACCCCTCCCTCTACACCTGGTCGTGGCAACTCTGGGGCCGGGGTATGAACTTCCGAGTGGAAGATGGATTCTATGGAAGCCTTGGAAATACAGAATTATGCGCAGATGGTTTCGGGGGGGGTTGCTTTGGGGACCAAGGCCTAAAAGAGCGAGGAGCACGGGCCTGGGCAGAGGGGGAGATGGGCTGTGGAGCCGTGGCGCCAGGGCCGCAGCGCACCCCACGGGGAGCGCTGGAGCGGGTGGCGGCCTCCAGGGAAGGGGCCGAGACTCCGCATCCTGCCTGACAAGTCACTGGATGTGGGTGGCCCAGGGAGGGATGACCTTGCACAGCGGGCTCCTCTTGTCCGGAGCAGTTGCCAGAGAGACGCAGCTGCAGCGTGGGCCACGAGTGCCAGGCTCCTGCTGCACAAGCCTTGGTCCAGCGGCCCCTCCGGTCACCCCAGGGGTGCACACCCCACCCGGGAAATCAGCTCCTCCTGGGCTGTGGTTGAGCCCTTTCCCCGGGGACACTTAACAGAACAGGCTGGGGGCGCACACAGCATGCCTCCCCCCTTGCCCCATTGCCGCTGGTCTCAAAGGGGAAACGGACGGCCAGTCACCCTGCTGGTGGAGTTACTGCCCTCTCGAGCTGCTGGTCTCCTGGCACGAGGAGGCTGAAGTTACCAGGGGGCGGTGGTGGGGGACAACTGGGGGAGCTCTTACTGTCTCTGGTGAAAGCGATTCTCTCTGGAACCTGGAGTTGTGTGGATAGAAGGACAAGTTCCCCTACTTAATCGCTGGGAGCGCTGGTGGGAGGGACCACCCCACCTTCCCTCCCCTTGGCTCTTAGACCCGTCTGCGTGTTGACCCTCTTGGCAACAGGTCATTGATTTCGGGTGGATGCCACGTCCAGGAGGGGGCCCCGTCCTCACGCTCACAGGGTGTCGTCTCCAAGCTGGCCCCTCAGCTGCATCTTCAGAGGTCTGTCCGTGGCTCCATCAGGCCACAGCTCCCGGGATGTGGAATGCGCGAGCGGGGCAGGCCGGCCCGCCAGAGCTGACGGCGTGCATCTCTCCCAGCTCTGCGTCGGAGACATCCCGGTGGGAGCTCGGAATCCGACAAGGTGGGAATATTCACGCCATGGAAATCGGCAAGTGGTTCAAAGTGGGGCTGTCCTCCTCCCAACCCCTTGAGCTGGTTGTTAACCACTTTCCGGCACAGAACTGGAGCGCCCACAGCTGCGCTTCCCGGCTAGGCGGCACGCGTGCCTGGGTCTGCGTATCGCACGCGTGTATGTTACCGTCTTTCGCCCTCACTACAACCCCATCATACAGGCATCGTCTCCACTTCACTGATGGGGAAAATCGGTGCAGAGAGTTCAGGGAACTTCCCAGAGTCACACGTTGAACCCAGGTGTGTCTGACTCCAGACCCCACCTTCTGAAACCCTCACTGTCCCCTGGATGTGTCTGGTTATGTTTTCCTTCCGGCTGAAATTCATTCCGTTGCTGGCACCCAAACCATTTCTGACCACGGAGATCAACAGCATCCTTCTTCCCTAAGTCCCTCCTTGTTTGGACAATGACCTTGGCCTGTCAGAGGGTGAGCGACTGGGCAAAGCAGAGCGACAGAACTTCTCGGGTTCTTGCTGACTTTCCCGGGCAGCCAGAATCTGTGGAATCCCTGTCTCAGGCCAGCCTGGTAGGAGGGAGCCCTGGAGCTTCCTGAGCGTTTCTGTCTGGGTTTCTGCCTGCCCAGCGGGAGCCACGGTGCCAGCCTGGGGCCGGGGTCGGCATGGCGTGCAGGGGACGGGACACTGGTCCCCGGAGGAGCTGAGGGCCCCAGCCGTACCATTTGCCTCCAGAGTTGTGCGGGTGGTTTATGGGAGAAAGCCAGACTTCCCAGCCCCACGTTGGGCTGAAATCAAGTGAAATTCATAGTACGCACACTTAACAAGACAGAGACACTGAAACATTCTTAAAATATTTCATAAAAAGCATTAAGGTAGTCATTTGGGAGAAAATAAATGTTTTATTAGGCTTCTTTTCCCTTATTTTAGTGTACACGATTTTTTTGTTTGTTTAGCACTGCATCCTGGGGGGCGGAGGTAGGTGGGCACTGCCCTTGGCAGCGTGTGGGCCTCTGAAGGCCTTCCCTGGCCGTGGGTGCTCTGCCATCAGAGCTGGGGGGCTTGCTCTGACGCTCCGCGGGGACCTCGAGGGGGCCTCCCTGAGCTGGCCTTGAGACAAGAGGTTCTCGGGCCTCCGACTGCATCTACTCCTCTGCCTCTTGCTGCCTGTGGGACATTTGGAATATTCATTCAAAGTGCTTGGGCCAAGTTCATGCCCTTTTCCCACCATCAGAAAAGGAGGTTTTCTGTCTAATGGCAATAACTTTCACTGTAAGCCACTGACCCTCATCTCTGGTTTGTTATGGGACCCTGCTCTGGGGCAAAATGGGGGCCTGGTGGCTTGAGACGGTGACCTCACTGCTTCTCAGCTTCTGAGCCCCGTCCCCTTCCCGCGTCTGGTCAGCCCTCAGGAATGCGTCCTCGGCATCATGCGTTCAGGAAGCATTGCCGAGCTGCTCAAGGTCAGCCTGGCACAGGCATGGGGCCCACCGGGAGGGCTCAGCTACGGCCCCTGCTCAGCCTTGGGGAACCAGGGCGGACATGTGAGCAGACCTGAAGGAAACACAGGCTGTAGCTGCTGCCTGTGGGAGACCCTCACCCCCAGGCCCCTGGGGAGCCATCTGTGTCCCTCCCCCAGACCTGGGACCCACGGCCCACTTGCTGCAGTTCCCATGTAATTGAAGGGGGACAAGGGGACACTCCCCATGACCAGCACTCACAGCTCCGTGAGTGGCAGTGCCAGCCACTGGCCTGGATCTCACCAGCCCTCGGACCCCCAGGCCCAGCCCTCTCTGCGCTCCTCCAGCCCTCCTCCCAGGACCGGGTGCATCTTTGGGCTGTGCCCAGATAGCATGAGTGGTGAGGGGGAAAGGGCAGGGACGGGGCAACCCCCTGGTGATGGGCTAGGATCCCCACCAGGGAGCATCCTCGATCTCCGCGGTGGTCACGCTACCCAGTTGGGTCTTGCTCACTCAGGTGCTGCCAACCTTGCTGCTTCTTCCTCGCCCAGAGCCCCGCCTTCCCTGTCCTCTCCTCCCCGATGCTCTGGACAACTGTAGCTTGGTGTCCCCTCTGCTGCCAGCTCTGAGAGCTCAGACAGGTCCCTGCTCCTCTTTGGGCTTCCTTTTCGTCCCTACGTAGAGAGGTGTCTTTCATTGACAGCCCTGATCAATTACAAGTGGTGGCCTACGGCAGTGTTGAGAGGGATTCTGAGGCAGACTCGAATCTGTAGGAAGGAGAGCGGTGGTTGATTAGCAACGTCTGCCTTGGGACTGAGAAGGAAGAGGGGCCCGGTCAGATCGGTGCCTGTCCTTTGCTGTCCTGGAGTAGACACCTCCACCCCTTTTACACCCTCTGTGAGGGAGACATGATGACGACCCTCGTTTTGGAGCTGAGGGAGCCGAGGCCTGGAGAAGCTACACAGCCGGGGGCAGAACCTGCTGTCAGGCTGGGTGCGAAGTGGGCTTGAGGCTCCGTCGTCCCAGAAAATGGAAGGGTTGGGTCACCAAGGTCTCATGTCTTGGATCCCCGTCCCCCAACCCAAGCAGAAACCCCAGAGGTGCCGGGAGCCATGCTGCAGGAGCCCCCGAGGTGAGAGGGCGTCCTGCTCGAGCCGGGGAGTGAGACTTCTGCGGGGATGGGGCGGGGAGGGCCGGAGCTCCCGGCGGCCTGGCCCCGTTGCATCAGCCTTCCTGGCCCCGCCTGCCGCTGCCAAGCGGTGATCACCATGTAGGGAGTGAAGCTGTGCAGCCCCAGCTGTCCAGAAGCCCAGACAGTCCGGTCTGACGGTCCCTCTCCCCTCCGGCCCCTGCTCTGTAGGTGCAGAGGGGACATGTCCATTCACCCTTGTTTAGATCTGGAATGCTCTTTTTCACACATGTGGCCTGTTCTGCATAAGAGGTTTGTCTTATTCATTCCTCAATACCCAAAGCCTTGGCACAGGCTGGGGACAGAGAAAAGCCATTTCTGTGACTGATTTATGGTCCCTTGTAATGAGGAATTAGAGTCACAGTGACCCCAGCTGGTGTCAGAGCTGATAGAGGCCCCAGCTTGAGCCCTAGCTGTTAGGACCATTCATCTCGGGAGCGAGCCTCTTCGCGGAGATGGGACAGGAGGTCGGTACACCCTTCTCTGACCCGTTCCGCTGCCAGCCAGGGGTTGGTCTGGGGCCCCCTTCCCCCTCCCTCCACCCAAGCCTCTTTCAAACCCCCTCCCTGACGGCTCAGCCCCGGCGGAGAAGAGCTATAAATCAGCCTTCTCTCTGGGATGATTAAAAAAAATCTCTCTATTAACAGCTGACTCACAGTCTAAAAATGTGCTCATGGTGTAGCTGTGGCCACTGCCCCTGGTTTGGTGGCAGCAGCCCGAGCTCGCTCAGCCAGCCATGCTGCAGAGGACGGCCCTTTCCAAGCAGGCCCTGCCGCCAGCCCCTCCCTGTTCAACCGCCACCCTCTGCTGTTCCTTCCCCGCCTTCAGCCCTGGGGTTTGGCCCGGGACCCTGGTCGAGGGGGTTGGGGTAGGAAGCCATCTGGAGGGGAATCAGTGTTCAGATGAGAAAGGAAATTGCCCTGAGATGATTGAAATGACAAACAGAAGGGAAGTCAGGATGGCCAAGTCGAATAGAAGGGGGCGAGGGGAGGCGCTGGGGTCCGTGCCCAGCAGGGCTCTGCGTCCCCTGCCTGGCCAAGCAGCGCTCTGCTCTGCTGACCTGGGGGGCTGGCGGACAGGGCCCCGGGTGGGCATCCCTGGGAGCAGTGGGCTGGGCAGGCACGGCCAGGACCCCTGGAGACGGAGAGGGTCTTTCAAGAGCTGAGGGGGGAGGTTAAGGAGAATGCGACCAGGGAGTTCTCCCGGGGAACCTGCTTTCGGTGACCTAAGACAATCCACGTGGCCGCAGAGGGACCCCCAGCTGCACGCTGGGCCCTGGTGCTGTTTGTCCCTTTAGCAGATGAGAAAACGGAGGGTTTGCTCCCACTGGCGCCTGCATCCCTGCAGCCAACCTTCCTGGACCACGCTTTCCTCAAGGGCAGGGCTGTGCGCGGCCTTTCACTGGGGCCCTGCCTCAGGCCCTTGGTAAACATCCCGAAGGATAAACTCTGAGCTTAAGCGGCTCCACAGTTTAGGTTCTGGTTTTGCCGAGGCTCCTCACCAAACACACCTCCCTCGGCCGAGCCAGCCTGCGGTGTTTTCTTTTCAAGCAACTGGAAGTGGCTGGTTAGGGGCTGGGAGGGACGGAACGCCGCCACCAAGCCGGACGGGTCCAGTGGGCGGGGACAGTGGCCACACTGACTGCACTCAGTGACCGGGCCTTCGGGGGCTTCCTGAGCCCCACAGCTTTCTGGGGCCTCAGAGGCGCCTGGAGACTGGACGGCCCTGGGTTAGGGGCACGGCTTCCCACGCTGCTCCTCTGGGTTCCTAGGCGGCTCTGCCGCCGCTCGGAAGCACAGGGCTGCCATCGATCTGGGACAGAAGGGGCAGAGGGCACTGCCCCGAGGACACCCCCAGTGGCCTGTGAACGTTGCCACAGCCATGGCTCTTGTCACTGGACCTGCACACAGCAGATGCTTCTAGAATGCCCACTGCGTGCCAGCCACAGTGCCGGCCCGGCCGACCCAGCCAGTATGGGCCCGGCCTCCGTGTTGGGTCGGGAGAGCGGAGGCGGGGGCTGTGGTCTCCTTCTGCACTTTCCGCCCCGCTCTCCTGGACTCCCGGCTTCCCCGGGGGCCGGGGCAGAGGACAGAGGCAGCCAACCCCCTACCCCCGCTGTGAACTGTGTCTTGTCCTCAGACCTTCAGTGAGTCCCCCGGGGAGCCGGCTGTGATGACGCAGGTGGTCACTTCCAGCCCCCAGGACTTGACAGACACACAGAGGGCTCACATCTGTGCGAGCTTCTCCACTCAGACTCTGGGACCCTTCGACTCCCCAGCAGTCCCTAGAATCCCAGCTCCCCCAGGTGCACTGCCAGAGCCTTCAGGGAACTTCCCAGGCAATTCTGGAAGGTTCTAGGTCCTTCCATCTTCACAGAAAAACGTGCATGGGGCAAATGCGCCTGGTGATGACGGTGGCGTTTTGCTGTTTCCGACACCTCTGATGAGATCCCAGGCTGAGGACATCTCTAGCTCCTTGCATTTTCTTGCTGAAAGCCATTCCAAGCAGAGGAGACGGAGGAAGGTCGGGGAGGGGGCGTTTAATTTTCCCATGAATACACGGAGCGCTCTGGCCACGGGGGCACACCCACCCACTCAGGGGGCTCAGACAGTGCTGGGTCTTGAGGGAGCCGTAGAGCGAGCTGGGTCCTGCAGGCCTGGGGGAGAGAACCAGGTGTGGGGAGGTGGGGTGGGCACTCCAGGCGACCCAGGTGAGCTGATGCGGGAACGCAGGAGAGTAGGGGGCTCAGGTGAGCACATATAGAGAGATGGGCAAGGGTGGGAGATGGCAGTTTAGGGTTCAAGGATGAGAGCTGAAGCATGCGGACTAGAGGGGGGGCCCAGGCCCAGTCCAGCGGAGGCTGGGGGCTTAGCCGGGTTCCCTCCTCCTTGGTCTGAGAGCAATTGGGGTTTGCGCCTGCCTTGCCTGTTACCTGGCCCCTGGGATTTGGTTCTCATCTGGGACAGGGACTGACTCCTGCTGTGCCTCTGGGAGGACCGGGTGACGACACTTCAGCTCTTACAGTGTCCTGTAGATCCCAGGGGTCCGCCCTGGGGAGCTGTCTGCGAGTCTGCGAGTCTGCAATTGAGGAGTGCCACCCAGGCCGAGCCCTGGACTGAGCACGAATCAGCAACCGGCAGCAAACGCTGGAGGCGGGCTCAGGTGGTCACCTGGTAAGTTACAGGTGAGCCCCTTGTCCGTTCGCAGCAGGACAGACATCACCAATCCATCCCGGCTCATTCCTGCCCGGTCGGAGGCTGACCTCGCCCTGCTGTCCTGTCAGCCCCGGGGAGACGCCTCAGCGGCACACAAGGTGACATCCAGTGGCCGTCCTGGCCAGGGGTCCCCCACGGTCCCAGGGAGGAGCTGAGCTGAGAGCAAGCACGCATGATGTGTGCCCTCTGTCTTCTGAGGACAAACGGTGGAATGTGTGCTTGGGGCAGAGGTCAGAGGAGGTCTGCGACTGGGGCATCTGGAGAGCAGACGCGAAGGCTGAGCTCATTCTCACGCTGGGCCAGCAGCTCCCACGAGGCCACACGAGCTGGCCAGGGCTGGCGGTGGGGATCAGGGTGGGGCTCCAATTACCCAGAGAAGCCCAGAGGGTAAGTGGTCCCCAGGTGATGAGCCCTCGTGGGGGGAATGTCCAGTGGCTGCAGGGCTCTCGGATGCTCTGGGTACAAGAAAACTGGGGCTTTGGGAGGGCGCCTGAGGTGTGTCAGGTAGAGAGGAGGACTCGGGCCTGGTGTCCATCCCACTCACCATGACTGTGCTGTGTGGCTTGGGGCAGGTCGCTTGCCCTCTCTGGGCCATTGTTTCCCTATGATGAATCTGCCATGTCCCCTGGTGGTCATCATCACGTGGATGCTGCTTTCTAGGGCAACAGTTGTTACAGCTGCACAGTTGAAGGGACAGCTGGGGGAGTGTGGGACCCTGGTGTGGAAACGCCTTGGAACTTATTAAAGAGGCTGAAGATCATGGGAATTTTCTCTCTCGACCACAGAACTTGTCAGGGTGGGGAGGACACTTTGAAGCCTTTGATACATTACTTACCACGTTTTGGAAGAGGCACTGAGGGCCAGCTTGGACGGCAGATGAAACAGACCCCTTTGTTTTCAGATGGCAAAGTGAGGCCCAGAGCAGGCGGGGCCTTCTCCGGGGTCCCCGGACGCAGCCTAGTCCGGCGGCTCTGATTCTAAAGAAATAGAGAGTGGCGGTCTCCCCAGCCCAGCTGCCGTCTTGTTGGGTGTTTCCGGGACATGCTCCTTCCTCGAAGAGCTTCCGTTCTCACAAGGCAAAACCTGAGGACTGTGTGAGCAGAACGGGGTCAATGGGAGCGTTTCTTGAGCACCTGCTGTGTGCCAGGCCGCGTCGGGAGAGTCCACGCTCTCTGGGGGGGCCTGTCCGTCCACCTGAAGACATCACACTGCGGGTGCCAGGGGCAGGGTCCAGGGCGTGGGCAGGGAAGCAGCAAACGCGGCCAGCGGCAGTGGTCACTGCGTCCTCCCAGCATGTTGGGCAGTTTTGAGCGCCCCGCTTTACAGATGGGGAAACAGAGACCCGCGGGGTCAGCCGCTTCCTCCGGGGCTGCATGAAGAGTCGGGGCAGAGCAGCTTTGCGTCCAGCTTTGCCTGAGGCTACAGCCCCCGCGCTTTACCGCTGGGCTCCGTGCCCACAGCAGAGGCGGATTCCTGCCAAACTTTCCTGGATGCCTTGGGGCGGGAATTGGGGAGCCGTCTCTCACCGATGGTGGCTGGACGGTGCATCAGAGAGAAAGCGCCAGCACGGTCGGGGGTGGGGCCCCTTGGACCACGTCAGCCCTGCGCCTGCAGAGCCTCTGGCCCAGATGGCCGGGCTGTTCCTATACATTATGTGTCTGCCTGAGATGTGAAGTCTGCAAGGAAACAGATTGACGCCAGAACACTGGGGGCTCAGGAATCCCCCGGGGGGGAAATGTTCTAATCGGCAGGAAGTGAGCTGGAGCTCGGCTGTGCTCCTCACGCACCGTGATTCAGAGTCCCCGGCCCAGCCAATCAGCTTCCTGGAGCAGCCACTTGGCCTGCAGATGTAAGCGGAGGATGGAACAGGGGCCCACGTGCGGGAAGGAGCAGTCTGTCAGAGGGCAGGTTCTCCTTATCTTTCGAGTCTCCGGGCAGTCACAGGGCGAGTCTCCACCTGCCGTATGCAATCGGGTCCCCTCACGTTTCTGTCTGTGCTACTCTCCTGGGTCAGGGTGATGATTTCAAGGCCTGTGGCTGACTAGAAGAACATGCTGGAAAAGATGAAAGGTTAGAAAGTTTTGCAACGCCCCTGGTAATGTGGTTCCTAGGCTGTCCTCCGCCCGGCTTCCCAGCCAAGGCCCTCTCGCGAAGAGCTGGCCCCTGAGTGTTGGAGAGTTAATAAAGCCCGGGTTGGGAGGCAGCCTGGCCCAGTGGGTAAGGACCCAGCGATGGCATCAGACCCCCTGGGTGCAAATCCTCAATCACCACTCAGAGCTTTGCGACCCTGGGCAGCCACGGGGCCTTTGAACTTTGACTCCCTGGTCAAGAGGTGGGGTAATGCTGCCTGCAAGGGAAGTCCCTGTTCACGGGATGTGTCCCTCCTCTGCCCGGACCCCGATGCGGCCTCAGTAGGACCCAGGCACTGGGCTGCAGCTTTGGGTCAAGTACTACAGGGACCCTCATGGTGGAGGCAGGTCACTGAGGTCCAGGGATGGAGCCCACCCGGAACCGTGGAAGGACCCTTGGAGATCCTAGGATGGGACCTTCTGCAGAGAGGGGCAGGGCTGTGGGGTGCAGGAGCAGCAAAGGTAGACGAGGTTGTGACCTCGACAACATAGCACAGGATATTCAACTTCTGTGTGTAGCAGACTTTGTTCTAACGCATTTTGTGTATTAGCTCGTGGACTCCTCGGGACAACATACCAGGCAGTTGTATTATTATCCGCATTTTCCCGTTGGAGAAACTGGAACACAGAGGCGCTGAAGCCACTCAGCCCAGTCTCATGGCTGGTAAATGGAGGAGCTGGGATTCAAACCCTGACCCCTGCTCCTGTGGGTTCACCCAATGCCCTGTGCCCGCTGGGTCCCTGGCAGTGGAGGCCAAGGGGAGAGCTGGTTTATGTGGAATTTCAGATCCTCTTCACTTGGTTTTGTTTGCTGAGAGGTATGTGTTGAAGTTATTATTATTTTTGCATATGGATGACCAATGGTTACAGCATCGATTGTTTAAAAGATTACTCTTTCTCCATTGCATTGTCTTTACATCATTGTCAAAAATCAGTTGAACAGCGCCAAAGAACGATGAATTACTTAAGCATAAACTTAATATAAAATATGTGTAGGATCTATAGACGGAAAAGCACAAAACATTGGTGAAAAAAATCAAGCTCTAACTATGTGGCGAGAAAAGACAAACCAGAGATGGGGATAAATATTTGCAAATCTTGTATCAGTAAAGGACATGTATTTAGAACATATTAAGAACACTTCAAACTCAATGATAAGAAAACAACCCAATTAAAAACGAGTAAAAATCTGAACAAACCCTTCACCAAAAAAGGTACATGGCAAATAAGCACATGAAACTATGTGGACCAACAGGAGCGCTCATTCGGGGCTGGTGGGAACGTAAAATGGTGCAGCCACTTTGGAAGCCAGTTTAGCAGTTTCTTCTGAAGTTAAATGTAGACCTACCATGGGATCCGGAATCGCACTCCTATGTATTGTTACCTGTGTGAGTTGAAAACTCACACTCACAGAAAAGCTTACATGTGAACTTTTAAGCAGCATGATTAATAATCACCCTAAACTGGAAGCAACCATGATGTCCTTCAGCAGGTGGACAAACAAATGGTGGTGCTTCTGGACAGTGGCACAGAATCGAGCAAGAAAAAGGAAAGTGCTGTTAATTCACGCAGCATCATGGATGAGGCTTAAATGCATTCTGCTAAGTGAAAGAATCCAGACCAGAAAGGCTACATATGGTAGGATTCCATTGATATGACGTTTTGGAAAAGGCAGACTGTAAAGATAGGAAAAAGATCAGTGGTTGCCAGGGGTTGGGTGTGGGAGAAGTGGTGGAGGGGCACAGAGGAATTTTTAAGTGGTGGAATCACTCTGCATGACACTGCCTGGTGGATACATGACACTATGCGTTTGTCAAAACTCATACAGCTTGTCGGCACATGGAGTGAACTTCGATATATAAAATCTAAAAAATCAACCAAAATGTGAGGGGATCCCAGGATGGAAGACAGATTGTGACAAAAGACTAACTGTATTACATACATGTAATATAACATCTCTGAAGGGAAATGGGGAAAAGAAGCTGACCTAAGTGACTATGGAAAAGGGTATTTTGGTTAGAAACTGCAAGAGTAAAGATGAAAGGAATTGTGCATAAATGCTGTGCTGGTTGGTAATATTCTTTCTTGTGGGGGTCTGGGTTAACAGTTCTGAAGGTGCTGTGCAGGCACACTGGGAGGGAACAAATAAGTGAATATAAGGTGAGTAGTGGAATCTAGGTTTCTCAGTGTTGAAGGGGGAGGTTACACACAAGCAAAGGGGAAAGTTAGAAAGGACCATACGGTACTGGATTAAAGTTGGATTCACAAGAATGGACTCATATTAGCTTAATGTGGGTAGAGATGGGCAGATACAGAAATAATTACAGATGTGTTTGTATACGCAGATTACTGTACACACATGTATTTCCCAGCTCTGTCAGCTGAGAAGAGTGAGAAGCAGTGAGGTCCCAGCAGCAATAAGCACACCCAGTGCCCAGATCTTGGTTTCTAACACCATCCTCCAATGAAAGGAAGCAGGGCTCCTTACAGAAACAGCTGATTCTAGGGCTGGGGTGGGAGATACACACGATGAGCCTGGAGTATCCTGTAGGCACAGAAGGTAAGGGTGTATTCAAAAAACAAACGGGGCACAGGAGCCAAACTGAAAGAGCTGCCAATGGCCAAAGCTGCAGTAATTGGAGCAGCAAAAACAAAAATGTAGAATTGGAGTGTAACCCAAATTATAAAATAAATATCCACGATTCCATACTGATATAAATAAATGATTGAATAAATAATAAACAGGGAGAAGAGACAAATTTCCCACACAGAATTCCAAATAATTCACGTAGACCCTCCTCTCTACCCCACCAGCCCTGAGAGTGGGCTGCACTTAGTGACTTCCTTGCAAAGAGGACAGTGTGGAAGGGAAAAGAGAAACTTCACGGGGAAGAAGCCTGGCAAACACGACCTCAACTTCAACTTCAAGGTCAACTTCAACAGTGATAAGTCCTGTGGACATCCTGTACCTCTTAGAGGATGGGGTGAGGACGGCACCTCGCCTCTGTGGTCTCCACTCCTCAAACCCAGCACCGTCATGAGAAAAACCCAAGACAAATCTCAGTTGAGGAGCATTCCCCCAAATACCTGCCCAGTCTTCATCAAAACTGCCAAGTTCATCAAAAACAAGGAAAGTCTGAGAAGCTGTCACAGCTCAGAGGAAGTTAAGGAGACATGACTAAATGCAGTATGGTGTCCTGGATGGGATCCTGGAACAAAAAAGGACATTAGGGAAAAATTGATGATCTCAGAATGAAATGGAGTTTTGTTATAGTGTCCAAACCAGTGTAGTTACAAACGTTCCAATGTTGTTTCTTAGTTTTGACAAATATACTGTAGTAATGGAGTAACGTAAGATGCTGACAATGGGGGAACTGGGTGCTGGATGTGCAGGTGTACTGGAACTCTGTACTATCTTTGCAACTTTTCTGTAAATTCAGAGCTATTCTAAAATTTAAAGTGCGTTTGCACAAAGCAGTTGGGGATATTCGTGGCTCTCTGTCTGGGCTCTCTATCTTACTCCATTGATCCCTGTGTCTATCCTTTTTCTATCACGTGGTCTGTGGCTCTGTAGTGTGTCTTGAAATTGGGCGACATGAGCCCTTTAGGAGGACGGGGGCTGGCATCATTTCCAGGTGCCCTGAGCCCAGGATGCTTCTATGTGTGGGCCTCGGAGACAGAGTGCCTGGGTTTGATCCCCAGTTCAGTTCCACCATTTGTTTGCTGTGTGACCTAGGGTAATTCACTTAACCTCTCTGTGCTGGTGTTTTTGTCTGTCCAAGGGGAAGATTACTGTACCTCCTTCACGGTGTTGCCTAAGGGTTAAGTGAGCTAACACAGCATGAATGCTGAGGACGGTGGCTTTGTAGAGCAGGTGCCTGACATGAAGGTTTTGCTTGCCTGGGCACCCACTTCAAAGACATCCATCCTCAATAAATACCTTCCCACTGCACAACTAGATAAAGAGCTCGGCCGCCCCTCTCATGATGTTCTTTTAGGAAATCCTGGGGGACCTAGTTAACCGACCTTCAAATGACCCTGCCTTTTCCTTCCTGAACCTTAATTCTCTCTCTCAGGTTTAAAATTTGCCAATAAAGAGTGACCCTGCAAAGCCCTAGGCACTGCACCCTGGATCCCTCAAGAAAGGCAGAACTCCCAGTCTATGCTCTACCTGTGACCTCGCTATGTGGGCTCAGACCTATGTGAGGCGTAGACCCTCCAGGACCCATGAGTGACAAGCCTTGGCGTGGCGAGCTCACCCTGCTCGCTCTCGGGACTGTGGAAGGCCCTGGGCAGGGGGCCAAACCTCACGGCCGTGACTGGACACCTGTGGGGGGGACTCACACCCGCCCCCTGGCTTTGCGACCTCATCACCAAAGAAAGACAGGTGCTGCGATCACTGAAATAAAAATAATAGGAATAAAACCAGAAAAAGCTGGGGAAGGAGCCCCGGAGCCCCACTGTTCTTCTAGATGTGAGAGGATATCATTCTTTAGTGCTGTTTACTCATTAATCGTGCCATGGAAATGGGCTTTAAGATGCTGTAGAACATAAAATCACAGCGAGGTATCATGATGTCTAGCCAGATGGAGGAAAATGAAAATATCTGTCAATATCACGTGTTGGCAAGAATGTAAAGCTTTGGCATGCTTAACCTCTGCCAGTCGGAGTGGACATGGGGAAATGGGTGGGTACGATCTGGTAGAGCTGGAAGTGTGCCTGCCCTTGAGCTAGCGGTCCCACCCTTGGAAAAGCATCCTGATGGAGCCTGGGCTCGTGTGTGCAAATGCCCGTCGAGAGAGAAATGGTAAAGTGTGGTGTATTCATGCAAAGAAATTGCATACAGCACGAGAAGCCAGTAACAACAAAAACCGGGACCTACAAATCCCACACACATCCACACACGCATAAACTGAGCTCCACAATACAACACGGATAAACCTAAAAACATAATTTTGAGGGGGAGAAAAACCCCAGACATGAAAGAATACTTACTGTATGATTCCATTTATATAACATTAAAACACAGACAAAACTAAACTATATTGTTAGGGCTGCATAATTAAATAGTAAAACTAAAAAGAAAAAGAAGGAAGCAATTACCATAAAAGTCAGGGTGGTGGTTATCTCTGGAGGGCTGAGAGGGGCCGTGCTCGGGAAGGTCAGGGCAGAGGCACCTGGCTGTTGGCAGCTGTCTGTCTTGACCTTGGTGGTGGATCCATGGCTGTTTGCTTTATAATAATGTATATATTCTTATATATCATCAAAATAAGAATAATTTAAAACATTAAACTATATGGGAGAGCTGAAGCAATTTGAGTGTCCTTGGAAAAATATCCTAGAAAACAATTAAAGGAGGCCCCTGGTGGCTCTTGTCACAAAGCCTCCTGATATAGTAGAAAGAGTAAGATCTTGAGAACAAGATGGAAGAGGGTTTGAACCGTGGTGCTGCTACTTGTTAGGCATAAGGCCCCCCAGGAACCTCAGTTCACCAATCCATGAAATGGGAACAAAAGTATGTACCTAGAAGGGTAGGTGCCCAATGCCTGGCCCAGAATCAACCCTGGCAGATGACCTCCATTATGGGTGACGCTGATATTATGACCAGGGTCCAGGTGGCCACCATCACTTTCTTCGGTACGTTGTTGCCACTTCCCTGTTGAGAGGTGGAGTTCGTGTTCCCTCCCCTGAATCGGGGCTGGCCCTGTGTGCACACTGACTGATGAAACATGGCAGAGATTGTGCCCAAGAACTTCTGCATCTGGCTGAAGGTCAGGCTGCAGGGGAAGCTTCTTGGGAGGGCAGGTTATCCCTGCGGTCGCAAAGCCAGCTCCCAGGAGACGTGGCTCCCTGGTTCATGGGGCGCCAGTTGTCTTCAGGTGCCTCTGGGAGCCTGGAGAAGGTGCACATAGGACCCGATCAGGGTGCGTCTTGCTAACAAGAACAGGGACGTTTCTGCCAAGTGTGCAGCCTGAGACTCCGGTCACAGCTGGGACAGTCATTAATCTAATTAGTTTCCAAGTATATCCTGAGGACGGGCTCTGTGCCTGGGCACTGCCATAGCCCTGGGGATGCAGTGTGAAGGATTGGCCTCCACTCCTTCCCTTGCAGAGGTTACACCCATGGAAGAGCTCAGATGAACTCCACAGACGCTGGCTGGGGTGGGACCTCACCCCAGGTCTGGGGGCGAAGCTGAAGGAGGAGACACACCTCCAGCCACTGTCCTCCGAGCCTGGTCAGTGAGACCAGCAGAGGGACCACAGTGGTGGGGTGGGTATGGGGGGGGTCGCGTCTTGCTGCGTTGATGGACTCACGGCCAGACACCTCCACCTATGCCAGCCTGTGAGTGGGGTCAGGACGAACCAAATCCCATTGCCTTGAACCCACTGCTCACCTGTGAGGTCTGGCCCCTCGCCATGTAAACGGGTATAATCTCTCCAGAAGGAAACATGGCACACCTTCCCGCACTGTGAGCATTCATGCTATATGGCCCGGCAAGCCCACGTCTAGGGATTCGTCCTAGCATCTAGGGATGCATCCTAACCCCACCCTCTCACACGGATTCCAAGACCCATGCGAGGAAACGCTCACTGCAGCAGTGTTTACAGTAGAAAACCCTCAACCCTAGCTGAGCACTCACCAGTGAAGAATTGCTTACACAACTTTTGGTGCAGCCCCAGATGAAATCCTGGGAAAACAGCTGGGAAAAAAGAATGAGGCAGTGGCCCCAGGCTCATGGGTGGGATCCTCAGTGTCCTACAGATGTCATCCATCCTCACTTCATGTTTTCATCCGTTGGAATGCCAGTGCAGTCTCAAGGAGGCTTGTGTTTGTTTTAACGACACTTGATAAACTGATTCTACCATGCGCATTGCTGAGCAAGGACCAGGGCAGGAATATAAGCAAAATCAGTCTGAAGAAGGAGGTGGTGTTATCTGCATTTTCAACTATTAAGTCTTATAAAGTGATGGCAAAAAAAAGGGAGATTGGTGTAGCGGGGGGAGAAAAGGGGCCCAGTGGGTCAGAGCCGGGAGCCCGGGGACAGGTCCGCTCCCACAGGGAAACTCACCAAGTGGCAGAGGGGCAAGTGATCCTCAGGGGAGCCCAGACAACAAACGATGTGGAGATCATTGTTATCAGGGCAGTAAAGAGAGAAAATCAGGTTGTGACATCACATCACTCACAAATTATATATTCCAGACGGATTAAGGACCTGATGGATGAACACATCAGCATTACTAAAAGAGAAAGAAGGAAGCTATCTTGAATGATCTCAAGGTGTGGAAAGATCTCTTAAAGAAGACAACAAAAAGGACGCACAGACCCAAAAACGGTTTATAAGTTCATCTGGATTAAGATTAAAAACCTCTTATCATGAAACAATACCATGGGCAGAGTGAAAAGGCAAGCCTCAGAGCAGGAGAAGATATTTTCATCATACATGCAATAATGGATTAATATCCAGAATGCATAAATAATATCCCTGTATCCATATATCAAAAGGAAAAAGACCCCTTTCCTTAAAAAAGCAGGGAAATTGACAAAATATATGAATACGAAACTCACAGCAGAGGAAATCATTGTGGACGAAATAAAGAAAGAAATAAATGACTCATTCATTCCATAAAAGGAAGCTTGATCTTACCATGAGGTTGAGCCCTATGAAATAACATTTTCAGTCGGTCAGCACAACAGAATATTGGTGCTTTCCCATGGTTCTGTCCTGGTCATCAGGGAAGTCTAAGCTCCAACTTGGTGTGTGACCACTGCATACCCATGTGGTCATCAGACGTTCACGTCTGGTGATGCCACTTCCTGGTGAGAATGTGACACTTTCATACTCTGCCCTGTCAGCGGGGCTGACCTTGGGTTGCCACAGTGACCTTGGGAACAATTTGGTAGTATCTTGTGGAGTTAAAGATGCGTATATCCAATTCTCCTGTACTTCTGAGAGGAGGTGAAATGGGGCCGCTGCTGTGGGAAACAGTCGGGCAGCTCCTCAAACAATTAAATGCAGAGCTACCATGTGACCCAGCAATTCCACTTCCTGAAATGAAGACACATGAGTGTTCTGAATTATCTGTAACAGACAGACTGTAGGAACAACCCAAATATCCATCAACTGATGAATGTGTGAATAAAATGTGCTATTTCCATATGATGGAATATTATGTGGCCATAAAAAGGAATGAAGAAACTGACACACGCTACGACCTGGATGATCCTGGAAAACATGCTGAGGGAAAGCAGCTGATCACAAAAGTCATATATTATATGATTCCATTTATGAGAACATCCAGAATGGGGAAATCCATAGAGACAGAAAGTAGGTTAGTAGTTGCTTAGGGCAGGGGGGCTGTAGTACTGGGGACGATAGCTAAAGGGTACAGGGCTTCTTTTTGAGGTGATGAAAACAGTATGATATTGACTGTGGTGATGGTTGCACACATCTGTTACTACACTAAAAACCACTGAACTGAACATTTTAAATGAGTGATTTGTATGGTATGTGAATTATACCTCAATGAAGATTTTTATTTTTTATTATTATTATTTTTTGGCCATGCAATGAGGCATGTAGGGTCTTAGTTCCCTGACCAGGGATAGAACCCAAGCCCCCTGCAGTGGAAGGGTGAAGTCTCAACCACTGGACCGCAAGGGAAGTCCCAGATGTTTGTTATTTTTTTAAAGAAAACAAGTTGCAGGCACATCACCAGGAAAGTGGATAAATAAACAAATGTGGAATCCCCTCAATGGGGAAGTCTTAGGTGGTGAAACTCAGTGAGTAAAAAGTTTCAAGCATTGAAGGAAAAGCTTTTGAAAAAATTTAACATGGATTCATTGTAAAAGTTTTCAACAAAGTGGGTATTGAGGGAATATATCTGAACATAATAAAAGCCACCTATGATAAGACCACACTAACATTATACTCAATGATGAAAAGATGAAAGCATTTCTCTATGATCAGGAATAAGACTAGGATGTCCACTTTCACCAATTTTATTCAAATTAGCATTGATGTCATAGCCACAGCAATCAGACAAGAAAAGAAAATGAAAGGCATCCAACTTGGAAAGGAAGAAGTAAAACTGTAGCTGTCTGCAGACATCATGATACTATATATAGAGTCCTAAAGATGCCTTGGAACTATATTGTAACTAACAACTGAATTCAGTAGAGTTACAGGATACAAAATTAAGACACCCAAACTGTTGCATTTCTATACACTAATACACTAATAATGATTTGGGATGCAGTTCAGCTCATAACTCTCAGACCTCTGAACCCCAAGTTGTTTCTTTTTCACATGCAAAATGGATTGGCCCAAGAACCAAACTAAAACTCTTCCTTAAATTCCATTTCTCTAGAATCACTCTTTGGTAACAGTAGACTGATTAAATTAATTGACATTCATAAAATGAAATCCAGTACAGCAATGCCAATGAACGATATACAAATTTATGCAACTTTAAATTCACAAACAACGTGAGAAATGAAAAAAATCTAATACAAAAAAGTAAACACACCATTATTTTCTTTACTTTCACTACTTTTGTATTTTATATCATCTAAGTTTATATCATCTAAGTTATATCATCACAGCAGTGGTTATCCTAGGTGTAGTGACAGGGAAGGAACCAATGGGGGCATCTCTGGGGTCTGACAATATCTCTTTGTTGACACAGGTGCCGCAAACAGAACTGTGTTCAGTTTGAGTAATTTCATTGATCCGTGCACTTAGAACTTGTGAGTGTATTTAAAACATTTTAAAATACATATCATCAAAAAAAAAAAAAGGTTTAAGGTAACACTCAGGTTTGCATGCAGAGTTTAAAAGTCATGGACAATGGCTGTAGATCCTGGTCTGAGGGGTCCCCCTCCCCATCTACATAGACCTCCTAACCTCCATGGAACAGGTCCCATGCCCTGGGCTTCCTCAGAGCACAGCCACCTCAGGGTGGTCGGATGTCTCACCTGGGGGCTCAGGGCTCCAGGAGTGAGTGTCCCAGCAGAACAGCAGAGGTGCAGGTCCTGTGACCCAGGCTTCAGGGTCACTTGCCTCACTCTCCATACTCTGTTGGTCAAAGCAGTGACAAGTCCACGGGGAAGGGATGTAGACCACATCTCTTGATAGATGGTAGTAAGGTCACATTGTAGAAGAGTGTGTGGGAAAGAAGGTGTTGTTGTCTCCACCTTTGGAAAAGATAATCTGCCACTTCCAGCTAGATGCACGTGGCCTCCTGGTTATTGGCCAGTGAGACGGAGATGGAGTAATAGTCTTTATTTCTCTCCCCTTCCTCCTTCCCTCTCTCCCTTCCTTCCTTCTTTCCTTCCTTCCTTCCTTCCTTCTTTCCTCCCTCTCCCCATCCCCTCTATCAAAAGATGTAAAAGAATAGATTTTCAGGAACCTCCTGTTGGATTCTACTAAAAAACATCAAAGGAAACACTAGCACAACTTTTAAGATCAAGGATTTTGTAGTCATCACCAAATAAGTGAGGCCGCTGATAGTTTTGGTTGCAGCTGTCTGAACTGTGGCATCTTTATGAGTCTCAGCCCATGGCAGATCTGGACTGACCTGGGTTAGGTCCCAGCTGGGGGAGTTGGTAAGTTCAGGTGCCCCTTACACTTCCCTTTTCTCTCCATTAGCAGGTTTTGCACTGACTTCCCTCCTTCCACACCTGTCCTCCTTACCACCGACACATCCCCGTGGAAGTCTTCTTGCCTGGAATGTGGCTTCAGAAGCTGTTTCCACCTCCTGTCCAGGCAGGGCAGCTCTGAGCAGCCCCTGCCCCAGTTGGGTCAGGCCCTTTCCTGATTACACTGCGTCCCACACACCCTAAGCAGCCCCTTGAGTCAAACGTCTATGGTGCAGAGGAAACAGCTCTGGGCAGGGGTCAGGGCCCTGTGCTGTGGCCCAGGCAGTGTGACCTCAACATCACCATGTAACCTCAACCAGAGCCCTCTCCTGGGCCTCGGTGTCCTGAGGCTCATGAAGGATCTGGCCAGAGGATTGCGGGGTCAGCCCTGACATCTCCTACAGGCCACGGCTGTGGTCTTGGGAGCTACGTGGTGCCTGAGCTAGCTTTCCTGGCCCTCAGAGATACCCTTCTTCTCTGTTTACCTCCAGATATCTGGGGGGCTGGGTTGCAGGACCCTTGTCTTGGGATTGATATGGGGTGGGCACTAATCCACCTCCACTTCATGTCAAGGAATTGAGTGAGGATGGGACAAGCACCAGGATCTTGGTGGCCCTGGACAGACTGTTTCCAAAATCAGGCATTTCCTTAAATTTTGTGACATTATTAGCTCCCTAGAGCACGGGGTCACCCCAGCCAACCCTAAGCCCAAGGAGTGGGTTTAGTCTGCTTGATTGATATTTAAATAAATAAATGTAAACACACACACACACACACACACACACACACACACACACACACACTCCAAAAGTTTTTTTTTTTTAAATGTACTCGAACTGTGTTTTTTCTTTCTTTTTTTTTTAAATTTATTTTTATATATTTTTTATTTTTGGCTGTGTTGGGTCTTCGTTTCTGTGCCAGGGCTTTCTCTAGTTGCGGCAAGTGGGGGCCACCCTTCATCGCGGTGCGCGGGCCTCTCACTATTGTGGCCTCTCTTCTTGTGGAGCACAGGCTCCAGACGCACAGGCTCAGTAGTTGTGGCTCACGGGCCCAGTTGCTCCGCAGCATGTGGGATCTTCCCAGACCAGGGCTCGAACCCGTGTCCCCTGCATTAGCAGGCAGATTCTCAACCACTGCGCCACCAGGGAAGCACCCAAAAGTCTTGTTTGTAGCTACTGAGTCCAAATATTCAATCTATGGCTATTTTCTTTGGTGGAACCCTAAATAAAGGTCACATTTAGAAACCAAAGCTGACTCTGATCAGTTGAAGTTGATATTTTAAACAGCTACCCTAAAGTAACAGAGTCAATTGTCACCAGACTAATGTGCTTTAATACATCTGTTGATTCCGTGCCGGATTCTTACACAGACACAGAGGTTGTCGACTGCTTGAAGGCTTAACAAAGGATTGCACGCTTTTCAAGAAAAAAGCTTACTTGTGAAATGTTAGGATGTAGGAAATTCGTAAAGCATTTTGGCAAAAGACAAAACAAAATGAACAAACAACAATCTGGAGGACATTATTCATTCAAAGAAAATGCAGGAGGAAAGACAAAGATGACTGAGGAACAGAAGCATCGCTCGGGTGACCGTCACAGTGTCACTGTCTAGGTGCACGTCGAGGTCACCGAGATACCCATGTTTTTAGAATGAAAGGTGAGTGACAAACAGGGAAGACGCTCACCGAAAGTGAAACGAGAGTCTGTAAATAAAGACCTCCCTGAAGGTGACAAATCACATTTTCCAAAAGACAAAAAGAAAAGTAGAAGTAGACAATTAATGAAAGAGGCAAGAGGAATGAAGGAGCCCTTCGGTCAGGATGATGGCCGGTGCTGGCGGCACTCAGCATCCTGCCCAGAGCCTGCACGTACGCATGTTTGTGCAACAAGTCGCCTTTAGCAGTGAGAAGCGATGCTCAGAATGACAGGATAGCATATCGTGGTCCTCCGAGAGCTTCTGCAGGTTGAGAAGATGGACAAGGACACCTGTCTGTGAAATCAGCCTGACCTGGATTTCCGGCAACTTAGAGTGTCAGGAGCTGTCAGGCGCTTAGAGCCTCCCAGCCCGTGTGTCCCAAATGTGGGTGACATTTCCACAGGTCCGCGGTGAGCAAACTAAACAAGGACAGCTTTTTTTCCTAAAGCTCTGTTTACTCCATGTTCAGCAGTGTCCCTTATTCTATTGTCATGAGATAGAGGTGACATTAAATCATGTTTAAAAGTTGGCTACTGCTAGGTTCTGATTTTTTTTAAAAATGTTACTGATTGATAACGTTCCCACACCTGGCAGTCCCTAAGCTGAGCACCGTGAGGCTGCAGATGGGGCAGGGATGCTCCAGGGACGAGGGGATGCTGAGGAGAGAGCTAGGATGCCGGGCGTCTCCCGGGGTGACCCTGGATCCCCCCTGACTCCTCATTCTGACCTGGTGGGCGGGGCCCAGGAGCCCCGGAAGGTATTAGCGTTCAGGCTGTGGTGCCTATCCCTTTGGGGTAGTCAACACACTTAGCAGGTGGGGGCCACCCCTGAGAGGAGCCCTGGGCCATGCCTGCCTCATGGACCGGTCTCCTCCTGGCTGCTTTCACTGCAGTGGACGAGCTCTGTGGCCTCGGCCTCCACAACACTTAGGATGGAGGCCAGCACTCAGAGAGGCTGGCTGGAGGGGTGGACACCGGTGGATGCCGGTGGATAGATGCTCACCACTCCCTTGAATTAATTAGATCGGCCAGTCTGGCTTTGGGAGACGTCTGAATAAATGGGCTAGTGTAAATGCAGTCTTCTGGCTTGGAGTGCACGTTGCGGACTTTGGAAAAGTATGTGTCGGTTATTGGAAATTGTCTCCTGGAGATCCTTAAAGGACCAGGCAGCAGAACAGCAAAGGACTGTTTGCTTCTGTGCAAAGAGTCAAGAGAGGCTGTGAGAGAGTGTCCGTGTTTTCTCAGACTTTCCAAAGGCTGTTTGGCCGTGGTGCTGATGACATGAATTGCCCGTGAGGAAATGGTTTGTTCAGAAAAGGCCCAAGGTTTGCAAAAGCAGAATTAGTGTCGCCCAAATTAGTGTTTGTGGTTTTGTTTTACTTAAAAGCATAGAGGCTCTAGGGGATTAGAACTACAGTAAAGCATCAGAGTTAAAGGCAATGGTTTTGGAACGAGAAATACATCCTCAGGAAGGAAGGATGGGGAGTTTGGGATTAACAGATGAAAAAGCTAGTATATATAGGATGGATAAACAACAAGGTCCTACTGTAGAGCACAGGGGACTATATTCAATATCCTGTCATAAACCATCATGGAAAAGAATATGAAAAAGTATATATATATATACGTATAACTGAGTCACTTTGCGGTACAGCAGAAATTAACACAACGTTGTACATCAACTATACTTCAATAAAATTAAAAAAAAAGAAATACATCCTCTAAGTGGCGTTGGGGCTCACCTGTAAGACGGAGCAGCAAGGCCTGTGAGAGGGGTTGCTAGGAGCCCACACGACGCTCGTAACTGGACCCGGTGCCCAGGGAGCAGGAGCTGTTGTTTCAGGTGCTGCCGGTGGGATTATTCTTTTCTGCACGAGCGGGTGGCAGCTCCTTAAGTACTGGGGTTCTTGAGCCTCTGTTCACCTAGATTCCAAGCCCTGTGATGTGGCTGGCAGGGGAATGATTTTAGACATCATGCTACTTGGGATCATGGCCAAAGAATCCCCGAGAGTCTAGGCGAGAGCGTCGTTTCTGCTACTTGCCCCAGTGTCTAGCTGGGCTCTCTCGCATGTGGTCCGGGGAACGCATTAAGATGCCCCACCTACATCCGGGTGTCTAAACCCGGATGATCTCCTGAGCACCTTCCCCGCAGCCCCTCAACTCCAGTCCTGTCTCATTTTCCCCCTGCGGCTGCTGTAACACATGACAACCCGAGGAGCTTAAAATAACACACATTTACCTGCTCATGGTCCTGAGGCCGGAGGTAGAAAATCGGTCTCACTGAGCTAAGATCAAGATGGTCCAGAGGGCTGGTTCCTTCTGGAGGCTCCGGGGAGAATTGTTCCCTTGCCTTTCCCACCTTCTTCGGCTCACGGCCCCTCCTACATCTTTAAACACATCCCTCTGACCTCTGCTTCTGGCCTGCGTCTTCTCCTCTGGCCTCCTGCCTCCCTCTTACAAGGACTCTTGTGATGACACTGGCCCCACCTGGACAATCCAAGTAATCTCCCATCTCAACATCCCTAATCGGATCTGCAGCATTCCTTTTGCGGTATAAGGTGACATTCACAGGCTCTAGCCGCTAGGACGTGGGATATTTGGGGCCATTATCAGCCGACCACATCCACCCACGTAGTTCCCGTCCTCCCGGAGGTTCCCAGGATGAGTGGTGTGTATGAAGGATCTCCCTCTGCCCTTCCACACCCCTGCGTGAGCTGCCGGTCAAAGGCAAGGCCCTGGGGACCCCACGTCCTTCCCTGTGCGCTGGCTCTCTCTTTCACAGACGCGTCAACTTGGATGCTCCCAGCTGATGCTGGGGGTGGGGTGAGAGGCGGATGGTCCAGAACACCCTGAGCCTGGCTGTGTGCCCTCTCCAGCTTCAGCAGCTTCCCCTCCCCTTCCTCATCCCAGTGCATCTCACCACCAGACCCTGAGCCATCTGTGCAGACTTGGGGTTGGCTTCCATCCTTGACACAGAGCAGGTGTGGATAAAAGATTTGTTCAATGGCATTGAATTGATGGGGTCCTCTGGGCCCTCCCCCTGGCAGTGGGCTTGGGGTTTGGGGGTGTCTGTGGTCAGGTAGCTGCAGGAAATCAAGGAGATGAGCTCTAGAGAAGCCTCTCTGGGACGCCTCTCCAGCTGACCAGGGGGGCAGGGAAGCCAGGGGTGAGTCTCTTCTCTAAGACTCTGCATAGAATCCAGGGCAGGGGTGTGGTCATGACTGATCCGACCGCCCATAGCCAGCTCTGAGCCTGAACACTACAATCATGGACTTGAAGCAGAAAGAATGGGTGAGGAACAGGTGTACGAATTAAATGCAAACCTCAAAGTGCAAGACGATATTTACAACACGTAAAATTGATACAGGACATGAATTCAGAATATATAAAACCTCTGGCAAATCTGTAAGAAAAAGATCCAAATCCCAATTGAAAAGTGGGCAAGAGACTTCAACAAGAACTTGAGAAAAGAGGTTCTTCAGAGGGCTGATAAACCTCTGAAAAAGTGCTTCACCTCACGAGTAATCAGGAAGATGCAGGTTAAAATCACAGTGAAAATCACTGTGGTCCATCCATACAATGGAATATTATTCAGCCATAAAAAAGGAATGAAGTACTGATACATGCGACCACATGGGTGAATCTGAAAAATGGTATGTTAATTGAAAGGCGCCAGACTCCACAGGTCACACATTGTGTGATTCTGTTTCTATGAACTCTCTAGAATAGATAATCTATAGGGACAGAATGCAGATTGGTGGGTGCCAGGGGGCAGGGAGGATGGGAAGAAATGGCTTAAGAGTTGAGGGGTTTTACTTTGGAGTGATGGAAACGTTTGGGAACTAGACAGAGGTGGTGGTAGCACGACACTGTAGATGTACTACATGCCATGGAACTGTTCACTGTAAATTGGTTAATTTTATGGTGTGTGCGTTTCACTCAATAAATTATTTTTTTAAAAACCACAATCACATACCTGCCAAGATGGCTCAAATTAAAAACAACCGACAAACCATGTGTTGATGAGAATGTGGAACAACTGGAACACACACACGTGAAAACATGCAAACCTGGTGACTTAGCAGTTCTGCTTCTTGGTACGTGCCCAACGGAAATGCGTACACAGGCGCAAGCAAACACGTGTGCAAGGATGTCCATCCTAGCTGTTCTGTAATGCCTCCAAGCTAGAAAAACCCACGTCCATCAAAAGAGGATAGGTCAGTGGATGGCCATATGCCATAAGAGAATACTGTGCAGCAACGTGGATGAACAACTATTGCCACGTGGACCGATTTGGTCGAAACTCTCAAGTAGAATGCAGAGGGAAAGAACTTCAGGCAGAAATCAGAACAAACACTTGTTGTGTGATTCCGTTTATTTGTAGTTCAAAACAAGCACATTTTATCCCACTGCATTTGAAGGTAGGGCAGTGGTCACCCTTGGTGGGGGCCGGGGAACAGTTTTGGGGGATGAGGGGAGGACTGCTGAGACCCTCATGATGTCTTATGTAGTAGGACCAGCAGGAGTAAGGAAACCATTATGGGACAGCCTTTAGGGGGAGCAGAGGTGAGACAGAAATTGAGTGCTCGGCGCAGAACTGGTTCCCTTGCATTTGACTCATTCGTTTGTTCAGTAAATACCCTCAGAGTGACTGGCACACACTCGACCTTATCAGGCGCTGGGGAAATACAAATGAAACCGTACGACCCTATTCTCCGAAGCCGAATGTCTGGTGGGGAGATAGCTGGGCAAACAATGACAACAGGTGTGATAACTGTTTTCAAGCAGACAGTACAAGGGAGCACAGAAGCATAGAAAGCACTAGATCTCTTCTAAACACCAACTAAAGGCTCCCACGGGTTGGGAGATGCACAGGCTTTATCTTTTAACCCCACAATTACCCTCTGAGGTGGTATCCTCAGCATCCCATGACCAGGAGAGGACAGGGCACTGGGAGAGGGCATGCTGCCGGGACCAGAGCTCTGGAGTGGTGGGGTGGGGCCTGCCTGGCCGGTGGGTCTCAGTGGTATCCTCCCCACTTCAAGCTCGAGACCACCCTGCGTCTCCTGCTTGTGGACCCCTGTTGCCACTTGGGGCCTCTCCTCCTTTGCCGGGGGTGCACGGCTGGCCTTGTCCCGGGCAGCAAAGGCAGACAGAATCCACATCCAGCTGGAACCCTGCCCGGTGCTGCCCTGGGGACTCCAAAAGCTGTTTCTGGACCATGGCCACGCCTGGCCCTAGAGGCGCCATCCACCTCTGACCTGTCTTCCCGACCTCTAGGAAGAAGGTGATGGGGCTGGAGCGGATAGACAGTGAGCTGAGCGGAGCCTGGGGGGCAGAGGCGTGCCACCTGGCCTGGCCCCGCGTGAGCTCGATGATCCAAGCTCCAGGGAACTGCGCCCCCTGGTCACCGCTGGGGAGAAGGGGCTGTGAGGGGCCTGCCGTGGAGGCGCTGACCTGGGCTAGAGCTAGATGTGGGAGCCGCACTTCACTGAGAACCCAAGAGGCCACATGTGGTCACCCCTGAGGGGCCGTGGCCCGGCTTCCCACGTGGGCCTCCTGGGACGTGCAGCTCCTCTGGGAACTGAGGGGCCAGGAGGTCAGGACGCCAGGCCACACGCCACCTGTAGGGCCCTGGCTCCTCCCTGGGGGCCTGAAGCTGATGAGATGGTCAGGAGCAGCCCGTGGGGTCGCAGGGTGCAGGGTGGGCTTCAAGAGGGCCTGAGAGCCGCGTGGTGTGGGTACATTGATGCACATGACATTTTTCTGGGGGTTGGTCCCAAACGCTCGCCATCAGGTCAGGACCCCCAGTTTTGGTGCCCCCCTCTTTTACGGGTACGCTGAGCTGCAGGTCCTCCCCACCAAGCTAATGCGATCGAGAACGGGGTCCCTGGAGCCAGTGAGGTGGGCGGGAGGTGGGGTTCACTTGGATGGCGTAGCCCAGGGGATGGGGAGCCACCAAGACCCTGCCCCCCACCTCACTGGCCTATTCTCCCCCAAACAAGACTCTAGTGTTTTCCATTCCCTGCTTAAAAGCCACCCAGGGGTCCCACCAGGCTCCGGCCTCCGTCACTCTTTCTGCACACCCCTCACCTGTGCACGTTGGGCTTGGGGCAGAGCCCACCTCCTGCTGGCCCCTCGGCCGGGACCACCCGTCCTGCTCACCCCTCCTGGTGAAAGCCCCCTCTCCCGAGACGGCACCGGGCCGCTCCCCGGGCTGAGCTGAGAGGGCCCTGCCCTTGACTCTTCTCTGCTGTTGCCGCCTTGAAATCGTTCCCACTTGCGGAACACGGGCCCCCACCTTTATGCTTGCGCTGAGCCCTGCAAATTCCGCCGCTGGCCCTGTAGGGTGGGCACGTTTCCTCCCGACCTCGGACGCCCTTGGCATCGCAAAACAGAGAACGCCTCTTGATGGTGTCACCCCACACAGAGACCCAGGACAATGCCCGCGCCCAGGGTGGGAGGGCTCAGGCTCAGGTCCCCAGGCGGACGCTGTGTCCCTCCTGGGCTTCTACTGCCACCCAAAGCCTGGCCTCGTGGCCACCCGTCCCCAAGCGGTCCTGCACTGCGCAGACATTCAGGGGCCCTGTCCCCAGGACTCCAGTGGTGCTGTGGGACCCCTGAGCCCATTTCCTCATCCCCACCCCAAGGCTGTAATCTGTGCTTCAGTGGGAGCAAACGAGTACGCACAGTGGGTGCCCAATAAACTTCCCTCTTCTCGGTCACCACCCTTCCCTGAGAAGGAAGCCCCAGTGAGGGTACTGGCTGTGATCCTGCCCCGACCTCTGACCCTACAGCCGGCCCACAGGCTGCTCTGGCCACACTGGCCTTGCTGCTATGCCTGGGGCCTCGCTGGGCCCAGCAGTGAGTCGAGAAAACACCACAGCAGGACTCTTAGGGCTGAGTCCCAGGCCTGGTCCCTCCACCCATTAACCAGCTCTTCCCAAATGGCCTCCTCTTTCTGGACCTCGGGTTTCCACTCTGTAAAATGGGGGCTCAGACAATCTGCTCTCTCTGACTGCTGTGGTTCCAAGGGGGAGAGAGAGAGCTGAGCTGCCAGGGTGGGCCTTCCTGGTGAAGAGACTCCAACCCAGGACAGGCCCTGAGGGCCTTAGAGTTGCCTTCAGTCTCTCTGTCTCTTCTACCAGGTGGTTTTTGCCCACTTTGGGGATAACAGGCACTCCCTAAGTTTCTGGGGTGTTAGGGGTAGGAGAGGGACCAACAGACACAATGAACAGCACAGTGAGGAGCCTGGGTGATGAAGACAGAGGGTCCGTTCATGGAGGTAGAGCCCATGGGAGAACACAACGTGGGAGAAAAGATCTGGGGCCTGGCCAGGGTCAGTGAAAGGTGGGGCAGGTGGGTCTGCAGGTGCGGAGCTCAGGAGAGGGGCTTGAAGCAGGTGGAGATGGGGACCCAGCGCCTGTGCATGCCCTCTGGAGGTCACAGGGTGGTGGTGAAAGCAGAAGACCACCCAAGAGCAGGCCCTGAGGGGGTCCAAGGAGACTCCCGGAGCAGAAGCAGCCCTGGAGCTCCAGGGGAGGAGGCCGTTCCAAGGACCGGGAGTGGCCTGCCGTGTTGAGTGCTCTGGAAGGGAGTGCAAACCCCAGAACAGAGAAGTGTCCATCTGCTTGTATCAGTCACGTTGAAAAATTTCTGGATCTTATGATGCTTTGACATTTTGGGGGCTTTTCGGTGAGACTGTCCCTCTCCAGAGGGGAGCAAATTCCTGGAGACAGCAAACCACTCCCTGCAAACAGGCCTTTCACATGCAGACCAACGGTCCAGAGCCCACCCCGACCACCTGCCTCTCTAACTCCTACACAAGCCAGGATCCCCAGCCCTAAATCTCCAGCCAGGTAGTCGAGAGCCAGAGGTACCTGATGGCCCAGGGCTCACTGGAGTGACTCAAGCCCACCAGTGCTGAGCCTGCCTCTCCAGGCCCTAACCTCAGAAACCACAGTGGAGCTTCTGGGCCAAGCTCCCCCTCCCTCCTAGGCTCCGGCCGACCCTGGTGCTTCCCCGTGTGGCCCTGCATGGCCCGGCATGGCTCCTCCCCTTGAAAACTGTAAGTGGTGAACTCTTCTTGGATGCCATCGATCACCCGCGTCCTCCCTTGGTTACCTCTATAAATTAAATCCCGGGTACCATGGTGAAACGCCGCCCACTGTACCCCTCCTGGGTGGTTAAGCTGTGCCTCTTCCCGCCTTGGTTCTCACAGATGCACAGCCCAGAGCATCTAGCCGAGCGAGCGCTTTCATAAACTGCACAGATTACGTCCTCGGCGAGAACATGCTGTCTTTCCAACCTCCCTCTGCCCACTTCCTCCACCCCTGCCGGGGGCCCAGACACTTACTGAGTCTTTCCTGGTTTTTTCCTTAGTCTTTGGGCCAAAAGATGCCCCAGGATAATGAAGAAATCTATTTACAGTGGCGATATTCAGTCTGGTGGCTTCTGGAATGAGTTAGCCACAGGAGAATTTCTGAGTGGGTTTTTTTCCAATGTGGGGGCAAGTGGTGGGCGGGTCACTGGTGAGGTTCCTGACGCTCTAGATTCTTCATCCTGAGCCTTCAGCAGAGCCCGCTGCATGGCACATGTGCCCACGGGATAACGAGCCCTGGGCTTGCAGCCACTGCAGAGCCGCTGGGGACCCTGAGTGGCAGGGAGCTGACCCAAAGGGGGCTGCGTTCGGGTCCCTGTAATTGTGTCCCGTCACCCGCTGAAAGATCCAGGCTCTGAAAACGAGGTATTTATATCTGTTCCTCAATCAGGCTCCGTAAGACGCCGGGCTGGCAGTCTTCCCCGGCCGCTAATCTGTGGCCGACTGTTCCAACACACTTGGGTTCTTAGAACAAAACAAAACTTCCTTCATTTCAGATGTTCACTAATTTAAACTGGCCCTTGGCCACGGGCTGTGTGTCCCCGCCTTTGTCTGTGGCCGCCGCCCTGCCCCCATCCAGGGCCCCTCTGGCAGGAGGGAGCAGAGGCGTCGGCCGTGTGAGGCCTCAACTCCAGCCTCCGTGGACCAGTGTGTAACGAACGAGAGCCCCACATCTGCTCTGACTCACTGTGCAAACATCCTCTGCCCTCTGGCCTCGCCGGCCCCCTCCCGCCCAGCCACCAGGCCCCTTGGGTTCCCAGGCCCGGGCCTCAGGGTTCTCTGATGGGGGACATTGACACCCCCGGTGGACAGTGCTGGGTGAGGCACTGGGCCAGCTGGCTGCCTGGTTCTGGAAGCCTCTCCCGACAGTCTGAAGTCCACCCGGGGCCACCTCTGCCGGGGGCTGGCCTTCTCAGGAAAGAAATGGGTCACTTTCTGTCTGCTCTCAGGGCCGGGAAAGGCCTGGCCGTGGGCGAACGTCCACGTTCAAGTCAAGCCGCCTTGTCTTTGTCCTCCGTACAGCCCCCTGGACCTGTGCCCCCTCCCCCATCACCTGGCGGGCCCCTTCTTACTGGGCAGCACCCTCCGAGACCCTCACCCCGCAATCCTGCTTTTCCTCTGTGCTAATCCGTGTCGGCCTTGTGGTCACCGCTTGCTTTCTGCCCGTCCGCTGCCAAGCTCAGGCCCCACCCTCCAGGCACGTCTGGAGCACAGTGGGCCGCTGGTCCCTGTTGGATGAATAACTCGGGCAGACTCAACTGTGATAACCTGCCGGCGTCTCCCACGCACTCCTGTCCTCCATCCTCAACTCTCGGGGGAGCGGGCATCTTGGGCAGGGACTCTCCCTCCTCCCTCTCTCCCTCCCTCCCTCCCTCCCTCCTTCCCTCCCTCCCTCTGTCCCTCCCTCCCTCTGTCCCTCCCTCCCTCTGTCCCTGCCCCCTTCCTTCCTTCCGTCTGTCCATCTCTCTCTTTTTAGGCTGGTTTCCCTAGGGCTCACATAATTTAACATGTAAAATGCGCTCCATCAACGCGTGTAGAATGACTGGATCAGTGAAGAGGCCTGGCAGGAGCCGCTGTGAGGACTCAGTCTTGCCTTCAGCAAATATACAAGAAGCATCTCCTGAGCGCCAGGCTCACATGTGCTGTGCGCGGGGTCATGCCAGCTGTGCCCCTCTCCAGTCCCTCCGGGCGTCCCCAGGTCTCTCCCTGGAGGGCTGGTAAGGGTGGGGGGGCCCACATGGGCCCACACAGCAGGGTCTGCCATGCGTACTGCTCTCTGGGGCCGTCCTCCAGGCCAAATGCTGATGTTGGGATAATTTCGTGGTCGGGGCAGGTGTTAGGTATGAGGACCCTTGACCCGGGGCACCCTTTGCTGCTGGAGCCTGGGTAGGTGCCTGCACGTGTGTGGGGCTGTGCCGGGAGGCTGTACCCCGCCCCATCCCTGGGCAGCACTTAGAAAGGACACTCCCCACGCAGGACTGGACACAGAGCGACGTTTCCTCCTCCACAGGAGGTTTGAAGGTGTCACCCGTCTAGTCCAGCCAGGTGGTGGCCCCAGAGACCTCATTTGCTAGATCACGGGGGTCCCCTGCGAGGGCTGGAGGGACGGCAGGGCATGGAGGAAGCCGGAGGAGCTCCAGACCTGGTTTTAATCCTCAGGTAGCCCAGCATGGCCCCAGGGAGTCACGAGGAGCGCCTGCCGTGGACGTGGGGTGGGCGTTCGGGGGGAACACGGGCGAGGCCCATCTCAGTGGGTGCTCCGTGCAGGACCCCAGGAGCCATCACCACTCTGTCTTCCTGCGAGGGCTCCACCCTGCCCCCAGCCAACGCACCCAGGAAGGACGGGTCCGATGGATCAATTCATCGGTGCTCTGCCCTCGGCCACTGAATGCTGCCCAGGACTCACGTCTGAAGCCCCACTGCCCCCCAGTCTAGTAACATACACTCATACACGGGAGGCCGTGCTCCTGCCGGAACACTGCAGGCTCCGGGGTGAGAGCAGGCACCCGGCTTTCCTCCACCGGTAGCCTGTTTAACTCTTTCTTGTCATCCTGAACTCGGCTTAAATGTCACTTTCCAAGAAGCCTTTCCTCAGCGCCGCCAGTCGGGTCCCCGTTGTCACACATCTTGGAGCACCTCACCTCCTGCCTGTGAATGAATGATCTGTCCAGAGCCCGCCGGGTGCCCAGCACAGAGGTTCCTGAGGACTGGCATGTATCTGTCTCAGCTGCCTTCGTGCGGGGGACCCGGTGAGCGGCCTGTCCCCCTGGAGGGCACAGCGTGGGGACTCCTGGGGACCTGGACCTAAGTGGGGCCTCCCGAGAGCTGCAGGGGAGGTGGAACAGGCGGAGATGGCGCCCAGCCTCCCATCCCCCTGTGGCCACGGGCTGGCCACTTGACCTTGGCCGAGCTGTGGCTCCTCTCTGGGTCTCCGTGCCACCATCTGTCAACTGCAGGTAACATCGGGACCACGATTCCTGAGTCCACTTGAGGAGGTGCTGGAGCCCAGTGAGTCGATCACACGGTAGCCTAGGTGTTTGGTGGATGTGTTGACTTGGAGGAGGGTGACCCTCCTCAATAATCCAGGAGGAGGGGGCAGGACTCAACCAGAGCAGAGTGGAGGCTTCCCTGAGGGGCCAAGACCCTGCCCCAGAGCATCCAGCCCGCCCCCAGCAGCCTGCCCTGTGGGTTTCCCACTTGCCCAGCCAGCACCCCAGGCCCATGAGCCAACACGTGGAGGTAAATCCATCCCCATCTCCTGCTCGTCTGTTTCTCTGCTTGACGCTTGCCGATATGAGGCTTAATGAGCTGATGGGCATAAAATGTCCAGTTCCGTCCCTGCCCATGGAAGACACTAGCTGAGAGCCAGCCCCTGTGACGTACCAGGTTTGCATTGCATGCGGCAGATGGTATGGCGCTCAGGGGCCTCACGGAGTGACATTGGCGCATGTATGGCCACCCAGTGGCCCATCGCTTGACTATGACGTGCTCCTGCTTCCTGGGCACCTCTCAGCTGACAAAGGCTGCAGGGCCCAGGGCTGCTTTTTGGCTTTGGAGCCAGATATGCCTGGAGTTTTGGATTCAAGGGTCTAACCATGGTCTGGCCTCACAGCCCCAGTGCTACCCACCTGTAACTTGAGGACAGCAATGCCTACCTGATGGCCTTGAGGAGAGGACAAAATCAGATAATGGACCTAAGGGGGGGTGAAGTCGTCCCAGGCCCATGTTCCTGGGACAGGTTTGTCTTCTCCAGGGCTCCTGGGCTCCTGTACCTGGGTTGTAGCCTCTTCACTGCTTTAACATTCTAATGCATCACCTGTCTGTTAAAGGAGGCCCCACTAGCAGGGGGAGAACCCCAAATGCAGGGTAGCTCAAAGTGACTGGTGGATGCCAGGCTCAGGTTCACTGTGGATGGTTGTGTAAGTTGTGCACTGCACAACCCCGGGGATCTGTCCACAGACCGGGATGTGACCTGTGTCCCCTAGAGTTGTGCAGTGGCCATTTCTGTCCAGGTGCACCAGGTATTATGGACTGAATGTTTGTGTTCCTCCAATTTCACAGGTTGAAGCCCTAACCCACAAGGTGATAGTATTTGGGGGTGGGGTCTTTGGAAGGTGATGAGATTTAGCTGAGGTCACGGGAGTGGGGCCCCCAGACTGAGATTGTTTTCCTTATAGGCAGAGGAAGAGAGACCAGAGTTCGCCCTCTCTGCCATTTGAGTGAGAAGTGACACAGGGAGAAGGTGGCCGTCCACAAGCCAGGAGGAGAGTCCTCACCAGGAGACAAAGCTGCAGGCGTCTTGACGCCGGACGTCCAGCCTCCTGACTCAGGAGAAACAAATGTCTGTTGTTGAAACCACCCAGACAGTGGTTTTCGTTACAGTAGCCGAGCTGACTAATAAGACGGTTACGAATGACCATCGTGCTGCCCACTCCTTGCCTCAACCTCAGAGGCTGAAAGAAACTGCACACTTGTTCCACGGCCTTTTTCCTTTCCCCAGATGGCTGAGATTTAAAGGGAATGTTGTAGACGAAGAATGAGGAAACGGGACAGAACCGGGGCCAGGTACCAGTCACTCCCCGTGAGCGCCTCGGTTTCCCCATCTGTAAAGGAAGCCTAGGTTCTCATCCATGGTCTCTCCTGGTGCCAAACTCCATCTGTAATCTTGGAGGAGTTGGGAGACAGCCTCTAACTTGCACACAGCACAGCGTGGGTCCTGCTGTTCTGCGCCTTCCAGGACATCCCTGCCCCTCAGCCATGCACGCTGGTCTCTCTCGGGGGTAAGGGTGGGGGCAGCCCCAGAACACGCTCCTTCCTGCCCACGCCCTGCGAGGACCCAGGCTGTCTTCGGAGCACTGAGTCTTCTCCTTTCTCCCCCTTTCCCTATCTCACCTGCGATTTACTTGTGCCTCTGTAAAAGTAAAAATCTGGAATGATTTTCCCTCTTTTCTCCCCTCCATCTTCAGACTTTTCTGCATTGAAAACCTATTCAAACAAAACCGAGATCAAACAGAATAGATGCTTTTCTAGCCTTTAATCCCATTTGATCTCAGCCTCATGTGCCCACCCTTTCTTAACGAGGGAACACGCCACACACACCCAAGTGCTGGTGGTTCCTGACAGCCCCAGTGGGGCTCTGACGAATCGCTGGTTAGAAAAAGTCGCATTCAGTGCCAGAAACTTGTATTCACGCTGCATAAGGACACGTAGGCTTTTCTTTTCTCCTGTGCCAAAGGCGCTCCCGGTGGACAGGAATGGCCACTGCGTGCTCACGGGTCCAGGCACCACCGCTCGGAGTCATGGCCCATGCAGGGGGTGAGTGGCCCGCGTGTCCCCACCAGGCCCACCTGGAGTGCAGTGCTCGAATATGGTGACCTGGAAGGGGAAGGTGGTTCTGTCCGTCTGCGCCAGGCTGGCCGCTCTGGCCGAGTCTGCGATTGTCATTAACGTCCTGTTGCCAGCGGCCACGACCTGCTTGTTAGCAGGGCTGCTGGACGGGAAGAGACTTGTTTTCCAGGAGCAAGGAGGTCTCTGGGCTCCAGGGGGTGCAGATCCTGGGGCACCGGGTTGCTCGTGTCGGGGTCTGGGTGCTCTGTTCCAGGGGGAGGGGGAGCCCCCAGATGTGTTCCCATGAGAAAGAGGGTGTAATTCTGAAACACCTAAAACACGTGGATTCTTCAGATACAACAAGCTGGCTGCCTGGGATCCAAGTTACGTCATCTGTTGTTGTCTGGCTTGAGAGAGGGGTGGGGAGGCAGAGAGAGAGAGATGCAGAGTGAGAGACGGGGGAGGGAAGGAGACACAGAGACAGAGAGGGAGACCCAGAGATACAGAGAGAGACACAGAGATACAGAGAGGGAGACAGATACAGAGAGATACACAGAGACAGAGATAGAAACAGAGAGATACAAAGATAGACACACAGAGACAGAGATAGAAACAGAGAGATACAGAGATAGACACACAGAGACAGAGATAGATACAGAGACAGAGTGACAGACACAGAGACAGAGAGATACAGAGAGACAGAGATACAGAGTCAGAGACAGAGACACAGAGAGACAGAGACAGAGAGACAAGCAGAGAGAGACAGAGAGAGGGAACAGGAGCCTGAAGGGTCGGCAGCCCCAGCCGTGTTGGCTGAGATGCACATTCCATTCTGGAGTTTTCACTGGAAACCAAACTCTCCAACCTGAGCTCTGTCACATCTTGAGCTTCAGATTAAAAAAAGCTGATTTTTAAAGATCAAGAGGAACCAGGGATTTTGAAAATTAGATGATCCCGTTTTTGCCCAGTTGGAACATTCTTCCTTTGTCAAGCTGTGCCTGCTTGGGATCCCCAAGCAGAGCAGGGTCCCTGACCACGTGGGCTGAAGGAAGATGCGTGGACAGAGTTCACTCCGGCAGTCAGGCAGTCACCAGAAGACCCGCTGCTGGGCTGGTTCAGCCTCGCTGTCTGTGTTCTGCCCTCCCAAGGTGTCCCTCTGGAAATGCGCCTGCCCCCTGGATGCCCTCAGGCACCATCACCTGTCATCTGGGCTTTTCCAGCTTCCCACCAACATTAACCGTGGGGCAGACTCTGCCAGGGAATCTTGGCCGCCATCTGGTACCCTGGGTGCTGAGGGCCTGCTTGCACACCATGTCTGGACAGGTGTGGCGGTCATTCCCACTACTCACCAGTGTCCAGCCCCCTCCACGCCTGGGCAGAGAGAAGGCTGGTCATTTCTCCTGCCATGGGACAGGTGATGGGCCAGTGTCTGGTCACTGTGTGCAAGTGTCAGGAGGTACATGTAGCCTGAGGGAGAAACACTCCCTTGTTGTTTTAAACTATGAAGAAATTGGGGGATGTTTGTTACTCAGAATAACCTAGCCTGTGCTAACAGATACAGGAAGGAAATATTCCCTCCTTACTAAAAAGGAGTGAAGTGTCCTTAGAAAGGTAACATGACTGCTCAAGGTCATGGACCCAACTAGCGGCAGAACAAAGTCAAGGCTATCTGACCCAAGGCTGGCCTTTGACCCAAAGCAGGACCCTGGGAGATTGGGGTGGGGGGGAATCTGGGCTGATTTGCTCCTTGTTTCTCCTGGGAATGACTCGAGGCCCCTTCTTATGATTCCATCCTCGCAGGATGGGGAAAAATGTTTCCGTACAAAGGAGCAGAAGCCAAGTTGGTTTCAAGATTTCTCTGCAGTACAAAATGCCAACTGCACCAACATCCTAGTGAACTTGAAAGATAAAGGTCCTGACCCTAAATTCCATGCCCGTCTGTTGTTAACCTTGTGAGGTGGCAACAGGAAGTCATCCTCCTATAGGCAACATGCCCTTCTCCAAAGATATTCCTGAAGGGTGTGCTCCAGCTGTTCAAGAGAGCCAGATGGGGACACTCGCTGAGGGGAGGTCATGGGGTGGAGGGTGGCAGTGACACATTCGTTCCATGTGAATCCTTGCGCATTTGGTTATAAAGTTGAAAAATGCATACATGTCTTTGGAAGGTCTTTAGGGAGTAAATGGAAGAGTGAACATTTCTGGACTAGATGCACGTGAGTAGTGTGTGTTGTATGATACTCTGAGACCTGTGTGGGAGGGTTCCTATCCCCTGTTTGGGCCTCAGTTTTCCTGTTTATAAAAGGAAAACGTGACCTTTCATCTCACAAGGGCTACTTTACTCCTCAGCTAGATTACTGGGACACGGTTGACTATTTGGTAAGGAGACTCTCCCATCCCCCGTCCTGGTCTCTCACCAACCTTCCAGAAGTTTTCAGTGACAATTCACTACAGGGTTTTTGTGTGCTTGCTTAAGGAATGGTTTTATTCATGGAATTCCAGGACGCCCCAAGAAATCATTTGAGGCTCCTCAGAGAATTGTAGAACCAGGACTCAACGGCCATGTTTGTGGTTTGAGACAGTTAACGGGATGAATCCGGTTTTGGGCAAAGCTGACCTGTGACTAAGTACTGTCTATAGCTTGACAGTTCTCACTGCCACCCCCCAGATGGAACAGATAGGGACTCAGCCCAGCCAGTCTCCAGAACAGCTCCCGCCCACCCCCATGGCCTGCCACCACGGTGGGGTGACCCCGAACCTCCATCGGCTGTGGTTCTGCAACTTTTTCCAAACCTGAAGCATGATTCATGTCCCAGATCAACTTGTGGAATTTCTGAAAGCTGAGAGCTTCGGAGTCTGTGCTTCCTAGAGGCTGCCTTACTCCCACCTTTGGTGGCAGCCCGAGAAGGAAGCTGGGAAAACACGCACCACATTCTTGCTGCATGAAGCACCGTCCGCATCGGGGAGGAAGCGATGGCTAAGAGCCTGGATGACTCCCGGCGTCTCACATGGCTGTTTGTAAATTCGTTTAGACTGATTTTATTTGATAAGCCCAGGAGTTTTCTGAACCCACAGCACAGCTCACAGCCCGTAATATTGCCATTTGCTGGCAAAGACCGTGGATTATCTCTTCTTCCCATTGCTGTCGCTTTTCTTCTTAGAGAAAGAAAATACTGGCCAGAGTGGAGGTGGGTGGTCCATCCCTTGTTCTAGCCGAGGACACATTGCCATCCCCCAGCAAGGCGGTCCCCCGGGAGGACTCATGATGCTGACTTCACGTACTAGCCGTGCTGGTAAAGGGATGAATAACCCCTGTCTGGTTAATTGCTGTTTGATTTCCCCATGCCAATGGAAACCGGCCGTTTTCTGCTGAGCTTTTATCTGGAGTGGGTATCACCCTTGCTCCAGAGCAGAGCGATGAGAGATAAAGGCCACAGAGAAGCGGCGGTCTCTGTGGGTCTCTGAGCCATCGGGGGAGCAACAAGGCAGCCATTGTGCAGCCCACAAAGGGTCACAGGAGAGGGACCCAGCAGAGGAGGTGATGGGGAAGAGCTTCCCCGTGGGAACTCATGCAAAACTGGGATCTACTGTGTGGTATGTGCTAAGGGGCGTCATGGGCAGTTTCCCTGCGGCTAAATAGCCCTGCAACCCTGATTTTTTCCCTTTATTTTTAAATTTTTTTAGTTAATAAGCTTTATTTTTCAAAGCACTTTTAGGTGCCCTGCAAAACTGAGTAGGAAGTACAGAGATCTGCCATATCCCTCCTCCCCCCACACTCTACTTACAACCCTCCTCCACTCTCACCATCTTCCATCAGAGTGGTAATTTGTTACAACGATGGACCTATGTTGACATGTCGTTATCACCGAAAGCCCATAGTTTACACTGAGGTCACTCTTGGTGGTGGACATTCATGGATTTGGGCAAATATACAAGGACACCTATCCATCATTACCGTTTCATATGGAGAAATTTCACTGTCCTGAAAATCCTCCATCTATTCATCCTCCTCCACCCCCTGGCAACCCCTGATTTTTTTACTGTCTCCATAGTTTTGTCTTTTCCAGAATGTCATATAGTTGGAATCACATAGTCTGTAGCCTTTGCAGATTGACTTCTTTCACTTAGTAACGTGCATTTAAGACTCCTGCATGTCTTTGTATGACTTGAGAGCTCATTTCTTTTTAGTGCTGAATATTATTCCATCGTCTGGATGGACCACCGTTGATTTATCCACTCACCTTCTGAAGGACATCTTGGTTGCTTCTAAGTTTTGGCAATTATGAATAAATGTGCTATAAACATCTGCGTGCCAGTTTCTGTGTGGATATGTTTCCAGTTCATTTGGATAAGTATCAAGGAGCGTGATTGCTGGATGATACAGTAAGAGTGTGTCTAGTTCTGAAAGAAAACTCCAAATCGTCTTCCAAAGTGGCTGTACCATTTTGCCGTGCACCCATCAGCCACGAGCAAGAGTTCCTGCTGTTTCACGTCCTCCCCAGCATTTGGTGTTGTCAGTGTTTTTGATTTTGGCCATTCTCACAGGTACATAGTGGTATCTCATCTCATAATTGTTGTAATTTGCATTTCCCTAATGACATATGAGGTCGAGCATCTTTTATGCTTATCTGTCATCCGTTTATCTTCTTTGGCGAGGTTTCTGTTCATGTCTTTTCCCCATTTTCATTCAGGTTGTTCATTTTCTGATTGCTGAGTTTTAAGAGTCCTTCTTTATATTTTGGATAACAGTCCTTTATCGGATGTGTCTTTGCAAATATTTTCTCCCTGTCTGTGACCTGTCTTCTCGTTCTCGTCACATTCTTTCTTGCAGAGCAGGTTTTTAATTTTAATAAAGTCCAGCTTATCGATTCTTTCTTGCATGGATTATGATTTGGTGTTTTATACAAAAGGTCATCACTGTACCCCAGGTCATCTAGATTTTCTCCTGTGTTATCTTCTAGGGGTTTTATAATCTTGCATTTTACATTTAAGTCTGTAATCCATTTTGAGATAGTTTCCATGAAGGTCTGTGTTTAAATTCATTTTTTTTTTTTTTTTTTGCACATGGCTGTTCAGTTGTTCCAGCACCATTTGTTGAAAGACTATCTTTGTCCATTGTGTTGCCTTTATCCAAAGCCTTATTTTTAATACTTCATTCATCATGTGTCATATTCTTTGGACATACCATAATATATTTATCCAGTTTCTATTTTGGATATCGATTGTATGTTTTGTATCATTTTGCTAGTAACTATCGTATTGTCATGTATTTACCTAGGGGCTTGCTAAGTCAAAGTGTTGGAATACTTTTGGAACCCTTGATACATCGTCCTCAGAAATGGCAATGCAGTTTGCCATCAGGATAGGAAATGTTCATCCACCCAAAGCTCGCCAAGGCTGAGGATTATCAATGAAAGAATCTTGATGAGTCTGGAAGCTATGCTCTTTCAATGTACCCTCCTTTGATTACTAGTGAACTTGAACGTTTATTTCAAAAGTTTCTTGAGCACTTTTGGTGTTAATTTTCTGTTCATGTCATTTTAAACCTTTGCTTTATGAATTTGTAATAGTTCTTTAAAGGCAAGGAACATGAACATTTATCTCATGTCGTTTCCAGAGGTTTCTCCAGTTTGCCTTGGCCTTTTACTGTGATTCACCATGTTTTTTGTTTTTACTACTGGAGGTTTTAATATATTTTTAATGTTTTTTTCCTTTGCTTTTTATGCTTACAAATGTCTTTCCTACCTGGAGCTTGTGTAAATATTGTCCTCTACTTTTAATGTTGTTTTATGTCTTCACTTTTTACATTCCACTCTGATTCATCTGGACTCTGTTTTGGCATAAGATGGAACTCTAGTTGGCCATTTTCCTAAATGACTAACTTTATCCAACTCTTGGCTATTTGGTGAAGAATCTTTTCTAGCTCCATTTATTTGAAAATCTACTCTTACACAGTATGTTTCTAGACATTTTGTGCATTCTTACTGATTCTTACTAGCTTTGACATGAACTGGTGTCATACATTTAAAATTACTGAGGATATATGTATGTGTATATACATATACATACACACACACGACTTTATCACACGCACAACTTTATTATAGTAATTGGTTCACATTATATAGAGGCTGAGAAGTTCCAGGATCTGCCTTCAAGCTGGAGAACCAGGAAAGCTGATGGTGTAGTTCAGTCTGAGTTCAAAGACCTGAGAACTGGGGCGGGGGAGGGGGGAATGGTGTAAAACCCAGTCCGAGTCTCAAGGCCCAAGACCCAGGAATGCTAATGTCTGAGGACAGGAGAAGATGGACGTCCCAAGTCAAGCAGAGGGCAAATTCTCCCTTCCTCCACCTTTTTGTTCTATTCAGGCCCTTGATGGATTGGATGATGTCTCCATGCATTGGGGAGGGCCATCTTCTTTACTCGGTCTACAAACGTAAATGTTAATGTCTTCCAGAAACACCAGACACTCCCATAAATAATATTGTAATAGCTATCTGGGCATCCCTTAGACACATACAATTATCAAGTTGACACATACAATTAACCATCAAAATGTGGGACAGTGTGTATCATGACTCACTATTATTTTTCCCAAAAGGCCTTGGCCACTATTCTCACTCATTTATTCGAGATTAATTTTAGAATCACTTTGTCAAAATGCCCTCCTGGCAAGAACGAAACGATCCTCTGTGGCAAAATAACTCAGTACAAGTGGGCACCTATGCATCAAAATTGGCCTTCACCATGATGACCTTAGGTGAACATCAGCTTCTGGGTTCATAGCCTTCCAGGAGGCAGGGGACACTGAAAGGCCACAGCCTGTCTATTGAGGAGATTCTAACAGAGTCTATTGCTAAAACTCCAAGGGACTCACATCTGCATTATTAAACATACCCCCAAGGTCCCCCCGGCGAAGCCAGGAAAACTGTCTATAAAGAATTTGGCATTGAGTGGAGAAAAAATTCTCCCTGAGAATTTATAACCATAAGCCAGTCCACACATGGTTTTCAGCCCAAGTTCACACTACCTGGATGATCCAAAGAGTCTCAACCTGAAACTTTAGTTTAGAGGGGTCATGGGATGAGTGGTTGTGGGCTGGCAGCACTGTGATGTACTTGAAGGAAGGGAATATAAACCCTGTCTGGGGAAACTCACCTTTAAATCAGGCCTCAACAAACCCCCAAATAAACCCACTACAAGGGGCTTGAGTTCACAATCAAAATCACATTACACACAAGGAAACAGTGCCCCATGAATAAGACCCAAATGAAAAACAAAAAGCAAAATGCAGCAACCGTAAGAATCAGACACACTGGACCTCACATATTGGAAGTATTGAAAAGAATATAAGTATGTTTAACATGTTTAAAGAAATAAAGAGGAGATTGAAATATGGGTAAGGAGCAGGAGAGTATTTAAAGAAATGACCAAGCAAATTTGAAAAAAGCCAAATATAATCACTGAAAATGAAAATAATTTCAACTGAAATTAAAAACTCAATGGATGGGTTTAACCACAGATTAGACACAGTTAAAGAGAGAATCAATAAACTGGGAGATAGAGTTGTAGGAATTACCCTGAAAGTAGCACTGAGAGAAAAGGAGCAGAAGCTATAAATGAGAGATAAGAATTATGGGAATAGAGTGAGAAGGTTTAACTCAATTCTAATCATACAGAGTAGAGGCAATAATTGGTGAAATAATGGCCAAGCATTCCAAGAACTGATAAAAAGATACCAATCTTCATGTTCATCAAGCCCATCAAATCCAAACAGGACATATAAAAACCTCTCAATATTCAAAGACATATGAGTGAAAGTGCAGAGCCCTAAAGTATAAGAGAATATATTAAAAGGACCAAAGAGGGACTTCCCTGGTGGCACCATGGTTGAGAATCCGTCTGCCAATGCAGGGGACACGGGTTCGAGCCCTGGTCCAGGAAGATCCACATGCCGCAGAGCAACTAAGCCTGTGCGCCACAACTACTGAGCCTGCGCTCTAGAGCCTGCACGCCACAACTACTGAGCCCATGTGCCACAACCGCTGAAGCCTGTGCACCTAGAAGCCCGTGCACCGCAATGAAGAGTAGCCCCTGCTCGCCGCAACTAGAGAAAGCCCACGAGCAGCAATGAAGACCCAATGCAGCCAAAAATAAATAAATTAATTAATTAAAAAAAAAGTACCAAAGAGAAAAGACAAATTTTCCACAAAGGAATGGCAATTGGACTGACATCTACTTCATCAGTATCAACAGTGGTTGCCAGAAAAAAAAGGAATCATTATTCCATGGCAAAAATGTGATTATTTACCTTGAATATGTATACCCAAAGGAAATATCTTTCAAGAATGCAGGAAAAATAAAAGTGTCTCTATTAACAAATCTTCCCTTGAAGAAATTCTAGAGGATGCATGTCAGGCAAAATGAAAGTAATCTCAGGTGGGAGATTAGATGCAAGGAGAAATGGTGACCAAAGTACATATGCAGCAAAGGTAATTAGACGTTGACTGTGAAAAGCAATAAAAATACTTTATTGAGTTAAAAAAATTACCATAATAGAATAGAAAAGTCAGGAAGGAACAGTCTGAGTCAAAGAGTTTTAAACCTTTATTGTTTGGGAGTAGGGTAAATATATTGATTGACCTTGAATTTTGATAAGTTCAACATATATGTTAAAAGGTCTAAGGCAGCCATTTATAATATAAAGAGTGTGTATAACTATAAAGGGAAAATTAGAATTAAATATTCAATCAAATAGAAGAGAGAAGAAAAAGAAACAAAAAAGGCAAGATAAAAAATACAAAATAAATGATGAAAATAAAACCATATATCACTAATTAAAATGAATGTAAATAGTCTAAAACCTCCATTAAAGATAAAAATTGCCAAAGTGTATTTTTAAAAAAATCCAATTATGAGCTGTTTAAAAGAAACATATCTATAACATGAGGATACAGAGAGGTTGAAAGAGTGAAAGTTAGGAGACCAAGTACCCAGTAACAAAAAAGAGTTATATTAATATCTGATAAGTTGACTTTAAGGCAAAAAAACTTCACTAGGATAACTCCCTTCCACCCTGCAAATGCAAGAACTTTACATCAGTTTAACTCCACTTACACCTCCATGCCTTTTGTGCTACTGTTGCCATATATTTTCCTTTTCCCAGCATTATAATACCAAGAAGACATTACTATTAGTCTTGTCTTAAATAAATATTTGCTGCTAATTAAGCACATGTTACCTTTTGGGGCTGTCTTCATTCCTTCCTGTAGTTCTCTGATTCCATCTGGAACTATACTCCATCTGGAATACTACCTTTCTTTTTTATTGTATGAAAACATCTTTATTTCATCTCAAATTGTGAAAGATATTTTCACTGGCTATAAAATTCTTTATTGGCACTTTTTTCTTTAAGTGCTTAAAAGACTTCATTCCATTGTCTTTTGGTTTCCATAGTTTTGTGGAAAAGTCAGTCATCATGCTTGCTGTTGCTCCTTTGAAGATAAAATGCCTCCTACTTTTTCCCCACCACCACCCACAGGCTATTTTTAAGATTTTGTTTTGATTTTTTAGCATTTAGACTGTGATATGTTTAAATGACTATAATAAATCAAGAATACACATTGTAGTTTCTAAAGTATACATTTAACTGAAAAGTTGATACAAGATGAGCATGGGCTAACAAAAAGATTTCATCTTTTTAAAATATTTAAGTGGAAATGCAAAGGGCCTAGAATAAATGACCAAAATAATTGTTGAGAAGAAGAAAATTTTGAAGAATTTACACTCCCAAATTTCAAGACTCATTATGAAGTTAACAGTCCTCAGGACAGTGTGATTTTGGTACAAGAATATAACACAGAGACTCTTGGGCTTCCCTGGTGGTGCAGTGGTTAAGAATCTGCCTGTCAATGCAGGGAACACGGGTTTGAGCCCTGGTCTGGGAAGATCCCACATGCCGCAGAGAAACTAAGCCCGTGCACCCCAACTACTGAGTCTGCACTCTAGAGCCCGTGAGCCACAACTACTGAGCTCGTGTGCCTAGAGCCCATGCTCCACAACAAGAGAAGCCACTGCAATGAGAAGCCCACGCACTGCAACAGAGAGTAGCCCCTGCTCGCTGCAACTAGAGAAAACGCACGCGCAGTGACAAAGACCCAACGCAGCCAAAAATAAATAAATAAATTTATATTAAAAAAAAGAATAGAACGTAGAGACTCTAGAAATAGACTCACAGAGACACCAAATGAATTGAGTTGGGACAATGAGATTTTTCTCAGTAAATGGTGTTGAGGTAAATGGCTACTGATACAATAAAAAACAACCTTGACTCTTAGTGCACCACATGAACAAAATTATTTTGAGGTGAATCACGAAGCTAATGTGAAAGCTAGAACTATAAAGTCTCTAAAAGGTAACGTCAGGGAACATCTTTATGACCTGGGTGTAAGTAAAGACCCCTTAAACAAGATATGAAAGTTATTAAGCATAAAACTAACAATTGATATATTGGATTTAATCAAAAATTTAAACCTCCCATGTTCAAAAAATACTGCTAAGAAATTAAAAAGGCAGTGGGCAGATAGGGAGAAAATGTCTGTGTTATATACATCTGCAAAGAGTTTGGACCAGGATATATAAAGAACAGTACAGCACATTAATAAACAGATAAGTATCCCAAGTTTAAAAATTGACAAAATAATTAACAAAACTTCCTAATAAAAGTTACTGCATAGCTAATAACATGAAAAGATATTCAACATCATCAGTCACCAGAGAAGTGCAAATATAAGCCATAATGAGATGCAAGCACACACACACCATTCTGATCTAAACTGAAGAAAACCCAGCCATCACTCGTAGAGAACTACTTCAAACAAAATAATAATAACACGGCACAAAAATTTTATAGGAGCTTTTTCCCTAGTAGCCCCAAACTGGAAACAAATCAAATATCCACCAAAGGGGAATGGATAAACACATTGGGGTATGTTGATAAGTGGAATACTTTTCAGGAATAAAAAGAGAAAAACCAAACTACTAATACACACAGCAACATGGATGGGTTTCAAAATTATCCTGAGCGAAAGAAGTCAGACACAAAAGGATAAATACTGCATAATCTCATTTATTTGAAATTCATGAAAAGGCAAAGCTAATATTCAGTGATCAAACTGATAATAGTAGTTACCTCTGGGGGTGGGTGTTGACTGGAAAGTCAGGACAGAACCTTCCGGAGTTATGGAAAAGTCACATATTTGATCTGGGTAGTGGTCATATGGGTGCAAACATGTACAATTTATTGAGATGTACACTAAAGGGTTTTGCATTTTACCCTATTTAACTATACTTTAATAAAATACTGGTAACATTTACCACTGATAATAACACTTAAAATAGAAAATATTTGGAAATGAATCTACTAAACTGTGTGCAATACTTTTATTGTGGAGAAAATTACAAATTGTAGTAAGAGACTTGGAAGAAAATCTAAATAAATGGAGAGCTGTTATGTTTGGGAATGAAAGAGTATCACGTCAATTCTTCCCAAATTCATCTACTAATAACGCAGTTCTAATAAAACTCCTAACGTATGCATGTGTGTGTGTGTGTACATGAGTATGTGAGTGCAACTTAAAAAATTTCATATTTGAATATTTATAGAGAAGATTAAGGAAACATAGGTAATAGAGACGTTCCTGAAAAAAAACATTGTGGGAGAATTTAGCCTTCTGGATCTCAAGGATTATTACAAAACTATAGTAATTAGGTCTTAAAACACTGCAGGAACAAACAAAAAGACCAATGGCACAGGACAGAGATCTCATAAACAGACTCATTTGGAACCTGGATTTGTGGAGAAGACAGCATTGCAGATCAAGAGAGGAAAAAATGGACTTTTAAATGAATTGTTAAAGGGTGGTTGGCTGTCCATACAAAAATAAAGAAATAAAATAAACTGGACTCCGGCCATCTCACAGTATTTTGATAAGTTAATTAAACATCCTAATTAAAAGGCAAAATTGTACAACTCTTAGAAAATGATATAGGGTGATATATTTATGACTTCAGGATAGGAAAGGATTTCACAAACCCTACCAAAGGCAGCGAATACCAAAAGGGTAAAGCTGGATTTCACTGCCTGTATTTAAATTTAGAACTTTTGTTCATTAAACAGAACACAAAGTGAAGAACTATATTTGTAACCCATCTAACCAAAAGGAGTATTAGTGTTCGAGATTTAAAAAGGCTTTTTATAAATCAATAGAAGACCCCTAAAATGTAGAAACATGGTCAAAAGACTTGAAATAAGTACTTTCAAGACAGGACACTTGAATGGTCAATAAACATAGAAAAAGATATTCAACATTATCAGTAATGGGGAAATGCAAATTAAATCCAAAATGTTATAAGCTTTCACATATAACATATTGGTAAAAATCAAAAATTATAAAAATAACATGTTTGGCAAGGATGTGAAACAGCAATCATCTTTATCATTGTTCCTTGGAATATAAACTGCTCTTACAATTGTTTTGGAACGAAATTCAGCATTAGCAGGTCAAGCTGAATAGATGCTACCTTATGGCCCAGCCATCCGTGCCAGGTGTGTGCCAAAGGGCGGGCTGGCGGGGTTGTTTCAGGCTGTATACTCGTGTGTATTTACGGAATGGTGTTTACCATGGCAAATTACGAAAAATCCCCCAAATCTCCATCGACAGTGGGATGGGTGCAGAAATGGTATCACATTTATACAGTGGAGTGTACAAGAGCAAAGACGGATGAACCAAGGCTGCATTCAACAAAAGAGGTGAATCTCAGAGAAAAAATGTTGGCAAAAAACACAGGAGGGAGAGAAATACAGAGTGAGATTCCATTCATGTAAATTTCAAAGTACGCATACTGAAGCACATAGGGATTGAAGAATGAAAGGTAAAGCTCTACAGAAACCATAGGAAGAGACACAGAACACTCAGAAGTGAGGTCCCCTTGGACGGGAGGCCTGAGGTGGGAGACAGCAGGTTCCCAGCTTGGGCATGAAGAGTGACAAGGCCACGCTGGCCTGGCTCAAGGTCCACAGAGAGCTGGCCCCTCGGTGGTGACTGGGCCAGCAGACAGGGGAGGACAAAAGGGGCTTCGGGGGGTGCCTGAGCCTTGTCCCATACCGCGGCCCTATCCCCGGCCCCAGCGAGGGGACTCGTCTTTACGCTCAGCTAATCACAGTGATTCTGCGGTTCTTCCTTGAAACAGAGGTGGGAAGGGCCATGAGGGGAGTTCTGCCAGAGTGAGGGTGGAGGGGTTGTCCTGGGAGAAGTTCTTAGCTCTTAAAACAGGTCTCAGAGAGACTGGTGTGTAAAGATGCCCGGGGTTGCCGGAGGCCGAGGATGGCCGCACGGAAAGATGGAAAGAGCCCAGGCCTTGGAGGTGCCCCTGAGCTGCTGACTTAACCAGCCCTCAGCTGCATCACCTTGGCGCTTCTTTCTCTCCTGAGACCTCGTCTCCCCTGACTCCCGGACCTCTTAGCTAGCGTTCTGGGGCTGCAGACGAAGCCTCCTACTTACTAAGGCCCGCGCTCCTTCTCACCGACCTCTGGGCAGACTAATCATCCCCTCCTACCCCTTCCTTCTGCCAGCTTCACTGCCTTCTGAATTCCAGGTCCCTGTCAACGGCCTGCACGTCCAGCCTCCTTTGCCCCAGAGAGCTCGTCTCTAGTTCATGGAGCTGGATCTTGGGAGACAAAGAAGAGAACAGACCCCATTCCCTGTCCCTGTGGTCACTGGCGTCCCCAGACGGGGTGCGCTGGGAAAGGTCGTGCTGTAAGGCTGCCTGCAAAGCCCTCTCTCCATCCCCCCTGCATCCCTCAGGCTGTTTCCTGCTCCTCTTTCTGACTCAGAACAGTGGCTTTTATGAGCTTCCTGCGGGTCCGCACACGTGGGTTTTCTCCACCTGGAATGCCAAGCGCTGGATGCTCAGACCAGCTGCTCCGAAGCCCGACGGCCGGGCCGGAACCCTCCTTGGCTCCTTTCAGCTCTTCTCTTGGTTCTCCTGCCAGAGAGCAGATTTGATGTTTTCCATTTCCTCCAGTTCATCAGCATTTGTTTGTCCCAAGGCTCCTTCATTTCCCCTCCTGGGACTCACAGATGTGCCCAGCCTTCCTGGCCGCCCACCACCCCCAACCCAGGGACCAGGGTGGACGTGGAGGCCACGTGATTCCCACGCAGGGACCAAGCCCCTCGCCCACCTTGCCCGGCATGGCAGGTTGGGCCCATCGGGCAGCTCGAGGTACCTGAGGGGCCCTGGTTCCTTTGCAGAGGGAAGAGGGGGTCCGTCATGCCATGTGGGGGAGGGTTCTGGGTCCAGGAAGGACGGACCATCTTCCCAGAGAAGGGCCTGGGGAAGGAAAACACGCGAAAGCTGTGCTGCGGAGGAGACCCTGGGGGCGGGGAGGCCGCCAGGGTCCGCTCTGCCATCCTGCCACCGCCGGCGTCCCCACTGAGTGTCGGCCTTTCCCTGGCCCAGGGTGCGAGCCTGCTCCCCGGCTAGTCTGCTATTCTTGGGTCCCACCCTGTGGAGTCACTGCTCTCTCTACCGCGTTCCGAGGATGCAGGGATGGGACTTGGCCATCAGACTGCAGTCTGCGGCAGAGCCGGGGTTCACCCAGGTCTCTGGGGCGCCCCACTGGCCCCTTCCGCCTTCCCCAAGGTGGACCCTAATGATCTGTCTCCGTGTCTCTCCTCAGCCAGACGGGGCTCCTTGCGGGTGGGGCTGTACTCTGTCCCCTGGGAAGCTCCGGGGGGTGGGTGGCAACGCCTGGAAATCCCAGGAGCTCGGTAACTGCCTTGGAGACCGAGCAGGGTCAGGATGGGAGAGGACGGGAGCTCCAGGCTGGGGAGCGAGGGCTTCGTCCTGCAGGGTGGGTCCGGCGGGGGGACACCCAGGGATGCAGAGGTGACAGTGTTTGTGGTGACTTTTCTGTTCCTCGCCGAGGCAATCGGCTTGGACAGGACACGGTGGCATCTGCGTGGGGTCTGAGGACGTTTTCCTCCATGTCGCCCGGGTGCGGGTCCACTGGGGTGGGACCAGCAGCCTCCTGGCTGCGCCTCTGGCTGGTGTGGGTGGAGGGAACTCGCCGTCTGGAAAGATATGCTATCAGCTGTGGCCTGTCCCCAGATCTTGTCAAGAATCACCCTTGACACTTGCGGGGTTAGGAAAAGCGCTGCTTCATGAAGACCAGACCCGAGGCTGAGCCTGCCTGGAGGAGGACAGAGGAGCCTGGTGCCAACTCAGTGGGTGACTCTGGGCACTGGATGATCCTAACCCACAGGCTCACCAGGAGGCAGGACCTGAACCTGTGGCAGCATCGTAACTGAACCTCAGACACATCTAGTCCCATCACCCCTTTTAGGGTTGAAAGAAAGAGGGCCCAGACCTACGTGCCCGAGGTTCCCAGCCAGCTGGCAGCTGGCACAGCACCAGGCCTGACTTCCTTTCAGGCTGAGCTGACACCTGGTGCCCATCTGCGCTTGGCGCCCCTCACGTGGGCTCCCAGGCCCCCAGGCTTCTCCAGTGAGGCAAGCATCCGGGTGAGTTGCAGGTGTCTTTATGACGCGTCCAGCTCTTCATCCTTTATGCAGAGCCTCGGCAAGAGCCTGGTGAGGGTCCTGTCCGTGGAGCATCCAGGGTGGGCACTCGGACACCGTGAGCCGTAAGCAGGGCCCTGGTGGACCCTGCAGGGTGGGGTCGCTCTGGACATCTCTGTGTCCTGCTGGGGACACAGCCTGCACCTCGCCCAGCTCGGCACACACAGTGGGGCTCGGTCAGGGCATCCTGGGTGCCTGCGACCCCCCTGGGTTTTGGTTGGCAGAGCTCACTCACAGCTGCCTGGGCGGCCTCTCTGAGGCTGGTCGCCCACACGACCTCCCGGGCTCCGCGCTCGCCCACAGCCGACGTGTCCTGCCCTCGGATGAAGGTTGGCCGCTGCCCACCAGGGAGGGATCCTCCCCATTCCTAGATAGGGAGGCTGGCAGTTGTGGTTCTCGGCCCTCCCTCTGCTGACCTTCAAGTACCAGTTTGGAAGGGGAGGTTTACGGATGGGCGTGAAATTGCCATCTTGAGAAGGCCCAGGAGAGCTATAAATAGGGCAGCCTGTCCTTGGTGGGCAGACTGCTTTTGGGTGAGGGTGCTTCAGACCAGTGCTGTGCTTTAGAGCAGCACAGCACAGCCATTGAGACAGGCCCTGGTGGACGCCCTTGCCCCCGGGATGGAACTATCGTTCCTCAAGCCAGACCTGCAGAGTAGCTCTGGGTTCTGAGAAGCCAAGTGCCCGCAGGCTTTCCTGACACTGCAGGTGACTTTTCTCTTGGGTTAATTTCCTGTTAATGTCAATCCCTTTCCACCCACCACCAGACACTCCCTTTCTTTCCAGGAAGAGAACGGTTTCTCCAGCTTCAAGTGTGTCCCGGGAGAGAGGCCGGCTGGGCTGAGCCCCTTCCTGGGATCGGGCATATGAGCCAAATGCAGGCCATGGTCACAAGATCAGGGATGCCCTCTCTGGCTTCAGAACCGGACACCTGTGCTTGTACTGCCCACGGGCTAATGACAGTTTTTCCATATTTAAATGGTTGGTATAAAAAAAAAAAGGAAAAAGACTGTTTTATGACATGTAAAAATTATATAAGATTCAAACTTCAGGGTCCATAAATAAAGTGTCATTGGGACACAGCTGCATCCGTCACTAATTATTATTATCTGTGGTTGTTTTCACCCTGCAAGCAGGAGCTGAGTAGCTGCGACATACACCCTCTCGCCTGCAAAGCCAAAACTATTCATGGTCTAACCCTTTGCAGGAAAAGTTCCTGGTGCTCTGAACAACCAAGGGCTGTGGGCCCTACGAGCATATGCTGAGTGTAACGGTTACTCTCCGATTACTCCCAGTTACTCTCTCTGATAGGCCAGCCAACGACCCCCCAATCCATGGATATCAGTGGTTCTCAACCAGGGCCGTTTTGCCCCCAGGGGACGTATGACAAAGCCTGGAGATGCTCTTTTTACTGCACATGGGGGGATGTTACCGGCGTTCATGAGGTGAGGCCAGGGATGATGTTAAAACCCCCTGCAGCGCCTAGGACGGCTACAACAGAGAATTATCTGGCCCCAAATGTTGACAGGGCCGAGGTTGTGAACTCTGTTGTAAAGAAACCTGATTCCAGCTGGTGTGTGCGTCATCGGGCCAGGCCTGCATCAGTGGGAAGGGGTCAAGATGGAGCTGGAAGAGGCAGAAACTGAGAAAACCCAGCGGAGCAGGAGTCAGACCCTGCTGGCTGCATCAGGAGCGCTCAGGTTGGGAGGTGATGGGCTGCACCCACTGGGCCTTCTGCTTTGGTCTGACAGCCCTGAGCCTTCCAAGGTGGCTCTCCGCACACGTGTGCCAGCCCCGTGCTCCGCCCTGAGGAATGGGGTACAAAAGAAAGCTGGCTTGTGCTTTTGGCTCATTTCACTGAAGCTGGGGGAGAGGAACCACATCACTGATGGCAGACAAGGCCCTTTGTGGTTAACAGCCCCGCACCCTCTCCATCCTCGCCTCGCGGGAGTCCCTGGAAGGCCCTCTGCGCTTCGCCTGCAACTGGAACTTCTGAAAGCTGCTCTCCCTCCCTCTTCCTCCCCACCCAGAATTACACACACTCCGTGCTTACACACCGCTTTGTACAAGCTTCTAAGATGGAGCTCTTGGGGTGCACCATAGGAAGCTGCTGACGGAGCCCCTACAGGCAGAGTCTGTGTTCTGTCTGTCCCACTTTGTAGTGCAGGGCTTCACGCCAAACCTGCCCCAGGCCGCCGAGCCTCAGCTCTCTGATGACGGAATGAGGGCCCGGAGCCATCTGACATCACATGGAATCAGCCAGCAGTCACTTGAGAGAGGCTGGCTTTGGACGAGAGGCCTCCGGGGGCTCCAGGTAACGGAGGACAGTTCCTTGGTGATGGCTGGCAGGAGGTGGAGGGGAGGAAGGGCAGGGCTGCCCCGGCTGAAGGGGCAGCAATGGACATTCAGAGCCCTCCTCTGGGTCACGCTGATGAATTTCCCAGAACGCGAACGAATCCGGAGCAGATTTTACAAACTCTGAACAGACAGAAATCAGCATCAGTTGTGGAGAGACCAAGGGCCGGGCTCAGGCCAACACCATATGAATCATTTTCAAGAAACTAGTTCTTGGCTCCCTGGCCTGTTCTCTCTCCTTTGGAAAGCTGTTTCCATTAAAACATTCTGGAGGGTAGAGGATACTTTTTCAGTGGATTGGGCTCACACATGAGCTCTATGACAATTATAGGGTTTTTGAGCCACTGGTTTTAACGATGAGATGAGTAGTTCTATCGCTGTGTGCCTGGAGTGCGGCAGACCGCAATCTGGAGAGGCCAAGGGAGCCGAGGGAGTGAGTCCCTTTCACCCGCAGACATGGAGGCCTCGGAGATGCACATGGAGGATGGACTGAGCCTTTGGGGCCAGCTGGACTGCTCAGCTGATGAGGGACACACATGAGAGAGCTCCTGGAGCAAAAGCCCCAAGGATGGGTAGCCCTTTCGCTAGCTATGGGGTTTTGTCAAGATGCTGGGCCTCAGTGGCCTCATGGGTACGAAGGGTTGTTATTGGTTTAGTAGAGGGTGCTTATCAGAATCACCCGACAGCTTCTTATACGTGCAAATCCTGGGCTCCTCTGAGCAGCTTCTCCAGGCGTGCAGTAGATCAGAGTTTTCAACCCATGTCCTGGCTGATTGTGGGCCTGTTGAGGTTCTGGACCAGCGCTGTCCAAAGTCCAAAAGGACTCGGTGCACTGATGGGAACGTTCTACATCTGCAATTTGTGGCCACTAGTTACCTGTGGCCATCGGACACTTGCGACGTGTCTAGTGCAACTGAGGAACTGACTCTTACATTTTATTCAGTGTGAATGGATTTTAAATTGATATTTAAATGGTCCAGTGTGGCTAGTGGCTAGGATGGTGTACAGCACAGTTCTGGAACCGCCGAGCTAGTTAGGCCCACAGCCATGCAGCACCAGACAAAGGTCAGGTATGAATTTTACAGCCGAGACTTGCAGAGAGCATACTCTGTGCTTGGTAGCAGCAGAGGAGCTCATAGTGTGCATTATTCCTTTTCAACACCAGAACCCAGGAGGCAGAAGCTTAAGTTCAGAGGGGCCAGTGAATTGCTCAGTGGTGTGAGACTGGCCAGGATTTCCAGGCAGGAGTTTGTCAGTCTGTCTCTCAAACCGTTCAAAGATTTTCACTGTGATGTAGAACTAAAAGAGTCAGCTATTTTATGTTTGGGCCTTCAAATTCTCTGAGAGAGAGCCTTCAGAACTGGGAAGAAAAAAAAAAAAAGAAAGAAAAAAGAAAAGGAAGCTCCATACCCCATGAGAAAGAATGAAACCGAAGCATCATCTGGCCATCTGGTCTACCTCGTGCAGCATCTATGCACAAAGGGACTGTGAACTTTCCAGAAGCCTCCATGATATTCCAGGAGCCCTATTGCAGCCACTGCATGGTCTCAGAAAGGCCAATGCCAGGCTTACCTTCTGGCCTTCTGCTCAACTTGACTCTGTATCGTGTATCCTACAGTACCTTGAACCAGCCTCTCCCAGCTCAGGGTCCACCTACCTTACGATCTGCATGACTCCGAGCTCGTTAGTCACCAGCTGGCCTGCCAGTGGGGCTGGGGCGTGAGACGTGTCTGTGGACGTCCCCATACTCTGCAGAGGACGGGCGCCATCTCGGTGCCTCCAATACCACCTCCCCACCCACACATCCTCTCCCACCCCAGCGCAACGGCTCATCACTGAGGGTGACTGACGCTTTCCTGCCAATGGACTCACTCGGCCTGGGTGCTGCGGTGGGTGGTTCAGTCTTTCTGGAGCCGTGAGGCTCATCCCAAAGAAGAGGATGAGGAGCAGGTCAGCTATTTAGATCAGGCAGTGGGTCAACCCCCCAGACCCTCCTGCCTTTAAAGCCAACACTTTCTCAGACAGACCCAGCAGCCTCACACACTGCAGTGGGCATTTGCACATAAGCCTACATCTTCCTTCTGATCAAGTAGCACAGCTTCCCCTGGTCCCGGCTCAGGCCAACAAGTCATCTCAGCAGAGGAGGGAACTAGCGGGGTCCTAAGCAATGAGGGCATTGGGGTGTGAGGACGGAGCCTCGAAGCACAGCTTTGGAGCTGGAGAGGTTCGGCCCAAATTCCAGCCTGGATGTTCCCTTCCCTTCTCTAAGCCTCAGGTTTCATCTACGAAGCAAAGGCATGGCAGCCATGTTCCAGGATTTTTTGCAAGGATAAAATATGATTTTGTGTCTCAAGTACCCCCAGAGTGCCTGGCAGGCACCAGGCACTCAGTTCTTGGGACCTATTCTTTGGACAACGCTGTCATTTTTGTACCTTGGAAGTAGCCATTCCGCATGGGAACAAAGGCTGAACCGGTGGCCAGGGGCCCAGAGCTCTCACCTGGGCTTTGCCACGCACAGTGCTATGATTTGGGGCAAGACTTGGCTTCCACAGTCTCCTTATTCTTCTCGGCAGCTTCTCGTGGGGGACAAAAGAAAGGATGTGTTTGAAAGCATGGCCTAAACTGTAAACAACAAGCAAATTGAAGGAAATATTTATCATTCATTGGATAATACTCATACTTTTCCCATGACACTAACTTAAGATTGATGTGAGGAAAATGCAATCACTCCCTTCCCGGCCCCCCAAAGACCATTAGTCAACCCAATTTTAAATCTATTGTGGGGACTTCCCTGCTGGTCCCATGGTTAAGACTCTGCACTTCCACTGCAGGGGGCACGGGTTCAGTCTCTGGTTGGGGAACTAAGATCCTGCATGCTGCATGGCATGGCCAAAAAAAAAAAAAAAAAAAGAAGGAATAAATATAAAAAAAACATAAAAATCTATTGTGATCAATTAAATTTGTTTAAAAAGGAAACAAAACAAGACAGCATACTTTGTATCTGGGGTGTCCAGCTGATGGTCTGAAAGAAAGCCAATCATCCAGCTGCTGGGAAATGCAGCCCCAGGTCCCACCAGGGCAGGGGACCGGGAACCTCATTGTCCCAGGGTGCCTGCTTCAGGGTCTATGATGGAGACATCGTCCTCCTCGGGTGTTTGCTGAGTGACAGTGCTGGCACTTAGCCCACCTCCGAGAGCCCATCCAGCTTTGAAGTTCCGTGATTTGATGCAAATAAGGGGCCTCTTGGTCACCATGCATTGAATTCTTGCTACAGGCCAGGCCTGTGCAAAGAGCTGTGTATGTGTCACCTTTTCCTGGGAAGACATCCAGGTTATAACAATGGGAGGAGGGAGGGATTCATTTACAAGGAAAGTATCTCCTCGCTCTGAAAATGAGCTGAGTTTTGAGGGGCCCTCAGACAAGATAAACCCTGGGAAGGCTCCCTGTGGCTCTAAGATACATCTGGAGCGAAAGGAAAACCGTTCTCCCAAGTATCTACCCTGTGGTGTCTCTGCTGTCCTCAGGGCCCATATGGAATGACTCCTTTTCCACATGACAGTCCTTCAAATATCTGAGGACAGCTGTTTCGAAAAGACAGCTTCTTAGAAAAGCAGATGGCTGCCCCACAGGAAATCTGAGCTTTTAAAATGGAAAAGGGGAAGATCCGACTTCCCATTCTCCCCTAAAGCCCTGAGACATCACCGAAAGATTTCAGGGGAAGATGCTGGCCTCCACCCGGGACTCAAGGAAGCAGATCAGGGTCAGAGAGCCACTTAGGGTGAAACCAGTGGGGTGCTGGTAAATGTGTAATGACCGACTCTTTAAGGAAAAGGCCTAGCTTTGTAGTGTTTGCCAATGTCCGCGGTGTAAATACTCCCACCGTGGCTGATTTTAAGAAGTACGTGACTGGCTGTTGTGAGGTGGTACAAGCCAGCTCCAACCCACCTCGGGACCCTCTGCTAACGTCTGACAAGTGGACAGGCCTCAGGGGAAACGGTCAGGGTCAAGATTAGATCTGCCGGGGTCTGCAGAGGTAAAGGAGAGGGGCAGCCTGTGTGGCCTGGTCCCCGGGACGGTGGGGCAGGGGCTCCTACCAGCCCGGGAATTATTCTAGTGTCTAGACCTTGGAGTGTCTGAAGTTTGCATGCTGGCCAGTTTAGAAACAAACGTACCACCAAGGGCTCGCCAGTTTGACTCTCCCCAATCCAGACCAAAGTCTGATTGACATTAGTAGACGTGGGCCAAGCACTTCTGCTGCCTGGCCAGGAGGGCGTGTTTCATCCCACTGAATCCTCATGAAAGCCTGTGAGGTTCCCATGGTACAGATGAGGAAACTGAAGCACAGAGAGGCTGAGTATCTTGACCAAGATGTGCAGTCCGCTCGCTCGGAGCACGTCTGTTCTTGGTGCCTCCCTGTCACGAGTCGGGGACAAGAGTCAGCTTCTGTCCCTGTGGTCAGTGCACTGAGGGGGCAGCAGCCTGGGGGTGGCATTGGGAGCCCGCAGCGGGGAGTGAGGGACAGAGTGGAGCTGAGGTCCCTTCTCTCCAGGATGCCATCCCCCACCGCCCCCTCTGCCCACAGAATTCGCAGCTGTCCTGCCTGGGGTGGGAAGCCAGGCCACTGCTGTTAAGACCTGCAGGAGTGGAAAATCTGCAGCTTCGGTGCTCCTGGTTCCCATTAAAACAAATCTCCTTGTTGACAAAAATAAAAAGAACTCAGTCGACGCCAGTATTTGCCGTCGGCGTGCTGCTTTTATTCTCCCACAAGAAGCTGGATCCCGTGTTCCAAACTGGCACAGGCCCACGGGCTTCAAAGGGGAAATTCCAAAGCGGGCAGGGGCCTTGGCGGGGTGCTCTGGGGAATGGAAGTGCCCCACGGGGGGAGCGGTCTGGAGATGTCCAAGCCCAGGGTCTCATTAGCGCCCAACACTTTCTGTCTCATTTTCCTTGGCACCATGTCTGCATTTTCCTAGGCTGAGAGGTGGGATGTGAGTGCGGAATGGATGGTCCTGGCAAGCTCAGCTGCAGAGCCAGCGTTTTCTGAGCTCGGGCAACTTGGTGAGCCTGAGGTGCCACCGATGGGCCGTGCACCCGGGCAGGGGGGCCCCACGTCTCCCCGGGTCGGGTGGGAATCAGCTGGTCTCCCACATCTTTGAGCGTTGGGTCTCTGATGGGGACATGGGGAGCCTGGCTTGCCCAGTTTATTCGCTTCTTGCAGCTGCTGTAACAAAGCACCAGAGATGGGGGACGTGGAGGGGAGCTTCGAAATACAGAAGTTTATCATCTCCCGGTTCTGGAGGCCAGAAGTCTGAAACCAAGGTGTCGCAGGGGCAGGAGCCTCTAGGGGAGGGGGCTTCCTGCCTCTTCCAGTTGCTGGTGGCTCTAGGCATCCCCTGGCTGGTGACCACATCACCTTAGTCTCTGCCTCTGTGGTCACGTGGCCTCTCCTCTTCTCCTCGTGTCTCCCCTCCTCGTATCTCTTATAAGGACACTTGTCACTGGAGTTAGGCCCACCCCCGCCTCTCGGAACCCAGCCTGGAGCAGCGCCCCCTCAGCCCATCTAGGGCTGCCCCAGGCCCACCGCCTTCTCCCAGACCCACCCCATCGGCCCAGCGAGGGGACAGGTGCCACTGGGCCATGTCAGCTAAGGGGCCTGGGCTCAAGACGGACCTGCCTCTTGATATGTCCCACCTCCCTCCGGGTCCCCCTCCAGGTGCCCCACCCTCTGGAGAGGTCTCAGAAGAACAGCGTATTAGTGTTCAGTGGCTCTTATAGCAAATGACCACGAGCCAGGTGGCTAAAACACAGAGCTTCACTCTCTCCCTGTTCTGGAGTCCAGAAGTCCAGGACCAAGGGGTCTGCAGGGCCGCGCTCCTTCTGGAGGTTCCAGGGGACGGACCTCCCTTGTCTCTTCCAGCTCTGGTGGGTCCAGAGGTTTCTTGGCTCGTGGCTGTGTCACTCCAGACCCAGCCTCGTCTTCCTATCTCTTCTCTTCTGTGCGTCTGTTTTTAATCTCCCTCTGTCTTCCTCTTCTAAGGACAATTTCGATGGGCTTTAGGGGTAAACCAAGATGATCTCCTTATCTCAAGGTCCTTAACGTAAGCACATCTGCACAGATTCTTTTCCCAAATAAGGTCACAGTCGCAGGTTCTGGGGATCAGAGTGTGGGCGTGTCTTTGGGAGCCATTGTCAGTATCCCACAGCCAGACCTGTCGGGGGTCCCCAGCGTCAGCTCTGCACCCCCTCCTTCTCGGTGCCCTGACCGCCCCCCCTCCGCATCAGGCCCTGAGGGTCAGTGTGGGTCTGCTTGGCACTGTCTCTGCTGGAGGGCAGCAGGGAAAGGGCATGCGTCCTGGGGCGGATGGGTGGGATCCTGGCTTCTCCACTTGGAGACTTGACAGCCCTGGCACCCATTTCTAAATGCTCTGAGTCTGAATTCTTACCTGCGAATTGGGGATGCTCTTTGTGTCACAGCACGAGTGAGGGTTAAAGAAGGTCACGCAGCTGCTGTGTCCTTTCCCGCCAACATTGCCATCCTCCTCCCCCCCACTCCTCCCCCTCTGCAGGAACCCCGAGTCACTTGCAGTTCCACAGTGGCTCAGCTCAGGGACTGAGCTCAAAGATGTGGAGGAATGAATGAATCCGGTGTCTGGGTTGAACTCCACTTTGGGACACTCATTTTAAATTCTATATTCTCTTCTATTTCCTCTTATGGAAGAAAATCTAACCTGGGAGCTATTTCCATTCAAAATATTGGTTTCATACTAAAAATGAAAACAAATAAAACTAGCCCCTACTGGAAAAAAAAACAATCCCAGGCGGTGTTTGGCACCCCTGGGCACCGTGCCGCCGCATGCACGGCTCCACCGAGATGCATGTCCTCTCACCAGCTGCCTTGTCCCTGGCCTTGTCCCCTGCCCTTGGGGACCTTACCCTCGGGACGCAGGGAATGTAGTGGGTTCTCTGCTCTTGCACCACTGGCCCGGCATTCCAACCCATGCTGGCTGCAGTGTCTTCTCAGTCTCCGAGCTGGGGAGTACCTGAAACTCCAGGCACGGAGGCCTATTTTATTGTGTTCAGGACGGCGGAGGGTGGAATGGTGGCCCATGTGAATGTGACCTTATTTGCAATAAAAGTCTGTGCAGATGTAATGAAGTTAAGAATCTTGAGAGGAGGAGAGCATTCTGGATTACCCAGGTGGGACCTAAATGCCATCACGAGGATCCTTATAAGAGAGGGAGGCTGAGGGAGATTAAAGAACAGACACACAGGAGGAGCCACATGAAGATGACGGCCAAAACTGGAGTGATGTGGCCACAAGCCAAGGAATGCTGGAAGCCCCGAGATGCTGGAAGAGGCCAGCAGGAGACCCTTCCCTGGAGCCTCCAGAGGGAGGGCAGCTCTGGCACCTGGATTTCAAAGAATACACTTCTGGGGCTTCCCTGGTGGCGCAGTGGTTGGGAGTCTGCCTGCCAATGCAGGGGACACGGGTTCGAGCCCTGGTCCGGGAAGATCCCACATGCCGCGGAGCAACTGGGCCCGTGAGCCACAACTACTGAGCCTGCGCGTCTGGAGCCTGTGCTCCGCAACAAGAGAGGCCACGACAGTGAGAGGCCCGCGCACCGCGATGAAGAGCGGCCCCCGCTCGCCGCAACTAGAGAAAGCCCGCGCACGGAAACGAAGACCCAACACAGCCAAAAATAGATAAATAAATAAATAAATAAAAGAACGTGAATTTCTTAAGGAAAAAAAAAAAAACAGAATACACTTCTGTGTTTTCATCACCCGGTCTGTGGTCATTTGTTACAGCAGCCCTGGGACACTAATATGAGGACCAGGGTGAAGATGGCGACCACAGGCCAGGAGCTTCTTAAAAATTAAGCACGGCTGTTTCAAGGAATGGGCACGGTGTATTTGCCCTGCTTGGATGCTGTCCCACCCAGAATCACCCACTGCCCTGAGAGGTGAAGAAAACAGATCTGAAGGTTTTTGCCCTAAATTAGCATCCGGTTTACTTTTCAGGAATACGAATAAGCATAAAAATAGGCATCCCACCACGAAGCCTGTGCTAATTTAGGGCCCACCTTCTCCTTCCCCTGCTGTTAAGTTCTTCTCATTTATTTATGTTTAAGTTTTATTTTTTAAGAGATTAATTAATGTATTTATTCACAAGGCTAAGACACATTCCCTATAATTAGTGACAGATTTTTGTTTTCACTTCGTGAATTCTTTTGTGACTTCCTTTTTATAAATTGAAGTAGAGTTGATTTATCTTCTTGTTTATTTGTTAAGCGGCAGAGTTGTGGTCCTCAGCATGCAGCTGTCCTCGGGGCCGGGCGGAGAGGGGTTTAGGACCACCCATGTTCCATTCCCCCGCACCACATGCTCCTGGTGTGGTGTCGCCCTCGGTTTCTGCGTGTGGCGTTGGTGGGAGCATGGGGCCATGTGGATGTGTCCCGTGGCCAGGACTTTTCAAAGAGCAGGCAGCCCTGCTTCTCGGAGGGAGAGTGTCTGCATCTGATCCCTTAGTGGTGGTGGTTGCCCTGTGGGGAGCACCAGTCGGGCAGAGACGCTGTAGGTAGATGCAGGGGTCTGTGCCCCACTCTCAGGGCCTTGGTGCTCTCACCTGTGAAATGGGTGCACTGGCCTTTGACTCCTCACAGGACACAGCTGATGAAATGCCAAGGGCCAGGCGAATGGGGACCGGGAGGTGGCTGTGTAGGAGGACACGAGTAGGGGATGCTTGTGTGGAGAACAGAATATAGACCCACCCTGGGTGGGTCGAGGGCCCCCGCGGTGGGGAAGCTCGCTCCCCCATCTGTGGATGGGCGGGGAGACAGCACTTCGCCCCCTGGATGCTGGGGGCCCCCGCGAGGTGCCGGGCCCCGGACTCACATCCTGCAGAGGACAGCATCCGTGACGAGGGCTCATGACGGGCGGGTCGGCTTCCTGGCTGGGCCTCGGGCTCCTGGCAAGTCCCGGCTGACCCCGGCCCCTGCGTCCCCATTCCCACCTCCGTCCCCATTCTGGCCTCTGCGTTCCCCACACCTGCTCTTGCCTCTCTGAGCAATTCTCCACCCTGCAGTCAGAGAACTTTCCAGAACACAACTCTGATGTAGCCTTTTCCTCTTAAAACCCTCTCCGCGGCCCCGCTCTCCTTGGCAACAGTCCACCCTCCCTGCCTGGACCAGCGGGGCCCCCAGGCTCCCGGCCCCCTCCACTCTCTGCTCCATCACGGCCCGAAGTGCAGCCCCAAGAGTCTTCCGCTGGGCCTGGCTGGGTGTGTTTCCTCTGCTGGTGGGGACCATCCAGGGAGGACATCCCTGAGAGGTGGCACCAGGCCCTGAGCGACTCCTCTGGGACTTTGGGGGTCTGAGTTTCAGTGTCACCTCCTCGGGGAGCCCCCAGCCCCCCAGAGGTCAGAGCCCTCGGATGCTAGCCCACAGCCGTCTCTGCTTCCCCCACCAGGGCAGCTGCCCTGCCCTGAGCCCCTGAGCCCCAGGCTCCGAGCTCCTGCTGCCAGCGGGGAGAACTGCCTCGGAGATGCTGTCTGACCAGGCTCCCGGCTCTGAGCCCGGGGCCCGCACACAGGGCCTTACAGGGAGGGCGAGGGCGGCAGGCCCAGGCAGGGGGCCACGGAGCTACGGCAAAGGCCCTTCCGAGCTGCTTTGAATCCACGCAAGGCAAAAGGGCCGGGAACCCACCCGCCACCCAGGCGTGGGAGTGGGCTTCCCCTGCAGGGAGGGGCTCGGGAGACTCAGCTAGGGCCTTGGCAGCCGCCGCTCCCTGCAGGGCCACAGGAGTGCGGATCCCCGAGGGCACCTCAGCCCCCGCGGCAGCTGAGAGCGGGAACCTCTCACGGTTTGCAAAGCACCTCTGCCGGCTCTCCTCTGCCTGAGCCCACAGACCCGAGAGCCACACAGAGCACTGCGGCCAGGGAGTGGCCAGAGCCCGGATGTGGGGCTGGGCGCCCCCCTTGCCTCCACTCACCGGTCAGCGCCTTAACGCCTCTGAGGTTCTGTTCCCTGATCGTGAGCACGTGCTCTGTGCCTGGAACAGTCCCTGCATCATCCCCCCAAAGCAATCACACAGCCTGCAAAGGGGTCTCTCCTGGCCCATTTTCCAGACCAGGAAGCTGGGGTCTGAGTCAGCTCCGTGCACACAGAGGGCCATTTGCTCCGGGCTCCGTGGACACCTGTGCCTTCACCTCCCGCGGTGGGGTCCCCTGTGGGTGGGCGGGGAAGATGGGATGAGATCCTGACGCTCAGCAGACGCTGTCCCGGCCAGTCTAGAAACGCCCTTTGCGTCTGGGGAACGGAGCCCTTTACCTCTGGGCAGCTCTCACTTACAAAGACTGCTCTTTTTTAAAAAAAATTTATTTATTTTATTTATTTTTGGCTGTGTTGGGTCTTCGCTGCTGCGCGCGGACTTTCCCCAGTCGTGGCGAGCGGGGGCTACTCCTCGCCGCGGCGCGTGGGCTTCTCACTGCAGTGGCCTCTCCTGTTGCGGAGCACAGGCTCTAGGCGCGCGGGCTTCAGTAGTTGTGGCACACGGGCTCAGTAGTTGTGGCTCGCGGGCTCTAGAGCACAGGCTCAGTAGTTGTGGCACACAGGCTTAGTTGCTCCGCGGCATGCGGGATCTCCCCGGACCAGGGCTCGAACACGTGTCCCCTGCATCGGTAGGCAGATTCCTAACCACTGTGCCACCAGGGAAGCCCACACAGACTGCTCTTTACGAGAGTCCACAGGGATTTTCCCAACTGACGTTTTTCTGGGCTGCAAACTCAACCTTTGTCTAGAAAACATCTCCGGGAGGGTAACCTGCCCAGCGAGTCTGAGGCTGGGAGAGGTAGATCCACATCCTGTTGTCTGAATAATCGCAAACTCTCTCTATGTGTCCAAAGTCTGACTGGTGCCCATCACGGTGCGTTTTGTCTGGAAATTCCATTATTTTGTGAAGTTTACTTGGTCCCCGATAGAAACATCGAGGGCATGACATGGAAACTGCCGTGCCGCACGGAGCAGGGAGAGGGCCGTGCAGTGAGGGGCCGACAGGCCTGATTCACCCATCGCGTCTCAGCCGGTCCTGGGAGCATCTGTTGTGGGCGGCTCTGGCACTTATGCTGTCCTGTCCCTGCCCTCAATGGGGGGCGGCTCCCTGGCCGTTGAGAACCATGCTGCCTGGCCCTGGGTCGGTGCTCTGCAGCCACGAAGAACTCCAGCCTCAGGTGGACCTGAGTGCTGGGTCTGCGTGATGCCAGCGGCTGAGCGTTGACTGGTTTACTTGTACAGGGCTGCTGGCCCTGGATGTGAGCTCTGGGAGGGAAATAGCTCCTTTGCTGGACTCTGGGTTGGCTGGGTGAAGAGGCCTTCACTTCTCGGAGCTGTGGAAATTTCGACACGGTGGAGGGGTGTTTCACGGGTAAACCATTAGAGAAAACCCATAGAATTTTAGGTGCAATCACGGGGCCCTGGAGTGCAGTGTGACAACCAGGACCAGAGCACAGGCTCCTGATTCCCTGTGCCAGCTCTTTCCAGCACAGCCCCACTCACTCTCTGGTTCACCCAGCAAATGGAGCACCGGCTGGGGGCCGGCCCGGGGTGCTGAGATCAGGTCCCTGGAGGGAGGGACCACGTGGCATGACCACGTGGCCTTCCGAGGCCCGGCTCCACCCACGTTGCTGGGCTGCACCTGCCCACACTTGTCACGGGGACTGCGGTGCATTTCCCTGCAGCCCTGGGCATCTCCTCGGGAAGGGCAAGGAGCTGTGGTTAGGGATGGAGAGAGGAGACCCCGGCACGGAGCCTCTACAGGAAGTGGCTCTGTCTTAGCCGCATTCTGCCCCCTCACGCTGCCCGCCCCTGCACTCCCTTGCCCGGTGTGGACAGCATCACAGACAAGACACTTGGCTCCACGTGCAGAAGGGGCGAGATTGTCGGCAGGCCTGGACCAACAGCCAGGGTGAGCCGCCATCCAGGTCCCTCCCGCTGGGCAGGGTCCTGCCCCCACCGCCATGGGCATCAGAATGCCCCTGTTGCTCTGGAGAACAGAGAGCCCCCATGCCTGGGTGTCTCCAAAAGGCCCACAGACTAGGGTTGCCAAGGTGTTGTAGGCTGAATTATGTGCACCCCTTCCAGATTCACCTACTGAACCCTGACCCCTAGCACCTCAGGATGTGACTGTCTTTGGTGGAAGGGCCTTTAAAGAAGAGACAAGGTAAAATGAAGCCATCTTCATTTTAAGGTGAACTCGTCCAACGTGACTGGTTGTCCTTATAGGAAGAGGTTAGGACACGACCCGCACGGAGGGAAGATGCAGGGAGAAGAGGGTCGTCTTCAAGCCCAGGAGCTGCCTCAGGAGAACCAGCCCTGCCCGCACCCTGAGCTCGACCTCCAGCTTCCGGGATGAGAGAGCACATTTCTGTTGTTCAAGCCACCTGGTCTGGGGTACTTTGCTATAGTGGCCCTAGCAAACTGATACCCTGAGAAGCCTGGCATCTCGGGACCTACCCTTGGCCGTTGGCCGGCCTGGCTAGGCTCTCTCCCCGGCGCCTCCACTGTGTCAAAGTGGAGGAGGTGAAGGCCACGCGTCACCCTAGGCCTTAAAGCGGTGGATTTCCGCTAGTAGCTGTGAGAGTCCCCTGGGATTAACAGCCACCCCACCCCAGCATGGAGGGAGAGCCCTGCTGACTGGGCGGGCGGGGCAGCAGCCCCTGGTGTGCTGAAGCCCCAGCACTGCGGGGGGCAGTGGGCAGGGCCCAGGGCTGGAAGGTCGGTCGGGGGCAACGCAGGCAGAGGAGGGGGACCCTGGAGCCGGCCCGGCGACCCTCTGACCGACAGCCTCCCTCGTCCTGGAGAGCAGGCTCACACGGGGTTGGGGGCCCCGGCAGGAGCTCTGGGCTCAGGCTTGACCACCCCTCCTCCTACCTTTGGACCTGGAGCAAGTCTCACCGCTCCCAGCTTCCGTGTCCTCCTGCCCCCAAGGGAGCGATTCTACGCTATTGAGCCAGTGGTGCAGGTGAACGGGGTGAAGCCCTGAAGGATCCAGCAGAAGGCTCAGAGGGGTCGGAGGAAGACCACCCAGCTGCAGGATGCAGGGGGAGGGAGGGGGCACCGGAGCCTCCCCAGGCCCAGCAGGGCTTTTTAGGCCTTCCTGCCTGGCTTCTCCTCCGAGCTCCACAGGGACCCCCGCAGGCCGGCTTCCTCACCCCCCTTCCCAGGGAACAGCACTGGGGAGCAGAGGTGAGGACTCACGGGCCCGAGGTGCCCCGGCTGGCGGTGCCCGCCGCTGGGGCTGCAGCCGAGCCTGGGACTCTGGAGTTGGCCTGGACCCAGACGCCCACTGCAGGATGCAGCTGCGCCCACGGGTGCGGGGTGCAGGTTTGCAGCGTCCTCCTTGGGCAGCTTGAGGGCACCTCGAGGCCACTTCCACTGCTGTGAGTAACTGGGGGCGGCTCCAGCCCCTCACTCCGCCAGGCAGCAGCTCCCCCGTTCCCTCCTGGGCCAGGTGGACCATGAACTCTTGTAGGGCGAGCAGGTTACCGGGTTCCTCCACCTCCTCTGTGGGGCTGTGAGCTCCCGCCTGTGAGAGCGGGAAGGAGAGAAGGAGCCCAGTTGTCCCGGAGGGCTTCCCCAGGCTTTTCCCAGCCAGGCGATGACCCTGGGAGGCTGGGTGGCCCCTTCAGGTGGGAGGGTGGGAAATGAAACAACCCACAGGAGGGTAACACTTGGGGCTTGTCACGGACACTGAGAACCACGACTCTGCCGCTTAAATAAAGTCAATGAGGGGGGACTTCCCTGGCGGTCCAGTGGTTACAAATCTCCTTCCGGTGCAGGGGACTCGGGTTCGATCCCTGGTCTGGGAACTGAGATCCCAAATGCTGCGGGGCAACTAAGCCTGCGCGCCACAACTACAGAGCCCATGTGCTCTGGAGCCCGTGAGCCACAATTAGAGAGAAGCCCATGCGCCCCAACAAAGAGCCCCCATGCCTCAATGAAAAGATCCCGTGTACCACAACTAAGACCCGACACAGCCAAAAAAAAAAAAAAAAAATCATTGAGAAGAACTTACAGCAGAGGAAGGAGAAGGTGGGCAGCAGATCTCAGGTGCAAAGCTGGGGGCACACCTGGCCTGCCCTACTCTCTGCCAGGCACCGTGGGAGATACACAGTCATGGGCGACCAGGGGTGTGCAGACCCCTGGATGGTGGTGAGTCCCTCCCACGGTGGAGCACCATGAGTAGAAGTCCACGCACAGGGAGGGACCGGGTGGGAACCTGGCAGTAATTACGGGAGAGGAGGGAGGCACACAGGTAAGCAGGTGCTGCTCACCGTACAGGAGCTGAGGGGAAGAGACTGGGCTGGGGGCTGGCCAGGGGGATGGGTGCCTTGCTCACTGCAGACATCCTAGAGCCCAGAGGGAAATAAACAGTTTTCAAAGGACTCTCCAACTTAATCCGTTATGGGAGGGCCAAGGGACGCTGCTTGGGGTCAACCGCCACCGGGCATTGTTGCAAGGATCTGGGTAAGGCGATCAGCATCTTTCCCGCCCGAAGGTAAATCTGGTTTCAAATTCAGGCTTGGCCACGGATGGATGGGCTGGTACTTTGGGTAAGTCCTTTACCCTCCCTGATCCCCAATTTCCTTGTCTGTAGAGGGGAGAAATGACAGTATTCCCTACTGCTGTGTGTGACCTGATGCAAGAGTGGCTTTAAAGTGGGAAACACATGTGGCTGGCTGGTACTCCTGCTGTTCCCACTAGAATAACAATCGTGACCAGGCGTCACGGTTACTCTCCTACAGTCCTGGGAAGACAGGTCAGGCTGCTCAGTTTGGGGATTTTTTTCGAGTTTTCCGGTAGGATAGAAACTTACCTCCTCACCCAAGTCCAGGTGTGGATGAGCCCACCTTTGTCTCAAGCTTTCTCATTACTGTGAGGTCAGCTCTCTGGAGGACCCTGGGTGTCCCTTGACTATCAGCTCTTGAGGGACCAGATGCCCGTCCTGAGTTCCAGGTGTTGGGAGGGCTGGCTGGCCAGCACAGAGGCACCTGTAACTGTCACAGAAGGAGCACCCTGTGTCCTTGGGGGAAACTGGAGCCCTGAGTCTGCACTATCTTCTGATAACTAGACCACTGACCTATGGTAGCATCCCAAGTCTTTGGGAGAAGCTGGCCTTACCCTGGTGGGGGGGCGTTCCAGGGACCAGGTGGAGCTGGGGGCTCAGGGGGTGTCTGATGGAATTTCTCTCTCATGAAGGCGCACAAAGGACCAGCTCCAGCGGAACCAACACACACAACTTACACACACAGACACACCCGCACACACACATTTCCCAGATCATATATGTGATTTATACAGGTTGTAAAACAGCAACAACAAAGGACTATAAAAAACCAGAAAGACCATTTAGCTTTACTTTGTGAGTCTCATCCTTTTCCCGAGCAACATTTAGTGCCGCGAAGGGCACGTGGGGCAGATGTGGACCATTAGGGTAGCACCAGTGAACCACCACCTGGCTCAAGAGGCAGCATGTGGCCATCCCAGCAAACCCTCTACCTCTACCTAACCCTCTACCCACCTCCCCTCCCTTCCTGTTTCCAGAATGATGGGAATTAAAAGGGCATTTGGGGAATTTCACAGCCAGTCTGGAGATGTAACTGGAGACAGGGAGCACTGCTTCAGCATCACTGGCTGAATTATTTGTTCAAAGGGGATGCGGATGGCTTAGGGTTTGAAAAGCCCCCCTGACTCACCTTCCTTCCTCTTTAAAAAGCAGCTCTGTTGCTCTTCGAGGAAGGGGTGTGAGCGGGGTTTCAGCAGGTTATGTGGGGAGCCAGGTGGAAGGGGCTGCTTCCGACCACCGGAGGCTGGCACGCCGCCTCCTGCTCCAGGGAGACCTCACCAAGGCTTAAAGAAGCGGAGGGAGCGAGGCAGTGCCCAGTGGCAGTACCAGGGCAGCAGCGCCCCAACCCCTCACCCCTCTGCCTGCTGTCACCTCCCAAAGGGGTGTCTTCTTTACTTTCCTTTTTGTGGCAGAGGGGTCTCCACGCAGTAGGAGGGAGTGAGTGGGGAGGGGGTGCTGGCCAACTTCGCCTGATTAATATCCACGATGTGTGGCATCCGAGCTCCCTCGGAGACCTCTTGGGAGCCTAGACTCCAGCCTGGGCACGGATGCCCAATCTGCAGTGGGGGAAGGTGGAGGGCGGGTCGTCTCTCTCGGGGTGGACATGTCTGCCACAGTCTTGGGCGCCCCGATCTGGCTGGATTGGAAGTTCAGTCTCCACCCAGAAGAGGAGCTCTGAACTCCAAGTAAACGAAAAAGTTAGGCGGGGTGAAGCTGCAACGTCCTTTTTCAACCCCAAATGATCGAACTCGGGGCCCCTCCACGCTGGTTCTGGGGCTCGGCCAGGTGCGGGCACCTGGGGCGGGGAAAGCGGGATCCAGCGTGGGCCGCCGGGCCCCGTCCGCCCGCGCTCGCCGGCAGAGCGGTGGTGGGGGGGGAGACGCCGGGCCCTCGCCGAGTCCCCGCCCGCGCCGGGCCAGCCCCTTCCTCGCCGCCGCTCGCCCGCTGGCCCCACCCCCTCGCCCGCTGCGCCCAGTGGGAGGCGGGGGCCGGCCCGGCCGAGCCCAGCGCCGCCTCTGATTTGCTGCGGGCGCGGGGGAGCCACGGCCTCCGCGGGTGCCTTCCCGGAGAGAGGGAGGGAGGGGAAGGGGGAAAAGTGCTCGGCGCCCGAGGCGAGGTCCGCACTCCTCGTTCGTCCCCGCGGCCGGCGCAGGACCTCACTCGAGCGCAGCGCCCACGGGGAGCGAGTCGCGGGGCGGCGGCGGCGGCGGCGAGGAGGAGGCCAGAAGGAGTCGGAGGAGGCGGGGGAGGCCAGGGCGAGCGAGCCGAGCGGGGTCCCGGCCGCCCCGCGGGCCAAGGTCGAGCCCTCCCGCCCGTGGGCGAGCGCGCCAGCCGACCCTCCCGAGAGCCACCGCCACAAAGAGAACGGGCCGGCGGCTGCTCCCATGACTTCCTAAAGCCGTGCCGGCCCCGCTGAGTTGTGCCCCGCGCCCCGTGCGTCCCCGCGCGCCCAACCCGCGCCCGCGCCCCGCCGGCATGGACGTCCACACCCGCTGGAAAGCGCGCAGCCCGCTCCTCCCGGGCGCCCCGCTGCTGTCCCCGCCGTTGCTGCTGCTGCTGCTGCTGCTGTGGGCGCCGCCTCCGAGCCGCGCAGGTAAGGGCGCGGGGCGCTCGGGCGCGGGGGGCCGGGGGCCGGGGCGGCTGTCATCCCCGGGCGCCCGGCCTCTTCCGCGCGTGCACGACCTTCCCCCCCTGGGCTGTGGAATGCACGGGCCGGGACTCCGAATGCCATTCGTTGGGGGCCCCGGAGAGGGAAACGCGCCGGCACAATACTCCCCACGCCAAACGGGCCGGCGGGTGGGGCTGTCGGGGAGCCGAGGAAGGGCTCTGTGTTGGATCAGCCAGAGGGCTTGTCCATCAGGCAGACAAACTTTTGTCCCGAAACTTTGCGTTCTCTGTCCCACATCGCAAGCGCGCAGCTCTGGCCCATACAGCCTCGCTGCAGAACTTCCTTTCCTGAAACCCGGGAAGGGTCGCCCCCTAGAGTCACAGCGGGCCAGTTCCGGCCGGGCCTCCTGGGATGGGGGGCCACTGGGGAGAATCCCAGCAGCTGAGTCCCCAGCCCAGGACTTCTCCAAGCACTCTCTTCCTTTGCCTCCAGACCCGGCTGACTCTCCCTTTCCCAGGGAACAGAGCTTCCTGTGGTCCCCACCATCTAAGTACTCAGTGAGTGGTACTGGGGAGCCCCGGGGGGGGGGGGTGGAGCAGCCCTGCTCTAATCCCACCTCTCGACCTCCTGGAAGGCAGTTTTTCTTGGGTTAGCCGCCCAGAGACGGGATTCTTGGAGCAAAGGCGGGAGATGCTCTCGGAGTCTTGGCTGTGAGGGGTTCAGATGACACACAGATGTGGGATTCCTTCTGCCAGAGGTCTGCCCTTAGAAGGAGCTGTCTCCAGTGGATGGCGTCCACCAGGCCAGCACTGACAGCGTGCCTGCTTGGATGTTTGCAGCTCCAGCTCTCTCCCACACAGCTTCCTGACGGGACAGTGGGTTTTCTAAGCATCACCTTTTGTGGTTACCTGTGGGATGGGTCTTCACAAGCCTCAGTCGTCGGAGCCCGAGGCCCCGAAAGTCCTCTGGGGCCCCATTAACAGATGCGGAGACGAGGCTCAGAGCCGCTAGTGCAGGGTCAAGGAAAGTGCGGGCAGAGGGGTGCGACAGTGGCTTAGTGGACAGCTGGACCAGCCAAGGGTCCCCTGTGAGAAGACACCGCTTTCCTGCCTTCGCTCTTCTCTCCTCCGCTGTGTCATTTGAAGACATGTGGGAAGAATCACTTCTGTGTTCCACTTGCCAGTTAAGACATTCTGTCTCTTTTTCCTCGTACAGTGAGTGCTTGGTGGGCCAAAGGGGGTGAGCAGGAGTCAGGGTGTCCAGCCAGTCAGGGGCTGGGGGAGCGGAGGGGAGCCTGGCCTGGCTTTGGGGACCTGGGGTCTTAGCCCTGGGCTACCACCTACGTGCCCTGGATCCCAGGCTAACTGGCTTTGTGTTTCTCCCGGGGTCACTGGAGGTGCGGGACAGTAGTGACCTCCAGAAAAGTGGCACGGAGCAGGCTGGGGATGTGGTCATGGGGCCCCTGTAGGCCCAGGGCCATAGCCCTGTCCCGGCTCCTCTGCCGGGCTTTCCCCCAGGAAGGCAGGTGGGAATCCTTCAGGGGAGTCGCCACCCCCAAAAAGCCGGGGCTGGGCGCTGGCTGGGGAGCACGCAGAGCATGCGTTCGCCTGGGTTTGGGGTCGGCTGTTTATCCCACTCCCCACCTCTGCCCCCCGCCCGTCTCCGGTTTCCCTTCCTAACTGGGTGTGAAGCGGATGCCTGGACCGTGGCTGTGGAGCTGGACGTGTTGCTCTGGTCGAAAAGACGCTGAGAGCCTGTGAAGAAGCCATCTCTCTGGGTGGGTTTCACAGACCTCCCCTCACCGCCACGAGGGTGGGACCCTTTTGGAAGTCATTCTCAGTGCGTGGCCAGCGGGAACGGCTGTCCCCTGACATGCGGGGGGGGGGGGCAGGAGAAGCCATTCTCAGGCAGCTCTTCTCCTCTCCATTTTGAGATCCACCAGATGTTTTTTGAGTTCCCTCTGAACATGGCTCTTTTTCCTACCTTCTTCTTGGCCAAGCGTGTGAAGGAATGAAAAGTCAGATTGCATTTGGGGCCGTTTAACATTGTAACGGGCAAAGGAGAGTAAGTGAAATGAAACATGACCCCAATATTTGGAAATTGAGGTCATCTCCTCGGCACATCATTGGTTGACGCCAGTCACGTGATCACTGTTGGCAATAATTTGGTGGGAAGAGTTGTCCAAATTTTGTGGGACTTGACAGACATCAAATGGTTAAATTTCCTCTGACTCAATCAAGTTGGCTGAAAAGACAGCCTTTTCCATCTTCTCCTCCCCTTCCCCCTCCTCCCCATAAAAGAGCAGTCAGTGGGAGGAGTTCAGAAGCCAAGCTGATTCCCCGAAGCCTCTGTCTCCTCTGGTCCAGATTTTAGTGGCTGCAGGGCTTGGAGCTCGGGTCGCTGCCCAGCGCTGTGACCACCCGGCAGTGGCCACGGGCAGGAGTTTCTTCCTTGTGCGGAAGCACAAAGTTCCCTTGTTCCGTGATGTCGCTGCATGGCTGTTCCTGGGGTGCTGGCCAGAGCCTGCCCCGCGTTACCCCACCCTTCAGATATCTCTGGACTCTCACACAGCCACGCCCTTAGCCGAGCACAGCTGATGCCCGCTTGCCCTGCCCCTGCCCTCTTGCTGTCCGGTCCCGTCTCCCACCCCTGCCTCTTCCCTGGGTCACAGACATTGTTGGGTGGAGCAGGGGGGTGAGGGGAACAGACACCCATTGCCCCCTGCCCCTCACTTAATAACAGTGACAGTGAGCGCGGTCTCGCTCTGAGCCCCCGAGGGTCGAGGATGAGTCACGCGCACCCCGAGGCCCCGTTGCTGTGCCCACAGTGGAGCCCTGGATTTGCAGTGAGAAGCAGGGTGGGGTCCCTGGCCCCTGGGACACCCGCACCCGTGGTACCGATTGGAATGAATTTGCTGACACTTGCCTGGTCTGCTCTTAGCCCTGTGCCCACATCATCTCCTTGGACCCTCATCCCGGCCTGCAAGGTGAGGGGTGGCTGGCACTCTGAGAGACCCAGGGAATAGGGGGCTGGGACTGCACACTCTGGGTCTGTCTGGTTTCTGTGCCTGGGCGCTGGGTGAGCTTCTCCCCGGCGGAGGCCCGGTGCCTGGAGCTGCTGTCAGCCTGGGGCTCAGCACAGACACGGCCCTGGGACCAGGAAGGGGTTCCATTTGGCCCCAGCAGACTGTTTCGGTTCCTTCCTGCTCCCTATATCCCCGCTTTTTATCCAAATGCCATCAAGGGGCACCCGGGGCCTGCAGTCTCCACTCCCCTTTCACCAGGCCCTTCACTCACTGGCGTGACCCAATGACCCCTGGAGGCTTTGCCTGCGCTGCGCCTGCTTGTGGGAAGGCTGAGGTGACAGAGCTCCTGGCTCCAGGGCCCACAGGCTGGTGCGAGGTACGCATGTGGACACTGTTCGTTGTACCGTTCATTATCCTGCCGAGCGTCGTTGAAAACTGTCTGGAGGACTGGCCCCCTTGGGGAGATCTGGGGTGGCTTCCTGGAGGAGGTGATGCTAAACTTGACCTTTCCTTTCTTCTTCCCCTTCCTTTTGTTCCAAAGGGCCTCCTTTGCAGGTGCCCTCCTCCACCTCTGGCTTTTGTCTCCTCCGTGCCTTCTTCCCCGCAGGACATCCCACCCCGCCGCTTCACTGTTCTCCTGGAGCTGCTTCCCTTGGCTGGAAAGCCCCTCATTAACTTGGTTGGCAGGGCGCCTCCAGCACCGCCTGCCCTGGGAGTGCTGTGCCAGCAGAAGTGGCCGCTGTGAGATAGAGGGGGCCTCTGAGGGGACAGGAGGGAGGCTGGGGCCTTCCTTAACCCTCTCTGGGTTAAGAGATGATCTGAGGGATGCCGCCTGCCCTGGCCTGGGCAGGTCCTGCGCACTTTGGGTCCCCTGTTTGGGGAGGCAGGGGCGTGGGGGGACAGTCCTTGGCAGTCAGATTGTTGAACCCAGGGCAGCGTGGACGGTTCCTCTGCCTCTAAGGGGTTGGCTGGGCGGAGGCCAGCCACCGTGCCTCAGCTTTCCCCTCCGGAAAACGGGGGGAAATGGCTTTCTTGCTTTGAGGGTGGTTATGGAGACTGAGGCGATCTACAGAGACCGCGTGTGGCATGTCGAGGCACAGGAAGCCCCTGATGACCGGAGGGCCTTATTATGGCTACTGTTTTGGGTGGTGTTTCTGCAAAAGGAAAAAGCGCAGGGTTGCCACAATCCTCTTTAAATGCAAGTATTCCAGCGGGAGCCCAGCTGAGGGAGGCGTGTCCGTCCAAGGAGGCTCTGGGGGCTGGTGAGACCCCCCAGGGCTCTGCCATCCACAAGTGACTCAGCCCAGGTGCCCCCTCGCTCTCCTCAGCACCCCCATATGCTCGGTGGGTCCATTTCCCACGATACCTCGTGGGGTCGCAGTAGAGGTCACCCTAGGTAACGTATGTGAAAATGCTTTACAAGCCCATTGGAGGGTTGTACACCTGTGTGTGTGCGTTTGTGTGTATGTGTCCAAGCATGTGTGTGCGTGTTACGTGAGTATTCGTGTGCCTGTGTGTGCCTGTGTGTGTGACGTGTCCGTCTGTGTTTGTGGGTGTACACGTGTACACAAGTGTGCACACCCACATCCACGCACAGGTCCATGTGTTTTCAGGGTCTGCCCAGGCAGGGCCTGGTGTGTTTGAGGTGCTCACGGCAAGGCCGCATCTCTCTCCTTATCGTGCCCCACCCCTGCGGGATTGGAGACGGGGAGATGACCTGTGGCCACGGAGCGCACTGGGCAGCCACGAGGCGTTGGGTCCAGCCCCAGGACAAGCTCAGTCCAGCTGGGTCTGATAATCTGTTGAGTCTTTTTTTGCTCACAGGAGGGCGATGTTATATTATAGCTTCTGCTTCTCCCTCTGTTTATTTCTCCCCTGTAATCGACTCATCTGGTGTCAGCACTTGGCCAAATGTTAGTTTTAAGCTTTCTGGCCTGGCTCGTGGAGATATTGAGGTCCTGAAGGTGGAGCCTGCGTTGGCCCTTCTCCTAGGCAGAGCTGCCCCTGCCACAGGACACGGCGTGGAGACCCGGTGTGGGTGACGGCTCGGGGCCGGCGGCCTGGAGCTGGACGACCTGGGCCCACATCCCGCCCCGCCCCCATCAGCAGTGCACTTTGCCTCAGTTTCCCTATCTGCAGGAAGGGGTGATTTCTGTGACTCCTGCAGGATTTTCGAGAGGGTTCAGTGCATAGCGTGTCCAAAGCACAGAGCAAGCCCCTGTCACTGTTGTCACTGTTACGTCCTCCCTGGGCCCCCAGGCAGCAGCAGGTCTGGGGTCCGGGGTGAGTTCCTGGCTCTGCTCACTGGCTGGCTGTATGAGTCACCCCCTCTGTCCTGTGAACAGTCACCCTGGTGCCCCCTCACGGGTGAGCATGAAAAGGGGTTACACAGCCCCCGGTGGGTTTATTGGAGCCCTTGCTGCTACTTTCGCGGTCCGAGCCCCCGCATGGAGGCGCGTGCATCCTGGAGCACTTGTGGCGCGGGTCACGTGCAGGACGCCCCTCCCCTTCTTCCTCAGGCCACCGCCACTGTACGAGGAGGAATGGGGGCCCCAGGGATGGGAATGGACCTGCCCACGTCCCACCTCAAAGACTCTGGTCTTCTGCCCCTGAGACATGACTGTGGGTGATGGCTGGTGATCTGGAAGGACATCTGGGGTGGGCGCGGCGGGGCTTTTGCTAACTCAGACGCTGTTCGTGCACCCGCGTGGCCCCGGCGTCTGGGACAAAGTCCATAGAATGAATGAATGAATGTTCCGTTGGATGCCTGGGGATTTGTGGTGGGGTGATGGGGGGGTCGCTCCGTGTTATATATGTCATGCTGTCTGAGCCGTCAACCCATCAGCTTAGACTCACCCGGTAGTTTTTCTGGCAGGTTCCCAACCTGTGTCATAACCCACAGTAGGAGTAAATGTCGCCACTCTTTGGTGACTCAGACCTAAGAAACAGAACCACAGTCTGACCCACTTTTCTCCACGTCTCATTACACAGAGCTCCAGGGGCCCGTTTCCTGCGATGTCTCTGTGCATGAAATGAGGGATTCCTTTATTTCCTGTCTCCTAGACCTGTGTTCTTTTGGGGGAAATTCACTCTTCTGTCCTGTTCTTTCCTGCCAGCACCTTGGCAATAGGGATTTTATTGGTCTCTTTATTTATTTTTTTATAAATGCTATAAAATGACATCAAAATGTGCGCATGTGACGGGAGTGATTTAACTAAAAACTCTGACTCTTGCATTGGAAAAATAGTGACCTAACAATGAAAAAGAGTGAGCATTTTAATCTGAATGGACAGTGGGGAGCCATTGTCTTCCACTCTGCTGGCAGGGTAACCTAGAGGGCGGTGGGTGAGGCTTTAGTGGAATCCCTTCCTGTGCGGGTGCAGAGGAAACGCAGGAGAGGCTGGTCCTTTGTGGAGAACTCGGGAGTGACAGTGGCTGTGCTTGAAGCGTTTGCAGACCTCTAATGCGAGGCAGACCTGTGCCGGGCACCAGGCAGCAGGTGCACAGGTGAGCAGTAGGTGAGCATCCCAGCCCTGTAGGAGCTTCCGGTGCAGTGAGGGAATCAGACCTGTGAACAGGCGATTGTATCCAGTGAAGTGCAAAGTGGGAGGTAGTGAAACATTCATCAGCTAGTAGAGTGGTACCACCAGACAATCAGGGGGAGGCACCCACCAGCCCCTAGGCCACTGGCCAATCAGAGGGAGGTACCTGCCAGCCCCCAGTGGGGCTCTGGCCAATCAGAGGGAGGTACCTGCCAGCCCCAGTGGGACTCTGGCCAATCAGAGGGAGGTACCTGCCAGCCCCCAGTGGGGCTCTGGCCAATCAGAGGGAGGTACCTGCCAGCCCCCAGTGGGGCTCTGGCCAATCAGAGGGAGGTACCTGCCAGCCCCTGGGCCACCGGCCAATCAGAGGGAGGCACCTGCCAGCCCCAGTGGGACTCTGGCCAATCAGAGGGAGGTACCTGCCAGCCCCCAGTGGGGCTCTGGCCAATCAGAGGGAGGTACCTGCCAGCCCCCAGTGGGGCTCTGGCCAATCAGAGGGAGGCACCTGCCAGCCCCTGGGCCACCGGCCAATCAGAGGGAGGTACCTGCCAGCCCCAGTGGGGCTCTGGCCACTCAGGCAGAGGTACCTGCCAGCCTCAGTGGGCCACTGGCCAATCAGGGGGAGGTACCTGCCAGCCCCAGTGGGGCTCTGGCCAATCAGAGACCAGCCCGTTTTTCCAGGGCCTGCGGCTTTTGGGGTCCCACCCCATGAGTGTGAAGGGAGGAGTCCCTTGGTGGAGGCAAGTGGCACTTTCCCATGTGTGTCTGTCCTCTGACTCCTGTTCATATTTAACCAAACCGTGCTCTGGGGTGTTACCTGTGGAGTGGCCTGCTCTGGGGTGCACCTGGACCAGGTGCGGTTGGCCTCTTCCTGCAGATGTGCAAGGGGAGGCCCTGTGGGCCCAGCTGGCACAAAGGAGTGATGGTTGCCCTCTGTATCCCAGTGAAAAGCACGCCCCCGCCTTGGTGTATGGCATTTCCGGCATATAAACTGATATTAGGTGCCAGGTGAGGGGGGCTCCAGCAGCTTCCAGCTCTTCTTTGCCGTGGGACAGTCCCTTGGTGGCAGGGTCCTTGTGCTTCAGAAAGAGGTCCACGGTCTCCACCAACTGTGAGTAGCCTCTGCACCTCGGCCTCAATTCCTCCTTCATTTCTGATGCATAAAACTGGGTGTGGTACAGTCCTGTCTTGCTAAATGTCAAGGTCTTCTTTGGGAGAATGGTGAGCAGCTGTGCGCCAGTGGGACCCGGGGCCCTGGCTCACGGGGGTCCATTAGGGGACCCTGTTGGGTGGCAGGTGAGGGGAGAGCTGGCCGGGGCCCAGAGCCCTGCACAAGGGAGGGTGCAGCCGAGAAGGAAAGATGGGCCATTTCTGGCCCTGGGCCCCCAGGTTCAGTTTGCAAGGGCTCTGCCTGGGGAGATATTGTCCTCATGTCCGCTGGGGTGAAGTCTCTGGGACCCGCCTTACTGTTACTTCTCTTCTTTTGCACTTTTTTTCTTTGGGGAGAATCTGAAATGCTGACGGGCAGTTCTGGCTTCCTCCTTCGAGGCTGTTCTGTGTTCTCCTGGGATGCGGGTGGAGTAGACAGCCTCCGGTGTCAGTGTTCTGTGTAGACCTTGCTCTTCTAGGGAGAGGGGGTCCCGGTTGGTTTTGAGCAGGGGGGAGGGAGGGGTGCTGCGCCTTCCATGCCTTTTAGACCAGAAAATGTTCACATCGAGAAGGCAGGGCGAATAGCTCATTCTTGGATGGAAGTGCAGGGAACGGGGCCTCTAAATGTAATTCTTTTCCAGGGAATTATTACTAATGTTATTTAGGTTCATAGTTTAAATCGTGGCCGTTTAGCTCAGAAAGCGCTGCTTGGGCAATGGCTAATGTCAGTTAACTCTGGGATCCCGAGGAGTATCCTGGGGTCCTCAGTGTGATGGCGCTGGCACTCGGGAGGGCCTGGGGTGGGGATGCAGGGCTCACACCCGGGCAAGGTGGTGGGGCGGCTCTGCCCAGCGATGCCAGGATCTCCGGGGGAGGAGCTGGAGCCGACTGAGAGGAGGGGGCATGGGAGGGCGGCCAGTGTTCTCTCAGGACCTCCTCCCTCCCCTGAAACAGGTGAACTGCAGCTGTCAGCATAAATGATGGGGGGGGGCACCTCCGAGGGGAGGCGTGCCAGGAAGGAAGAGAGGAAGAGGCAGATGCTCCCCAACCCCCGTGTCCTCCCGCTTTCTTCACGGTGGCCCCACTTTCTGGAAGGAGCAGTGATGCTTTGCTTTCCTTCCCTGCCTGGGGGCAAGCTTGCCCTTCTCCTAAGGAGAGACTCTTGTTCTGTAAGAGCGCCGTACGGAGCCTCAAGTGGAAAGGTTTACTCGGGCTTGTCTCTGAGAATGTTGTTATTATTATTGTCGTTGTTGTTGTTAGGGGACCTTTCAAACACAGCACAGCAGATCCCCACGATCCTCGTGGGTTCGATGAGGATCAGCCCAGGGACACTCTCGTGGTCCAGCCGCCACCCACTCCCGTCTACCCAATTACTCTGAAGCCGATCCCTGACGTCAGGTCTCACGCAACTATTCCTCTGTGTTCACCGCACATCAAGAGCGAGTACTTCCGTCTCAGTGGGGGAGGGACGGTGGGCACCCCCACCCGAGGGACACAGAGAAGGAGCTCAGCCAGGTCCAGTACCCTGAGTGGGAGGGTGGGCGCCGCCGACCCCCAGGCTCTCAGCTCCCTGGTGAGCCGAGAGGGCAGGCCCCTTGCTTCCTGCCTGTCCCGTGTGCCTGAGCTCAGCACAGATGCCGAGGCACCTAGGAAAGCCTCTCGGAGCCTCAGTACCCCATCTGTGAAGTGGGCATAGACTAATACCTGTCTCAGAGGCCTGCTGGGAGGACTAAAGGCTCTTGTCATTATGTTGCCATGTGTCAAAGCCACGACGTCAGCATTTGGAACCCCCAGGAGTGTTCCAGCCGAAGGCCTGCGCCCCAGACAGCAGCTTCGCTGGCATTTTGCAGCGGGTGGAGTCCTCCGGGCGTGGGGCGCTGGCTTGGGGTTGCCTGGGATCATAGGAGGCTGGTGAGCAGGTCCAGTTTCTTGCGAGGTGGGCTTTGACGGGCTTCAGCAAGGGATCCGGGTGAGACCAGAGCTTCAGCAGCCGTGGGGCCCCGCCTCACAGATCCGGGCTCCAAGGGTCTGGGGTGGAGCCTGGGGCCTGCCGCTCGAGTTCTGATGCCAGTGACCAGTCGAGGGCACCTTGGGAAACGTGGGGTGTACCAGATGGGAAGGTCTGAACCGCCTCCTGGCCCTCCCTCTCCCTGTGTGGGTCCAGCCTCTGTGGCCAGCTGACAGTCAGCCACTCCTCTGACTTTCGAAAGGAAAGTTCAGGAGATGAGGCTGGGAAGCAGTGATGCATCAGCGCATGGAGAATAGGACCCCCGGCTGTGTGACCTCGAACGCTTTACTTAACCTCTCTGATCCAAGTTAGCTCATCTCCAAACCAGAGGCACTGGCACCACCTGAAAGGAGGTGACCTGCGTGTGGACATAGGGCCCTTCCAGGGGTGTCCTGCATCCCGTGTTCAATGCAGGACAGCAAATGCTAGATCATACTGATAACAGTAACTGCCTTTGTTAATTATTCTATATCATTGTGGTTACTTTGGATTGTTATTATGACTGGCGGAGCTCACAGAGGCAGTAATTGTATAAAGTTTCTATAAAGTGCTTGAAAGTAGGAATAAAGCTGCCAGTTGCCAGTTTGGGGCTACAGCTGGGCCTCAGAGGAGGCTGAACTGTCAGTGCAAAGGGCCCAGTTAGGGCCCCGGGCGGGGAGTGAGTCCAGGTGGGGCAGGGGGTGCAGTTTGCAGTTAATACTTGGGGTGGGGGCTCTGTGGAACCTTCCACTGTGTTTATTTATTTATTTTTATAAATTTATTTATTTATTTATTTATTTATTTATTTATTTATTTTTGGCTGCGTTGGGTCTTCATTGCGTGTGGGCTTTCTCCAGTTGCGGCGAGTGGGGGCTACTCTTTGTTGCCGTGTGCGGGCTTCTCATTGCGGTGGCTTCTCTTGTTGCGGAGCACAGGCTCTAGGCGCGCGGGCTTCAGTAGTTGTGGCACGTGGGCTCAGTAGTTGTGGCTCGCAGACTCTAGAACACAGGCTCAGTAGTTGTGGCGCACGGGCTTAGTTGCTCCGCGGCATGTGGGATCTTCCCGGACCAGGGCTCGAACCCGTGTCCTCTGTATTGGCAGGCGGATTCCTAACCACTGTGCCACCAGGGAAGTCCCTTCCACTGCATTTAATGTGGGAGCTACTTCCGGCTCGTTTCCTTTGCCAGGAGTGTGGGGCTCTGACGGTGCACAGGCCCAGCGCCCCGGGAAGGAGTTGGGTATTTTACCGGGAGGGCTCACAGAGTCAGTGGTCCGGCCTGTGGCCTTGGGGTCATTTTGCAGATGAATAAACTCAGACCTAGAGGACTTGGGGGTCTCCAGGGTCACAGACTGCTGAAAGCAGGGCGGCAGGGGGAGCAGGCCCCAGCATCCGGCTTCGTCACCCACTGGTGGGCTGTGCTCAGCGTCCTGAGGCTGGGGGAACCCGGTGGTCTCGGAGCTCTGCCATCAGGGGACGGTGTCTGAGCCTCGAAGACTTGTTCTGAGATTCCGAGGCTGCAGGGGAACTCACGTGTCCAGTCTCAGGGTTCCTTCTGTCCAGGGTGGACCTGATGACCGTTGTTTGCCAGGCGCCTCCGTCGGGGAGCTCACCCCGTGCAGGCAGAAGGCACCCAGACGGAGTGTGCCTGAGCCTGGCCTCCAGAGCCCATGGTTTTAACCTTTATGTCACCAAACCTGGGGCTTATGAGCCTCTTCAGGCTTCCTTGCTCGCAGAACTAAAACAAAAGCTGCTCCCAAGTGGAGACGCTCACTCTTTTCTTTCATTTCGCGCCTTCCCCGCTGTGGTATCGCTGCCAGGAGGCGGCCTGTCCTCACACACCCTCACACACCCTGCAGCGCCTTGGGCCCCTCAGCGTGGACAGGCTCCCACCTCCCCTTCCTGGCCAGGGCCTGTCCGATTACAAACAGCTGCCTGGCCCGCAAGCAGGATTTACGAACCCAGGGGAGGGCTGTTGTCGAGGGCTGGGAGGCATGGGAGGGGGTCCGCTCCTTAGAGAGCTGCCCCCCGCCACTCTGTGAGCCGGTGGGGATCAACTGAGGGACGGTCAGCCTCTGGGACTGGAGGATGAGGGGCAGCTGGTCCCCTCTGGCCCTGGGGTCACTGCCCCTTCGAGGCCTTTCCTTAACCCAGCAACTGAAATGTGAATTATGTTCAAAGAGCATATGACACAAGAGAGAGGAGTGTCTGCTTGAGGATTTTCTTGGAAGGTGACGAGTCAGATCTCTCCCTCCCTTACTCCCTCCCTCCCTCCTTCTCCCTCCCTCCCTCCCTCCCTCCTTCTCCCTCCCTCCTTCTCCTTCCCTCCCTCCCTCCCTCCATTCCTTTCTTATCCTAAGTGCTTTCACATGTTGTTTCCTGTCATCAGGAAAGATGTCCTGATGACATCTTTCCTAGGTAAGAGGTATCCCCATTTTACAGGCAAGAACACTGAGGCTCACAGGAGCCCCACAGCCAGTAAGTGGCAGATTTGGAGCCTTTAAAATAGCATTTGAGTTGTGGATATTGGGTTTCGTCCAGCCTCCTGGGAACAGGGCCTTCCGAGAGCAGACATCACTGTGAGGTGGGGTTTCAGCCCCATCTTTTTCTCTGGGGTCTTCATCCCGGCAGAGAGGGGGAGGTTGGTGAAACCTGGTGGCTGCCTTCCCCCTGTCTCCGGGGGCCCAGGCTGGGCGTGGGCGCTGCCTGGTGTCAGGAGGAAGCAGTGCTGTATTCGGCACCCGCTTTCCAAAGCCCCCCTGAGTCCTGGGCTGCTCCGGGTCCTCCTCATGCTTCTTGGATCAGATCTACAGGATTAGATCTTGAGCCCAGCATTCAACTGTGTTTGTATACAGGGCTGAGCTGCCCTGGATGAGTCATTTTTTCCATTTTAGTGGGGAGGAAAGAGTGATAGGAGAGGATTATAGCCAGGGAGGTCCTGCCTGTTTAATATCAGTTCACACAGATGAGAGAGACACGTGGGGCTCGGTGCCCACCAGCCAAATGTTGCGTAAGATAAGGGTAGCGCATGCTTCAAGCCGCTCCCCCTCTGAAGGCGAGGTGGGGACCGAGCAGCGCACGAGATGTTCCAAGAGTGAAGCTGGTGCAGCCAAGCCATCACCTCTTCTGGGTCAGGGAAGCTGGGATCAGGGCAGAATCCACATCTTTAAACCATCAGCATATCAGAAAAGAAAAGTAAAACACCCTGAGAGAAGCAATGCCCAGAGGCCTGCTTTCTGAGCCCGCCCTTTATCTTAGGAGAGTCAACAGGCTTGCCGAGGACTGGACTCAAGGATTCAGCTCTTGGTTTTCCCTTAGGATGGATCATGTGTCCTAGAGAATCGTCAGAGCCCTCCGAAATTTTGCTCCTCGGGTGGCCCACCTACCCCACTGACTGGGCCAGGCAGGTTCTACTGGGAAAAGTTAGGGGGTTGCAGCTTACTTGAAACCAAGGGAATAGCACTCATCCTGCACATGTGGTCCCAGGCATTTCTAGTTGAAGGTCACGTCAGTGGGCAGAAGTCACGGTAGGCAGTGGGGAAGCAAGGCCCTAGTTCACTGTCCTGACATCCAAGCCTCACTTTTCAAGACCAGGTGTGGGCGTGGTCACCTAGAGGCCGAGGGAGGTACTGCAGCCCAGCTCTACCTGCCGTGGAAACCCGGGCGAGGCTGGGGGCCTGGGGCTGCCTCGCTCTTGAGCTGTGACCTCAGAAACGTCATCTCTCTTCCGTGTCTCTGTTTCTTCACGTGCAAAATAGAGCTGGGGATGTCTTCCTCGTAGAGAGTTTAAGGAGGCGCAGTTTGGATCTCCACACACACAGGGTCTCTGGATATGTCACGTCCCACCGTGTCTGCAGGAGCTGTGGGACGGAGCTGAAGGTGCTTGGTGAGCCTGGAGGGAGTCGGCCGACGTGCTTTGAGCTGGCTCTGCAAAGCAGGGTGGGTGGACATGAGGGGGCCTGGGCTATTCCAGGCGGAGGATGGGGGCCCCTCATTGTCTGGCAGAGGCAGGTATTCTGGGCTTGATGCCCCCGGAGAGGCCAGAGGAGAGAGGAAGCAGGAGATCTGCCAGGGTCCCTCTGGAGTTCAGTCAGACGACTGTGGAAGAACAGCCCAGGGAGTGTACAGGATGGAATCTGTGGGCTCAGGGCTGTGCGGGATTGTCCCACACTGACATTGCCCACCACGCTTCACAGAGCAGTCTGAGCCACCCCAGATCTTTCACGGGATCCCCAAGCAAATGACCCGTTGGCAACAGGGTGCGTGTGTGTGAGTGTGTGTGATGTGTGTGTGTGCACGCGCTCGTGCACGTCATGTGCACCTAAGCAGGCGTGAGCACCGTCCTCCTGGTGTCCCCTGCCCCGTGAGCACTGATGCGCTGTGTCCTGGTGCCTTACACTCACGATTTCTTACTCCACCCAACAAACCCGTGAGGTCAGTCGTGTGAGGGTTTGTCCGGGTGAGTCAGCTAACAAGGAAGAGGCCGGGGATTAGAACGTGGCTCCTGCGGGACCCCGGGCTGCCTCCTCTGCGGAGACCCACTCCTCCGTCTTCTTGCTTATTTCCCCAGCTGTCACCCTGCTTCTTGTCTTTAATCTATCCAGTCCCTTTCACCTCAGGCCCCTTTCATTCCAGGATCAATCATCTTACCCTATAAATAATGTCCAGAAACTCTTTCGGCCGTGTTTTGGAATTCTTTAAATACTGTCAGCTTCTGCCTGCCCTTCTTCACTTCCGAGCCCTGACCTTGACCTGTTTCTGTCCTCCAGGACTTCTGGGCAGGTGGCGGGATCACTCACGTTGTCCCAGGACGCCGCGTCCTGCTCTTCCCCGCCCCGAGCACGGGTACCGAGCATCACGTGCTCAGAACTGCCCTCCCCGGGATGGCTGCTGTTGCCAAGCCCGGGCCGCCTCTGGGTTTCCACGATCTGCCCTCCTGTGCTGAATTTAAGCCCCAGTAAAAGCACTGGGCTCCAGGCATGTGCCTTTCCCCATCAACTTTGATGCCTGGTCAATATCTTGGCCAAAAAAAAAAAAAAAAAAAAAAAATCCTCTGAAGCGGGGTAGTCTGGTCTCTTTCTAGTCACTTATTAAAATGTTTTCTGGTCTGATGTCTGTAGTAGTGGAAGCAGCCGTGAATAACTGCCCCCAGGAAGAGCCCTGACATCTGTGCTGTTCTGAGCACCCACCCAACTCTGGGGTTTGTCAGCTGCATGCTTAGCGCATTTTTCTCTGACGACTCACTGCTTTCTCTCCTCTTGCAGCCCAGATCCTTCCTTCCACTTTGACTTCCCAGCGCCCTGGGAGGCTCTGTGCTGGTGTTGTCACCCAGCCGGTGCCGAGGGGCCAGATCCGGCCTGATGCTGGCCAGGTGTGCAGCGCTTTCTGTCCCGGCTTTCCCAGCCTCCCTGATGGGGCGAGGGGCAGGGCGGCCAGGCTGGGGCGCTCTCTTGGCCTGGGAAACGGTGCCCTGGGTCTGGTGTTCATCATGTCTGCGCCCAAGTCTGTAACCTGAAACTCCGGAGCTGTGGAGCTGTTGGCCATGGGAGGAGTTGTTGCCTGGAGAACTTGTGTCTGCGCATCTCCGTGTGCCCTGCTGCCAGTTAGGCGCATGGTGGGAAACGCTCTAGAAACACTGCTTCTGAATTAAACCCTCCCAATGTCTTTGTGGGCGCCCACAGCGTTGTGGGAAGCGTGCGTGGCTTTGCCAAGGGGCTGGTTGAAGAGACCGCCTTCCTAAAATGCAATTCAGCATTTAATGAGCACCTACTGTCTGCACACGGCTGTGCCAGGGCAGTCGGATGCAGCCCTGTGGGAAGGGCTCACAACCTGGCCCTGGGGGGGTGCAGGGGGAAGCCCCTGCCCAACATGGGCTGACGCTGAGGCCTTGGAAACCGGGGCTTCCCGTCCTGGAGTCAGGGCCCCTGGCTTTTCCCAGTCCAAGCAAGTGTCACTTTCCTTGTGCTGCCCTGTTCTTACAACAGTACCCCGAAGGAGGAAGAGCAGTTCTGGACCCTGGGGGTCAGAGGTCAGTTGAAGACCCGTGCTGATGGCATGGGTGGAGCCAGGGCAAGGCTGGCCCCTGACTGTCCAGCTGTGTCCCTCTCCTGGAGTGTTTTCCCCCTACTTCTCTTCCCTCTTTAGTTACATATGTATATATGTTTTTTAAATAAAAAATGATACATGTTCATGATAGGCATTTTGGAAAATAAGAAAAAGTATAAAGAAGAAAATAAAAATCACCCATAACCCCCAGACTCAAACTCCACTGGGTCTGAGTACAAAAAATAAGGAACGGAAGGAAATACCTCATGGTGGCTGATCTGGAAATTCTTGGTGGGGGGGGGGGTGGTCAGTCCTACTCAGGGGCCTTGTCCCCCACGGAGCACTCCCTCCCTGAATGGGAAGGCCTCCGACCCCAGCACAGTTGGTTTGGACGTTCGCATTTCACTTGGAAAGGAAGGCATTCTGTTCACATCCATGATGGCCTGTAAAAAGCCTGATTTACTTGAAGAGTGTCCTAGTGTTGGACGTTGGGCTGTTTCCCATTTTTTGGATATTGTCAGTATCTGTGTGTCAGTGAAGCATGCTGACTTGGATTTTCCCTGAGCCGCTTCTGCTGTGGAGGTTCACCCTTACCCTCTTGGGCTGCACTTGGGGGAGGAAAGCATCCTGGGGGGGTGCTGGGTGAGTGGCAGAACCTCCCCTCCACGTGGGGCATGAAGGGGGTGCATAGGCATTGCTCTGTGGCTTTGAAGGCCTGGCACCCGCAGGAATTTAGGGTTTGATAAAGGCAGCCTTTCAAGTTGGCTGGGAAAGGAAGGATTAGTCATTGAAATGGGCTGGGTTAGGGAAGAAGCCATCTGGGAAAAAGAACTTGGATCCTGCCTCAGTCCTGCACCAAAATGCATTCCAGATGGACCAATGATGTGAACTTGAAAATGAAACCATAAAACTACTAGAAGAAAATACGGGAGATCTGGGTTTTATGATCTTGGGATGAGAAGGCCTTTCTCTGTATGACATAAATCCTAGAAGTTATGAAAGAAAAAAAATTGACCCCATGAAAGTCAAGATTTTCTCTCTGGCCAAAACAAACCCCCCCAGACAACCCATCACTATAAAAAAAGAATATGAAAATACGTGTATCACAGCAAAGGGATTGATCTTTTTAATGTGTTGTTGGATTCGGTTTGCTAGTATTTTGTTGAGGATTTTTGTGTCTATGTTCATCAGTGATATTGGCCTGTAATTTTCTCTTTTCTGTGATATCTTTGTCTGGTTTTGGTATCAGGGTGATGGTGGCCTCGTAGAATGAGTTTGGGAGTGTTCCTCCCTCTGCAATTTTTTGGGAAGAGTTTGAGAAGGATAGGTGTTAGCTCTTCTCTAAATGTTTGATAGAATTTGCCTGTGAAGCCATCTGGTCCTGGACTTTTGCTTATTGGAAAATTTTAATCACAGTTTCAATTTCAGTGCTTGTGATTGGTCTGTTCATATTTTCTATTTCTTCCTGGTTCAGTCTTGGAAGGTTGTACTTTTCTAAGAATTTGTCCATTTCTTCCAGGTTGTCCATTCTATTGGCATATAGTTGTTTGTAGTAGTCTCTTATGATCCTTTGTATTTCTGTGGTGTCAGTTGTAACTTCTTTTTCATTTCTAATTTTATTGATTTGAGTCCTCTCCCTTTAATAAAAACAAAAATAAACAAATGGGACCTAATTAAACTTAAAAGCATTTGCACAGCTTAGGAAACCATAAACAAGACAAAAAGACAACCCTCAGAGTGGGAGAAAATATTTGCAAATGAAACAACTGACAAAGGATTAATCTCCAAAATATACAAACAGCTCATGCAGCTTGATATCAAAAAAACAAACAACCCAGTCAAAAAATGGGTGGAAGACCTAAGTAGACATTTCTCCAAAGAAAGCGTACAGATTCCCAACAAACACATGAAGAGATGCTCAACATCACTAATTATTAGAGAAATGCAAATCAAAACTACAATGAGGTATCACCTCACACCGGTCAGAATGGCCATCATCAAAAAATCTGCAAACAATAAATGCTGGAGGGGGTGTGGAGAAAAGGGAACCCTCCTGCACTGTTGGTGGGAATGTAAATTGATACAACCACTATGGAAAACAGTATGGAGGTTCCTTAAAAAACTAAAAATAGAATTACCATATGACCCAGCAATCCCACTACTGGGCATATACCCTGAGAAAACCATAATTCAAAAAGACACATGCACCCCAATGTTCATTGCAGCACTATTTACAATAGCCAGGACATGGAAGCAACCTAAATGTCCATCAACAGAGGAATGGGTAAAGAAGATGTGATACATATATACAGTGGAATATTAGCCATAAAAAGGAACAAAATTGGGTCATTTGTAGAGACATGGATGGACCTAGAGACTGTCACACAGAGTGAAGTAAGTCAGAAAGAGAAAAACAAATATCGCATATTAACGCATATATGTGGAATCTGAAGAAACTGGTATAGACCATCTTATTTACAAAGCAGAACTAGAGACACAGACGTAGAGAACAAATGTATGGATACCAAGGGGGGAAGGGGGGTGGGATGAATTGGGAGATTGGGACTGACATATATACACTATTGTACATAAAATAGATAACTAATAGATGTTGTGTATAAAATAGATAACTAATGAGAACCTGCTGTGTAGCACAGGGAACTCTACTCAGTGTTCTGTGGTGACCTAAATGGGAAGGAAATCCAAAAAAGAGGGGATATGTGTATACGTATTGCTGATTCATTTTGCTGTACAGTAGAAACTAACATGATATTGTAAAGCAACTATAGTCTAATAAAAATTTATAAAAAGGGATTGATATGCTATAATATTCAAAGAACTCCTACAAATCAATAATAAAGGGCCAAGAATCAAACCAAAAAAATGGACAAAAGGCATGAATAATTCTTAGAAAAGAAAACACCGGTAGCTTTTAAACGGGTGGGAAGATGTTTGACCTTACTCACAAGAAGGGAATGCAGGTGAACCCCAGGGAGACACAGCTTCTCACCTGGCCAGGTGGACAAAGAACAAACGCTGAGAACAGGCACCGTTGGCTCCGGCGAGGGAAGTGGGCATGCTCCCAGATTGTTCTTCTAGGAAAGGCTTTTGTGATATCTCTCGAAGTACTAAAATGCACATACTCTTGGACCTGATGACTCTGCTCCTTGGAATGTCTCCTGTGGATACGTGCACACGTGTGTACAGACACCTGTGATGACAGCAGGCATGTAGCACCGTCTGCAAGAGCAGAGGGTAGAAACAACCAGGTGCCCATTATGAGAGCTATTTAGATAAGTCACTGAGCAACTGTGGAGGAGAGTCAGTGAAGCAGCTGCAAGAGTGGGGTCTGCGTGCTTTTACATTTCCTGAAATGGATCAGTCTCCAAGATATGTAAGTAAAGAAAAGCAAGGTGAAGAATGCTCTTCTTGGTATGAATCCATCTCTAGTAAAAAAAACCCCACAGAAACCAAGGCTTGCATATTCGTAGATGTCAAGGAAGGACACACAAAACTTGGGACCCATGGTTTTCTCTAGAGGGGACGTCTGGGTGCATGGGGGTGCAGTTCTCTCGGCGTCTTTTGAATTGGGTGAATGTGTTGTTAAAACGGGTGGGCTGCTTGGAAGGTGGGCAGGTGTGTAGGTAACAGAGACACGAGACAGGGGAGTGTGGGCTGGCTGCCCTGGGAGCTGCGTGCCTTTCCTGCTGATAGGCAGATGCTCTTGGCCAGAATGACTTGGTCAGTTAAAAAAGTTTGTGGTCAAAAAACAAGTAAAGGAAAGAAATAAGACCAATAGACGAATTCTGGAAGGGAGGGACTGGATTGATTGAGCACGCGTCATTCAGTGATCCTTTGAAAATAGGGACGTGCACCTGTCGATTTGCAGAACTGAATTTGTCCTCGTCATCCCCCACCCACCCCTTCTATAGGTGGGAGACTGAGGCTGGTACACACATCACCTGGTGTCACATAGCAGACAGGGGGCAGAGCCCTGCAGACTTCGTCTGTTTTAACCCTCAGAAGTAGGTTCTGATAATGTGTTTACTTTATAAAAAGGGGCATGAAGGATGTTGCCCAGAACCACAGGGCAGGGAGTGGGTCTCAGGTTCAGCCCAGTTTGCGTGATTTCCCCAGCACTGCACACTCTGAGGGCGGCACCCTGCCCGGTACCTGGTGCCCACCTGTGGACTGAACACTCACGCACTGTACCTTCTGTTCAGGTAACAGCCTCTCAGGTACCAGGCACTCCCAGGACCAGGGGCCACAGAAGCGTTTGCAGCCGGGGCTCTCGGGGTGTCAGTGGGAAAGCATGAGAGGGTCGTGGACATGACAGCTTTTCGTGGGACAGGTTCTGTGTCGAGAGGCTGGGGCTCAGCATGTGGTAGCGGGTGGTGGGTGTGGCCCTGTGACCTCTGACCCCGTGAGCACCATCCTGGCTCTGTGGTCACTCACGACCCTGCATCAAGGCCCTGTACTCCCTCACCAGCTGTCATGAGGCTTGTCCCTTTCCATGGTTCTGAATCACAGGGTCCTTCCAGCCTCCCTTGCCAGCTGAGAGGTGCCCTGCCTCCTGGAAAGCCAGCCCAGACAAGAGGCCTTGGGGGTCCCGCACCTGGAGGACCTCAGGTGTTGACCGTCAGGGGAGGGGGCTTCGTGGGGTCTGGGATGATGGAGACTGAAGTCCCCACTTGTTTACCAGGGCCCTCCATGTCTTCTTTCCCTGAGGTCTCTGCTGGAATGTGAGCTCTCCCCCAGTTTCAGTCACTATTATTCCCACCGGGGTGCTGCTCTGTCCTGTTGGAACACGGAGCTGTGGAGGTGGGGGAGGGGCTGAGAGCCCTTCGTTCACCTGTTCATCTGATGGTGCCATGGGTGCGCCAGGTGCGTTGGGTTGATCGTGACACCAGTGCTGGAAACTAAAGGATGAACAGGCTCCCTGCCCTCGACTCCCACGTCCTGGTGGGATGGACAGCCTTAGCATGGTGATAGGTCTGTTTGGTTGAATCACGTGGAATTGCCATTTTATGGGCCAGAATAGTCAAACGGTCATCTTACATGGTTCGATCTCATTCCATAAGAGTGGACACTGAGGAGGACCACTGATCCAGCAGGGGGGCTTGGGGAAGTCTTTCCCACAGGCAGTAATGCCTGAGCTTAGGTCTTCAAGGTGAAAGGGATTCACCAGGAGGAGACGGGCAGGGGAACAGGACTCCCAAGTACTGGGAACAAAATGTGCAAGGGCCTTGGCACTCTGTGATCTTGGGCTTTGAATGCAGGCTTTAGCTTGGCTAGAGCACAGTGTGAGTGGGATGGTGGCGGAGGGTGGGGCTTTATACGAGATGAGGCTTTGGGTCCCTAAACTCAGTTTAAACTGGTGAAGGTGTATTGCTGTCTTCGTCCGTCCATCCATCCATCCATCCATCCATCCAACCATCCATCCATCCATCCATCCAACCAAGCATCCATTCATTGATCCATCCATCCATTCACCCACCCACCCATGACCCAGACCTTAAACCCACCCAATGATCCAGATCATCTAGATCAAATCTGCCCACCCACCGATCCGTCCATTCTTCCATCACAGTTCTGGGTTGCCCCCTCCACCAAACCACTTTTCCTTTTTGCATCACGGTGTATATGCCCACCCCAGACTCCCACCCTCTACCTAGGGCTCCTTGAGGGCCAGGAACGGCTGACTCACTTCAGCTTCTGCAGTGCCGAGGGTAGTGCCAGGCACCACGAGATCCTCCTCACGTTGGTTGGCCTGAACTCAGAGACAGGATAAATACAGTTGCAGCAGCAGAGGGCAGTGCAGTCAGGATAGCAGTGAGGTGCTGCCAGCTTTGTAGGAGTTTAGGAGAGAAGGGAAGCCTGTGGCTCTGGAGCAGCTGGGGATGTGGGAGGTCACCTGGAGCTCTCAGCAGAGGTGGGGCGTTTACAGGTGGGGAGCAGCACGGAAGCCTTCCAGTTGGCAGTAACGTGAGATAAACTCCGTCTTGGGAACCCAGAGGTGGAGTGTTCATGTTTCAGGATATTTGGTTGTCCATTCAGAGATTCTATTAATTCTCCAAATACCTCTGTTAACTTTTCTTGACTGTAAAAATAAAGCATACTTATTAGCAAATTTGGGAAATAGGAAACTATAAAAATGCCTTTTTCCTTCCTTTCTGTCTTAGTTGGTTTGGGCTGCTATTATAAAATACCACAACCTGGGTGGCTTATAAACAACAGAAATTTATTTCTCAAAGTTCTGGAGGGTGGGAAGTCCAAGATCAAGATGCCAGCATGGTGGGGGGAGGACCCTCTTCCTTGTTCATAGCTGATGCCTTCTCGTTGTGTCCTCACATGGTGGAAGGGGCAAGGGAGTTCTCTGGAGCCATCATCTTTGGGGGTCAGGATTTCACTCTCTGGATTTTCGGGGGGACACAGACTTTCCTCACATTTTCCCCTTTTCATGGCTGAGCTCATATATAGAAACAGTGTTGTGTGTGCCTTCCTTGTGGACACTTCCCGTGTCATTCATCACAAAATCTTTGTAAGGATCTTCATGGCTTCTGACATTCCATCGGAGGCTTGCCTTGGAGTTCACTTAACTGTTTCTCTCATGTGGGATTTGGGTCGTTTCCAGTTGTTTGTGTTATAAATAACACTTGGATGGACATCTTCTGGTGAATCCTCTGTGATTGTTTCCTTAGGGTGGATTCCTAGACATTGACTCACTGCATCTGAGCACAAGAATGTTGTAAAGCCCTTTTTTGCAGCATTACATTCCAGCCAAGGGTGGGCAGTTACCGCCCCAGCTACTGTGCCCTGGGCACTGTTATTCTCAGGTGCTGAACCCAGGTGGACCCCATGTGATAGAACTGGGGTTACCCACCCCCCTGTAAGCCAATCACTCCCCCGTTTCTCCTCCTGGGAAGCAGCAGGAAGCTGTCGTTTAATGCCTGGGACCTGGCGTGACCGTTGCTGGGCCTGTGGCTCATCCAGGTCACTTGGGCCTTCCGGGCACTACCGTTTCCTCGTCTGGAGAATGGAGTGGCACTTCCTACTCTACGGGGTCATTGGCAGAAGTTGGGTGATTAATAACAGTTATAATTCATGTGCATGCCTAGCTTTAGACACCTCCTCTCATGTAGTCAGAAAACCTAAGGGCATCTTCTAGAACCTACTAGATGCAATAGATGCTAATTGTCTCCCCTCCCCTTCTGTCCCTCTCTCGGGCCATCTGTGCATTTGCTGAGTGCCTGCCGTGGCTGGTTGAGTGAACAGTGATATCGGGGTCCAGCTTGGTAGGATCTTCTCCCCACCAAGGAGGTCACATCGAATGAGTGTGCTTGGCGTCTACACTGGAGGACCAGGGAAGAGTGGGCTAGGGTGGGGCTCCCATCTGGGGGGTGCTACAGAGGTGGGTGCAAGACTGGGCTGGGCTGGGCTGGGGTGGGGCAGGTGTGGAGGAAAGGACAGCAGTCTGTTCACCTGGTCTGGGGCAGAGGATGGGTTCTTGTCCGTGGATCTTCCAGGAGTGGAAACGGGCTCCGTGTAGCTCTGCACTCTTGCCATTCACCCACTTCCGGAAGGTGGACGGAGCTTTCTGAGACGGTGACCGTGACCCCTGGAGAGCCTGCGGCTGTCCACCCGGTGGAGGGGGGGGGGCTCTGAAATCTGGCTTTGTCACCCCACTGAGTGTGGGGCCCAGGAAATTCAGCCGGGACTGGTGGTACAGACTCGTGGGTAGTGACTGTGGAAGTCAGGGCTCGGTCCCGCTCCCTGTATGTGGTGCCTCCCAGGGGAGTTGATGAAGTCCATGCACAGTTCATTTTGTGTCCACATGGCTGGTTTTGAGGCCTAGTTACAGTGTTTTGAAGACTTTCGTAGCTCTAGTGATTGAAAGATGCCTCCTGGTCCCGGGGGAAGCACTGTGACATATTTCTCTAAAGGTCAGAGGGACCCAGTGCAGTGTTCTTTTCCTTGAATCAGATAATTGAATAAAGTCATTTCAGCGCCGAATACATAGAACCACCTAGACACCAGGATCATTCTGCAGCCTGTGCTCTGAAAGCAGCTCCATCTGGGGCTGTGTGAGGAACCGCACATTTGGGCGAGTGTGTGAAGGCGTTGATGGTCCAGACAGTGGCTTTAATCTGGAGCAGGAAATATTGCTTTGTGACATTTAATAGGTGTTAGACTATCTTCTATTTCCAAAGCTGGCTTTTCCAATGAGAATTTCAAGGCAAAGCCCAGCGGATGCCAGTGCTGGAAAATGAAAGAGCCAACAGACGCGCTTGCCTTTGTCCACATGTTAGTGCAAAAGGGTAGGGGCGAGCTGGCCAGGCCTGACGAAGGGGGCCCTGTGAGGACTCCTGGTGTGGGGTGGCCCACTTCAAATGTCAGACTCTGGGAAGCATAGACAGTCCAGAGAAGTGCAAATGCAGTTTTGTCTTATAAAGACCAGTTAAACGTTGCCCATTATCAAGGCAAAGAACAAGAGATCTGTGACTATCTTGCATTTTTAGGTAGACATGGAGAGAGGACAGTTATTTAATCATATAATGCCATTTCCTGCTGGACATCGATTGGCATTTATGATGCCATTAATTTGTTATACAAATACACGTCCAACACAGAATTGTTAAAATAAAAATCCGTCATCATCATCCCTTACTTGTTTAAACCGTGGTGCTAATGATGTTGACGCTATGGTGGTTTCTGTTAAGAGCAGCCAAATAAATTACTAATTGAACATTTTGATGTATTTATGACGTATTTATTTTCCAGTATTTTTTCTACACCTGCTTTTACAAAACTAGGATTACATACTCCTTTGTAATAGTTTTAAATGAAAAATATGACGAGTAAGTCTCTGTAAATGGGGAGTAAAAGGGAACTTCTTCAATCTGATAAAGGATATTCATGTAAAACCCACATACCGAATGCTTTCCCCCCTAGGATCGGGAAAAAAGCAAGGATGTCTGCTCTCAGCACACCTATTCAATATTATATGGCAATCCTAGCCAGTGCAATAAGGTAAGAAAAGGAAATAAAAGGCATGTAGATTGTAAAGGAAGAACTAAAACTGTCTTTATTTGAAGACCACATGATTGTCTGTGTTAAAAATTCTAAGGAATTTACCCAAAAGCCTCTACAGCTAATAAGTAAGTTTAGCATGGTCACAGGAATCAAAATCAGTATACCAAAATCAGTCCTATGTCTAGATAGTAGAAATGAACAGTTAGAAATAGAAACTTAAACAACCTTTACAGTAGCATCAAAAATATGAAATACTTAGAGATATATATGATAAAATACCTGAAAATTATAAAACATCACTTAGAGATATTAAACAAGATCTGAAGAATTGGATAGATATACCATTCTTATGGAAAAAAACACTCAATATTGTCAAGGTATCATTCTCCCTGAAATTGATCCACAGAGTCAGTGTAATGCCAATTAAAATCCCAGCAGGCATTTTTAAAATGGATATTGACAAGATGATTCTGAAATTTATATGGAAATGCAAAGGACCTAAAATAACCAAAACAGTTTTGAAAAAGAAGAATACTGGGGGACTCATGCTGTGTGATTTTAGAAACTTTCATACATTATTGGTGGGAATGCAAACTGGTACAGCCCCTTTGGGAAACAGTCTAGCAGGTTTTTATAAAGTTAGTCATACACTTGCCAGAGGGACCCAGCAATTCCACTCCTAGGTATTTACCCAAGAGAAGTGAAAACATATGTCCATACAAAGACATGTATGTGAATGTTCATATGCCATTTATCACCCCAAACTGGAGATAACCCACGTGTCCATCCACTGGTAGATGGATAAACAAATTGTGACACATCCATACAATGGAATACTACTGGGCCGTAAGAAAAATGAATACATGAAACAATATGGGTACAAAAGCATTATGTTAAGTCAAAGAAGCAGGCACAAAAGACTGTATAGGACATGATACTATTTATATGACACTGGAGAAAGGCAAAACTATAGAAACAGAAAAAAATTGGTGGTTGCCAGTGGCCAGCGGGTGGAAAGAAGGACGTAAGTTTTGACAAATGTATAGTCCTGTAACCACCACCGTAGTCAGGATACAGAACATTTCCCTTACCTCGAAAAGTCTCCCATGTTCCTCTCCCCACCCCCTGGCTAGTTGGATGGGAGACAAAGGAGTCTTGATTGATTTAGATTTATTTAACTTCTAGTGACATTGAATATTATTTATTTGCTTACCCCCTCTTTTTTTTAGCTACAAGAGTTTCATATATATATAAATTGTATTTCTGTTACCAGTATCTCCTCCTCTTTATTGCTTGCCATTGTCGTGGTTATCTATTCCTGCGTAACAACCACCCCAAAATGTAGTGTCTAAAGTCGAAAGCAATCTTTTACTTTAGCAATCTTAGTTTGTTTGTGAGTCTGCACCTGGGGCAGAACCTGGCAGAGATGGTTTGTCTGCTCCCATGACGTCAGGTTGAGCGGCTTGGCTGGGGCCGGACGGTCCATTTCTAAGATGATTTTCCCACACGGCTGGCAAGTCGGTCCTGGTTGTTGGCTGGGAGTTTGGCTGGGGCTGTTGGCTGGGGGCCTGGGTTTCTCTTCCTATGGGACCCTCCAAGGGGCTGCTTGGGCTTCCTCACCGCATGGTGTCTGGTTCTAAAGAAGAGTATTCCAGACACAGGAAGCAGAGAGTGTCAGTTTCGTAAAGCCTAGATCCGTAAGCTAGCAAGCATGCATCACTTCCACCACATTCTATGGGTCACATAGTCACGGAGCCCACCTTCGTTAAAGGGAGGAGGCACAGATACCACCTTTTCATGGGCACCTGTGCTAAAGACTTTGTGGCCATTTTTAAACTGCCACACTTAAAACATGCTTTAGCATTTTTTTGTTGTTGTTGTTAATAAAATGGTGCACATTTTAGGTGGATATAGACTTACAACATTTTTCGGGAGGAGAGGTACACAGAGAGGAGCAGACCCTCCCATTTGCCATTCTACCAGTTCTCAGCCCCTTCCCAGGTGTACCCCCTTCACTATTTGGCTGGTACTGTTCTGGGCATTTTCGTGTGTGCATTTACCTGGTGTGTTTTCAGATTATACAGACGTCTTTTATTTTAACATCCAAGGGATGGTGCTCTGTGAATGTTTGGTGACTTGCTCTTTTCCCTTGATTACATGTCTCGGCTGTCTTTCTGTGTTGGGCCATCTAGATCACCCCCCCTTCTGCAGCCTCTGCAGAGTATTTCACAGATGAGCCTCCTGACTGATGGGCATTTACCTTGTTTCCAGTTATATTACAGACGACACTGCCTTGGATGTCCTTGCTTGTATACAAGCCTTTGTGCAGGATTTCCCCTCAAAGGGGGGGATACCAGGTCCATCTATGTGTACAGCCTAATTGGAATGCTGCAAAATTGCCACCCCCCCCCCCCCAAATAAAAGGTTTCTCTCCCACTGGCGTTTATCTTGGATCCCCAGAAGGCACGTTCCCTTTGGACGTTGGTTGGTTTCAAAATGGCCGGTTGGTTGGATGTTCCTTCATTCACTGTGCTGAGTGTCTGCCCCAGGCTGAGTTCTCTCCTCTGCTGTGATGAAGGGTACCACTGTCCCTTCTCTCAGGGAGCTCACAGGTGGGGAAGTGGCAGGGCTGCAGGAGCACCTGCTGCCGTCCAGGGCAGACTGTGGTGGGGAGCTGGGGTGACACGGAGGAGGCACAGGCCCGCCCCGGTGTGCGGTGGCCTCTTGTTCTCCTGGGCCTTCATGGAGCAAAGGGCTCTCCTGTGGCCACCACTTTGCCTTGTCATTGTAACTCTCGAGGGAGGGAAGGAGTCTGGAAATCCAGCGTTTTCGGTGCTGTTAATTCCAGCGGCCTTTCACGGCTTCCCAAGAGAGGCAGGAGGCCCGGGGGGGTGATGGAGCCGCTGTTGGTTGGGGTGTGCTAGCACTTGTTCCATCGTGGGTGTCACTGTCTCTAGTCCCGGGTCCTGAGGACTCCGCTAACACGTGCAGGAAGCCCAGCCTCCTCCTGGGGACCCACCGGCGGCAAATGCACAGGTCAGCGCAGCCAGGGCCCGGCCTGGCCTCTGCAGTGATGGGAGGGTGAGTCCAGAAACGGCCTGGACCTTCCCCACGTGCCAAGGCGCGGTAGGCCTCATAGAGCATCGCTGAGCGAATGAAGCCCACGTGGCAGCTCAGGCCAGCCTCAGGGACAGGTCCTGCTGGTCCCTTTGAAGACGCTGTCTGGGGTGGGGTGGTCTGGTCCACAGCTGGTGCGGTTCTGTAATTGGCCCGTACCCGCGTCCCTACTTAGCACGGCTCCCCGGGTGCCCCGCCTGGGCGAGGCCCTGGATGCAGAGGGGCCTCTGCCAGTGTGACCCCAGCTGGCCCGGTGGCAGCCAGCCCTCCCTCTGGGCCTCCTGGAAGCAGGTGGGGCTGTGTGGAGCCTGCCCGAGCAAACCCAGCCAACCCCAGCATGTGGAATCTGGCGCTGGGTGCCATCTGCACCCCTTTCCTCCAGAACAAGGAGATAAATTACCTCTGAGGAAGCTGAGGTTAATCAGCTGGTTCCCCATCACGCCTGTGGGCTCCGCTCCTGCACCGGCCCCTGCTGGCAGCGCCCGGCCCCCTCTGCCCTGCACCATCGTTGGCAGTCGGATGCAGGATTGATGTCCGTGGCCGTGTCTGTTCTGTTCGTAACCTTTGAGGGTTGACAGGGGAGAGGAACGTATATACTCACACGTTTTTATAAAGGCAGGTGAAAAGCAGGGATGACCGATGAGAGGAAGAAGTGCGGAGTAAACGCAGGGAGAAGCTGGACACCTCCGTACTTCTTAGGGCTCCGGCCCCTCGGCTGTGATGTTTCCTCCCAGTTCGCGGTGGAGTCTCAGTCTGGTTGCAGCACCCGCAGCCGTCAGGACGGTGGGAACGAGCCTGCTCTGTGTGGCCCAGCTCCATCCTGCCTGGATGTCCCCATGCTGCCCTGCTGGGTGTGGGAGCATCTGAGCCTGGAACATTCCTTGCGTGGCCCCAGACTAGCCGGAGAGGCCTCTGCCAGTTCCGGGCAGCCCCGTCTTCCTCTCTGCTCCTGCTGCAGGACTCCTTCCCAAGGGCTCTGCAGGTCACCTGGCCCTCGGGTGAGTCCTCGTGGGCGACGTGACTTACTTCTAAGTAACCGTGTGTATGCTGAGGGGCGGCCAGGCTGGGCTGTAGGTGCCCTCAGGCTGGGTGGTGGCGCCTGCATCCTTCTGAAACCTGCAGAGGCACCGCCAACATCTGGGCTTAGTGTGGGATGATGTGGAGGTGCCAGGTGTCCAGACACTCAGGCCAGCCTCAACGAGAAGTGGAAGACGGCCATCACACCCCCGGGGGAAGCAAGTTTCAGACGCGTCCCATCTCTGAACGTGGGGATGGGGGAGTTGCCACCCCACTGTGGCCGCTCCCTGGTAACATTGTGTTTATAAGCAGGGCGATGCCCCCGCCAACTGACATTTCAGCGTAAAATCTCCCAACCACCTGTCAAAAGCTTCTCAGAGCTCTTGACTTTTTGGCCAGGAGAGGAGAGCCGTCGGGCTGGGAGAGGACCAGGAGCAGGGTGATCAACAGTGTGTCCCAATTGCCAGGTCTGTCGCCTTACGCCAGGCGCCTGCTGGTGACGGGGGCTGGGTGGCAAGTCCTCTCTGTGGTCCGTTCTGCACTGCCTCACTCCCTGGAGGACCTGGAGCCCAGAGCACATACCCCACGTTACCCCCAGGCAGGCCCTCCTCAAGGGTGCGGAGCCAGGGTGCAGCTTTCGCCTCTGCTCGGGGAGGAGGTGGCCATGGAGTAAGACACACGCATCACCCGGGGCTTCACCTCTGGCCCAGAGGGAGAGTGAGGCCACTGGGGCAGGGAAGTGGTCAGGTGAATGGTTGGTATCTAAAAGCTCTGAGAAGTTAAAGTTTATCAACTGAATCTTCAAGATGACGGCATTCCTTCCTTCATTCACTCACTCATCCATCCATTTATTCATGCATCCATCCATCCGTTCAGTCATCTGTGAAGTCATGCTTCATCCGTCCTTCCTTTTTGTCATCTTTCCATTAATCATCTGTCCTTCTATCCTTTCTTCCATCTGTCCATGCATCCTTCCATCCTTCCTTCCATTCATCCATCATCCATCCTTCCATCCATCCATCTCTCCATTCATCCATCATCCATCCTTCCATCCATCCATCCATCCATCCTTCTATCCATCCTTCCATCCATCCATCATCCATCCTTCCTTCCATCCATCCATCCATCCATCCATCCTTCCATTCATCCATCATCCATCCTTCCTTCCATCCATCCATCCATCCATCCATCCATCCATCCATCCTTCCATCCATCCATCCATCCATCCATCCGTCCGTCCGTCCATCCATCCATCCATCCTTCCATTCATCCATCATCCATCCATCCATCCATCCGTCCATCCATCCATCCATCCTTCCATTCATCCATCATCCATCCTTCCATCCATCCTTCCATCCATCCATCCATCCATCCATCCATCCATCCATCCATCCATCCATCTCTCCATTCTTCCATTCACTTCATCCCTGTGCCCACGTGTCCATCCTTCAGTGAGGGTTTACTGAGCATCCCATGTGGTACTTTGAAGAGACAAGGAGAGGACTGTGTCTCTGAGACGCTTTCTCAGTTGATGTTCAGACCAGTATTTTGATGAGGGAGAACGTAAAACAGGAGAGGCATCCTCTGACCTGTCGTTCTTCTCTGAGCCCGGGGTTTTGACGGGGGAGGTTGAGGATCTTCTCTCCACCTGAGGCTTCCCCAGGGTCCTGAGCCTCTAGAAGGAGCAGGTTCTCTCTGCCCTGGAGCGACCTTGCCCACCTCATCACTGCTGCCGTGCTCTCTGCTGTTCCCTCCCTGGAAGGAGAGTGAGCGCGGCAGTGGTTTCTCTGGAGGTGTCACGGGGAACATCCTGCCCTCTCTCCTCCCCGAAGTGTCGGGGGAGAAGGGAGACTTTGCCGCCAGACAGCTGTTGCATCCCAGTAGGACCTGGGATGACTCACCTGACCTCTCCCAGCCTGAGATTCCTCATCTGCAGAGGCAGGTGCCTACTTGGTGAGCCGTCTTGCTGACTAAGGGAACGGAGAGCCCAGGGCGTGTGGGCACCGCGGGAGCTCAGGGCCCAGCTGCCCCTCCCCCAGGCTGGGTACCACCGCCCGCCAGCCCTGCCCCAGACCCCTGCAGCCACTGTCCTGGGGCTGCCTCCTTGCCAAGTGACCCCTCCCTGTCACCAGTGGTGACAGGGAGGCTCTGGATGGAACCCACTTTGCCCGGGGCCACGTGGCCCACAAGGGGGTTGGGTCAGCGTCACGTGCACTGCACCCTAACCCAGGTGTTCTGTGTCACCCCTGGGGGTGCGGGGGAGGCCAGGTCAGGCGGGTCTGCGGGGATGATGACACCCAATGGCGCCGTCTCCTTTGGTAAAAATCCCCCCAGAAGCCCTGCTGGTGGGTCCGCAGCCCTTCTTCAGAAACGGAAAAATGGACCAGAGGCAAGGGACAAACGCACTGTCACCGGGCCCCGTGGGCCCGAGCTGGGCTCACTGGCGGCCGTTCCTCGTCCCCAGGAAGTGACAGAGACGGACAGGAGGTCAGAGATGCTGTGAGGCAGGCGGGGTTTGAGCAGGGGATGGAGGGGCTCCCCTGCCCGGCGGGCAGGCCCCTCACGTCCATTCCCGCTGGGCCCCCTGGCGCAGGGCAGGCAGAGCTGGGCTCGAGTCTAGCCCTTCCGTCCTCCAATCCGCCGCTCTCTGCTCTGCCGAGCCTCAGAGGCCTTCAGGCGGCCCCCCGGCCTGAGCAGGGCGGGTGCGCTGGGCACTGCACACCCGGGGATGCTGCGCTTGGGCATCACGTAACGCGTGGCATGGGTGAGGAGCTGGCTGGGGAGCGTGGGTCCCCTGGGAAGGGCCGGGGTCAGAGGGCTGGGTGCCCTTGATGCCGGACAGAGGAGAGGAAGGTTCTAGGGGACCCACCGAGGAGAGCTGAGGGCGGTGGTTTTTGTCAGCGCAGGAGCCTGTGAACCTGTGGCCACGGCCCGAGTTCCCCTGCGCTGGGCTCAGGTCTCTGCCCCTGTGACATCCCTGGGTGAGTGGCAGCCGGGGAAGGTCCGGCAGCGGATGGCCACCCAGTGTCCTGCCTGACCTGCCCCCGGCCCTCCCCTTTGCTTTGTTCCCACAGTTGGGTCATTGAAGAAGAATTTCATTCGGAGCCTCCAAAGCAGCCTGTTTGTTTTCCAACCTGCTGGGCTGACCTTCCCGACAGGGCCACGTGCTTTGTGCCGGGACCCCCGCGGGGAGGGCTGGTGGGGAGAGACCTTGGCCGGGGGTGAGGGGGGCCTCGGCTCCCCCCACCCCACTCACCGGCCGTCCCTCGGTCCTGTAAGAGCCATGACTCTTTTTTGCTTCCGGGAAGCGTAAGATGGGATCTAGCAGGGACAGCAGGAAGGGCAGGTGTGTTTCCCGGGTGAGCCTGCTGGGCGCCCCGCAAATGCAGGACAGATGCTCGCTGCGGTGGCAATTACCGTGAGGGCCGGCCGGGTGACAGGGCTTCAGCAGGGACACGCCAGGCCGGGCCCCTGCCCTCCTGAGGCTCGCAGCCCAGGAAGGCAGACCCGTCTCACGCAGGGAATTAGGTGAATTAGACAGACACACCAGGGCAGCGAGGGCAGTGAGGGCAGTGGGGCTGCGGTTTCGGGGCCCGTCACCAGCTCCGTCTTTCACCTGCTGGTGCCGAGTGGAAGGAAGTTCAGGGCTGGGGTGGGTCAGAAGCTGAGGGCGTCTCTGTACCAGCCTGCTGTGTGATCTCGAGATGGTCGCACCCTTCTCCACACAGATCCTCTTTCATAAGAAACGTCATCAGCCTGGGTGTCATTTATGACCCCTTCTAGCTCTGAAATTAGACAGTTCAGAGAATTTTGAAGACATGATGGCGTTGACCTTGGAGTGAGCAAAAGCCTCTGCACCCCCGCCCCTCTGTCGGCCCCCCCATCATGCACGTCCAGCTTGCTCTTCTCCAGCAGCCCCCAGACCCTGGCAGGACTTGGCCTCAGGCTCCGGGTCCAGAGGGCTCGGCACGGCAGATGTCGGGCTGTGTGCTTGGGAGGACAGGCCACGGAGCTCCAGGGCCGGGGAGGCCTGGGGAGTCCAGTGGGGCTACTGAGTCCCCTCAGCTGGGATCAGCACCGCTCCCCCTGGGGTGCCGGGGCCTCAAGCTGGCTTCACTTTACCCAGCAGCGCTGCCTGGAACCCGGGGTCTGGAGTGTCCTGTGCATGCGTCACCAGGGCCATGGCCTTCCCAGACCAGCGAAGGCAGGTATGGGATGGGGGCTGTGCAGACGGTGAGCAGGACGCGGGGGGCTGGGGACGAGGTCTCCTCCCCATGGGACTCGGTCATGGGTTACCTGGTGGAATCTCAAGGCGCACGGCAAGCAGTTCTGATGCATCACAGACTCCTGCCCGAGCCTCTAGGATGGAGGGGACGGTGACCAAACACACTGCCTGGCATGGGCTTCAAAGGCAGTCTTTACCGACAGCACGTGCCGGAGAATATTCATAGCTCGTCGGGGGAAAAGCAGAAGCAGCGGTGGAATTGGAGCAAGAGCCCACGTGAACCCTAGCCAGCCTCGTTCAGGAGGCCTGACTCTCAGGTCCTCGACCCAGCTCCTTCCCAGCACGTGGAACGGTAGTGTGTCCCCTGCTTGCAGATCAGTGTCACTCCGAGAGTTAAGTCCAATGGGACGCGGTGACAGCGCGCCAAGGTGAGGTAGCGGCAGTGTTCAAGTTGTCGAGTCCCCCGCTCTCTGCCTGGCATACGTAAGAGCTGTGGGTGTGCTCGCTTAGTCTGTCAGCAAACGTGTCTGAGTGCCCGGTGTGTGCAGCAGCTTCTGCGCGGCTGGTGACTAAGCTCCACCCGCACTGGTGGCTCCACCGCCCCGCCCCGCTGCTATGCTGGCGTCCCCACTGAGACCTGGGGACATTAAATTTGGTGAATCGTTAAACCGTGGAAATGGCTCCCTCTCCCTGGGCCTCTGGGCTCAGGTGGGTCTTTCTGGCCGAGTCACTTTTGTTCTGAACCCCACCTCCCACATCAAGCTCTGAGGGCTGAGGAGGGCCGGGGGGATAAGGTGCTGATGTCAGGACTTGGTGAGGATCCCCCAGCCCCGGGTGTTCTTGTGCCCTGGGGCTGGCAGAACACTGGTGGCATTGGTCGGCAGCGCCCGGCTGGAACGTTCTGATACCGTTCTGAGGACGCGTCCTTTGTAGCTCAGGGTGGTGACCCCAAGTCCTCTCCCTACTTCCCCTCCTCCGCCCGTTCCTGAAAGCGGGCTGTGACCCGGCGTTGTTGGCAGAGAAACATCCTTCCATGAGGGGCTCCCCTCGCAAAAGAGGAGCTGCTGAGCCTGAGATGGACCCTCAAGCCTGGGCAGGCTGGCGCCCTGGCCTCAGTGGCCCCTTCCTTGCTCTGAGCACGGTGGAGGGGTGTCCGGAGGCCAGCTGGCGGCCAGAAACCCATTGAAATTCCTGCTAAAAGCAGTCACCTGATTCCCTCTGCTCTCCTAGGTGCTGGATGCCCTCGCCAACCCCTCGGCAGCCCTGCTAGTTCTGGGCAGGGGAGCGGGGCATTGGGCAGACACAGTGACGCTGTCCCCGGCTGTGTCACCAGCCAGCTGGCTACTGGAGCTTGATCCTGCTCGGCGGGGTTGTGTGCCGTGTCCTCCAGGCTCACCAGCATGGCTTCAGTCCTGCCATCTCTGGTTCCACATGCTGGGTCAGAGTGACCCACTGGTGGTCCAGGTCATGAGTGCCCCGGGCATGCAGCACGCTGCAGTCATTCTGCATGGCTGCTTTGGCATCTCTGTGAAATGAGGGCCGGCAGGACCCTGGGTGACATGGAGCTCCCTTATTCCGTTATTCTGTGTCCAGAGGAGCACAGGGCAGCTGACGTGTAGGGATGATTGTGGAAGTGCCTTTTGGGGGAGGCAGAGAGGTCATCTTCGTGTGGTTGGTGGAGACATTGCCATTGGCAGCTGGAATGTTTGACTGCTTAGCAGGCCAATTGTAAAATTTGTCTTTGGGACATCTACCTCCTGATTTGCACCATTCACACGTGTATTGCTTGTTCATCTGTCCATCCATCCATCCATCCATCCGTCCGTCCATCCATCTGTCCATCTGTCCATCCATCTTTCCATGTTTCCATCCATCCATCTTTCCTTCCATCCATCCATCCGTCTATCTATCCGTCCATCCACCCGTCCATCTGTCCATCACCCATCTATCTGTCCATCCATCCATCCATCTGTCCATCTGTCGATCCACCCATCCATCCGTCGATCCACCCATCCATCCATCCATCCATCCATCCACCCATCCATCCGTCCATCCGTCCATCTGTCCATCCATCCGTCCATCCATCCATCCATCTTTCCACCCATCCATCCATCCCTCCATCCATTTTTCCATCCATCCATCCGTCCATCCGTCTATGTATCTGTCTGTCTATCCATCCATCTGTCCATCCATCCATCCATCCATCCTGCACTTCTATATATATATCTTTATTGAAGTCTAGTTGTTTTACAATGTTGTGTTTCAGGTGTACAGCATACACTTCTATATTTGAGCTCCTCCTTTGTGCCACTGCTTTTCAGGGCCTTCATGCTGCCTTTCTCGCATAGGGCAACTGGAACTCAACTCTGCGTTTCCAGATTCTTTCTCAGCTTCCCCCTTTCTGCCTTAAAACTGACCTCTCTGGCGTCCATTCCTTTATGGGTCTGGGGGTGTAATACCTGGTTACATCTACGCGGTCTCAGGCAGGTTCAGTGCACACGCAGAAAGGGAACAGCAGGCTACTGTAGGGGAAGGAGACGAGTGCAGGAATCAGGGGCTTACACAGCCACTGGCAGAGCAGGAGAGGTGGGGTCACCAGACCCCCCCCCCCCGACTCATGGTCGCACCACCAGAGTGGGAGGGCGCCCAGACTTCAAGAAGTCTGCAAATGTCTGTGGACCCCGTGACCTGGTCCCAGACCCTGCAAGAAGAGGGTTTCTTTCTCTCCCATTCCAGCTCCCCCTCTGAGTGTGGAACATAATTTTCATCCCGAGCCCTTCCCGCAGAGGAGTCTGGGAAATGTAGTTTTCAGCCGCCCAGGCTCCACGGAACAGGAAGACACTGGAAGAGCCTGCGTGAGCCCAGGCCTGGCGCCCGCCGCTCCTGGGGGCTCCCAGCACGGGGGCGATCCCGGTCACGACCAGGGTTACGTGGAAGCCACCAGGCTCTGCTTCCACGAAGCCCTTGGAGCTGCCTTGTTCACGTCACCTGTGGTCCTCAGGTGGGGAGGGACCCCCGGTAGGGTGCACGGGCTGCACGGTCAGTTCCTTTTCTGTCTTCCCTGAACCAGTGGACCACGGTGATCCCCAGGGAGCCCCGGGACGTTCTCTGCTCGGAGGGAGGAGCCAGGAGAAGGGCTCTGGGTGTTGGGCTCTCGGGTCCCAGGAACTGTGCTGGGCTCTTTGCTGCTATAGCTTCTCTCACTGACCTCGAGAGAGGAAGTGGCCCTGAGATGTTCTCCCTGGGGGGGGGGGGGTGATGCTGGGCTCAAGCCCCCTCCCACTTGTCCCCAAAGCTGGTGCTGTCTTCCCGCGGAATTCTTGCCCTGATAGAGGAACCAAGGCTCCCAGTTCAAAGAGGGGGTCTCTGGCGTCACCAGGGAGGAGAGACCATGGAAGCCATTACCGCACCTTTTATAAAATGAAAAAAATACGTTTTTAGTTCTGGCACAAGCAGGAGGGGTGGCATTGGGCCTGGAAATGTCGGTGGCCTTTTCAGCTTGTTGCAACAGAGGTCCATAAACATGGCCTGGAAAGCTTCTGGGAAACAGCTCTCTCTGCTGGCCATGGAAGACGCAGGTCCACAAGCCTGTGCATCTGGGAAGAGCATCACGGCTATTGGGATGTGAGTCCCAGCCACCCAGCCTGGATCTTTGATGCCTCTCCTGGCCACAGCCGATCTTGGAGCCGACCATCTCAGAGATGAGCCAGAGCTTGGCTGTGTCACAGGGCAGGTGAGCCAGCGGCTGGCACGCCCATCTCTCCCCATAGGCCAAGTCGAGGCCCTGGGCTGTGCCAGGCACCTGCGTCTGGCTCTGCTTCTGATGTCAAGTGGACAAGCTTCCGGCGGGGGTGGGGCGGGGTGGGAGGGGTCGCTGGTGCCGAGCGCGTCGGAGGTGCCACCCACGTGCAAGGGGCTGACCCCCCTGTGTGGGGGGAGGGCTCTGGGCAGGAGCTTGAAGCCACCCAGGGGAATCAGAGAGGCCCTGAGAAGCAGCAACTCTACTCGTGGTGGACGCCAGCCTGGACCAAGGGTGTCCTGGGTCCCTACCGTGCCCCTCCCTCTGCAGAGGTGGGAAATCCTCACCCCCCAGGTTTCTGGTCCCTTGATTAAAGTGACAGAGGTGTGCAGCAAAGCCGAGTTATAGAAATGACACCGCTGGAACAGGGGCCCTCAGAACCCTGGAATCTGGGCAGTACGGTGCCTTGCAGGGAACTGTGGACGGGGACGGGGGTTGGTGTGTGTTTAGTGATGGAGAGCAGCTTCAATTCGCTTCCACCCTGGTCGCCCTCAGAGCCTGGCCCAACCTGCCGTCCTACCCTCATGCCCAGCTCCTCAGGGTGAGAGTGGCCTACAGGGCACCGTCCCCCCTTCCCTCTGGCACCGTCCACCATGCCTGCGCTAAACGCCCTGCCTGGCACCTGCTCCCCTTCCAGGCTTCCATCTGGGTGATTCTCTTGTTAAGGACTTGCCTGGACAAGCAGCGGGGCTGCATGGCCACCCACCCCCACAGCTGTGCTGGGCTCCACATGCAACAGCTTGGCTGCAGGATTGCTCAGAACCCGGCCAAGGGGAAACCGGCCTCGGTGGTCCTTTCTCACCTCCAAAGCTTTCACCCTTGTTAAAAAGGTGGAACCTTCCTCTTGAGCGAGTCCCAGGCATGTAACGACCCTCTGGGGAGGAAGGTCAGTGGGCCAGGGAACTGAATAGTTGAGGAGCCCAGAGATCCCAGGGGCAAGCTTGTGTCAGCCTGCTGTTGCACCCAGCAGTGGATGTGGACTTTTAGTGGCAAGTGTCAGAATCTAACCCAAATTGGCATAAGCATGATGACAACCTGTTGGTTTGTGTAGCTGAGTTGTCTTCAGGCACAGCTTGATCCAGGAGCCCAAGCTGTGTGGTGGGAGTCTGTCCACATCCTCAGACAGGCGCTCCCCACACCCCCAGAAGACAGCCACCTGCAGCTGCAGGTTCGTCATCCGTGTGTGAAGCCAGCAGAGCAGAGAGGAAAAAGCCCCAGGATGGAGCTTCCTTGGCCTGGTCCTGTCACATGCCCAGCCCTGGACCAAGCCCCTGGGGCAGGGTGGTGCTGTGCTCTGATTGGCCAGGGAGGCCCACGTGCCCCAGGGGAGGGGGTGTGGCAGCCCCACCCACACCCACATGGATAGGCGGGTGCTGGCCACTGGGTTCCCCAAAAGCCCAGCTGCACAGATGTCCTGTCACGCTGACTCCAAGTTCGAGTTTACTTTCTCTGCCTGGACTCCCAGGACTCTTGTTTGTAGTAACATGAGCTGAACTTTCCACGCAAAACTGACTTTGTCTAGGGCGGGGGGTGGGCGTGTGTGTGGATCGCGCGCGAGCCTGTGGTCCTCACAGCCTGGAGGCCTGGGGTCTTTCTGATGTGGTTGGGGCATGTGCAGGCACATGGAGGCTATGTTTTGCATTTGTGGGGGACAGTTGAGCTCACCAGAATGCCAGCTTCTCCCCTGCCATCAGGGGCTGCTCCCTTCTCTGCGGGGCCCTGGAGGGAGGTCAGGAACTTTCCAGAAGGGATGCAGGGACCCGCCCCTGTCTTGCTCTTGGTTCTGCGCTGTCTTGCCCTGTATGCGCCGGTCTTCTGGGGGCAAATAGAATCTGGCTATCTGTGTAAACTGTTATGGGAAAATTATGTTTTAATTGGATGAGGATGGGGGATAAAATGTGCCAGGGGCATGCCCACTGTTCTCCGTGGCACCCAGGAGAGGCACGCACTCCAGCAGTTACATAACAGATTTCATGAGCTGTCAGTCACTCCCGTTTCATAGGACCGGCCTTGGTAAAGCTGCTTCCGTCAGCTGTGGGATCTAACACTGCCTTTCAGCTTGTGTTTGGGGTAGGTCTTCTGTGACACTAATGAGGAGAGGTGTCTGGGAGCCCAGGGCTTGTACGGCACTTGGGGAAAAAAAAGAGCAACGCGAATGCAGAATCAGGGAGGCTTTGCTGCTGGTGGGCGGCTGCTTGCGGGGACCAGGTCGGGAACATTTCTGGCCGTGTGCATTTCTACAAAGTGGGGTGTCCTGCCCCCAAGAGCACCCGGTTTCTGAGCTGATCCCTTGGTATCTATCTTCTGAGTGTCAGAGATTGAGGTGCGGGTGAAGGGCGGTGGCGAAGGTTGGTTTCCAGTTCATCTAAACCCTCTGGGGGCTCACCAGAGGGGGGGCCTGCCCCGTGTGCCCTCCCTTCCTGCCCGTGGCTAACCCCACACCTCCTCTTTGTCCTTTCAGCTCAGCCAGCAGATCTCCTGAAGGTTCTAGATTTTCACAACCTGCCTGACGGAATAACCAAGACCACAGGCTTTTGTGCAGCGCGGCGATCTTCCAAAGGCCCGGATGTTGCTTACAGGGTCACAAAAGATGCCCAACTCAGCGCGCCCACCAAGCAGCTGTACCCTGGTAAGAGACGGCGTGTGTGCCTGGTGGGGTGCGGCTCCATCTCCCGGCCCCAGCCGGGGAGCAGAGCCGGGAGCTGGCGGGGTGGAGAAACGTGCTTGGTTTTCCGCGAATGAGCCTGGTTCGAGGTCAGGATAGTGAAAACACAACCCGGCACCCCTCACCATCCACCACCAAAGGGACAGCGGGGCCTCGTCTGTTCACACTGCTTCTCCGAGCAGGTGTCTCTCCAGCTGTGGACAGGCTGTCAGGACTCCAGAGGCGAAAAGGAGATGGATGGTTCCCGGGTGACGGGGTTAAGAGAAACCCTGGGGTCACGGGAAAGGAAACGCTTCCAGACAGAAGCTTGACTGGGGGCGAGGACGTTAAGGGACACATGAATCAGACGTCATGGCTCCCAGCAAGAGAGTGCAGGCTTTTAATGAGAATCAATTGCCAAGTGTCACATCGCTGCTTTTAATTATGTACCCAGAGCGGGAAGTGATGTTTGCTGCTCGGATGTGGCATCCGAGCGGTCCCTGACGGCCCCCCCCTTCACACCCTCGGGGCCTATATCTGGACCGGCTCACTGGGCCCAGGTTTGATAACCTCTCCCTCCACCTCAAAGGAGTTCTTCTTCCTGACTCACATCAGAAAGGTCCCAGGGGACCTTGGGCAGATGAACTCACCTCAGGAGATGTTTTGTAATAATTAGAAGACCGTACATCATCTTTTTGGTGACTGCATGCACCCTGGACGTTGAACCCTGAATCAGGCAATCTTTTGACAAGTAATGGTGTCTCTGTTTTGTCACATCCCCACTGGGTCCCAGAAGGACTCACTCCTTCAGGGGCTGCATTTTGCTCCCTCTAACCCTTTCACTCATAACTCTCTGCTTCACCCCAGCTCTTTTCTCAGCTTTCCTTTAAATCCAATGGGGACTTTTAAGGGTTTGTCTCTGCGGGAGGGGCTGGGTCTGCTCTTTCCAGGAATGTCATTTGGGGTCGGTGAGATCTGTCCGGGTCCCTGAGCCCCTTCACTATCTTAAAGAGCCCCCCACTTTACCACCTTCGGGAGCCAGACATCCCCCTTCCAGAGCATTTGACTATCATTGAAGACGGGTCACTGCCAGGGCTCCTGGGTGACTCGCCACAAAGAACCGCGGGGATTTCACTTTCCCGCACGGCCAGAGGAGTGTTTCTTATCCTTTCTTGGGGCCAGCGTATCTTTTAGAATCACCCAGAAGCTGTCTGCTCTCCTGCCCCGAGTCCCCAGTTTAGAATTCCTGTCCTAGGGGGACTGAGGGACTGGGGGCAGGGGAGGCTTGTGAGAGCTGACGGCCCCAGACAATGGTGACTGCACTTTGGGACAGACACCCACTGCTTGACATGTGTGTGACGTGGTCACCTTCCAAGGTCGTCCTGTGGAATTAGGTGTCCTACCTCGAGGTCATCTGTAGTGGCTTTGCTGACAATTAGTTGAATCTGATCCCTGCCACGCAATTCAGGGTCACAACCAATTCATTGGAGTTAGTACACCTGCTCGCCCCCCACGACCCTGGTTATCTTGGGGCGGGAAGTATCAGAGAGTCTCAGAATATAGGCCAGTTATTGGAGATCTGGTATGAATTCCTCAACAGCCAGACAGGGATTTTTTTTTTTAAGCCCACATTTTTCCTAACCTCTCAAATTAGGATCTTGATTAGATACTCAAAGAGTTTAAAAGGCCGTTACAGCGCCTTCTAGCCATCATTAGCTTATGGGGTACAATGGGTCCATATATAATGATCGTCTCATTAATGCCAAATAAAACTGGAGGTCCTCGGGGATGATTTAAGCGGGAACTTCTAGGGGGTCTTTTCTGCAGGCCCCAGGGTTGATGAAACCACACAGCCTCTCTGGCCTTTCCTCTCTTGGAAACCTCGGAAGGGGCACCCACCTATCTTGCTTTGTGCTTGGATGCTGGCCTCCTGGGGAGCCGTGGCGTCTGGCTGCGTTTTAGACGCAGTGTCTGCTGGGCAGCTGCAGAGGAAGGGGTGGTGTGGTCAGGTGGCTCCAGCCAGGCCGAGGCCATGGTGGCCTGAGTTGAGCATAAACGTTTTAAACGTCTCAGTGCAAAGGAGGTCCGGGTCCGGGTGACCTCTCGGTAACGAGAAAACCCCCATCATTCTCCCGAGAGGCCACCTGGATTCTCTGGGGATGCAGGCGCCCCTGTGCAGGCCGGGTGGGTCTGGGTCGTGGATGCGGACTTGGGGGCCAAAGCTGAGCAGGTATCTGGGAGCCTTTGCAGGACCTGCCCGCCTTCCCCAGCCCAGACGCCGGCCTCCCCCAGTCATTGATTGTCCCGCTTTGTACAGATCGCCTGCGATCTAGGCCGTTTCTTTTGGGGAAATCAAGGTTCCTTGGGCTGGGGTTCTTCAGAGGACTTGCCCCCTTCCCAGCAGGTGAAGAGAAGCAGTTTGGTGTTCTCTGCACTTGCCAGCAAGACGGGGCCTAGTGTTCCTCCCCGATCCTAAGAGGATTTTCTGGTCTTGCTTAGAGCCTGTAATCTGGGTTCTGAATCAGCAGGACCAGGAGTGCAACTACAAGTTACTGACCTTGACGGTTGGCGCTGGGTGGTCCTGACACTGGGTAGACCAGGCCGTAAGGACTAAAGCAGAACCCGGGACGGTGACGCTTTGTGGGAAGTGGAGACCACCAACAAACCAGAGAGGGTTGCACAGCTTGCCTGGAGGGGGGCGTTTCCTGTGCCTCATCACCCTCTGCCTGCGGGCGTGGGGGGCAGCACGTCAAGGGAAGGCTGGCCTGAGACCCTAGAAGAAGCCATCATGGGCCCTCCCTGAATGCAGGAGGCAGGCGTGTCCCATGAGGCTGCCCTGGCCCCTGGGGGTGTGCCCCTGTGTCCCGGAACCACGGGCCTGCTGCCATCACCCAGGTCCAGCCATCCCCTCCGAAGACATCCAGGCAAGGCAGCCTCCCCGTGGTCACGCGGCCCCCTCCTCTGTTCTCCTGCCTAGGATTGGGGTCCTCTCCCCATTTCGCCCTCCCTCTGGTAACCTCGGGGCCGCTGAGACTCCCTTCCTGCTCAGGGTCTGAGACGGGGCCTGGCATAGTTATGTCTCCCACTCACTCTTCCGCCTTCACTCCAGGCCTGCCCTCCACCGTGGGGCGGGACCTCCAGAATCAGCCTCTGTCCAGCAGAACATATAACTGTTGGCTTAGTAGGGTTCAGTTTAATAGCAAATGCACTTATTAAACACCCACTGTACACCTAAACTGCTCCGTGCCTTTGGGCTTCAGCCCCGGTGGAAAGGAAATGGTCTAAGGAAGTAACTGGGCCTCTTGCTGAGCTCACCCCTCAGTTTTGACTTTTCTCTGAGAAATAAAATATGAAGCGTTGGTTAGCAGGCGAGTTTCTCCCAGACAGTGTAGATTATAAAGCGTGTCAGCGTCCAGCTCATGTCGAGATGAGAATGAACGGTTTCTAAAGTGACAACAAATCCTTTGTTATTTTGCCAGGAGGGAGATGAATATTAAACGTAATTTCTCCTTTCAGCTTATCTGAGCTGAGAACGTGTGTTACTGTAGCGATTTAAAAATTGGGAGGCAGCATCTGAGTGAGTCGGGAGCAAGGGGGTTCGTGGTCCTGGGGGGTGCGTCACGCTGCAGGGACGGGGAGGGGCCCTCCCATGTCCACTCTTCTCGTTATCTGAGGCAGGAGGGTGAGTTTAAGAGGCGTGGAGTCATCACGGGGTGGGGACGGGAGGCAGGCGACCCTTTGAGATGAGAGTGAGGGGGTCACGGGCTCACATGGTGATTGAAGTCCATCCTGGACGTGAGCAGGGACCTCTGAGATGCTTGGGGTCGGACACCACCCTGGGCCCCTTAGTGCCTGCTCACCCCCAGGGACCAAAGGGCCACCACCGAGGTCCTGCCACTGGCCTGGCTGGGGTCTCCCCCTGGGGCCTGCATGCAAACCCCCTCCCCTACCACGGCCGTTCACTCAGACCGGGATCTCTGATTCTCTCTCACATCCCACGTTTGGAGGGCAGCGTGGAGGGACAGCTGTGACGGTAGTGACCTCCATGGACCTCTTTCCAAATGGCTTCCCGTCTGTGGAAGGGCAGCCTGAGTTGGTTCCTCAATGAAGCCAGCCTTTCCTCAAACAGATGACCACACTGACCACCTTACCCTCCACTTGGACCTGGCAAACTTTGCTGGATATGGTGGCGCTCAGACATTTGCTGCACATTTGCCCCTTGATCAAACTGTTCCTGCAGCCTTTCCCTACCAGCACATGGCCAAACCTACCCCCTCTCCGGGAGTGGAGGCATCCAGCTGGTTCCCGCCCTGGGGGATGGGCTGGGCCACGGTGCTGAGCACAGCAAACAGACCCCAACTTCTAGCTCCTTAACACGGGGCCAGATCCTGGGCTGTGAGCCTTGGGCCTTTCCAGATCCGCACCTTAGCCAGAGCTCTGGGGGCCGTGGTATGGATTTCTCCACCTGCTCTCCATCACGGCCTTGAAAACTCACACAACTCTGTTGGCCTTTGGGGTTTGGGTTCTCTGCCTGAAGCTGCCGTGACCCCTCATGTCCTCACGCTAGAGAGACCGTGTGTCTACCCTGGGTCCTCCAGGGGCTGCAGGGGCAGTTCTTTTCGTGGCACCCCTCCCCCCGCTGTCAGCAGGGCATCCGCAGCGCTCACCACAGGGACCAGAAGCAGAGCCCAGCTGCCCCGCCATGCAGCAGTTCCGCCAGCAGAGGGCGCCCAAAGATAGCATCCCCACTGGAAGCTGCACTGACCCCCCCCCCCCCACCGCTCTGCCACGTGGGCCATCTGGTTGACCTTGTTACAGTTCTAAAGAAGGGGTGGGTCTGATGATGGGCTCTGTCCTTGCCCAGGACCGTGGGCTGGGCTTCAGCACTCTGCAGCATGCTGGGCGTGAGGCAGCTTCAGCCGCAGGGCCTTGTCCTTCCTCTGCCGGGTGTCCCTGTTGACACCCCTCGGGCTCACTTCTTCGGCCTGGTTCTGAGAAGCACACTGACTTGGGTTGAGCCTTCCTGGCTGTGCATCGATAGCCCAGCTCTCTTGTCAGCCCCGGGCCCTCGCTCTCGGGGGAATTGCAAATGGCACACAGAGAGAACCAGGATGGATGGAAGGAGGGGGCTGAGATTTCTTCTCCCGTCCGTGGAGGCAGGGCGTGAAGGGCGTGCGTGTGGAGGATTCTGGAGCAACCTTGTGCCCTCGGCAGGGCCAGCGCGGGTCTGGCTTTTAATGGCCTCAAATTGTTTCTGGCCTGTGTTGTAAGGAACTCTCCCTCCCACCAACATACCAGGGTTTGGGTTTTCCTTTTAAATTTGTAGTCTTTTGATTTATTTTACTTTTTCTCTGATTTGCGTGTCAACCAGGAAATGTCAAAAAGTGCAATTCTAGTCATGATCCGCTGCCTCTTGCCTTCCTTCCCCTCTTCTCTCTCTCCTCCCTCCCTCCAGAGGGCGCAAAATGAGACACAGTCTGCTAGGCACAGCTTTAGGCACTACGGAGGGTAAAAGACACATCTGAAACAGCGCCTGCCCAGAGGAAGCTCACATTCTAGAAAGTTCTAAGAAGGATTTATACATAGATGTATTGAGGTGTGGGAACTGAAAAAGATAGCATTGAAGGCTCACAGTTGGAAGGACCAATCAGGTTTGCATTTGGACTGAGCCTCGAAGGGGGTAGGTTTGACCATGTGGTGTTAGGGGAAGGCTGCAGGAACAGTTTGATCAAGGGGCAGATGTGCAGAAAATGTACCACCATATCCAGCAGATGTTGCCAGGTCCCTGAGCTGGTTTGTTTGCAGAGAGCTGTGGCTGGGCATGGTTGGGGGCTTCCCGACTGCCTTATCTCTGTCCTCTGTTCCAGCATCTGCATTTCCCGAGGACTTCTCCATTCTAACCACTGTGAAAGCCAAGAAAGGCAGCCAGGCCTTCCTGGTCTCCATCTACAATGAGCAGGGCATCCAGCAGATCGGCCTGGAGATGGGCCGCTCTCCGGTCTTCCTCTATGAGGACCACACAGGGAAACCAGGGCCGGAGGACTACCCCCTCTTCAGAGGCATCAACCTGTCAGATGGCAAGTAAGTGGCACCACTCAGCAACCCACTCCTTCTCCTGCTGGAGGGTCGGGGCAGGTCACCTAAAGACCCTGGCCGATCTGGGGACCTTATAGCAGAATGTGCTTTATAGCAGGATGGTGCTGACATGCCCGCAGGTCGGGGAGAGCACTGGGCTTGGAGTCCTGGGAGCTGGGTCTTGGTTTGGGCTCATCCTCTGTGGCTCTGGGGAGGCCTTCTGCTCCCTGGGCCTCCACGTCCCCTTTGTAAAATGCACTAAGCTGTATCAGATGCTAGCCTCTTAGTATCCGAAGGGACACGGGAGACTGTGAAGTTATACCCAACTTCTTCCAGAAAGGATATAAGGTATCCTTAAGGATACAGACACAGATGTGAGAGTGAATGATTTACAAAAAAGAAAAAGAAGTCAGGTCTTTCCAGAATTCTCTGTTGGATGCATCCCTAAACCCCGGTAGTTTGAAATTAATTGGCGGACACGTCAGAGGCCACGTGCTGTGATCCTTGAAGACCTCAAGACATGATTTCTGCATTTCTAATTGAGAGTTTTATATAGATCCATCAGTCCCACCATTTCCTGTCAGACTTGGTTTCTCCGGCAGCCTGCATTTGCTCTTGGGGGTTGAGATGGTACATAGGGAAGTACTATCAGGTCTCCCCGCCCTTGACCCACTGACCAGCCCACTCCAGGCTTCAGGGCTGTGCTCCGGGCTGCACAGCTGGTCTCATCCCAGAGATAAGAGACCTGATTTTTGAGTCCAGTGGGTCTCACGTGGCACGCGGTGTGGACCTGTGCCCACGCCTGTCTGCCCACGGAGGCTCGGCTCTGAACTGCTCAGTCCCGTGACACTGCAGGAAAGAGATGTCCTCCTGGGTCCCCAGGGATTTGCAGTTGAGGCACTCGTGTTGGTACTTCATGACACCAGCCCCCCTTCACCTGCCTGGCTGTCTGTTTCTCTGCAGGTGGCACAGAATCGCTCTCAGCATCCACAGGAAGAACGTCACCTTGATCCTGGACTGTAAAAAGAAGATGACCACATTCCTGGACCGCAGCAATCACCCCGTGATAGACGTTAACGGCATCATTGTGTTTGGCACCCGAATTCTGGATGAGGAGGTGTTTGAGGTAAGCCGGGGGCCGGGCTGTCCTGCGCATCTGGGACGCACGCCTGTCCTCTCCTCGGGGACCTGGGGCCAGCCAGGCCGATGCCACATTGCCTGGATCCTGGCGCTCTGCTGGGGGCGGCTGGGGAGGGAACGCCTACTGATGGTCCTGCTTCTGTGAACGGCAGGAGTGATGTCTGCCCGTGGAGACGGGCAGGCGTTCGAACGGGCCCGCAGGCTTTGCGCCCGTGGGGAGGATGAGGTTGGGGGTCTCACCTCTCTTGGGGGTCCTCCTGGGGCCACGTGCGTAACTGTGAGAGGTTCGGGGGCAGGGGAGCTGGCCTCGGTGCAGGCCCGCGGGGCCGGACTCTCCACTGTCTTGTTTGCTGATTCCGGGCCTTGGGCAGGTTGCTCTGACGTTTCTGAGCCTCAGCCTCTCCATCTGTAAAATGGGATCACGAATGCAGCTCCCTCATAGAACGTGGCAAGAATTACATGGGGCTGAATGCTATAAAGCACCACGGCCTCCTCATAGTAAGCGCTTGACGTGTGTCAGCCTTGATAGCAGCCCAGCGTCGGGGCAGGTGGAAAGGTGGACAGAGCCCAGCTGGTCAGATGTGGATGAGCAAGGACAGATCAGAACAGCCACCTCTCCGTGGAAGCGGGGGTTGGGGGGATGGCGGAACCAGTGTGTGGAGGTGGGTCCGTGGGTCCTGCCGAAGCTGGCAGCTGCTCAGCACAGCAGGAGTCCAGGACGGCCGCGGCCTGTGCACAGCAGGGTGGGCTGGGTGCCTGGATTCTGCAGGCGCTGCCAAATTTTGCGAGTTATGGCGACACACCCTCCGAGCATGACTCTGACCCCAGTTGCCCAGAGACCCGGGATGAACTGCAGACGGTTGGGCTGTCCTCAGCCAGGCCTGAGCGGCTTTGGGGTCCTCCCGGGGAGCTACTGTCAAAGGCTTGGGGGTCGCACCAACTGGGATTAAGTTTTTGCCGGTGTAGACCTCTTGCTGGCGGGAGGATCCGGGTAAAGCAGGTGGCTTTGGTGAGATTTAGGACTTATTTGTAAAACGTGGGTACTGGTCGTGTTGCCTCGAGAGGTGCCGGGGGCTCACCTGGGCTCATCTGAGAAGCGCTGTGCTTGGGTACCTGCTCAGCGCCCGGGAGCCTGGGGCGCTGCCGCCGCCCTTGCTCGAGGTCTGAATGCGGAGGTGGGTCCGTGTGCCGAGGCTGGGGTTTGAATTCATGTACCGTGTGGTAGCTTTTCTGCGCTGTTGCCAAATCTTCCTGATTTCTAGTGCCTTTTGTGTGCTGATGGTGTGTCTTTTATCGTAACGATTCAGGAAAAAGCTTTATCTGTCTTTTAAAAAAATAAGGATCCTAAACCAAATCCTGCTTCCTTGATTTTCTGAGCCAGTTTTCCCATGAGCACAAATCTGTTAAGACTCCGGTGCTGTAGGGAAGCACTAGGAAAGTCAGGGCTGGGTTCAAGTCCCAGCTGCCCTGTTTACGTGCTGTGAGATCCTGGGTGACTGCTTAGCCTCTCTGAAATGCTTGTGTGGGTGAGGTGTGTTTAAGGACCACCGAGGCATATGCGTGGCCCACAGCCAGCATTCCGTAGCTGTTACCCACGTTTATGATTAGAGAAGGAAAACAATTTATAATTATCAAAAAGAAATGCAAGAGAAGAACAAATATCGTATATTAACGCATATATGTGGAATCTAGAAAAACGGTACAGATGAACCGGTTTGCAAGGCAGAAATAGAGACACAGATGTAGAGAACACACGTATGGACACCAAGGGGGGAAAGTGGGGTGGAGGGTGGTGGTGGGATGAATTGGGAGATTGGGATTGACATGTATACGCTAATATGTATAAAATAGATAACTAATAAGAACCTGCTGCATAAAAATAAATAAATAAAATTCAAAAAAAAAAAAAAAGAAAAGAAATGGATCTCAGATCGGATAACTCTGGTTTCCTCCTCTGTTTAGCCTCCCAACAAGCTGAGTAGGTCTTGCTCTGTGGCTGAGAGCATGCAGGCGTTTGATTGAATCCGTAGCTCAGAAATATGTTCAGCGTTCTGGGGGGCCCTTCTTCCTGGTCGTGGCTTTCGATTTGAGGGAGAGTGTCTGCCAGGCAGCAGAGATTTTTGTTGACCACAAGCTATTCACGTTCTGAAGGAGGTGATTCCGTAGCCTTGGACTTTCCTGGCTGTTGGATGTGTCCACATCGGAAAATGTGACCTGTGTTTCCTAATGAAGACCAGCGAGCTAGAGGCGGTGATGCCCTCACGGGCCCCAGAGCCTCATTTTTTGCTTTTTTTCCTTCAGAGAGCAAGGATAAAGTTGGGTGGGTTGGCCTCATATCCCCAGCCCCCCTTTGTCTCGTGGTGAGTGAAACAGAATTTTTATAAATAAAAGTGATTTAACTCTTGACTTTCCAGTATATTCCAAATAACGACACTTGGCATTTTTAACCACTTCAGTTTCTGGAGAAGTCTCTTTAGAAGGAGGGGCCAGCGCCATTGAAAACAATTTCCCAGCAGCCACGTTCTTCCCTGGGAAGGATGACTTCCCCTCATTAAAAGCCAATTTGTCCCAAAGCTCTTGGAGGCTCTGGGGGTGCTGGAAGGATTCTGGGTACTTTGGTGGAGGGCCAAGTCGCCGCTGGCACACGCTGGGTTTTGTGATGTGTGCTGTTTCCAAACAGGGATTTACTGAACTCTAGAGAGTCTGTTGGGGCCACTGGGGTTTTTCCTGGGGTGCGCGTGGGCACACAGAGGCCCCCTTTATCCACAGAGAGAGCCGGGGATGGAGACCGTCAAGGCCAAGACAAACACTTCCTGTAGTGCAGTGCCCGGTTTTAGCCAGACTGTACCGTGCCCGGGGCCTCCCTGGTGCCACCGCTGGCCTGGGTGTGTGGCTGGGGCAGGTGGCAGCAGCCCCCGCTCCCTCGGCCTCCCCAGCCCCTGTTTGAGCCTGGCTCTGATGGGGTCACCCCGCTATATGGGGACATTGGACATCCCGTCCTTCCAAAGCCACCCAGGGAGGAAGTGAGGTGCATAGCAAGGTCCCCCAGGCCTTCATGCTCGTCCCTTCTGGCTGATGGCCTGGAGCCCACACTGAACCTGTCCGAGCCCAATGTCCTCATCTGTAAAATGGGTGCGACGGGGCCAATGCTAGGGGTCGTGGGGTGGCCCGATGGAATCTCTGTAAAATGCCTGCACCTGTGAGGACCATAGCGAACCACACCGACCAGAGCCCTGGCAGTCAGAGCGGGTGGCCCACCGTCAACATCCACCTGCATTGACCTGTCAACCATGGTAGCGGCTGTGACCAACGTCCGCTCCCTCTGTGGTGGCACAGGGTCACGAGCTGTCCCTTATCTCACCGTGCCAGTTAGGTGCTGGACCTCCGCCTTAGAGATGAGGGCCCTGAGCCATGCAGGGGGTGGGGCCGCCTGGGCTCACGGGGCCCCCCGCTCCTGTGCCCAGAAACCCAAAGGGAAGGGACTGGCTGTGGTCGTGCTGCCCTGGGCAGGGTGCGTGCTCCCGGCCAGAGCCCCCAGGCGGGGACTGTCCCTCAGGGTGCCGTGGTGCGCTCTGGAAGGGGCTCGGGCTGGCTCCCTGGTCACTGCTTTGCCGCCCACCTCGCTGACCTGGCCAAGCCCCCGTCCTTGCCCACCTGTTTCCAGGTGGAGCGTGTGCCCTACAGGGCTGCCTGAGGACCTGCCTGCGGGGGGCGTCCGCAGTGATATTCCTGGGGAGCTGCGTGTCCTGTGTCCTGTCCCTTCTCCTGGGGTGTACCCGTGCCCTGGGACCAGTGAGCAGCTGGGGGTCCCGGGGCTTCGTCCCACCCCACAAGGGCCCGCCGTCGTGGGAAGTGGAGGGTATTCTTCGGACCCTTATGAAGCGGGGACCTGCGGGCCTCCCTGTGCAGGAGAAAGTCTTGTTTTCACCCCGGGCTTAGGACAAGCTTTGTGTTTTCGGAAACAGACAAGACTGCCAGGAGAGCGAGTGTGTCTGGCAGGAGGGGGAAGTGGCTATATTTTGTCAGTGGCAAACCTGAGTGGGAAGCCAGGCAGGGCCATCAACAGGGCCCTGTGACAACACGCCGCCTGTGTGCTCTGCCCTCCCCGCACCAGAGAGGTTGAGTAACCTACAGAAGGTCACCCAGCAAAACTGCAGCGCAGCGGGGTTGGTCTGTTGTTGCTGAGAGGCGATGACCTGTCCTGATGTCGTGGCGGGTGTGACAGTCACGGCTACCTCTGCATCTCTCTATCCACCTGACCAAGGAAACTGGGACCGTCCCCAGCCAGGGTGCATCCCTGGTGGTCCCGATGGTGCTGGTGGGTGCCTGGCCTTGCTCCAGGCTGCTTGGTTCCCATCGTCTTGCACAGGCCCCGGGGACACTGGAGTCCCCTGGCCTGTGGGGTCTGAAGCCCTGGAACCTTCCAGGAAGAGCCAGCACGAGCTGCTAGCAGGGGCAGTGGCTGCCAGAGCTAGCCTTCCCCGCGTGACTGGTGACCTGCACAACACGCTTCCCTGGGCCAGGCTCTCAAACATGGGACTGAACTGGTGGGCCCCGCACCCGCCCTGGGCTCACCTGCGGTCCTGGAGCCGGCGGGTGTTCCAGATGGAGGGGTCTGGAGGGTGGGACTGGGGGGCAAGCCAGAGCCTGGTGCTTGGCTGGGGGAGGGCGTGTGCTCTGGGTTCTGCAGGGGAAGGACCCTCCTCTTGGGTCCTCGAATGGAGGGGGATGTGGAGGAGACCACCTGCCCTGGGGGACGGGGAGCCGGTGAGTTCTGAGCCAGGAGCCAAGTCTGCTTTTAAGCTGTTGCATGTTTCAAGGGGCAGCAAGACCGAACAGACTACAAACTGGAGCTTTTCTCCGCGGAATCCCCGCGTGCTGGCAGGGAAAGAACGGCATTGCGTTCAAGTAACGGTCCTGCCATCTGTCTGCTCTCCTCGGCCATTTGGAAAGACCCAGTGGTTTACTTAATCCCTGATTCCCTTTTTCCAGGGGCCTGTCTTTTCCACTGACATGGTCTTTCTTGGAATTTAGCTTTCCCGGGGCGGGAAGGGGGCCACGGCCGGGGAGGCGCTTTCCCAGCGATCCACGGAGCCGGCCCGGGATGGCTCTCAGGAGCGCCGACTCACCCTCCTCGACGTGCGGGGTGCCTGGCATCAGGGTCTCGAAGGAGAGGCAGCAGTGAGCTGGTGTCAGAGGCCAAGGCTGTGACCTGTGACCCTTGACTCTGGGAACATCCCATCATTGATCACTTGCCCGGAGCCCCCTGGGGTGCAGGACACTGGTTGATCTAGAGGCTACAGGGCAGACAGACATGCACCTGGGCGACGAGGGGTGTGGTGATGGGTGAGCTGCAGGGCCGGGTAGCATGAGGCCTCCTGTGTCCTGTCGCACCCAGGGACGGTGCTGGAGAAAGCACGCGTCCTGCCGATGGCGTTGAACCTGGTGCTGCTGGGTCTGAGCGTGACCCTCATTTGCACTTTACTCCCTTTCTGTCTGCCTTCCCACGGCTTTGTCAATTTGACGCCAACGGCTCTCTAGAGAGAGGCTGCAGACAACTTCTGGAGTGCGCTTGTCCCTTCCTTGGAAGGTGGTGCATTTGCGGGGCCAGTGGGGCCACTCTGGGTTCACTTTCGTGTCCATTCAGACACAGGTGGGTACGATGGGGATACGGCCAGAGGGCATCTGCGGGCAGTGAGCAGCTCTGCGGGCTTGTCTGGGGGTGTCTCTGCGCCTCCATCCCCACTAGTTGACAGTGTTCACTGGCCAGGTGCCCCTCCCTGGGTCCACGGGTGTTTCTCCAGTTGGCGTTGCCGGGTAGACCGGTGCTGGGAATAGGAGGACCTGGGCTCTCCGGGTGGGAAGCGCGGCTGTATCTGGAAATCGGGCCAGCGCGTTCAAGGTTGATGCCGAGGTCGGCCCGCCGCGCACACAGCCCCCCACGTTCTCAGAGATCAAGACTCAGAGCGAACCATCAAAGACCCCTGACGAATGCTCTGCCCTGGCACGCAGAGCCGCCGTGGAGGGCCCAGCGTCTGCGCGGCAACTATCACAGTCGAGGCCGTGTACTCGCACTTCAGTCGGTGGTGCGGAAGCTCCCAGGGCTAAGTCTTGGGTCCAAGTCCCCGAGGGGGCAGCTCAGCCCCAGCCTTTCCTGCCGCAAACCGCACGTCCTGGGCAGGGCCTGGCAGAGGACCATGCCCACCCTGGTCCCTGCCCTCTCCTTCGCGTCCATCCGTGCATCGCCCGGGAGCCGTGCCCTGCTGCGTCAGGCCACGTGAGGCGGCAGCCCTGCGCCCAGCGAGGCGGACCCTAGGGAAGCAGAGGGGCGTGAGTGAGTCAAGGTCAGAGGCCCCTCTGCTTCAGCTCTGCCCACTTCACAGGGACCTTCCCTGATTCCTGGCAAGAACAGGGATGTTGCAGTCTCCGTGTGTTTCCTGGGACCCCAGAAACAAATGTCTCCAATTTGGTCTCTTAAAGAGACAGGAGTTTATTATTTCCTGGTTCTGGAAGCTGGAAATCTGCAGTCTGAAATGGGTGGGGCAGAGTTCCCACCAGGGGCTCCAGGGGAGGGTCCTTCCTGCTTCTTCCAGCTTGGAGGGCAGTGGGCGTGGCCAGGCCCAGCAGCAGGTGGCATAATCTGGAAGGGTGCTGCCTCGGGTGGCCTGACAGGGCAGGGAAGTGCTCCTGGGGAAGCACAAGCCCAGGTGTCCCTGGCTGTGGCGCGTCACTCCTGTCCCTGCTCTGTGCTCACCGGGCCTCTCCTCTCCTCCCTGCGTCTCTGTTCTGTCTGCCTCTTATAAGGACACAAGTCATTCGATTCGGGGTCTATCTTAATCCAGGCTGATTCTCTCTTTTTTTTTTTTTTGAAACATCTTTATTGGAGTATAATTGCTTTACAATGGTGTGTTAGTTTCTGCTTTATAACAAAGTGAATCAGTTATACATATACATATGTTCCCATATCTCTTCCCTCTTGCATCTCCCTCCCTCCCACCCTTCCTATCCCACCCCTCTAGGTGGTCACAAAGCACCGAGCTGATCTCCCTGTGCTATGCGGCTGCTTCCCACTAGCTATCTATTTAACATTTGGTAGTGTATATATGTCCATGCCACTCTCTCACTTTGTCACAGCTTACCCTTCCCCCTCCCCATATCCTCAAGTCCATTCTCTAGTAGGTCTGTGTCTTTATTCCCATCTTACCACTAGGTTCTTCATGACCTTTATTTTCCCTTAGATTCCATATATATGTGTTAGCATACTGTATTTGTTTTTCTCTTTCTGACTTACTTTGCTCTGTATGACAGACTCTAACTCCATCCACCTCACTACAAATACCTCCATTTCATTTCTTTTTATGGCTGAGTAATATTCCATTGTATGTATGTGCCACATCTTCTTTATCCATTCATCCGATGATGGACACTTAGGTTGCTTCCATGTCCTGGCTATTGTAAATAAAGCTGCAATGAACATTTTGGTACATGACTCTTTTTGAATTATGGTTTTCTCAGGGTATATGCCCAGTAGTGGGTTTGCTGGGTCGTATGGTAGTTCTATTTTTAGTTTTTTACGGAACCTCCATACTGTTCTGCATAGTGGCTGTATCAATTTACATTCCCACTGATTTCTCTTCTTGAGACCCGTCACTTAACTACACCTGTGAAGACGCTGTTTCCCAGTAAGGCCACATTCCCAGGTTCCGGGGATGAGGACTTGGTCCTGGGGTGGGGGGTCCCTATCCAGCCCACTGCCCAGGCCAGCGTGGGGAGGGGCTGCTCCCCATTAATGCCTGCAGGGCACATGCGGGTAATTAAAAGCGCATCTCTGGGCACGCATATTTGCTTGTTTTCAAATCAAGGTTTGTCTCAGGCTGCTGAGTTGTGTCTGCCCAAGGAGGCTGGCGGGTAAGCTCTTGCCGGCTGGAGGGGCTAGGGGGCCAGCGCTGTGCGCGGCTCCCGGCTTGAATGGGCGGCTGACTGACCAGTGAAGGCAGTGGGCAGGGAGTTTGAAGTGCGTTTTTGTCTCCAGTTCGGGTGCAGGAGAGGCTGGGCTGTGGGCAAGCTGGGGCCAGGACTCCGCCTGGGGCAGGTGGTCGGCAGCCTGTGGGCTGGGGAGGGTGTGACCACTTAGCAGAGGCTGGTGGCAGCAGAATGACAGTGAAGGAATCGCATGGTCTCACGTTAAATGTCTCCGCCAAGGGGCTTTCGCCTGGATTCGCTCCTCGGGTGGGCAGTGATTTTCAGGGGGTGGGGTGCTCTCCTGGGTCGTGCCGGGTGTTCATGATCTGTGTTGAGCCCAACAGTGGGTGGGGGACCTCTCTACCTGGGCCCGGCAAGGAGGGGTCCAGAGAGACCCCAGAGCATCAGGCAGGCCCTGCTTTGCCCATGTGCTTCAGGACCTGGCTCCTCCTGCTGCCTGGCCCGAGAGGGCTGCGGGTTTGTTCCATGGAAACTGTGAGCTACAGGCCCATGTCCCAACCCGACAGGCTGGCGCAGTGCTGGAGGCCGGCCTTGTGGCGTCACGCAGCTTACAATGGACTCTCTGATCTGTGGGTCCCCAGGGAGGGTGGTGCCCGGTGACCCGCAGGCCGCAGCGGCTCGAGAGGAGGGCGCTGGGGACGGACTGGGTCGTGTCGGAGGAGGGTCAGGGGTCTATGGCTTTCCCGGAGGGTCGGGCCGTTGCTGCCGAAGCTCGTGGATGCTGAGTCCCGCGGTCCCGCCGGCAGTGGCAGTGGGTGGGATGGGGAGGTGAGGGTAGTGGCCGAGGGGAGCCCACCCACTTGAGCCAGGGAGCTGCCGGCGTAGACGGCTGGAGGGTGAGGGGGTCCTGCCGGTGCATGGCCTCCTTCTTAACCACAGCCAGCCGCTGAAGGCGGCCCTGGCCTCACTTACCGTCCGCAGGGCCTTGGGCAATCCCGGGACTCAGCTTGCTCGCCCTGAAGGTGGGACTGCTGGGCTTGCGGTGACGATGGACGGCCACAGTGCCTGACAAAGCCCTCGGCCCGCCAGCCAGCACTGGGCGTCCCGCTTCTGTCAGTGATGCTGGTGGAGGGCCCCTGGAGGAGGGGGGGGACACAGGTGTCACATGAATTCTCGGGGAGGGAGTTTCTTCTTATGATGGTTCTCATGATAATAATGGATTCTCGCAGCTGTTGTTACCACCCCGTGCTATAGGCGGGCGGATTCCGAGACGGGAGGGGGGCCTGAAGGTCTGCAGGCTCAGCTGGCAGGGAGAGCAGCGGGGATTCGATCCTCACCTGCAAACCCTGGGCGTGGGCTATAGCTGGGCGGCTCTGGGGGTGCAGTGAGACCCCCCTGAGGGGCAGAGGGGAAGGCGGGGAGGGGCTGGCCCCCAGCGCCGTGCCTCCAGGCTGGGAACCCCGTGACCCCTTCCACCGCCTCCGGGAAAAGAGCCTCCGAGATGGGGGTCAGCACATGAGGTTGCTGGGTGCCCCCTTCTCGAGGGTGCTCTGAGGTTGGAGGGGCCGGTGGCAGGGGGACCCGATAACAGTTGTCCGGAGCATTCGTCAGAGGTCTTTGATGGTCTTGATCTCTGAGGACACGGAAAATCCATCTCAGCTCATTTCTGACTGTGCCACCATGGATTTTCCTGGAAGCTCTCAGCACCGGGAAGGTCAGGTGTGTGTGCGGGCTGCGCTGTTTGGTCTCCTTCTCCTGATGAGTCTTCACAGAGCCCAGGGGATGTGCATAGTGTTGGCTCCATAGCACATGTGGGGAACCTGGAGCCCAGAGAGGTAAAGCCACCTGCTCAAGGTCACACAGCAGGGAAGTGCAGGGCTGGATTTCGGGCCCAGGTCTGGAGCATTCCCTGGATCAGATGGGGGCTGCTGGGTCCCCAGTGTCAGACTTCTGTCCCTGTCCCTTTGGGGGTCTCACTCTCCAGCCTGATGGAGCCCCTGTTTGCTCACTCCCCTCTCGGAGGTGACCCTCCAGCCGGCCCCTGGTTCTCAGTCCTTCCTGAGCTCCAAGGACTATGAGTGTCTCCACTCAAAGTGAGCCCCCTCCTTCTGGCCCGTCCCCCCAGGCCTGGCCCTGCTCACTTTCAACCCGGAATCGCAGTTTTCTCTAGTCTGAGCTGCATTTTCCAGGCCCCTCCAGGTGATGTCTATCCAGCTGCGGCCGGTCCAGAGTCTGTCCACAAGCAGGTCTTTCCAAAAGGTCCAGGGAGTGACCAGGCGGCAGCTGGGACTTGAGGGCACTGCAGTGACTCTTGACCCTCGTGGAGGCCTGGAATTCTACAAATCGATTAATATAAATAATTCTGCAGGTTAGTTTCCCTGAGCACACACCACCTTCTCCAGAGCCCAGCCCCACTGCCTGAAGTTAATGCTCCCAGGAGGCTGTGTTTGAGGCCACTTCTCAGGGATTGGGTCATGTAGATTGTCCCCATGAGTCAGCCACACTGTGTCACCCCATCCTTCCCACGTCCAGCAGTGTGTGTTTGCAGTCGAGGTTGCCGGGTCTGGGGCAGAGCCTGGGACCTTGGCCAGGTGTCATGCCGCATGACCTCAGTGCTTGAAGTGAGGCTGGATTATGGCACAGAGTCTGCTCAGAACGGGGGTGCTGGCCTGGAGCGTGTGGGGCAGCCTGAGTGTCTAAAATCAACCCCTTCCCACCACTCCCCTGCCTGGCCTCCCCGCGGGGAAGTGTGTGTTCTGCATGCAGTGAATCCTTCTCATGACTGTGGACCTGCAGAAAGACCTGCGTGGGGTCTGTCACAAACGATGCCAAGTTACTCTCATTGGTTGACAGAATAAGATGCCGCAGAAAGGTCTTTCAGGTTGGGACCGTGTTCTAGAACCAAGGAAGTGAAATTCAGTGAGGGTGAATGTGTATTTCTGCACTTGGGTTCAAAACAAGCAGCTGGCAGGTGCGGGATGGGGAGATGCGGGTGTAGGACACTCCCCTGGAGGAGATGCAGGGGTCTGCACGTGGCAAGCCCGTTAGCGACCATGGGTGTGATGCGGCGTCACAGTGATGCGTTCGGAACAGAGGGTGGGATGATCGAGGGGCTGGACGTGCGCGGCGGAGGCTGAACTAAGACCTGAGGTCTGCGCCTAGAGTGGGGCGGCAGGATGGAGACGGAGCCGGTGCCTGAGGTGGAGCGTCTCGTCCAGGGGTATGGGGCGAGGCAGTGGCAAAGTGAGGACCACGGAACAGGGCGTTCACACATATGAACCTTCAGCATCCACCTCCTCCACCAGGGCCCAGCTCCGAGGCCACTGCCTTCAGGATGCCTTCCTTGACCTCGCCAGGCAGAGGAGGTCACCTGGGCACCTCCTGAGGAATCAATGAGAGCTTGAGATTTGCGGTCAAGGGCACTGATTTATTTGTCTTTGTGTCAATAAGCTTATCATAGAGGTGCTAAAAATGCTGGTTGAAAGGGTGAAAGAATGAATAATCAGAGCTGACTGCCTTCAGAGGGAGAGGGTAGTGAGCCTTTGTCAGGAATCCAGGGCTGATGGTGATGGTGGTGATGGCGGTCATGGTGGTTGTGGTGGAGGTGGTGGTGTTGGTGGTGATGGTGATGTTGTTGGTGATGATGATGGCAATGGTAGTGGTGGTGAAGGTAGTGATGTTAATGATGGGGATGGGAGTGGGAATGGTAATGGTGGTTATGGTGGTGGTGATGGTGGTGATGACAATGTTGGTGATGTTAGTGTTGGTGATGGTGGTGGTGGTCATGGTGGTCAATGGTGGTCCTCGTGGTGATGGTGATAATAGTAATGATGGTGATGATGGTGGTGATGGTGGTGGTCATGATGATGGCAATGATAGTGGTGGTGATGGTAGTGATGTTAATGATGGGGATGGGAGTGATGGTGGTAATAGTGGTGATGGTGGTGATGATGATGGTGATGATGGTGATGGATGGTGGTGGTAATGATGGTGGTGATGATGGTAATAGTGATGGTGGTGGTGATGGTGGTGATGATGGTGGTCATGGTGATGGTTTGGTCATGATGATGGCAATGATAGTGGTGGTGATGGTAGTGATGTAATAGTGGGGATGGGAGTGATGGTGGTAATAGTGGTGATGGTGGTGGTGATGATGGTGATGATGGTGATGGTGGTGGTCATGATGGTGGTGATAATAGTAATGATGGTGGTGATGGTGGTGGTCATGATGATGGCAATGATAGTGGTGGTGATGGTAGTGATGTTAATGATGGGGATGGGAGTGATGGTGGTAATAGTGGTGATGGTGGTGGTGATGGTGGTCGTGGTGGTGATGGTTGTGATGGTGATGATGGTGGTGATGGTGATGATGGTGATGGTGGTGGTGATGATGATGGTGATGGTGGTGGTGATGATGGTGATGGTGGTGATGATGGTGATGGTTGTGATGGTGGTGATAATGGTGATGGTGGTGATGATGGTGATGGTTGTGATGGTGGTGATGGTGGTGATGATGGTGATGGTGGTGATAGTGGTGATGGTTGTGATGGTGGTGATGATGGTGATGGTGGTGATGGTGGTGATGATGGTGGTGGTGATGGTGATGATGATGGTGATGATGGTGGTGATGGTGATGATGGTGAGGGTGATGATATTTGTGATGAGGGTGATGGTGGTGATGGTGATGATGGTGGTGGTGATGGTGATGATGGTGTTGGTGATGGTAATGATGGTGATGGTGGTGGTGGTGATGGTGATGGTGATGATGGTGGTGGTGGTGATAGGATGGTAATGATGATGAAGATGGTGGTGATGGTGATGATGATGGTGGTGGTGATGATGGTGGTGATGGTGCTGGTGGTGATGGTGGTGGTGATGCTGGTGATGGTGGCGATTATGATGATGTTGATGGTGATGGTGGTGATGATGGTGATGGTAGTGGTGATGATGGTGATCATGGTGATGGTGATGTTGACGGTGATGGTGGTGATGATGGTGATGGTGATGATATTGATGGTGATGGTGGTGATGATGGTGATGGTGGTGGTGATGGTAGAAATGGTGGTGGTGATGGCAGGGATGGCAGTTGCCACTTTGTCTAGGCCTCACCAGGTGCCAGGCCCACCAAGCATCCTACGTGTACCATCACGCTTAGTCCTCAGTGAGGTAGATCTTGTTATCTCCTTTGCAAATACACACTCGGAGGCCTGGGGAGATTCAGTGATGTGCTTAAGGCCCCACAGCCGGCAAGGGGCGGAATCCTGCACCCAGGCCACCTGTGGTCACTGCCTCACCCCTTCCTGTGGTGGTGCCCAGGGTCGTGCTCCTTCCTCTGTGGAGCTTATCACGACACATGTGTCCCCGTGCTGTGTGGTCAGTCCAGTGCCCACAGGCTTGCTGCTCTGAAAGTCTGGGGTGGGGGAAGGACGGGACAGCTTCACTCACGTGCTGCCCAGGCTGGGCTGCTCACCTAAATGTCTGGAGTGAAATATCTAGGGCCACGTAGCCAATGGGGAAAGGATGTGAGACCCATGCCCTTTATAGAGTCCAGTGGGCCCGTGAGCCAGCCTGGTCCCTGCCGCTGGCTCTGCTGCCCTGTCCCTTGGTCTGGGGACGAGGTGTCCACTCTCTGAGTTCACTAAGGTGACCCTTTAGTCACTGTGGCTAGTTTCAGGTCTGATGAGGCTGGGACTTGACCATCCCCCCACCATCCCTGCCCCTGGCCCTTTCGTGGAGACTCAGGTGTGGCGCACACCGCCTGCACCAGTGCAGGTGTGAGGAGACACCAGGGGCGGGTGGCGCAGGTGAGAATTGGGTTGGGACCAGTGGTGGCCACATAGTGGGGGGAAGGCCACAGACATGGACCATGGAGGCGGGACCTGGGGGGCAGCAGGAAGTGGCTTCCAACTGCACGGAAATCTTTCTTTAGCACTCACTCACTCACCTGAATGGTGTTGAACTCTTTCTCACACTGTGGGTGCTGCGAAAATCATAGAAAAAGTGACTTAGACCCCCCTGGCTTGGGCCCTTCCCTTTCCATTGTGTGACTTTCGATGAAAAATGTCACAACAAGATGTAAAGTGTGACCTGTTTGGGCCGTGAGAGCTTGAACAGGAAGGGGGACTCGGGAGGTCTTTCATGTGTGAAGTCTCCTGGGACATCAAGAAGGTGGCTCATAGAAGCCCCCTGCCCTGTGTCCCCCAGGCTGGTCCCAGTGTCAGACCCACCAGGCTCCCCTGGGGAGGAAAGCTTTGCAGGGTGGGCAGTGACCACGTGTGCCTGCGTGTCCCCGGCGCCCTGTGCACACGTGTGCCTGCGTGTCCCCGGCGCCCTGTGCGCACGTGTGCCTGCGTGTCCCCGGTGCCCTGTGCGCACGTGTGCCTGCGTGTCCCTGGCGCCCTGTGCGCACGTGTGCCTGCTCTGTGTCACTTGCTGGGAAGTGGACCCAGACTGGGCCGTCCTCACCAGGGCCAGATTTGTGACCGGACCCCTGGCAGCCGAAGGTCGATGCTTCCTTCTTGTTTTTGCTCTGTAGACTGCACGCTCCTCCCCCAGCCTGGGACAAGAAGTATCCGTCCGTCCGTCCTCTCAAAAGACCGTGTGTCTCCATTTACGAGTGTGACGTGCTCTGGCTAAAATCAGCTGCAAAATCCACAGGAAAAGCCAAGTGCGCAGTGGGAGCCCCTCGGGGCCGGTTCGGGTTGGACAGGGAGGGGCCCGTGGTGCGGGGCAGTCCCTGCAGGGCTGGCTTCCCCAGGGGACCCACGGCTTTTTGTTGGAAGGAGGCATGCAGGATTAAATAGCACTGGAGAGAGGAAATGAAAAGCCGGGCGTGTGATTGGAGGGAACAGCGGCACAGACACTCCAGGCTGGGAAGCACAGGGCGAGGGCCTCCCTCATCTGGGCAAAGATGTTTTCCGAGTCCACAGCCCTCAGGGTTGCAAAGCTCTCCAGCGAAAACTTTGCAATTTCCTCAGCTCATAGCAGGAGCGCAGCTTGGATAAAATCTCATTATGGGAAAAGGCAGAACTGATTCCCTCAGCAAAGTGCCCGGCTCAGCCAAGGCCACCTGTGTCCTGTGTGTCTCGATGGCGGGGGCCTCGCGGGCCGCCCGGCCTGTCCTCGGCAGGAAGATGGACAGCCACTGGCCACCCCGGGCGTCGGGGCTGTGTGGGGAGTGGAATGGCCGTGGTGACCGCCGGGCTGGTGCAGAAGCTTTACTGACCTGGTGGGGCAGAAATAAGGCGCGCAAAACGAGAAAGCCCTGGGCATCATCGGAGCGAGGGATGCAGTGAAAGCAGCGCGCCTGCTTCTCTGGGCAGGTGACGTGGGCCACCGCAGGGCAGGCTGCGTGGGGCGCCGAGTCTGGGGCCGGCTCAGAGCTAACCTGAGCGGTTACAGGGCGTGGCCTGCATTGGAGATGTGGAGTCTGGTGTCAGGAGCATCCACGAGGCGGGTGGGGTGGGGACCTGCCCCACAGAGGGCTGCCTGGACGAGGTGATGGTGTTGTTTATGGGAGCTGGAAGCGCAGGTTGACGTGTGTGCGGGACATAACACTCGGCTCCAGGGAGCCCCCACTCCGTGCCCTTGCGAGAGTGACCACCCCCTGAGCCTCAGTGGGTGCATCTGTGACATGGGGATGAGAGGGAGGAAACGAGGTCCAGCTCCCTCGTGGAGGGGCCGGGGGGCGGTGGGCTGGAAAGGGGAAAGGCAGAGGCTTGCGGTGGGCAGTGGGTGCCCGGAAAGCCATCCCGTCGGGTGGCAGGTGGGGCGGGGTGGGCGCATGCAGCCCCGGGCCCTGGGCTGCTGCTAAAGGAGGAGACGGAGCCCCAGCCGCCGGGTGTCCCCCCAGCGCTCTCCGTAGGTCCGCTGCCCGCTCTGGGCTGGGCCGTATGTGACTTGTGGGTCCTGTCGTCTGTGGGAGCCAGGAGGCCCACCGTCAGGGGCTGGAGCGGGGCACGTGCCCCTGCGGGTCGCAGCGAGAAATGCTGCTGTCGGGGGCTTGTAGGTGTGGGAGGAGCAGGGCGGGTGGTAATCGGTCAGCAGCTTCCCATGCAGGGTCCACACCCACTGCTCCAGGCTCTGCGGGGCTCAGAGGGCAAGGCTCCGGGCAGGGAGGGGCGAAGCGGGGGAGAAGTGAGCCTGGGCAGGCGACCGTGCAGGGGGGTCGCGGCCTCACCCGTATCACGGTGGGGATTTCGGGGAGCAGAGATAGCACGGTGGGGACCCTCGGTGAGCGCTCGCTGCATCATGGATGAGGGGGCCAAGGCCCTGGTCAAGTGTAAGACAGCACGGATGCTGCGGGGTGAGGAAATACACGGCGGGACCTTCCTGGTTCTGGAAAGTTCTTCCACCCCACGGCCTCCGTTTCCCCATCTGTAAAGTGGCGGTTGCAGTGGGGCTCAGGAGAGATGCATGGGGGACGCCCAGCAGTGGCCAGGCACACTTTGGACCCCCGCCATGGCGTCACAGTTCCCCGGACTCGGAGCCCTTGGGGCTGATCTGCTGTTGAGGCTGGCGGGACCCACCCCCACTGACGTCAGATTCCATCTGTAAAATGAGACAGTTTTACTACATCGGGGATTTTGACTTTCTAAGGAAACCTGTAAACCCTTTCTTAACTAACATTCCTCTGGGGCAGCCTGATGTGTAAAACCTGCTAGGACCCCAGGCCCCTCCATGGAACCCCTTTTGAGAAGCCCTGGCCAGGCCAAGCTCCAGGTCCCCACGTCCCGAGGGACCTGCGAGGGGCAGGGAGGCAGGAGGCAGGACGTCCCAGGAGGTCGGCGAGGGCCGGCACGGCGAGCGGGGGCCAGCCGGCTGATGCTCGCTGGGCTCCGGCATCTCCCCCCGGCAGCCGCTGGGAAGGCTCTGCCAGGGCAGGGGCTCCGTGATGGGCCTCTGGGTCTGGAGTTTGGAGCTTGGTTTCCCCTCCCACGAGGTATCGTGAAAATGCTCTCAAAACACAGTCATCAAGCTGTGATCATTCGTCGCATGTCTGAAGGGCAACGAGCACCCGCTTAGGGCAGCCGGGGGGCGGGCAGCCAGGGGGCACGACGTCTCCAAGTTGCTGGGTGGTGCTGCCGGAAGCCCTGTGTTGAGAAGGATTCTGAGTTGCCTCTGGTCTCAACAAGACAGAGCACAGCAGGAGACGAGGTCTCTGGGAGGGGCATGCGAGGTGTTCAGTGTCCCCAACCTAAAGCGCAAGCTCGAATAATGGCACTTCTGGCTTCCAGCCTCTCTCAATGGCAGGGCCTATTTTGATTTTCCAAACTTCTGGCAGAGCCCTCCTCCTGGACCACCCGAGGGTGGAGGAGGGCAGGGGAGCCCCAGGTTTCCTTTGGCTAAATGGGGAGCCCAGGGGCTGCGTCCTGTCTGGGGTCGCCGGCCACCAGGACAGTCGCCCACATGCCCCCTTGCTGCAGAGAGAAATTGGTTGGCTCTGATCGGATGCTCCAGAAGGGGCAGAGGAGTTCCTGAGGCCTCACTGGGGACGGAAGGAGGGGTACTCTCGGGGTGCGGGGTGGTGGCAGCCTTTGACACAAGTGTAAGATCAGAGCTTGTCTGAAGACTGAAGGGGCCACTCTCGGGCCTGGTTGCCCCTCGCAATGACCAGAGCCTTAAGGATCCCAAATCCCAGGCCCTGCCCCCGAGCCCTTGAGGGCAGAGAGTCTGAGGGGCCCGGGTTCCTCGGGAGCCCCCGCTGGGTGTGGGGCAGGGGGGAGACAGGACTTCCCTCTGCCCTGGATGCCTCAGGGTATTTATGGGGTGTTAAGGTCATGGCTTTCAGGGCGTGCTTGAGTGTGGTGCCCCCAGGACACCTCATCCAGGGCCGCCCAGTGTCCCCGTGGCACCCCAAGGGCTGCCTGTGCCCCCAGCACCCCATCGGTGCTTTGCCTGCCTCTAGTCAGAACCGTTGACCAGCCACCCCAGGTGAGAGCGGTCAGAACCCCCGAGGGGGGCCGAGGTCCTCCCTAGCTTTGTGCAGACCTGGTGTTTCCCGTGAGGCCAGGGAGGGGTTTCCTTGGCTTGTGCAAGGTGGGTTTGGCAGCTGTTCCCTGAGTCCCAGCTCCTCCTCCCGGTCCTCAGTGGGGTCTGCTGCGGGGGGCTGGAGGCAGCATCCTGAAGCCCCCTCCCCACGCTGCCCTGCCCTCGGGAGGTGGCACCGCTGGGTGGTTTGGGGGCAGGGGAGCCACCTGCTTCGTCTGGGAGCCTAGAGGCAGAGCCAGTGCCACATCTGTCACCCCAGGGTCCTGCCCCAAAGCTCCTGTCCCTGATGGGGTGCCCGGGGATGTGAGCCCCCTCCCTGTTGCAGGAAGAGGTAGGGGGTGGGCTGGAGGGAGCTCTGGATGAGGATCCGGGTGCAGAGCTTCTGGGGGGCTTCGCACCCATGCCTCAGTTTCCCCTTCTCCGTAGTGGGTGGGGGACAGTAGACCCCTGCCTTCTGAGGGACACGCCCACAGAACAAACAGGCATGTTTTTTGGTGTGAAAACCCACTTGAGGTTTGGCGGGAAAGATGGTTTTCAACATGTACGGGCGTTTGCAGGGGAGGGTGGGTGCCGGAAATGAAGGGGGCTTTCTGCCGGCAGGGCCCTCGACTGATCACGTGGTCACTGCTGCAATCTGGGGCGTGGGTGGGCAGGCGGGGAACCAGGCCTGGCCGGGGGCCGGGTCAGCAGGCACATTCCAGAGCCTGGGCTGAGTGGTGGGAGGCACCTCCGCTCCGGCTGGGCCTGTTCGTGGGAGCGGATGCCCGCGCCCTTGGCCTTGCTCATCGCCCTGTGCGGGGCCTGCGAGGCGTGGCGCTGGGCCGGACACCTTGTGATACAGGGACACAGAGATGCACCGGCCGCGCCCGCCCCCCGGGGACCTGGGCTTTCCAGGGAGGCAGGCCCTTCGCCAGACCACTGTGACGAGTGTGCTGACTGCTTCTTCGAGGGGGCGCCCCCCGCCCCTGCCCGGGGTCACAGCTGCCCCCCCAAATGCCCCGAGCCTATTCTTTTTTCCAGTAACTGCATTTGGAGAACATATATTCAGATATTGAGCTGCCAGTCACAGGGAGAAATACTTTATTTGAATTGGATGAAATTTGAACTAGAAGTCATGTTGTTTAATTAAAATGTGTGGTTTTGATTCACTGTGCCTGTCGTATGGTTCCTGTCTGCTGGAGAGTTTAAAACGTGGGCCAGGGGCCTCTGACGTCCAAAGGGATGGAGAGGGGGTGGCTGAGAGAGGGGGGGGGCGCGGGGGGGGGAGTGTTGAGGTGTGGGCGGGTGGCGCCCCCCTCCTGCTCCGCCCCCATGACAGCCCCACGTGCTGTTACGGGCCCAGGGCTGTGGCAGTGGCAGGCTGCCCACCCTGCACGCCCACTCCTCCCAGTGGCAGGAAGGCAGAGGGGCTGCAGACCGAGCCCCTGGGGGACTGCGGCCAGGCTGCGGTCGGAGACGCTGACGGTGAGGGTCCATCTGTGTGCCGGAGACAGAGCTGGACGTCGGGGTGGGAGGGCCACGCTCCACTCCTCCGAGCCCCCTGCGTGGAGACGGGCTGCCGGGGGTAGTTCCGAGTCCTCGCTCGTCACGGGGCGGTTTCAAACCCGGGTTGGGAGGCCGCGTATTTGGAACTGTGCCTCAGGGATCGGGTAGGAATGGGCCTTTGCTGGACTCCAGGACTGTCACCCCATCTCTAGGTCAGGTTACCCGTAGAGCCTTTGGGAAGCCAAGGAGGGCGAGGGTCCTGTCCCCAGAGCTGTGCACACGGCCGGCACCTTGCTTCACAGATCCCAGAGGCCATCCGTGGACCCGCGCTTAGTGACTTTGGGTGACACATCACCCCAGCCCTGCCATGGTCCGGCGATGAGAGGCCACATCTGGCCCCTGCCTGGGGGCCCATATCTCTCTCTTCCTGGGGTCTGGCACAGAGAAGGGCCTCACGAACCTTCCCCAAATGACTGGAAGGGAGGGTGCGGCTTCCTTGCCTGGGCCTGTGGTTCTGACGTGTGCAGGTGGGCACCGTGTTCTTGCGCCGCCCGTGGCCCTCCCCTTCGGGAGTGGTGCGTGCCTTTTGCTGGATCGCGGCGGAGCAGAGGCTCAGGGGCAGGGGCGGCCTCAGGCTTCTGGCCAGAAAGGGGCAGTGGGGCTGGTGGAGGAATCGGTGAAAATCTGATGAATACACAGTCTGATGGGGTCTTATCCGTGGGGCACAGGGCAAGCCCAAGGTGTTAGGAAAGGTGTGGGCACCACTAGGCAGTGGTTTCTGGGCCATGGGTGCATCTGCCATGTGTGATGCAGTAGCTTGCACTTAGTAGGTGCTCAATAATGGCTATTGAATGAGTGGATGGGTGGATGGAGAGAAGGATGGATGATCCATGCATGGATGGGTGAATGGATGGATGGATGAATGGGTGGATGGATGGATGGATGGGTAGGTGAATGGATGGATGGATGGATGGATGGATGGGTGGGTGGATGGATGGATGGATGGATGGATGGATGGATGGGTGGGTGGATGGATGGATGGATGGATGGATGGGTGGGTGAATGGATGGATGGATGGATGGATGGATGGGTGGACGGATGGATGAGTGGATGGATAGATGGATGGATGGATGATCCATGCATGGATGGGTGGGTGAATGGATGGATGGATGGATGGATGGATGGGTAGGTGAATGGATGGATGGATGGATGGATGGATGGGTGGGTGGATGGATGGATGGATGGATGGATGGATGGATGGGTAGGTGAATGGATGGATGGATGGATGGATGGATGGGTGGGTGGATGGATGGATGGATGGGTGGGTGAATGGATGGATGGATGGATGGATGGGTGGATGGATGGATGGATGGATGGGTGGGTGAATGGATGGATGAATCGATGGGTGGGTGGATGGATGGATGGATCGATGGGTGGGTGAATGGATGGATGGGTGGATGGGTGGGTGGGTGGGTGGTGGATGGGTGGGTGGATGGGTGGGTGGATGGATGGATGGGTGGCTGGGTGGATGGATGGGTGGGTGGATGGATGGATCGATGGGCAGATGGATGGGTGGATGGGTGGGTGATGATGGATGGATGGCTGGCTGGCTGCCTGGCTGGATGGGTGGGTGGACGGCTGGGTGGACAGATGGATGGAAGGATGGATGGATGGATCAGTAATGCGTGGGTGGCCAGGTCGCTTGAATGGCTCTTGGAGGTGGCAGCTTCCCCAGAGGAGGTCTGGCCCTGAGGACAAGCTCTCAGGCGTCAGGCAATTCTCCTGGGTCCCCACGTGGGTGCCGTCTGTGCTGCCTGTTCAGGGCTTTCGTCCTTTTCCAGGGAGACATCCAGCAGCTACTCTTCGTCTCGGACCACCGGGCAGCTTACGATTACTGCGAGCACTACAGCCCTGACTGTGACACTGCGGTCCCCGACAAGCCCCAGTCTCAGGACCCCAATCCAGATGAATATGTGAGTCCTGGTGGGAGCCGCGGGCAGGCTGTCTGGGGGTGGTGGGCGTGGAGGGACACAGAAGCTGTGGGACTCCCGTTTTAAGTAAACCCACTGGGTGAGACTATATTTGATCCCCGGGGCAAGGTGGACTCCTGACTCACTTTACGAAGGGTTCTGTGCTCCCAAAGCAATTGAGTCAAAACGGATGTTGGTAAAGAATCTTTCACGCAAGTTTCTGGGTGAAGAGAGCCATGCGCCCTCTGGATCAACACCTGGGTGGGGTGCTGTGAGCGGAAACGCCACAGGTGCCCCCGGCGGGCTGTCTGGAGCTTGCCAAATAGGAGGGGCTCAGGGCTGTCGGAGCAGAATGATGGTCCTCTGACCCCTAGGGCGGCAGCGACTCTGAGGGGCAGCCTCGGCCCGAGAGTTTCAGGAGCATGTCCAACGCCTCTGTCCTCTGACCGTGACCCGTGTGTCTGTGGGTCAACCTTTCCCATCCACCCGCCCTCACGCCCCAGCAGCACCTCGGTTAATTTGATTTGCAATTCTTTGTACCATTTCCAAATGAAAATCCTCTCCCAGCCCCTGCGCAGATTGGACGACTGTTTCTTTTAAGTAAAATTCAATCTTGCTCTTTTTCTCTGAGCTTCCCTTCTTTCACGAGCAGTCAGAAGAGAAGGAGGGGGGCGGCCCATGAAGCTGTGGGGTCCGGGGCTAGGCATGTCTTTCACACCCCGAGAACAGGGTGGACGGTGCTCCCAGCTGGGTTCCTGCAGCCGAGGCCTCCTGGCCACGCCTTACCCTCCCAATGCCCGATACAGAAATGGGTCTGAGGGTGAGACCATCTCAGTCACTGTGAAGTCCCTCCCGTGAGGCCTGGGCCTTCGGTGAAGGTCGGGGAGGGCCCTTGGTTTGGCTGGTTGTCCTGGCCCTCAGGTGCCAAAGGGTCAGGACATTTGGACCTCTTAGGGCTCATCTCTCTTTGAAGGCCACCGGGGGTCCCCGTTTCCTTCCCTGGACTCCTCATGGGGCTGGCTCTGCTCCCCCAGGGGATGGAGGGGGAGGACTCCCTTCAGGGCCCACGGGGTTGGTGCCTGGAGCTGGGCACGGCTTTTTGGGGTCCGATCTTCCCAGTTGAGCCCACGAGGGAGGGAGATGGCAGGCTGGCATCTCGGGGTGGGGGGCCCACGCCCTCCTCACGTGGCCCTGTTTGCTCTCAGTACCCGGAAGGAGAGGGTGAAGGAGACGCCTATTACTACGAGTACCCCTACTACGAGGACACGGACGACGCGGGCAAGGAGCCCACCCCCACCAAGACACCAGTGGAAGCTGCTCGAGAGACCACGGAGGTGGCCGAGGTCTGGCTGGGTGGCGGCTGGTCCCTGGAGGCCGTGGTTGGTGGGGGGGGGGGGGGGGCCGTGGCGAGCATGGGGGCCGTTTGGAGATGCGTGGAGAGCAGGGCCGGTGGGCGGGAGCTTGGCAGGGAAATGGAGGACCAGGGACCGTATATGCTTTGTCCTCACGGGGAGTGTGGGGCAGAGGGCTTTCTGTGGTGCAGGGGACACCCCTGTGATGGAATCCAGTCCCCTCCCCAACGGGTGGCCGGGACACTGGCCTGTATGGCTCTTAAGAGTCTGGAATGTTCGCTTACTTTTTTTGTTTTGGTCGCCATGTGGCTTGCGGGATCTTAGTTCCCCAACCAGGGACTGAACCCAGGCCCTCGGCAGTGAGAACGTGGAGTCCTGACCACTGGACCGCCAGGGAATTCCCTGTTCTCTTACTTTTTAAAAGAAATTTGAGATACAGTTCACTCTGTCCAAGCGCGTGATTGCGGGGTTTCGTCGTGCATAGCACTCCCCCGGGCTGGGCTGTCGCCCCCTTTCCAAGGGGGCCCCGGTGCCCCGATCCACAGGGGCCGGTTGGCTGATGGGTCAGCCTCCCTCTCACGCCGCAGAGGAAACCCCCGACCCGGTCCTCGCTGCGCCGGCCGCCCCCCCCAACCCTGCGTGTCTCTGCCCGGCTCCCAGGAGCTGACCCAGCCCCCCACGGAAGCCCCTCCGGTGCCCGACACCAGCGAGGGGGCCGGGAAGGAGGAGGACCCCGGCATCAGTGACTACGACTACGTGCCCAGCGAGGACTACTACACCCCACCCCCTTACGAGGACCTCAACTACGGCGAAGGCATCGAGAGCCCTGACGAGAACCCCCGACCGGGGGCGCCGGGCCGAAGTTCCCACCAGCACGGTCCTCACCGCCAATGCCTCTAACGTAATTGCCTTCCCGGCGAGTGGGCTTGGTCCGGGGGAGGGGGCCGGACCCCGGGCTCTTCCTTCTCTACTCCTCACCTTGCTGTCCTGGGGCAGCTACCCTCCCCCTGCCCACCACACCTGGCCCTGCCGCCCTTTGCAGCCAGGCCGTTTTAAATGATCGCCGAGGATGCCCGCTGAGTTTGCAGTCACCGACTTGCTGGGTGGATCTCAGCGTTGTCAGTTTTTCATTGGCAAAATGGGTGGAATGAGCCCCGCCCTCCAGGTCTCTTGGGGTTCGGTGGAGATGGAAGAGGACATGCGTGTTTACAGGCAGTGTTCCTGTCTGTGGCCCGGGTGGGGGCAGGCCAGACAGGTATATGAGCTGGGGGTCTGGACGAGCAGACCAGACGTGAGGCCGGGTAGGACCATGGGCTTTCCCATCACACAGACCGGACTTGAAATCTCTGCCAGTGACCTTGGAAAGTGATATCCCCTGTCTCAAAATCAGTGATCTCATTTACAACCTGACACCAGTGTTGCCCGCCTCTTGAGGTTCTTGCCACGTCTTCGGATTGGAGAGGAGTTGAGCTCAGCCCAT